>NC_134139.1:151755000-152380000 GCF_033958435.1 Carettochelys insculpta | reverse complement strand
TTTGGGGGACATAAAAATATATCAGATCAAGTAAGTAAAACCTAGAGCTTGAATGGCCTTACGAATAAAAAGCAAGCTATTAAAATTAAGGCAAATAAGAAATGAATGCCAATGAGAATAAGATGAGAACTGCATTTGCAAAATATCTGAGAAAGAAGGAAGATAGTAATGTGATGTTAATATTCTGACAAACATTTTCCCCAATAACCTGTGCTGAAAATCAAATGGTTTAGTGTGTTTTCTCACAGAGCAACTGCAAGGAACTGAGGAATCATTTTACCATTTAAAAGAGAAGAGAAAAGATTCCCCACAATCATAAGAAGGAAGCAGTATCAGTTGACAAGCACATTAAATTGGCCTTTGCTTAAAATATTTGTACTTTGTTCTTGAAAACTACTTTGCAAGTGTTTTGATACTGAACAATGCTTAAATTGTATAATTTGAAAATGGGACTGAGATAAGCACTTTGCAGAAAGAGTGGAGATATCCTCATTGGGGACATTGGGAATAGCTTTGTTTTGGTGTTGGTTTGTGAGTTTTGTGTTTGAAGAATAACAGTTTCTTAAAGGAAGGGTCAAAACAGGGTTTTCAAAGATAATAGCCAAAGGCTCTGCAATGATATCTGCCAATTCCCTCAGTACCCTTGGGTGCACTAAATTCAGACCTATGGATTTGTGTGCGTCTAGCTTTTCTAAATAGCTCTGAACCCATTCTCTCCCCACCGAGGGCTGCCAGCCTACTTCCCATACTGCATTGCCTAGTGCCATAGTCGGGGAGCTGACCTTGTCTGTGAAGACTGAGGCAAAAAAAGCATTGAGTACTTCAGCCTTTCCTACCTCATCTGTCACCAGGTTACCTCCTTCATCCAGCAACAGTCCCACACCCTCCCTGATAACCCTCTTATTGTTAACATACCTGTAGAAGCCCTAAATGTTGTCATTCACATTCTTTGCTAGCTGCAGTTCCAATTGTGCTTTCACTTTCCTGATTACTTCCCCCCCCGCCCGCTGGCATTCTCCAGCCGTATAGTTATACTCCTTCTTACTCATCTGTCCCAGTTTCCACTTCTTATATGCATTCTTTTTGAGTTAAGCTTGCCAAAGATTTCCCTTGTGAGCCAAACTGGTTGCTGCCATAGTTGCTTTTCTTACTGCAGATTGGGATGGTTTGTTCCTATGTCTTCAATAAGATCTCTTTAAAACATTGCCAGTTCTCCTGAACTCCTTTCCCCTTCATATTAGCTTCCCAGAGGATCCTGCCCATCAGTTCTCTCAGGGAGTTAAAGTCCACTCTTCTGAAGTCAATAGGGCAGACACTGTCCAAAATGGATGGTTTATTCTATAATTAGATTCACTAAACCAGTATCAAAACACCTTTTCTGTAATACCAGATTGACCACCAAGAAGCCAAATACACTCCTCTTTAAACAATCCAACCCTTGGTTCCCATCTAGTCAGCCAAATCTAATATATAGAGAGGTTACTGAAAACATGATTCACCGTACGTGGATTCACCAATCTCACTTATTTCCAGATAAGTCTGAGTCTCGGATTTTACCTAATAATCATGCTGATCCCACCCTTTTAGTAACTAAAATGAAAAGCTTATTAGTAAAAGGGAAAAGAGAGACAGTCACAAATGAATAATAGAGCAATATATCACAAATGAATAATAGAGCAATATATGTACAAATATGTGTAAAGCCTTGAGGTCAGTTTCACAGAAGGGATTATGGAAGCTGCTGACTTGTAAAAGTCTGTCTGGAATCATCCCAACAGGTCAGATTTAAAGTCTGTTAAAGTCTTTCCGAGCATTGTCCTGGTTATTCCAAATCATTATTTGGAAGATCTCTGTCTTATGCCTAGTATTTTTCCTGTTCAAAGATTAAGCAGGATCGGATCCTGGGCTTCCCTTTATAGCTGTCTGGCAAGCTGACAAGCCCTTTGTCCCAGCAGGACTTTCCCTCAAAGGAAGTATAGGCCATGCTGATTGTCTGTGGATGGTTGCTTTGAAGCAAATGTTCTATTTGTTGTTCATACACTGGTAAACTAGTTGCATTCAGTCACATAGGCAATTAGGTGGTAATTCACTATAGTATGGATAGTTAGGATGAAGACATTGTAGATCCTACTGTTAGTTTCCTGCGGCATCTTTCATCTTTGATCTTAAGGTTAATTAAATCATCTGAATGCATAATTTAAGGCAATTAAAAAGAGAATTAGCATCTACAAATTAATCTGGTTACTTTGTTTAATTTCTAACAAGATATTGTTAAACACAAATATATTTAACATCTACCCTTGATTTTTGTTACACAGAAAAATGAGTTGATGATTTGAAATTCATGTACATTTGGATTATATTGATTACATTTTCCTGCCTCTTGCTAAATTATATGAGTCATACCCAGGTTGGCTGGTCTCTCTGATTCTTGACTTTTCAGCCATGATATTCCCATTTACATTAGAACTTGGTGGATAATAAATAGACATGAATAGCTGCTACATCTGGACACAGTAATTTCCCATTCAACTCAATTAGAGGAATCCTGAAAGTAATAATGACTTTATCATTCACAAGTGAACTATGGATCGAAATTTAGAGCTGCTTTAGGCTCCTGTGAAAGTCTCCGGACATGCATCAGTGCTGATGTACTTGGAAGTTGGACACAGATTGGTCATAAAAGAAGTTTAAGTGGTAAAGTGGTGTGACTAGCATCTATTTTGCATTCAGTGAGCATTCATGATTAGCGTGACTTGCTGCTGGAGGTGTTGAAAGAAAAGAAAAATGAATGAGATAAATCATGTTCTATTATGTGCCTTCTTTTTAGTTGTTTTTCCTGCTACACTGCTCCCGTGTCCTCATTGAGTAAGTTACTCCCTTCATAAACTCACAATCCACACCCCACCATCAACTTATGCCTCGATTACAACATGCAAGAGATACATTTCCTGGACACTACAGTACTAATCAAGGATGGCCTGATCAGTACCACACTGTACCGAAAACCTACTGATCGCTATACTTATCTACACCCTTCTAGTTTCCATCCTGCACACGTGACTAGATCCATTGTTTACAGTCACGCTCTTAGATACAATCGCATTTGCTCTGATCCTACTGACAGAGACCAAAAACTTCAAGAACTATACCAAATATTCATAAACCTGAATTACCCCCCAGGAGAAGTAAAAAAACAAATTGACAGGGCCAGACGCATACCCAGAGACCAGCTACTCCAAGATCGGCCCAAAAAAGCCAAGAACAGAACACCACTGGTCGTCAGCTACAGCCCCCAACTCAGACCACTGCAGCGAATTATTAAAGACCTACAACCTATTCTTAATCAGGATGCTACACTCCAGAAGGCCCTGGGTGACATGCCTGTTCTCTCCTACAGACAACCTGCCAACCTCATGAGGATCCTTACTAACAGCCACAGTCTATACCCCAGGAACACCAGTCCTGGAACCTTTCCCTGCAACAAAGCCCGCTGCCAGCTTTGTCCACATATCTTCTCTGGAAATACCATCACTGGACCTAACCAGGTTACTCACAGAATCACGGGCACTTTCTCATGCTCCTCTACTAACATCATATATGCCATCATGTGCCAACAGTGCCCAGATGCTTTGTATATTGGACAGACTTCTAACTCCCTTAGACAAAGGGTCAATGGGCACAAAACAGACATCAAAACACTCCAGATCCACAAACCAGCTAGTCAACATTTTAATGGAATGGGGCATTCTGTCAATGACCTCAAGGTATGTGTGTTACTGAAGAGAAATTATCACTCCGTTTTAGAAAGAGAAGTGGACGAGCTGACATTTATATTCAAATTCGGCACATTAACACATGGTTCAACTCGTGATGGGAACTTTCTGAGTCACTATAGGGGCTCGTCTGCATACTTGGCTCAATCTAATTCTTGACCTTCCCCCCACATCTCTCCACTCTCTGATTTGCTCACCTTGATTATCTTTTTCTGATTTGTTCTCCTTGCTTACTGTTTTTGGTTCTCTGTGTCTTAAATATTGAGTCTGTTGTGGTCTGGCTATGGTCTGAAGAAGAGGGTCTGTCCCACGAAAGCTCACCTAATAAACTATTTTGCTAGTCTTTAAAGTGGTACTTGACTGCTTTTTTGTTTTGATCACTGAATATTGTGTAAGTGGAATTTATACCACCTAATTGCTTATACCTGCCACAGTTCAATGCAGCTGCACCTGTATTTCCCTTCTGTGATCTATTAAGGCCCTACTCTCAGGATTCTAGCTCCCCAGGCATTATCTATCTTGGGTGGACAATCACATCTTACTCCCTTTTGAACAGGGTATTTCCAGATTGCACAGTCTCCTATTTATATTATCATTCCCAGCAGAGACAGGCTGCCAAAGCACTTAGTTATTTTCTTTTCATAGATAGATAGATAGATGATCACTCATCGCAAAGTATGGTTGTCTTCCACGAGAGTTGTGGATCCTCAGGCGGCTGATAAGGCCTATCCTTGAACCACAAATTCTATTACAGTGGGGACAGATGTTTCCAGATATAGCAGAAGGCTGTTGACCATGTCTCTCCTTTCTGCTGCACCTCTTGTTCTCCTCAGATTGTCAGCAGGCAAGTTCAAAATGCAGGGGACCATAGCATAGCACTTATCTCCATTTTGAGCAATATTGGGTGTGTGTCTTCCAAGTGTCAATATCAGTCTTACATTTTCAGCCACTGGGATGGTGATCCTGCTGGATAGCTGTCCAGCCAAAAGGGAGACTTTTGACTTGTGCACGTGATTGTTTTCCCAAAACTTAAAGTGCCTGTGCAAGACATCTTTTTAAAGTGAGGAGAGTGGTGCACAACAGTCATCATCCGGTTCTTGACAGATAGAGGGCTTCAACCAGTGACATGGGCACCATGATGATTGGAACTCCTCTATCTGCTGCATCCTTCATCTGCTTCACAGCCATTATGACATTACACAACAGTTTCACCTCCATTGTGCGGTAATCCTCTATCTGCTTTGCTGATGAGGACTTCTTGGACTACATTTCTTCTGTATTTCACCTTTGACCATTCTGCTATGGTCGACCCTACGGGAGTACATGACTCCAGGTGGTATCATTCTCGGGGTCATTGAAACATGTAAGCCTAAAAGAGTAAGATAAAAGCACTAGAACATAAAAATGGCCATACTGGGTCAGACTAAAAGTTCATCTTGCCCAATACACTGTCTTCTGAGAGTACCCAGTGCTAGCTAGGAGCTTCAGAGGAAATCAGCAGAACAGGTTATCATCAAGTGATCCATCCTCTGTTGCCCATTCCCTGCTTCTGGCTAACAGAGGCTGGAAACACTATGGAGGGAGGGATAGTTCAGTGGTTTGAGCATTAGCCTGTTAAACCCAGGGTTGTGAGCTCAGTTCTTGAGGGGGCCATTTAGGGATCTGGGGCCAATAAATTTAAAATAAAAATCTGTCAGAGATAGTGATAGGTCCTTCTGTGAGGGCAGAGGACTGGGCTCAATGACCTCTCAAGGTCCTTCCAGCTCAATGAGATTAGTATATCTGCATATTTTACAAAAAAAAAAGAAAAGAACCTTCATGCACTCTAATAAGCTTACAAATGTTCACCCATATACTAACTTGGGCTCTTGCAGGTACAGTCCTTCAACACCTTAACCAAGAAGTTTCCTTTGTATTTACAAGTCCATCACAGCTTCAGCTCAGAACAAGCTGATATGTTTAATCCACCCTTTTCACAATTCAGGGGGTCTTTGATCTGGAGTTTCCAAGAACAGGTAGTTAGTAGACAGTGGGTTTCTCTCTTGGGACCACAACTTGCAAAATGGTAGATTCAAAGTGGTTATTTGCAGTGCTCTTACCAAGAAGTAACTCCTAAAAAAAAAACAAAACACTTCACATGTATTCTTCCAAAAAGTGTTTACAGTCCCTTCTTGAGATTTCATTAATTATGCTTCTGGACAAGTTCTGTATGTAAAATTGCATTTTAATACAATGGTCCCCAGAAGTATTTACCTTCACTGAATTAAGTTAAACTTTATTTAATCAATTTCATTAGGACATGGCAGTAAGCTGTTAGTCTGTCGCATCTCCCTCTAACAAAAGTGGATGTAACTACGATGCTGCCTCAGGGTTTACACATAGGGGCATGAGAGGGTAAATGGACTGGAATCTCTGGGCCTGCAGAAGGACTGGGGTGGGGGGGTGCCCACAGCAGGGATAAGTGCCCCCCATGCACTCACCAGCAGTGGCAGGGGAGTGTAGGAATGCGGTCCCAACTCAGTCTGCTCTCCCAGCACATTGCTTAAGGGAGAGGCGAGATTTGTCCATGCATTCACTAGTGGAAGTAGAGCAACGTAGCTGGGGGAGCAGAGTGAGCTGGGGCTTCATTGTCCCTCTTCCCCCAGGTGCTGCCAGTGAGTGCAGAGTGCTGGACCTTCACTGCTCTTCTGCCCCTCCCCGCAGCAGTCAACTCTGGTGTTGACTGGTCCCTGGCTCTGCCTCCCTTGAACTTGGGACCTGGGGATAATGGTAGCCTCACCACTGCTTCTCCTGTGGGAGGAGCAATAATATTGATTCCACAACACATTGGATGGCATCCTCCCCCCATCCACCATTGAGTTAGTGAGTAGAATTTCTTCTGTAATCCAGTTTAGGTCATGTTAACACCTTCACAGACTGTGGAAAGATATTCCTCTTCTTTCTTGCCTGTAGTTACCTTTATCTTCTCCTAGGCAGTTGCCTGGTTTTCTGCTTGGGCATTTTACACCCTGGGTAGTTTCCACAGATTAGGCAATGCACCACAGCTGCCTGAATGTCCTTACTTCTGTCTGAAAACACTGCCGTCGCACTACTTCATTCTTCCTCAGTTTCCCTATTAAGGATCAGCAGAAAGTGTAATTCCCTGATCTAGGCTTTGGAATTCTCAGAATTTCTGTCCAAATTGTGTTTCCCCTCCAGAGAAGGAGACTATCTGACCCTCCCCCTCCTCTGGTATTGGTCTGCATAAGATGTTGAGGTAACTGACTCTTCTTAGACACAGCAGGGGACTGATGTAAAACTCCACCCTCTAAGCTTCCATGAACGGTTCTACTTGTGTCTTTGCTCAGATTCTGGCTTGCCTGCCTGAGTCCACCTAACACGGCCACTTTTGTTTTCATACTATAACACCATTTTCCAAGAACAAAGAATATAGAGTATTGATACACTTGCATTCAGCACCTGAGTCTTCCTGATCTGTACAGAAGCCTGTGCTTTTCATTGAACAAAGGCTTTGACACCAGGGACCTTAACCTACATTTTGCACCATGGGATCATCTGATGGGATTCATGACAGGTATCTTAGTTACACTTATAGCAGTCCCAGTCTCTTTCCATCCAGCAAATCTCTCCCCATTAACCACCACTTTGTATTTCCCCTAGTGATCACATGAATTTGCCCCTGAGAGGGTGCAGCATGACACGTACGCAGCAGTATGGGGTGTGACTGGCTGACTAGGAACATTGTATGCCATAGACAGATTGGCTGTGAAGTCCGTGAGGCTGGGCTGCAGCTGGCCAGTTCAGCACTGCACTGAGAGTCAGTGTATGCCATGGGCATTCTTGGACAAAGTGACCCTGCTGGCCACATATGACCCACTGCTGCTCTCCACTTCTCCCCCGGCTTCTTGGAAATGTTTTGTCTGCCCTCCAGTGTGTGGATCTCAGTGCAAGTGTGATCCCATAGGCCCGATCTCTGATCCCATTTGCTCTTTATTAGGTTTTCTGTCAACTCATGGCAACTGTCTGCATCTTGATCAGGCCATTTGCCAGCTGTGGGTACATCTTTGGAATTTTTGTCTGTTAACCATAGTTTCAGGCGGGGGCGGAAGATATTATACAGTTGTTCTGTATCCATGAGTTTATAGGTCTTATTAACCATGGTAGCCATCCAAACAGTTTCCATTTCCTTATATAAGTCCTAACTTGAATTGGCCCCTCAGCCTAGGGAGTATCCTTTTCCCCCATACATTTCTCAAAAACCTTCTGAGATGTGCTGCTGGGGGTCAGTTTAAACATTTGCCACAAAGCCTGTTTACCTCCATCATAATCTTTATAGTCCTCCTTTCCCATAAAGGTAACAAAGCCCAAGGTTTTTGTCCCAGCTACTTGAGGCATGACGTAACCCATCATGTCCCTCTTCTCCACCTTATTCAATTTATACCTCTTTTCCAAAGCATGTAGGAACATATCCATGTCAACACCCTCCCTAACATAGAGAAGTTTTTTGGAGTCTACATCACCCTCTTGGACAGGTACTTGGGACTGGCTTCACCTACCAGACAATGGTTTTACTGGTGCGGTCTCTATCTAATGCTGAAACCCACAGTAGGTGTTTATTCCTAGTTTCTGTCCACCTTACACCTAACATATGAAGTTATAATGCTAATTACTGAATGCACCTTCTTCTTGCACTCACCTATAAGCTTGGGCTGGAGGGAACTGAGATGTATTTTTGAGAAATTGAGGTCAGTACACTGGTGCTGACATATTCTGATGAGTACATTCTAAGGCAGTAATTAGAAATATAACACTGCATGCTGTAACTGTCACTGCTGTAACTTGAAATTACCATGTGTGACCTTCCATTTCCACTGCAAGCTTTTGCAAAACAGACTGTTCTCATAAAAATAAAAAAAAAATGTAAACTTTTGTCCATAAAAACAGACACAGGGGAACAGGTTGCCTTGCACTCTTTTAGTTGTGAGTTCTTTATCCTCCATTCCAAAGAAAGTTGGCAAGATCTTAGGATGATTTTGTATTATCGAAAGTTCCCCTCCATAGCTTTTTATTGGTTTATTTATGGACATTTCTATGGTGTTTGTCACTATAATATGTGAGTACTTCATCAAATGATTATATCACCACAATTCCCCTATGAGGTAGAGGACTTTTCTGAGGTTCACGATACATTTGGGAAACTAAAGCATAGAGGTTAAGGGCATTATTCTTTTTAAAAAGAATAAAAAGAAAAAAAAGCCCCCAACCTTTGTTTCCACCTGTTTAAATGGCTAGATTTTCAAAAGATCTCACCTCTTGTGTAGGGTCCTGCGCAACATGGTTAGATTTTCTAAATTGCACAGCATCCCACAGCTTCTGTTAACCTTAAATTCGAATTAAAAGCTACCAAAGGAACACTGAGAGCTCCTGGGTGTTGAGCACTTCTGCATATTTGATCATTTCAATCAGTTGCTTAAATGGAGACTGAGTTCTTCTAAAAATCTGGGCTTAACTGTGGCATGGTCAGCACTTCTGAAGACGTGGTCATTGGTGGTTTACCCATTGCTTCTACACTTTCCTGTTCTATCGAAAGAGCAGGCCCCACGTCGAAGTTGAGTGTGGCACGTCTAAACACACTGTATGCTCTTTCGAAGATGAAGCACCACAGGAATTGAAACCACTCTTCCAAACAGAAAATAGGAAGAGGCCACTCTTTTGACGTCTCTGTTCAAAAGAGGACGTGTGTAGATGCTCCGTGTCCCACTTTTTCGAAAGAGCGGGGTCCACCGTGGTTGCGATCAGCGGTTAGGTGGAGACGGGCTGCCCCGTCCCTGTGGTCTGTGTGTGCAGCAGCTCTTTAAGCTGCGCGGACCAGGAAACTCCATTGCAGGAAGCTGAGTGTGTGCAGGCAGCAGCTGCTACATATGCTGCCCCTGCATGCCTCATTGCAACCCCAAGCAGCCCTCTGCTCACAATGGCCACCAGCCAGCTATGTGAGGAGCCCTGCCCCCGCCCCCCCGAGTGCACGCAAGACCCCCAAGGGTCCAGCTGGGGGTGGGGAGTATGTCCCCTCCTGGACCAAGCACAAGCTACGGGACCTGGTGGGGCTCTGGCAGGAGGAGGAGGTGCTTAGGGTGATGGGGAGCAAGCAGCAGAATGTGGTCCCCTTCCCCTGGCTGGCTGAGGGCCCGACCACCCGGGGTTGTCCTGCCTGCACTCCTGACCAGGTTAGGAGTAAGGTGAAGGAGCTGTGGCAGGGTTATGCCTAGGCTTGGGATTCAGCCAGCCAGTTGGGGGATGCCCCTGCTTCCTGCCCCTATTACAGGGAGCTCAGGAGCGTCGTGGGCCCCTGGGACACATCCTCCCCTTTGTCCCTCCTGGACATCTCGTCTGCTGAGCCCCAGCCAGGAGAGGAGCTGGAGGTGGGACCGTTGGCCAGCCCTGCACCACCAGGCCTGCAGATGAAGCCAGCCTCGGACGGGGACTGGTCCGGCAAGGAGAGAGAGCATCTCCAGCTGGGCAGTGGCCAGACAGCCATCCCCCAACCTCGGTTGTGGACCTTCAGGTACGTACCCAACAGGGCATGCACCCTGAACCATGGGCCAGGGGTCCCATACACGACTGGGGCCCCCCACACCCCCAACAGACCCTGGCCCGCCAAGGACCAGCTAGACCATGGCCCCGGGATGGCAGCATGGCTGCCAGTGGCTGTCAGCACCTGCTCCCATGGTCAGCACTGTGCCCTACTCGAAGGGGAGGGGGGCGACCCACACAATGGGGCCGTCCACAGGGCCACCATACCCACGGATGGGGGGATAGGGGACAAGGACCCAGTGCCCATGGGGGGATGGGGGACATGGGCTACAGGGAGGGATCAGTACTCATGGCCTGTTCCTCTCTTCCCCCATTTCTGCAGCCGCACCATCCTAGACCCAGGAGAGCCTCTCCCTGTCCCTGGTCCTGGACAGCCCCCACAGGGCAAGGGATGGTGACCAGATGGAACCACCACCAGTGCCAGGATGGGCCCAGTCACGGCGGAGCAAGAGGCAGCTGGCGGAGGATCCCCCACCTCGCCGCTTCCATCTGGCACCAGATGGAGCTGGTGAAGTGCTGGCTGTGCTTGGAGAAGGGGGAGGCCACCTGGTGCTGGGTGGCCAGTGGAGAGCTCCTGGCCACCTTCGGGGATGTGCCACCCCTGCTGTGCCCACACCCACCAGCCTGTTGAGAGAGGACTCCTCTGGCTCGGACCACTGGCCCAAGGCCAATCCCCAACACCACCTCTCTGTACTCCCCACCCCCTCTCAGCTCCACCAGGCACACTGGTCCAGATCCCACTGTAAATAGTTAGATGTTCTATTATGTTTAGCCGGAAGTTTTACCCACACAGTTTTTATAGTTAACAATACACCCATTTATTTTTTCAGAAACCCCTGTGTGCTTGGTGGGGAGGGTTGTGCGGGAGGTGAAGGGCGGTGTGTGGAAGGTAGAGGAGCGGTGCGTGGGAGGTCTGCTGGAGTGGCTGGGGCAGCGCTTACTGTGGCCCCTGGTCAAAGTATCAGCGCAGGGCCTCCCAGATGCAGATCCCGTCCTGGTGAGCCTGGCAGCTAGGGGTGCGGCTGGCTGGAGGTAGCCTGTGCTGGCCTCAGACACTCACCCCTGCACAAAGGTGTCCCACTTACTCTCCATGATACTGTGGAAGGTGTAACAGATGCCCATAACCTGGGGGGACATTGAGGATGCCCATGTCCAGTCAGGCAAGAAGACAGGGCCACCACCCCTTCAAGTGGCTGAAGGTGCGCTCAACCACATGGTGGGCGTGGTTGAGCTGGCCCTTGAAGTGCTTCTGGCTGGGGGTGGGGTGGTCCATATGGGGCTGTATGAGCCAGGGCTGGAGCAGGTATGCCATGTTGGCCACTAGACAGAGGGGCACTGTTGTGTTCCCCAGTGAGAGCTCCCTCTGGAGGATGTAGGTCCCTGCCTCTAGCCAGCAGCACAGGCCCGAGTTCCAGAATACCTGCATATTGGGGGTGCAGCCAGACCAGCCCACGTACACATCCTGGAACTGGCCCTGTCTGTCCACTATGGCCTGCAGGACCACTGACTGGTAGCCTTTCCTGTTTGTGAATTGTCCTCCACTGTGCTCTGGGGCACGGGTAGGTATGTAGGTCCCATCGAGGACCCCGAAGCAATTCAGGAACCCCAGTGTGGTGAAGACTGCAATGGCTGCGTCCAGGTCCCTGATGTGAACGACCCTCTGGAGGAGCATGGCATTTAGAGCACGGACCACCTGTGGTGGAGGGATGTGGGGGCATAGGCATATGGGCCTGACTTAGTTCCATTGAAGTGCCATAACCGCAAGGCAGGCCCTCCCACTCAGTACATGCTATGCTAAAGTGCACATACATTTTTCATAAACAGTGTAAAAGAGCCCTGAACTTCCACTAATAAATTAAGATGATCCTTTTGATCTGTAAGTTTAGGGGAAGAGATGGTCTGTGAAAGATGAAGTACAGAGCTACACAGTATTTATGAATGCAGCTGAAATGTATATAAACTTACTCACTGAAGAAGTCTGATGTAGAAAATCTATACTTCCTCTGCTGTTCCAGGTAGCTTTCTGCTCCTGCTGAGGGGAAACTTAATATCCTAGAGAAGAGAAGAATAAATTTGTTATTAGCCTACTTCAGTACAAGTTTGTTTTCTGAGTGACCTGATGGCCATTTGCCAAGTAGTTCCCTGGTGAGCCAGTCATAAATCTTTCCCTGCTGTGCAGAGGAGGGAGTCAGCTATGTGTGTGGTACTGTCCCAAGACTCTGTGGGGGATGCCATGTGGGAGTTGGGTATCTAAGGACCAGGTTTACTATATGCATCTGTCTGCGCTTTCAACCCTCAAACTTACAACACTTCATTGAAAAGTCAACAGAGAATCAGATGAGCTCCTTTGTATATTACTAGATATGTTTCTGAAGGAGTTGTAATTGTTTCTGTGAATTACAGGAATTTAGTGTACTGACAATAACTATCCCAACTACTACCCGTGTCTGCACGTGCCGGCTACTTCGAAGTAACCACGCCAACTTCGAAATAGCGCCTGCCACATCTACACGTGGCGAGCGTTATTTCGAAGTTGAAATCGACATAAGACGGCGAGACGGCGAAGTCGCTATCCTCATGAGGAGATGGGAATAGCACCCTACTTCGAAATTGAACGTCGAAGTAGGGCATGTGTAGCCGATCCGCGTCCCGCAACATCGAAATAGTGGGGTCCGCCATGGCGGCCATCAGCTGAGGGGTTGAGAGACGCTCTCTCCAGCCCCTGCGGGGCTCTATGGTCACCGTGTGCAGCAGCCCTTAGCCCAGGGCTTCTGGCTGCTGCTGCTGCACCTGGGTATCCATGCTGCATGCACAGGGTCTGCAACCAGTTGTCGGCTCTGTGGATCTTGTGTTGTTTAGTGCAAGTGTGTCTGGGAGGGGTCCTTTAAGGGAGCGGCTTGCTGTTGAGTCCACCCTGTGACCCTGTCTGCAGCTGTTCTTGGCACCCTTATTTCGATGTGGGCCACTTTGGTGTGTAGACGCTCCCCTGCAGCACCCACTTCGATGTAGTGCTGCCCAACGTCGATGCTGAATGTTGACGGCACCAGCCCTGGAGGACGTGTAGATGTTATTCATCGAAATAGCTTATTTCGATGTCGCTACATTGAAAGAAGCTATTTCGATGCAGCATTCACGTGTAGACGTAGCTACTGTGAGCTAAGTCTAATAATAGAATCTGGTCCGTGCTGAACTGCAGAACAAAAGTAATTGTCATGTACTAGAAGAGTTAACTTTTCTTTTGCTTTATTTAAATCATTGCTCTGGGGTGGGCGGGGGACGAAGGGTTCAGTATGCAGGCTGCCCTAGAAGGAGAGAAGAGCACCTATCCATGGACATTGCAATTCCAGTGGGCAAAGTGTGTGTGTGGACTCTCCATGTGCTCTTTCAAAAAAGGGCTAGATTTTCTGAATGAACTTGCTAGTGTAGACACAGTCTCGGTGTTTCCATTGGAGAACTCCAGGTTAAAGTCAGAGTCTATCAGCAAGTAGGACTGAGTAAGTAGATGGCAGGTTTTAACTCAAGTCAGTACTTATCTAATATCAAATTCTAATGTTAATAGGCAAGATATCATAATCCAGAAGACATGTTAAACCAAGTTCTTGACCTTTCTCAAAGTGCCTCTGATACTTTTAAATTCCATTGTGGATAACTTTAGTCTTACCTTTCAGTGTATAGATGTCATTTTATATTTTATGCTTCTTCACTTCTTGTCCTAAACAATTATAAAATGCTGGGGTGTATTGTGAAACAGCAGCACTGTAATTCCAGTTTAAGTGTTTGGGATTTATTGTTTATGTTTTGGGGAGCAATAATATACTGGCCAGCATGTTATGCAGCTGCATATTCTGCAGTCTGCTTTTATACAAAAGAGGTAGAAGACTAGTAAGCAAACTAAAATCAAGGATTTATTCAAAAAAAGTAGCTTCCAGAGTGTGTCACAGGGTCATTATAGATTCAATCACTCTGCACCTTGTACATCTAGGCTACGTCTACATGTGTTTGCTACATCGAAATAGCTTATTTCAATGTAGCAACATCAAAATAGGCTATTTCGATGAATAACGTCTACACGTCCTCCAGGGCTGGTGCCGTCGACGTTCAACATCGACGTTGGGCAGCACCACATCGAAGTAGGCTCTGCGAGGGAACGTCTACACACCAAAGTAGCACACATCGAAATAAGGGTGCCAGGAACAGCTGCAGACAGGGTCACAGGGCGGACTAGTGCTTCCGGGGCAACAGCTAGCTGCTCCCTTAAAGGGCCCCTCCCAGACACACTCAGCCTGCACAGCACGCGGTCTGCAGAGCCATAGGCACGCACGCCTCGAGCGATGCAGTCAGGGACCCCCAGCAGCAGCAGCAGCCAGAGGTCCACACAGCCGCCCCTGTAGGAGCAGTGCTCGCCCTGCTCAATGCCATGCAGGAGGCAGCTGATCACATCCTAGCCACAGAGGAGGAGCTGCCCGCAGGGGAGGAGGAAGCAACCCCAAACCCCTGCAGCACCCCGCCCCCCCCGCCGCACCCGCCGCCGGCTGTGGAGCTACCCCACCAGCACCGACTGGTGGGAGAGGCTGGTGCTCGGAGAGTGGAACGATGACCGCTGGCTCAGGAACTTTCACATGAGCCGGCAGACATTTCTGGAGCTATGCCAGTGGCTTACCCCCGCACTGAGGCACCAGAACACCTTCATGCGGCGTGCCCTCAGTGTGGAGAAACGGGTCGGCATCGCTGTCTGGAAGCTGGCCACTCCAGACAGCTACCGATCCGTGGCCCAGCAGTTTGGCGTCGGCAAGGCCACCATCGGGGCTGTCCCCATGGAGGTAAGAGGACCCACGGGGGGAGGGGGAGGCAGCCCTGGCAGGGGAGGGGAGCCCTGGCAGGGGAGGGCCACACACACCCTGCACACCCCTCAGTGGTGCTCTCCCATGTGCTTCCCCTGCAGGTCGTCCGCGCCATCAACGCCCTGCTCCTCCACAGGCTCGTGAGGCTTGGGGACCCGGATGCCACCATCGCGGGCTTTGCCACCCTGGGCTTCCCCAATTGCTTCGGGGCTCTGGGTGGGACCCATATCCCCATCCGCGCCCCAGGGCACAGTGGAGGACGCTACCTAAACCGGAAGGGCTACCACTCAGTAGTCCTCCAGGCCTTGGTGGACAGCCGGGGCCGCTTCCTGGACATATATGTGGGCTGGCCTGGCAGCACCCACGACGCCCGGGTATTCCAGAACTCAGGCCTGTGCCGCCAGCTGGAGGCGGGGACCTACATCCCCCAGTGGGAGATCCCTGTGGGGGACACCACTATGCCCCTCTGCGTCATCGCAGACGAGGCATAACCCCTCCGGCCCTGGCTCATGCACCCTTACATGGGCCATCTGGCAGCCAGCCAGGAGCGCTTCAACATGCGCCTGAACCACGCGCGCCAGGTGGTGGAGCGCACATTTGGCCGCCTCAAGGGGCGCTGGAGGTATCTCCTCACCCACCTTGATGCGGGCCCCACCAACATCCTCCAGATTGTGGGTGCGTACAACGCCCTCCACAACCTCGTCGAGAGCAAGGGGGAGGCCTTCTTTCAGGGCTGGGCTGTGGAGGCTGGCAGGGCCGATGTGCAGCCACCCGCTGCCCCCAGTTGCCAGGTGGACCCCGAAGGGACCCAGGTCCGGGAGGCCCTGTGGGCCCAGTTCGACGAGGCCGCAGGGTGAGCGCTGGCAGGCCCCCGCTGCACACCCCCCATCCTCCACAACACTCCCTGCTCCTATGCCCACACCACAGAGCACCCAAAAGCACACCCCCCTGACTTTACTTGTAAATAAAAACAGACATGTTTTTCATAAAAAAAGAATATATATGTTGAACTCTTCTTCTTATATTATAACTATGTACAGCCAAAATAAATATTATATATATACGTATTATAAGATGAAAGGAAAAAAAAGGGGAAGACAAGAAAGGGGAGAACTATTTACATGGGGGGGCAGGTATCATCATAACAGAACAGAACAGGGGTCTAATACAAACTATTTATAAAACATAGGTGAGGGGGATATATACAAAGGGGGGGGGCCACGTCCTGGGCCCCACACCCCCTAATGTCCAGCGCTGGGGGTGGGCGGCCGCGACCCGCGCCTCGGTCGCAGCCCATGCCAGGCCTGGCTGGGGGCCAGGCAGACCGGGAGATAAGGCCGGCGGGTGTCACCTGGCCCCAGGTCCCCCTCGGTGGATGGGCCCTCGGTGGCGGACGGCGGTGCGACGGCAGGCGGAGCAGCAGGTGGAGCGGTCGGTGGAGCAGGCAGGGTGGGCAGAGCGGCGGCCGGTGCGGCATGGGGGGCCAGGTAGTCTGCTATGCGCTCAAAAGTGCGCATAAAGGCCCCCCATGCCTCCTGGCACCAGGCCAGCGCCCGCTCTTGGAGCTGGAGGCGCCGCTCCTCCACCCGCAGACGCCGCTCGGAGACCTCCAGCTGCCGACGAAGGATGGCCAGCAGCTGGGGGTCCGTCACCATCCGTGGGTGGTTCTGGCTCCACTGTCGTCCGCGCCCTGAAGCCGGTCGGTGCTCTGCCGAGGGGATGGCCTGGAGTGATGGCCCCGGTGGGCTCTCAGGGACCACTGACACCTCGCCGGCGCTCTCCGGTCCTTCTGATGGTGCAGCTGCGGAACGTGGGGGGAAGAAGAGTGGAGACAGCCGTTAGTGTGGGCCCCGAGCCGTGGCCCTTGTCCCCCCACCCCTCTGCTGCTGGTTCCCCATCCCCGGGAGATGCTGCTGCTGCTGCTGCTGCTGCTGATGGGTGTCCCACCCCCTCCCCCCGGGGGACCCTAGGTTCCGCTCCCCCCATCCCCAGGGATGGGGCATGGCACTGTCCTGCTGGGGGGGCAGGGGCTGATGCACTCCTGTGAGGGACATGCCACTGCTGTCCTTGGGGCCATGGTCATCTGGGCATGGGGAGGGCCCTGGGTCATATCTGTTACCCCCGCCTCTCAACCCCGGGGGTGTGCACCGGGGGGTGTACATACCTGATGGTCCACTCCCACGGTCGGTGGACACCCTGTGGGCAGACGCCCTGCTGGAGCTCCGGGACGGGATGTGGATCCGGAGCCCTGAGTCACTGGAGGAGGACTCCGCCTCCTCCTCCTCCTCCTCCTCCAGTGCCCCAGGGGTGGGCTCCTGGGGGGAACCCTGGGGTGCGGGGCTTACCTCCGGGCCACACTCTGCCTCCGGGGCCTGCTGGGGCTCGTCAGCCGAGGTATCAAGAGTGGCCAGAGGGGAGGAGGTGTGCCGGGGGCCCAGGATGGCCCTGAGCTCCCTGTAAAAGGGGCAAATGACAGGGGCGGCCCCAGATCGGCCAGCCGCATCCCGGGCCCGGGCATAACCCTGCTGCAGCTCCCCACCTTACTCCTGACATGGTCAGGAGTGCGGGCAGGGTGACCCCGGGCGGCCAGGCCCTCAGCCAGCCGAGTGAATGCATCCACATTCTGCCTCTTGCTCCCCATTACCTGGAGCACCTCCTCCTCACTCCAGAGCCCCAGCAGGTCCCGAAGCTCGGCCTCCGTCCCGGAGGAGCCCCGCTGCCGCTTCCCAGCCTGGCTGCCGGTCTGGGAGCCCTGGCTCCCCTTGGGGGGGTGCCCTGGAGGTGCTTAGGGGGCTGGGGGGTGGCCATCACAGCGGTGGGGGGTTGATGTGGCTGCCGAGGAGCGTGCAGGCTGGCCGTGTGGCTGGGCTGCCGCCTGCACACACTCTCAGCTTCCTGCACAGGAAGGCAGGGGGCGGGGAGCTTTAAGGGGCCGCTGCAAGCGGCGACCATCGAGCTCAGGGGCTGGAGAGAGCGTCTCTCAACCCCTCAGCTGATGGCCGCCATGGTGGACCCCGCTATTTCGATGTTGCGGGACGCGCAACGGCTACACGTTCCCTACTTCGACGTTGAACGTTGAAGTAGGGCACTATTCCCATCTCCTGATGGGGATAGCGACTTCAACGTCTCACCGCCTTACGTTGATGTCAACTTCGAAATAGCGCCTGCCACGTGTAGCCATGACGGGCGCTATTTTGAAGTTGGCGCGGCTACTTGGAAGTAGCCGGCACGCGTAGACGCGGCTTTACAGTGATAACTGATGTTTGTATTGATGGCCCTCAAAACAAAACAGCAGAAATGTAGCACTTTAAACACTAACAAAATGATTTATTCGATGATGAGCTTTTGTTGGACTGAACCACTTGGTTAGATCAGTCTGATGTGGGTCTGTCCCATGAAAGCTCATCCCCGAAAAAATAATTTTGTTAGTCTTTAAAGTGATACATTTCTGCTGTTTTGTTTTGACTGAATACAGACTAACATGGCTACCTCTCTGCTACTGTTGATGACCTGCAAGACCCTGAAGTGCCTTCTGAATCATGATAAGAAGACTAAATTATGTTCAGTATAGATTTAGTGTTTGAATATTTTATAGTGGTCTGAGTGTATGCCATGGGCTGCCCATAGAAAACTTTTTGGCTATGTCTGCACTATCAGCGTCTATTGACAGAAGGTACAGTTGACATAGAGATCTCTACCAAAAATATGTCAACAAATTGCTGCTACACACAGGCTGTATCTATGGTAGGGGAAAACTTCAAAATGGCCATGGTAATGGCCAAATCGTAGAATAATAATGAGGTGCTGAAATGAATATTCAGCATCTCATTAGCATGCTTCCAGCCGCGGATAGGAATAAGGGGATTTCAACATTTGCAGGGTCCTTTTGAAAAGGAACCCTGTGTAGATGAGTTGTGCGTGAGCAAATGCAGCACTTTTGAAGTGCCGGGGCTGGCAGCATGCTAATAAGATGTTGAATGGCATGGCAGAAGCATAAATGCTGGTGATGTTTTTATGGCACCTATAGAAGCCTAAAATGAACATTTATGCTGCCCTGTTCCCCCACTCATTTACTTAACTAGCTATAAACATTAATACAAATAACTTTTTAGTTATTAAATAAGATTAAAAATATTTTAGAAAAGACAGTGATCTTGGCGACTTCATGATACCACACACTGAACACACAAACAGTAACATTTTCCAGGTGCTGCATATTAAATAGTTCTTCATCATTTCTTTCCAGCTGTGCAGCAAATTCAAATGATAGATATTATTCAGAATATTTTCTTTTTACATTGGCTGGCCCTGCATTCAAATGACCTTTAATATGTTTATACATTTAGGCTATGTCTACATTAACCAAAAACTTCAAAATTGCCATGCAAATGGCCATTTCGAAGTTTACTAATGAAGCACTGAAATACATATTCTGCGCCTCATTAGCATGCGGGCAGCCACAGCACTTCGAAATTGACGTCTCGCCGCTGCGCGGCTCGTCCAGATGGGGCTCCTTTTCAAAAGGAGCCCGCCTACTTCCAAGTCCCCTTATTCCTATGAGTAGATAGGAAGAAGGGACTTTGGAGTAGGCGGGTCCTTTGGAAAAGAAGCCCCGTCTGGACGAGCCGTGTGGTGGTGAGTCGTGTCGATTTTGAAGTGCCACGGCTGCCCGCATGCTAATGCAGCACTGAATATGTATTTCAGCGCTTCATTAGTAAACTTCGAAGGGGCCATTTGCATGGCAATTTCGAAGTTTTTGGCTAGTGTAGACACGGCCTTAAACACCAGTATGCTCTACTTTCATGCTTGGGGCTTGCTTCTCTGCCCCTTATCTGCAAATTACTTTCTGGAAGGATGATGTCAAACCTGAGAATTGTCTAATTTTGACCAATATTTTGAGTCCAAGGATTTACTTTCCAAATCAGAAGATGACGTTTCAAGGAAAAGTAGACAATATCTAACCCTAACCCTAAACCTATATCTTGATGCATGGAACAATAAGTGCTGATCTTAGTCTAATGCAGAAATGGGCAACCTAAGCTAGTGAGTGGGCCATATGAGTGTCCCTCCTTCATCTCAGTGGGCTGCAAGACCATTGTAACCAGGTTGGGGTGAACTGTAATTGAACTGAACTGTAGCAACACTTTGATTGGATGCAGAGGGAGTATCCAGCTTTCACAGTCAGCAGGCACCTCACTTCATGTGCCCTTGCTTTACATGCATGTCATTTTAATAATACTGTTAAAAAAATGACACCATGGAAACCAGTAGAAGCTGCCAACCCCGTGTATGAGCAACAGTAAACAAAATGGCTTGTGGGCCCCACATAAAATCCTGATGGGCTGTGCATGTATCCCTCAGGACGCAGGTCGCCCACCACTGGTTAAAGGTGTGCTACATGCTTCACTTTGGAACAGTACCAGGGTAGGAGCAAATTATTACTATAGGCCTCAACTCAGTAAAGTGCTTGAGCACATGCTTAAGTCTTAATATAGCATAATGATATTTTGTGAGTTGTGATTCTAACTTAATGTTTTGAAGGTTTAGTTCAGAGCGATGATTTCTTGGGGGTCGGGGCTGGAAATAAGTCTGGGGTGAGGAGAGAGAAGCATAAGTCTGATTACCACTCCACTACAGCTTGTGTGAGTGACTAACTTTTAGCCATGTAAGGAAGGGAAAGGAAGCTCACACCATGCTCCTCATACTGATTGTAACCTAGATTATATATTCCATCATTTTAATTTTAGACTCTGATTTTCAGGGTTTAAACAGTAGAAATATGGCACAAAAAACCATAAAGATTTTACCTTCAATATCAACATAAGCAAAAGTAGTAATTAAAATTCTCAGAACTGTTCTTGAAAAAAGCTCGTGTCGAATGAATTGTTGATATCATTATACATAATATCTATGTACTTGTTGTCTCGGTGTTATTCACAGTAGACCCTTAAAAGATATGGAAATCCAAATTCTGCAAGCTATGTGGGCAGGCCTCTGAGCCCACATGGGCCCCTTTAAAAGTCAGTGGGTTCTCTGCATCTGCACAGGGAAACTCCCATATGGAGCAATTTGCAGGGCTAAGCATGAACTCTGAAAGATAGCTCTAACTGAATCTGGTTAAATATGACTATTTCAATAGCTGCCTTTTGTTAACTTGGTTCTTCTATTGATAACACACAGGTAAACTGAAGATCTTTCATTTCCTCAAAAGTGCCATTTTCCTTAACATTAGGCATCTTTCTTTTATTTTAACTGTTGTAACATTTTTGGCAGATGTCACTTTTTGTGGGTTTTTTTTTTTTTGTGTCGAAACAGACCTAGAATGTTTTTTCTTCATCTCCCAGCGAAAGAAAAAGGAAACTGTAATGAAGTTGGCTAACTTAATCCATCAGTCTATATAGTCTTGACCATAAAAAGCTAAATTAGCCACTAGATGGAGCCTATGGAATGTAATTTTAAACTGGCAAACTAAATCATGGTACAATTTCAGTATGTAAGTGTCTGTTTCTGTTACCAAAGATCATATCTCTGCAAACTTAGATGCATCTTTCTACTTAGGTTCCTAAACAGCATAATAAGGCCTATCCTGGAACATACCTCCATGTGCGCTCTTCCAGAGCTTTACATTCCTCCTATTAGCTCACTTCCATATATGGAAATTATATTCAGAGCCCTGGGTTTGCATAACTGTACAATAGTATTTGTTTTTTTACATGGGGATTTAGCTAAATAGAAAATCATTAAACCTTCAGTACAACTGAAACACATAGCTACAGGTAAGATAAAGTTATGTTTGTCTGAGGACCGTGAACCTGATGTTCAAAGGTGCTTAAAGAGGCAAGTAGGTATTTAATGGGAGCTTCAGAAGTGCCAAGGTACCTAATTTTCTATTGATTTCAAAAGGAGTTAGTTAGCTAGGAACTTCTGAAAAGCCCACTAGGCATCTATCAGCATCTTCAGGTGCTTTGAAAATGCACCCTGATAGACCTAAAATACATATTTCAGTCCAATTTTTGAGATACAGTGTGATACCTAGTTCATAATATACAATAATTCGTCTGCTCTATGCTACACTGATAAGACCTTGTCTGGAATATTGTGTTCAGTTGTGGGAACCACATTTTAGGAAATGTGAACAAATTGGAAAAAGTGCAGAGAAGTGCAACAAAAATTATTAAAGATCTAAAAAAATCATGTCCTGTGAGGGAAGATGGAAAGAATTGGGTGTGTTTAGTTGGCAAAAGGGAAGACAGGGATAGGAGATATGATAACAGTTTTGAAGTACATGAAAGTTTATTATAATGAAGGAGAAAAAATGTTCCCCTTAACCTCTGAGGGTAAGACAAGAAGCATTGTGCTGAAAATTCTTAAAAGGGCTTAAAATTCAGCAAGGATAAGAGTTAGGTTGGACATTAGGAAGAACTTCCTAACTGTCAGGGTGGTGAAAAACAGGAATAAATCATGATCAACTGGTGGATCCTGGAGAGCATCCCGGCCAATTTCAATCTCTAGTGGTGGAATAGGGCTGCTTCTAAGTCAGGGCTTCCTGCTCACCTTTGGTCCATGCTCTGGTGTGTTTCTAGAAGATGACAGTGCCCCTCCACCGTCCCCTCCCACAGCTCCTATTGACCAGGAATGGGGAACTGTGGCCAGTGGGAACTGAAATAGCAGTGTTGGGAGAGAGTGGCCACACACAGAATCACATCCGCCCCTTCCCCACTGCATGGACACAGGGGCACTCTTTCATAGTGGCTTTGTGCTGGGACAGACAAGGAGCCTGCCTCAGCATTGCTGCATTGGGAGCCACCAGCAGTAAGTTTGGTCCAGTAGGAGACCACATGGCAGACCCATAACCCCTCCTGCACCTGTTCTACACCCCAACCCCATGTCCCAACCTGGTGAGAGAGGGGATGGAGTGAATTTGATGGGGCTTCAGAGAAGGAGTAGGGCCTTGGAGAAGGAGCTGCATAGAGCTTGGGTTGCCACTGTATTGAGAAAGATCTTGGACATAAAAAGGTTAGGGACTATGGTCTAGATAATACTTGGACCTACCCTGAGTACAGTGGGCTTGACTAGATGCCACCCCCGCCCCCGAGGTCCCTTCCAGTTCTATGACCTTATGATTCTAAGTATTTTTTATCATAAATCCTGATCTATGAAAATGTTCAGTTTTGGTGATTTATTTATTTATGTTGCAACAGATGAAAAAGTGCATATGGGCAACAGTCAAAATCTCACAAAAGGCTGTATATGGCTCTTCTGGGAAGAGGCAGGTAGACTTAGCTTATTGGGGATAGAATCAGTTTCTGAGGTTTCTACCCCTTTTTATATGTGCATGTGCAGTTGTTAGCAACATAGGTAAACATATTTAAGGGTTTTCAGTTACCAACTCCACAACAGCACATTTGTCATTAATGGAATCTTGGTTCTGTTTAAGCTTGACTGTGTCTACAGTACAAAGATAATTTTGATGTAAGCAACTTCGACGATGAGTGTCTACACACACCCTACTTCAAAGTTAAACTTTGAAGTAGGGCACTACTCCATTCCCGAGAATGGAGTAAGGAGTTCGAAGTTGGGCTTCCTACTTTGAAGTTAACTTCAAAGTAAGGGAAAATGTGTGTAGACTCTCTGCTGGCTACTTTGATGTTGTGCCTAACTTTGAAGTTAATTTCGAAGGTCGTTCCTAGTGTAGACGCACCCCTTGTGAAGATTTCCAGTATAAAGGCAGAGCAGGCAACTTGGCCACCCTGAAGAATCTGATAGTGCAGCAACATAGTGCTGCAGCAGCAACTGGTCCTTTCCACAAAGACAAATTGCTTTCATAAATCAGTCATACAAGAAGATGAGTAGCTTTTGCCATATAACTAAAACAACCTTGCGTGTTTTTAAATCCCATAACATCTAAAATCTTCTTGGTTTATTCTTACTGACATTCACAGTAGAAGTTCCCCTAGAAGCAGATGTTGAGAGAACTATGCATTTCTGTCCCTAAAGGTGGTATGGTTAGAGAGGAAAATTTCTTTTGTTATTTTTGGAAGGCCTTAGGATACTGTTTTTCTTAATGTGTTAAACCACAAATCATAGTTGATATGTTCATTATTTTTTTTCTTGGTAAGCTCTAATCTTTCTGTACCTTTATTTCCTAGAATCTTCTTTAGAGGAGTAAATTAAAATAGTAACCTTTGGCACATTTTCAAACTTTAGCTGTCTGCTCCATGGCATGTCTAATTTTAGTCTGACCTGGAAATTACCATAAAAATTAGGACCTGTATTTTGTGACAAGTACTAACAAACAACAAGGAAAAAGCCCCTAGTATTAAAATTAAAATGTGTCATTTGTTGATTAAGAGGGTAAATTAAGTTCAAATGCTATTTAATGGAGGTGAGCCTTTTGAAATCATATCAACACATATTGCTACTGGCATCTCTAAATCGAATCTCAAAAATTTAGGATTGAGGAATGGCAACAAAATACAGTAACAGACAATAGTCTGATAATGGGAACCCAGATTATGCTGTCAGTATTACCAACTCTTAAACATGAGCATGAATGATTCTTTTAGTTTCTTAAAACCCCTCTTTTGTTCAGAGCCCCAGCAAATTTAAATGTTCAAATAATTTCCTGCCTGATCAAAATATTTGCAATCTATTTTTACATTTTCTTTTTATGATCCCATTTCATTCAATTAGTTTACATGGGTTTTCAATCAATTCAGTGCTAAGGCTATGTCCACACATGCTATAAAGTCGATTTTAAAACACTTCTCTTGATTTTACAGTGTGACTGTCTTCATTGCAAATGCTATAAGGTCGATTTTAAGGGGTACTAAGGTCAACATTCTTGCACTGATGTTCCAATGCAGCATAACGCCAAGTTCAAATTTTAAAGGTCTAATTAATACTGGTGTGGAAACAGCATTATTCATTGTTCGTAAAATTGATTAATTATATGGGACTGAATATTGATTAAACAATGGAAATACATTGTGTAAATGTTTAAATTATAGTATGATTTAAGATCAGTTCTGCCCAGTGTTAAATTGTATAGATCCTAAAATTTATTATTTTGTCAAACACAAAACTGTTAATGGAATGTTAACCATACAACTTTCACATTCCTGAACATTGATCACCAGAGCAGACATGATGTTACAGTTTTAGTTACATGATGACAAGCAATTTTAGAAATAAAACAGCATTAGGTCAACATTTTTTCCACATAAGGAATTATGAAAAGAAAAATAAAACATGAAAAATGAGCTTCATTCTCCAGCAGTTCAGTTGTAATAGTTCAAAAATCAGTTATAATCTATATGATAATATAGAATTATTGGATAGTTACAACTAAAGGACTCTGTCCCATGCAGTTTGGGAAGTCCACAGGTGTTCCTCTCCTGTAAATTTTGAGTACAGCAAGTGTGGAGAAGATACTCCTGCTTCTCACATGCATCCAGAGCAGGACTTCCTGCAAACTCTTAAAATCTGTAAGAGCCCTTTCTGGGCATTGCTAAATCTTGCAATTTTATCATATCTCATGATATTTCATGTCTTTCTTACATTTTCAGTTCATGCAGTCATGCATATTCATATGTAAGAATCTGTTTTCATTAAGAAAGTAAATTTATCCCAACTAGTTGCAGAGAACTACTTGCAAAATATAAACCAAGTCTAACCTAAAAGCCCTAACTCCAAATTGTAAATAGGAACAATTTCAAGGGAAGATAACAAAGATGAGGAACAGGGTATTAAAATCTGTTTATCAGTGTTCATCTTTAGCATATTACCATGAATTTTATTTGCAGTACTGCAAATGCCAAGCATTAAAAAAAATCAAGAGTAAAGTGTCAGAAATCAGGCAACTAGTTTTAAAAGCTCTGGGGGTTTTCTTAAATGATACATACTTGGTTTCTCAATTGGTCATCTGTTTTTGAGTCTTCTGAGTAAGGTAGGTCCATGTTTTCAGGCTTTCCTTCTCTGTCATGAGATCTGGAATTTTTAAATGAAATAGGAGATCATATGATTCCAGTTTTCAATAAGGAAGGTGGGACTGGGGTGAGCTGGGGAGTCCTGCCTGCTCCCTGGTGACTGACCCAGTCTCATGGTGTCTTCTGCAACCCCTTTCTGCAGATCCCACTCTTCTCCACCTTCTCCCATGCTTGTAAAACATAGCTGGGTCTCACTTTGGTCTCCCTGGTTCTTCTGGCTATGTGTATAGTTAAAGGTTCATCCTAATATCCAACCTAAATCTCCCTTGCTGCAAATTAAACTCATTACTTCTTGTCCTACCAGTGGTGGACATGGAGAATATTTCATCATTATCCTCTTTTGAGCATCATTTAATACACATAAAGACAGTTTTATAAAACCTCTTTTTCAGGTCTAAGCATTAGTCAGGTTCTTCAGATTTTATTTTCATAATTTTGTTAGCTCTCCTCTGGACTCTCTTCAGTTTGTCTGCATCTTCCTTAAAGTGTGATGCCCAGATGTGATGCCCAGAACTGGGCACAGTGTTCCAAGTGAGGCCTTACCAGTGCTGAGTAGAGTGGCACAGTCATAGCCCATGTCTTACATACAGCATATATCCCTACACTCCAGAATAATATTTTTGGTTTTTTTTCCCCGAAACCTCATTACACTGTTAACTCATTTTGCAGTCCACAGTACCCTTCAACTGTGTCATTGCCTCTCGAGTCATTTCTCATTTGTGCATTCCATTTTGCCTTTCTAGAGATGGTTCTTTGTTCTCTATTGATAAGTTATGTTATTTGAGAAACCTTTCTGGCTCCTGTGCAAATGTTTCACAGTGACAGCACAAGGAATAACAGTTCTTCCTCAACTGCACTGTGACAGTGTTCTGCATCTGAGGCTTCTGTGGCTCATCTATGCTCACCATGATCTGGTGCAGTGCTTCTAGCTGGGAGCAGGGTGCCCACCAGTGCTCCCCTCTGAGGTAGTAGAATAGCCTCAATCCCTTCCATTTCTCTTTATATAACTCATCTCATCCACCATTACTACCCACTTCTTCTGTACAGGCAAAGATCAACATCAGTCAGATACAATGAAAAGGTGAGGCAGATTGGCAGTGCTGGTATCAGAGAACCTTTGAGCTCTTGAAATCATGCCTCTGCTCCACAGCTGGTGTCCCCCATTTTTGTCTGTACCGTTGTTCTCAGGAGTAGGGTCTGTCGAAAGAGAAAGTATCTCTCAGAACAGATTAAGAAGTGTCAGCTGTTGAATCAAAACAACAAACAGTTGAGGGCTGGAATAATATTTCTTCTTCGAGTGGTCCCCATGGGTGCTCCACAGTAGGTGTCGGGCTTGCCCTGGCGCTGCAGATCGGAAATTTCCAGCAGTCTCCGTCGGGTCGAGCATGCGCCGATGCGCGTCTGTCCTTTGCGCGCTTACGGTCACGTGCGTGATCCGGTCCCCGCCAGTTCCTTCTCAACCGCCGACGGCTGCAGACGGAATCCACTCCGGCTCCAAAGCCTGGGAAAGATAAAAATCTGTTTTACTTACTGTTAATAGTTATTAGTTGATAGTGTAGTTGTTATAGTTGAAGTTGTTTACGTTAGACGTGTATATAGTTTAAAAGAAAAGAGAGCAAGAAAAAGTACGGAGGCAGCTGCCTCAGGCGGGTCCGCTATCTTGAGGCCGCAAACATTATCTGCTATCTCTACCTGTTACTGGACTGAATAGCTGCGTCTACACGTGCACGCTACTTCGAAGTAGCGGCACCAACTTCGAAATAGCGCCCGTCGCGTCTACATGCGTCGGGCGCTATTTCAAAGTTAACTTCGACGTTAGGCGGCGAGACGTCGAAGTCGCTAACCTCATGAGGAGATAGGAATAGCGCCCTACTTCGACGTTCAACGTCGAAGTAGGGACCGTGTAGACGATCCGCGTCCCGCAACGTCGAAATTGCCGGGTCCTCCATGGCGGCCATCAGCTGGGGGGTTGAGAGATGCTCTCCCTCCAGCCCCTGCGGGGCTCTATGGTCACCGTGGGCAGCAGCCCTTAGCCCAGGGCTTCTGGCTGCTTCTGCGGCAGCTGGGGATCTATGCTGCAGGCACAGGGTCTGCAACAAGTTGTCAGCTCTGTGGATCTTGTGTTGTTTAGTGCAACTGTGTCTGGGAGGGGCCCTTTAAGGGAGCGGCTTGCTGTTGAGTCCGCCCTGTGACCCTGTCTGCAGCTGTGCCTGGCATCCCTATTTCGATGTGTGCTACTTTGATGTGTAGACGTTCCCTCGCTGCGCCTATTTCGATGTTGGGCTGAGCAACGTCGAAGTTGAACATCGAAGTTGCCGGCCCTGGAGGACGTGTAGACGTTATTCATCGAAATAGCCTATTTCGATGTTGGCTGCACGTGTAGACGTAGCCAATAACTGTTAAGTGCTCTATTAGCACTCAAAGGCTTTAACGTTCGAACAATGTCCTCGCCGGGGTTTAAGAAATGTGACTCATGCCGTGAGGCTATGCCTGCCTCAGATGGGCATGGCAAATGTATCCGTTGCCTCGGGGAAACCCACGTCCCTCAGAAATGTCCTTCACTGCTCTAAGCTTACAGCTAGAGCCCAAAAGGACGGTGAAATGAGGCTGAAAATGTTCCTGTTTGATAAGGCCCTCTAGCCTGGTCCATCGGAGAAGCCTCACAAGGAGGGATCCTCGGGGTCGCACAAGAGGAAGGCGGCTTCCCTAACCTCCTCTGTGCAGAAAAAGAAGAAGCTTTCACCAGCTCGATCCCTGCCAGTATCTTCTGTGAGCGGGACGAGCGGAGCACAGGGCCTGAGCTCGCTGGCTCCTCATAACGGGAAGGCCGCGGCGCATGTACCCATGCAAGGGCCTCCGACCGTTAAGGAGTCGGCACCGAGGGCCCTGCAGGCGCCGGAATTGGCGGCATCGGCTCCCACGGCACCGAGCCTTGCGGCACCGATGGCACCGGAGCGAGGGCACCCGGCACGGGGCCCGACAGTGCCGGAGGAGACTACCCGCGCGGCACCGACTACGGTGCCGAGGTCCCCAGCACCGGCTATGACTCAGGAACGGGGGAAAGCGAAGACCAAGAACCGGCACCACAGTCCTCCTTCAGAGGTCATTGCGTTGCCATTATCACCTCGCTCTCCCCCCGAGATACACCAGGCAGCAACTCCAACAGCCTGCCTTAGACCTCCATCTCCGTTCCTTCAACCACCATCTCCATGGCTTGGACATTTTTCACCAACCTCCAGCAGGGATCCCTGTGAATACTGTCACAGAGGATCCCCTCCATTGTCAACATCATCTCGGCGATCACGCCCTTCCACGCGCCACATCTACACTTTCTGGTCGTGGTCCAGGTCCCCATCATCGGGCCCTTGCCCCTGTTGTTATGGCCATCCTTATCATATGGGACACTGGCACAGGGGGTCCGGATCTCGGGGTAGAACCCCGTCTATGCCTCTCCAACGCCCCTGCACACAGTCTCACCCTGGGGGAATGGCAGCTTTCCCAGCCAGAGAGTACCCCAAGGGACCTGGACCCCCATCCAGACCCCTCCAAAGAGCAAACATACAGACAGAGCCAGGAGCCTGAGGACTTAGAGGAGGTATATCATAGCGATGCCTCCTCGTCCTCTCCAGATGAGGCAGTTGTCCCTGCGGATATCTCTCCCCCGGATGACCTTAAACAGTTTCAAGAATTGTTCAAGAGGGCAGCACAATCACAGGACATTCAAGTAGCTGAGGTGCAGGAGAAACATCATAAGCTCCTGAAAAATCTGAGACTCCCGGCTTCATCCAAGATCGCCATCCCGTTGGATGAAGCGATTATGGAATCAGCCACCAACATATGGCAAACTCCGGCTTCCATCCCTCCTACAAATAAGAGGGCAGATAAGAAGTATTTTGCCCAGCAAAAGGCATTGAATTTCTGTTTAGCCATCCACAGCCGAATTCTCTGGTGGTCGAATCGTCGCAACATAGAGCCAAGACACCCTAATATAGGTCTGGGGGATCAGATAAGGACACAAGGAAATTAGACCTACTCTGCAGAATGGTCTACTCCTCATCCACCTTACTGCTGAGGATGGTAAATTATGCTGCCCACTTGTCGAACCACAATTTCAACAATTATTCCAGACTTACCTCCCTCATGGATTTTCTTCCAGAGGACAAGAAGCCGGTCCTCAAAGTGATTGTCCAAGAGGGCTACGTGGCCTCACGAGCAGGAGTTCAAATTGCCTTGCATGTAACGGATACAGCGGCTCGTTCCACAGCCACCGCGGTAGTAATGCACAGGGAATCGTGGCTCCAGACGTCTGGGATTCACAGAGATCTACAAGTAAAAATCGCAGATCTTCTTTTTGATAGGCAGAAGTTATTTGCAGACTGAACCGACTTGGTCCTACACTCCAGCAAGGACTCGAGAGCCGCACTCAGGACCCTGGGTATATACACCCCCCCGTACAGGAGGAAGAAGTTTTACCCTCAGCAAAGGTGTTATGCTTTCCAGCCACAGTGTACTCAATTTCAGCGGGGGTATGACCAGGGACGCCACCAACAACCACAGCAGTACAGGGCCCCTAGACGTCACCCCCAGCAGGGTTGCGCACCCTCCGGGCAAACCCCGAGACAGCAGGTTTGACGGGTATGTCGGGGACTGCACGATCAAAACCATCTCTCAGTGCAAATCTCAACACATGTTTCACCATCGGCTCAAACCATTCTATTCTCAATGGCAAAGCATCACCACAGACAGATGGGTATTGGAAATTATAGCCATGGGGTACCCGATCCCCTTCTAATCATTACCTCCACCGAAACCTCCCGCCAGGTCCTTTTTCAGAGACCCCTCTCACCACACAAAATTAAAACAGGAAGTGGACCACCTCATGTTCAAAGGGGCGGTGGAGAGAGTACCGGAACAATTCCAAGGAAAAGGCTTCTACTCACGGTACTTCCTGACAGAGAAGAAGACAGGAGGCTGGAGGCCAATCCTGGATTTACGGGCCCTAAACCGGTATTTTTGCAAGCAGCGTTTCAAAATGACTAAGATTACTTCCATAATCACAGCACTGGACGATGGAGACTGGTTTGCAGCCCTCGACTTACAAGACGCGTATTTTCATATAGCAATTCATCCGGCACACAGACGTTTTCTCCGTTTCACGGTAGGCAGGGAGCATTTCCAATACAGAGTTCTTCCATTCGGTCTCTCTTTGGCACCCAGAGTTTTCACCAAAACACTGGCAGTGGTATCTGCGTACCTACACAGACAAGGTGTCTTCATTTTTCCATACCTAGGCGACTGCCTACTGAAAGGGACCTCGAAAGCAGACATCTTACGCATGATACGCATCACTACAAACACTTTTGCCCCATTGGGCCTAATCATCAACCTCTCGAAGTCAAAGACCAAGCCCACGCAAAATATAGAGTTTATAGGGGCACGCATAGACTCTACTATATCAAGGGTATACCTGCCCGATGCCCGCTTCCGTGCCATCAAATCCCTGGTACAAGTAATGACGTACAGCCCCACAGTCCCACTCCTAACATGTCTATAACTGTTGGGGCATATGGCAACCACAACGTTTGTAGTACAGAACGCCAGGCTGCATATGCGAGGCCTGCAGCATTGGTTGGCAAGCGTTTGCAAACCAATAGCCCATACCATCCACAGGGTAGTATCACCCACAATGGAGGTGCGAAGGTCACTGGCATGGTGGGCAGACCCCAAGAACTTACTAGTAGGGGTGCCCTTTCGCCAACCACAAATTACCGTTTTTCTCATGACAGATGCATCCCATATGGGATGGGGAGCGCACATCGGCAACAAGGTTACTCAAGGGTTATGGTCCTCCATGGAAAAGACAGTGCATATAAACATACTAGAGCTCAGGGCAGTGTTCAATGCATGCAGGCGTTTTCAAAACTACCTGCACGGCAAAGTAGTCGGGATAAATACCAACAACACCTCCACCATGTTTTATATCAACCAACAAGGAGGGGGCAGATCTCATGCGCTCTGCGCGGAGGCTGTCTGGTTGTGGAACTGGTGCATTGCCAACAATATAACCCTAAAAGCCTCATACTTGCCGGGTGCCCACAACACAAAGGCAGACCAGCTCAGCAGACACTTTGTGCTCACGCACGAGTGGCAGATCCGTTCCGACCTGCTCCAACGAGTGTTTCACAATGGGGGTTTCCCCACATCGATTTATTTGCCACTCACAACAACAAGAAATGCCCTCAGTATTGCTCCAGAGAGGGCCTAGGGCAGGGATCCTTGGGGGACGCCTTCATGATCCCGTGGAAGGGCCCTCTACTCTATGCATTCCCTCCCACAACACTCATCCACAAGGTTTTGGAGAAAGCCAAAAGGGAGAGAGCACACATGATACTCATAGTCCCAACCTGGGACCGACAGCAATGGTTCCCTCTGCTCCTGTGCATGGCATGCCGCCAGCCATTTCCCCTACCAGCAGTACCAGACCTTCTCACGCAGGCTCGTGGGTCCATAGTGCATCCACATCCTCAAGGACTCCGCCTACAGGCATGGCTAATCCGTGGCTCAGTGCCCTAGAGAGCACCTGTTCGGAAGGAGTGAAACAAGTCCTGGAATGCAGTCGGAGGACCTCCACCAGAAGGACTTACGAGCAGAAGTGGACATGTTTTACCTCCTGATGCTCTTCCAAGCAATTAACCCCTCTGGACTTCCCTATAACTGTAATTCTAGACTACCTGCTGGAGCTCAAATGAGACAGACTCTCTCTGTCCTCACGGAAGGTCCATCTCGCGGCTATATCAGCTTTTCAACACAAAGAGAAAGGGCCAACCATATTCGCCCATCCGGTTGTCACTAGGTTCCTAAAGGGGTTGGCAAACCTATACTCCCCTCGGAAACCACTACTGCCGTCGTGGAGTTTGGACTTGGTCCTCCACACGCTGTCGGGACCGCCCTTTGAGCCATTGGCTACAGTCCCCCTCCGGTTACTTACCACGAAGACAACCTTCCTTCTTGCGATTACGTCAGCCCGCAGGGTGAGTGAACTTGCAGCAATAATGGCGACACTGCCCTGCACAGTGTTCTCAAAGGAAGCGGTGACCTTACGATTACACCCAGCCTTCGTTCCAAAGGTCTCCTCAGAGTTCCACATTAACGAACCAATAGTGTTACCCTCGTTTTATCCTAAGCCTCACAACTCCAGCAAGGAGGCACGGCTGCACTTACTAGATGCGAGGAGGGCGTTGGCCTTTTACATAAACACCACTAAGCCCTTCCGGAAAACGGACAGATTCCTGGTGTCCCTTGCACCCAGGTTGAAAGGGGAAGGCCTATCCTCACAAAGGATTTCAAACCACATCGTATCCTGCATAAGACTGTGTTATGAGCTTCGCAAGACTGCTCTGCTAGTTCCGCCCAGGGCTCACTCCACTAGAGTGATGGCAGCATCGATGGCCTTCTTCAAGGGAATCGCGCTAAGAGACAGCTGCAGAGCGGTGACTTGGTCATCCTACAACACCTTTGCCAAGCACTATGCCATGCACCGGGTGTTTGATGAGGATACACGCCTGTGGACAGCAGTCCTTTCAAGGGCAAGCTGCACATAAATCGGGTACCCACCTCCTGTTTTGGGGTCACTGCTGGATAGTCACCTACTGTGGAGCACCCACGGGGACCACTTGAAGAAGAAAGAGAAGTTACTCACCTGTGTAGTAACGATGGTTCTTCGAGATGTGTCCCCGTGGGTGCCCACTACCCACCCATTCCTCCCCACTTTGGAGCTCTGTTTAATGTTTTTCAGAGGCATCCGGAGCGGTTGATCAGGAACTGGCGGGGACCGGATCGCGCACGTGACCATAAGCGTGCGAAGGACCGACACGCATTGGCGCATGCGCGACCCAACGGAGACTGCTGGAAATTTCTGATCTGCGGTGCCGGGGCAAGCCCGACACCTACTGTGGAGCACCCACGGGGACACATCTCGAAGAACCATCGTTACTGCACAGGTGAGTAACTTCTCTTTCTGCTTCATTTCCTTCTTCACGCTTTATCTACGAGGTACTTAGGTTGCTCTGAGTTCAGTTTGAACTTTGATTATCTCAATGAGGTAGTGTTAAGTGTCCACAGGATGCAATATTTGAAGGTTTTGAAAACTGTTTCTGTTCCACTTTGAAGTCATAACAGAACTTTTCAGCTGTTTCTGCGTGAACAGATATGTGTGGAAGACACTGACAAGGGAGAAAGACAGGGGTTAAGGGATTGGGCTGGAGTACAGAAGATCCATGATTCAAGTAGGTACTGTGGCTGAGCCAGGGTGAACTGTGATGAAAAATTCTGCTTTCAGTCAAGCTATGCAGGAACTTGAGTAAGGGTGTCACACTTGCCCGGTAAGTACCTTAATCACCAGGCTACAGAGCATCAGAGCAAGTCATTTTCTGAACCCTGGATCCCAAAACCTTCCTGACGAAATGTCTGTCAAAACTGATAGTCCCCCTGAAGCATGTTTTTGAGCTACCAACTTCACACAGCTTGACTTTATAAAATGACTACTCCTCATTATTCCATAGATGGAATTCTCATAAAGTTCTGTTGGAACCAGAAAATTTTCAGAAATCTGAAGCAATCAGTTAACGTTACAGACTGTAGATTTCTTTAGGTAACATAAGGAATGAGGTAGCAGCTGTATTTTGCATTGGACTTCATGACTACTGACTATATTTCCCTGCAACATACTTAGCATTTTAGCAGCAAGAAACCTCAATATCTAACAATTATTTGAGATGCAAATGGGATACAAATATTTATTTAACTTGAAGATAAGTTGATCAGTTTGTAAAAAAGTTAATTAAAAGTGGAGTGAAATAAAACTAACTATTTTTGTGGATCAGTGTTGTATCACATGGATCCAGAGAACAGGCATTGAAAGTTATACAGTTTAGGTAGGTTACCATACGGCATTCTTTTGCGCTGATTGTCTGAGGCTGATAAATGCTAGTCCCTGAAGCATAATGTAACACTTGTTTTTTTTGGTAAGCGGGAATGTGGAGGAGATAGGTTCATTAAAATTGATGCAAAATGTAAGAAAAAGAATATCTGACTCCCCTGGGTCTTTCTGTAGTTCTGAGGCAGGTGTTCTCAAACATCATCACACCATGACCTACTCTGACAGCAAAAAGGTTATGTGATCCTAGGAGAAGAGAGATGAAGCCTGAGCCAAGTCCAAGTGATCTGGGGTAGGGGGAGGCACAAAGCTGAAGCTCAACCACTTCAGGCCCACGCAGGTGAGGTGGCCTGTAATCTGAGTCTTGCCACCCAGGCTGAAGCCCTTGGGGCTTCAGTTTCATTCCTGAGCAGTGGGGCTCAGGCCCCAACCTTACTTAGTTGAGTCTGGTTGGACTCAGACTTCAGCTTCAGCCCTGTACCCCAGCAAGTCTAATGGCAACTTGTTAAAATAGGGTTCGGGTCCTATAGCAGGGCACCTCTCACCTCTCATGTGTGGCCCTAACTGGACAATTGTACGTGTCTGCACTGACTCAGTTCAAAGGGTTTGTTGACACTCAACCCTCCAGCTAAGTCATGAACAGTGTACAGCAATCAAACCACTTCCAGGATACACTTTTAGCAGGTGTCCTACTTGATGCCCCCTGTATTATCTCTGAGTTCAGTCTCTTTCCCACAGTCAATACCCAATTGAGCAGGGAGTGGTGGCTTCAAAGCTTCCCCTCGTGGGTGGACAGAGTCCTTGGTCTTAGGTTAGGTCAGGGATCTGCGGCTCTCAAGCCACATGCAGCTCTTTAAGGAATTCTTTGTGGCTCCCAACACTGTAATTACAAAATAAAAGAAAATCCTCCTGATTATTTTTGATAACTGAAGAATGTCTAAAAGCCCAACAATGAACAACTCATATCTAAATAGTCAAAAAAAAAAAAAAAAAAAAAGTGATTTTGAAACATTGGATAACTACCCCTTTAATATGTATAGGGTACTGTATCTGTGTTTTGACCATGTTGCTAATAAAGCCTTGATTTTGCAAAAGGAAAGGGAAGTTTGCAATATTCCTGTTGTGAAAAGCAACACACATTTTAAAAAAGAAAACTGAAAGTAAACATGAAGTGAAATTGGCATAATTAAAGTGGGGCTGGAAAGGCTTCAAAAAGTAAAAGATGAAGACAGAATTTCAAAGTGAATGGATTCAATCCTTCACATTTATATAAAGTTCAACTGGACTCCCTTGATCTCTCATTTGCAATGAGAAATTCTCCAAGAATAAAAAATGCAACCTCAAGAGGCCTTTTGTCAAAAAACACAGTACTCTTGCTGAACAGTATCCAGCTGGAAATGCCAGGAAAAAAAGCTGTGGAGGAGCTGCTACACAAAGCAGAGCAAAGTAAGAACATGCTCACTAAATGGGTGAAATCACCAACTAGTTTAACTGTGGCTAGTTTTGTGGCAACTCAAGAGATTGTGAAATGAGGAGAGCCATTCATGGGTGGCAAATATAGAAAAGAATGTGTTATCAAAGTATCAGAGCAGCTGAGCAGTGATTTCAAAACTAAAACCGAAATTGTTCAAAATCTAGCATCCTACAGAGAGAGAGAAGGTTCAGCAGTGAAAGTCAGGAAGACAGTGCTACACACAAGTAAAGTCTGAGGAAGTAGAATATGTAAAAAGTTTGTGAATGTCCTGCAATAAACACAAATCACATCACAAATCATTGTGTGTGTGCTGTTCTTAAAAAATAGGGGTTATAAAAATATTTATTAAGGACTGTCTCATATTCACATGTATTGTGGCTCTCGAATTATTGAGATTTTTACTGAATTTGAAAAATTGGCTCTTCCTGCTGTTTTGGTTGCCACCCCTTGGATTATGGCTCGACCATCTGTCCAACACCACTTACCAAGAGAAATCTAGTTTCTCCTGAGCTTTTTACGTGGAGCTCTCCATGGTGCTGCTTCAACTCCAGTAGCCAGTCCTGGATGACTCCCACCACAATGAACTGACTCTGTTCCAGCACCTCTTCTTGGCCAGCAGTTGGCTGCTTCTTCCAGCCCACACTCTAGCCTCCCTTGGAGTACTTCTGTATGGTCACTGGGATGGGGTGTGGCAAAGCTGCAAGCCTCCAGCAGGGGGCTTCTGGGCCCAGTACACACTGTCACAGACCCCCTGTGACCAAGCAAATGTACCTGAATTCTCTCTGTTCATCGGCCAAAAGCCTTTTTGGCAACTCAGCTCCCCAGCCCAGTCAGATACCCCCTGGCGAATCACACAAACCCCTTCCAATGTACACCTTTAGGAAGGCCCGTCTTAGTACCCTTTCTAGTGTCTCTGAGTCTGTTCCTCTTTCTGACAGAGAGTGGCGCTCCCAGGGCTTCCCCTCCTAGAAACAACATCCTTTCCCTTACCTGAGGGCTTTATCTCAGCATGCCAACATATTCCCTCAGTCTCCACTAAGCTCTCCACTTGGAGCTATCTGCAGTGTTGCTGTCATCTCAACCAGGCAGTCTTGCAGGCTGCACAGCTTGAAGTCTCCAGAGGCATTAGGTAGAACAAGTTTAGAAGTTTTGCATGATTTTACACTTCACTGTAATTAAACAGTCCATGAAAAATCAGCGTAATACTGATGAACATAAATAATAGCCACTGCAATGTGATTGATTATTTTGTTGCCTAAGCTTGTGCACACTGTTTCTCTGTGTCACCTTTAAGGGGACGCAACATTTTTTTAAAATATGTGTAGAGAGAAAGGAGTGTTTTTGCATCTTGTTTTATGTAAACTGTGGACTCTTAAACTCATTAATGGCTCCTGTAGTCAGAAACTCTTTAACATTGTACTGAGCTTGTATAGACCAATGCAGTACTCGATACTAGCCCTACGCTGCAGAGGTTTGTTTTGATGACAACAGCTCTTATGAGCTTGCTTGGTGTCACCATTGTAGAATATTTGACACTGCAGAATAACTTGGCTTACAATCGGAATGCAAGAACCATTGGGAGTTTTCTGCACCAGAGTGGATTTCTGATTGACTTATGAGTTTGCCACTATTTCAAGTGGGACTTTGGTGAGCTACTAGATTCCAGTTGTTCCTGTTTAACTGATGCTGCTATTTTTACTGATGCTGTTGTGTTTGCTGAATTTCTTTGGTTTCTACTCCACATGTTGCAGTAAGGAACAGGTAAACAAGTGCTGCTGTAACACTGATGTTATAGACATATGTAAAATAATTCATATATGCAGTGTGATTTAGGAAAGGTCATGTCCTCAGCATGTAAAATATTAACTGTAGTCAATTTTCAGCTTAAACAGGAGCTATAGGGCCAGGGCTGGGGATGTTTTACAGTTATGCTCTTGTTTTAAAAACATGCATGATATATATAATTTGGTATATTAGTGACGTGGCATGATTTTTCAGACGAGTGAAAATTTAGAAAATACACACTAAAAGTTAAATGCAGCTGTGAAAAAATAATATTAATCTCATTGACAACTCATAAATATGTTGGAAAAGGATTCAGGAGATGAACCATCAGGAAACTAATTGTTATTCAGGAATATTATTTTTAGCTTATTGTTTTGGCCGAAAACAGTTAAAGTGTCCCCTGACTCTTGCTATGGTTAATAGATTTCATAGCCTTCAGTTATTCAAATTGGAATATGCTTCAACTTTCATACCGTGTATGATTTTGGAAAATATTTGTATTGTAATATATGTAAAAAGGGACATTGATTCATGATTATGATGATTTTTGAGATGTTATTTCAATAGCACCATGTGTATGTATCATATATTATGAAACAGAGAAAGGAAGAGTTCATTTCCTAAAGAACTTACAGTCAAAATTAGGTCAAGATTAGGAGGTGATAACACAGGTTAGCCCCAGAATTAAAACATAAGAGTTTGCTACAAACAAACGCCTGTGCTGGGCGTCTCAGAGACTGGGTTAACTGACTGGGGTTTGTGGAATTAGCTCTGCAATCAGTGGAGATACTTTCATTTGGGCCTTAACCCAGGCTATGAGATCTTCCTCTACTCTATGTGTTTCAGAACCCAGAGTCCAGCCTGAGAGGGAACATCTATACTGCCATTTTTAGCTCTGCTCACGTGTGAGCCCTGGCCAGTTAATGTGGGCTCTGAGACATACTGCCATGGAGTTTTTAGATATGCCCTTGGAAAGATGTCTCCTTGAGGGCTGCAGAAAGTTTTGAGAATTACAAATAATTTACAAACACACACCCAACACACACTCCTCTGTAGTTTATTACCCTCCTTTATAAGTGGATTTTGACAAGTGCTGTAAAGAAGATGGTAGCCTTGTAGAAGGGATAATGAAGGGAATTTCAAGAATAATGGTTGACTAAAAGAAAACATGGAGGAGGAAACGAAAGAGCGCTCATGGTTTGTCTTTTACAAGATTTTAATCCTGTTAGTTAATGTGTTAAAACAATTAAAAACACTATTGTGAAATCCTGGTCTTATCGCAACAAATGAGCATTTTCTGTTTTCATGAATGGAGCCAGAATTTCACCCCTATGTCAAAAAGCTCAAAAGTGACACTCAGGCATATGCTACACTACAGCATGAATAATGTAGCTGGAGTCAATGTGCCTTAAGTCAAGTTATTGTTGATCTACAGTGTGGGGGCTTGATGGGAGATACTCTTCTATTGACTGTCCTTACTTTTTTCTTTACTAGACCTGCTAAATTGACCACTGATGGATTGATCGCAGAGCATCAATCCCTATCGTAGTGTAGATAAGCCCCAGTGGTAGGCTCAGATAAGCATCTTTATCTGCAGGACAACAGATGAACAATTATAGCAATTATAGCACTCCAAGTTGTGGAGTTCCTTAATGAGAGAGAGGGTGCAGGATTTCTTTTAGGATGCAGTTAGGAGACGATGAAAATTTTTGGTGGGTTGATTTTGGGGAGCAGAGGGAAATGCAGTTATAGTAGTGGACAAGGTAGATATTTTTTCAGGAAGCAAGAATAAGGCAAATATCATGAGGGCCAAAGACTCAAAGATGTGGTCATCCTGGTGTGAGCTCATCAAGCCTGCACAAATAGTAGTGATGGAGAGTAATGCACATGTTATATAATAAACAGCAACAAAACATGATTTGTTCATATTACAATGTGAGCTAAGGGACGTCACATCTTCTTCATACTCCTTTTGTTTAGTGTGGTGTTTATTTTAATCTTATCTTCCTCTTTCTTCACTGTTACACTTATCCAACTCTTCTTCCTGGTGTCAGTGCTGGTATTTCTTCACAGCTTTCTCTACCCACCTTTCACCCACTGCAGTTATTTCAGTTAAGTGAAAAAGAAAGAGGCAGCCAGGTGAGATCCATAATTAGTACAAGGTGTTCCACTGTAATTTACAGGGTTTGAAGTCCAGGTTCATGAATGAGGTCTCTTGGCTTCTCCTGTCTTCAGCAACAGAACACCTTCTGATGATCTAGGGAATCTGCTGTGGCCAGGGGAAAGAAAGGGGCTTTATAAGGAGCTCTTCCTTTTGGTGTTAGTGAGAGCATTTCTGTTGATTCAAGACACTGGGGCAGATCCAAGTTTCATGATTTCTCCTGCTTCCAATTGCAGCAGGATAACAAATTACTTCAGCTAGTTAGACTGAGCAAGCCACATTCTAGAGACTGATTCTTATGGCCTTCCTGCCTATAAGAACAATAGTGTTAGTTCACCATGCATCTCTTTTGTTTCAGTTAGTAGTTTGCCATCAATGGTCCTTGGAGTTGGGAGGAATTCTTGCCCAATCATCCAGCTTGTGTCACTCCTGTTAGAAAAGAGACATTAATAAATTTGATGCCCACTGACACTGGGATCAACTCTCATGTCAATTCACAGGCATGTGATGTTTTCTCCCTAAAAGACGTAACTGTTCAAACACAACATACAATTTTTTTTAGTGGAAGTTGAATCTCTGAAAAGCTGCTTGCTGGAGCTCAAGTAAGCCTTATAAAAATCCCAGACATGGGGATGTGTACTTCTGTGAGATTAGACATATATACTATCAAAATGGATTTAACTTTTCTCTTTTTCAAAACTTTGAAATAATTTTAAAATCTGTTTCTTAAATCCCTTTGTGTATGTTTACGTCTGCTGAATGTTTTTGTCTGCATCAGAGGTATACCTAAACCATTAAGTTTCCACCTAGAGTTTTAGATAAATTTGATTTACATTTGGGATGCCTGGAACTGGGTTAATCGCCTTTCTGCATGGGTTCCATTGCTTGAGAACAAATAACTGTTCTGACCTAATTTTGGGGTGCTGAGTTCAAAAATTATATCCATTTTTGCCGATGCTGTACAGATTTTCTGAAAACTTAAGTTTACTTTTTCAAAAAAAAATGCTACTATAATGGTATACATTATATGCAGTGACTTATTTTCAAGAACTTACATGCAAAAATACTGCTATTTCTGCTTGGTTGTGTCTACATAGCCCAAAACTTCGAAATGACCATGCAAATGACCATTTCAAAGTTTACTAATGAAGCACTGAAATACATATTCAGCGCCTCATTAGCATGCGGGCGGCCACGGCACTTTGAAATTGACGCAGCTCACAGCCACGCGGCTCGTCCAGATGGGGCTCCTTTTCGAAAGGACCCCGGCTACTTCGAAGTCCCCTTATTCCTATCTGCTGTTAGTTTGGTTTCATTATTTCAGCAGGGGCAGGACAGGGAGCTGCAAAAGGAGTCAGTGGTGACAGTGTGCAGAGCTGCAACTGACTCCTTAAAGAGCCTCATGTGACTCCAGATCCGCAGGTAGCTGACCCCTGGACTAATACGTCTACAGCTGGTGCACCATTTCAGCATGTTATCTGTTCCACCAAATATTGTCTCTATTTAAGTACATTTCTATGCAGAATCAGGATTTGTAGCAGCATTTCTGGGCAGATTATTTCCACTATTCAAGATCATTTGGAAGTCACTGTAAATGTGGCAAGAATGCTGCAGAAATCTTTTTTGAGCCTGGATGCCTCAGGCAAAGCCATATTTCACCTCTGCAGTTGAGATAAATCCATCATTTTTGCTACTTACCTCATATCTGCCCTGCTGATTTAATGGAAGGATATTACCCAAATGGTCACATTTGCTCTTAGGAGAGGCATAACATATTATTAGGGCAAAATATTTTCCTGAAGATATCCATTATCCTTATTTTACGGGGACCTTTTCCATTATAACCAGTTTTTGATAGTTGTAAATCAGGAGGAATATATTATAATGTCAGGAAGCATAGGAATGAGTATTATAATTAAATAGATGAGGATAGTTGGTTTTGTTTATCTTCACATTTTGACTGGAGACTGGAGCAGATACTATACATTAAATATGCTATGAATTTATTCCAGTTAACCTAATAAAACTGCAAATCAGCTCAATCTCCCACAGGCTGGTATTATTAATTACACTGTAGGAAAGATAACAACAGAGAATATATTTTATCATTGACAGGACAAAACATTTTGTATTTTTTTCAGCAAGAAGATTGTGATGAATATGCCTTTATATGTTTCACTCCATCATTCATCATAGTTGTAACACAATGTATTTTTCGTCACATACCCAGGAGTAAGTCATAATCACTGATCATTAATTTCTTTCACATTTTAATGTAGAAAATTATGCAGCGTAACTTTTTGATATGCTTATTTTCATAGGATATCTTTTTTGAGAACTGCTCCTTAATTTTAAAACACCATTTAAAACTTCTTTATAAAGTATTCATTGGGCTCATCTACACTAGCCCCCTCCTTCAAAGGGGGTGTGTAAATGGGCTGGATCGGTGAATAGCACTGATGTGCTGTGCTGCATGTGCAGTGTTGTAAATTCCTCTCTAGAGAACATGTCCCTGGCCATGGGCTGTGAGGTTTGTGTGTCTTCCACCACCCTTTACCAGATGGCCTCAAGGTTTCAAGCATTTTTAAATTAAAAGCTTTATTTTTATTGATTTAACAGTGTTCCCCACTAATCCGCTTAGAGATAAAAATGAAATGTAAAAAGATTTATTATAAAAATTAGTGTTAGAGCGACTATACAATACAGGTATAATACAAGGTATAGGTGGTGACCGTTAGGGTCACCCGTTACTTATGCATATGCATGAGCTAATTGACTATTCATGAGCATTGGTTCAAATTCAAATGCACGGATTGGACCATTTATGATGCTCATGAATATGTAAACGGAATGTGCATCCTGGTTGCCGGGGCAACGCAGGTGCGGACCTGACACCTGCGAGTGTTCAACCAGGTCCGCCCTGGCTCTATAAATTCTGGAGCCCAGCCCCGGCGTTCTCAGTCCGTCGGGGAGCAGCAGAGGAAGAGGACAACGGACGGAAGAGCAAAAAGGGACCGAGTTCAGAGCTGAACTCAGCTTTAAGCTGAAGATTCGACTGAAAGTGCTGAAGCAAACCTGCGTGTCAATCTACGCACCCCAGCCGCCACGGGACGCAGAAGCCTTTTCGAAGAGCTCCGGCTAAGAAGCCTTTTTGAAGAGCTCCGGCTAAGAAGATCAGAAGAACTGAACTGAACTCACTGTAAGCCCTCAGATTTTACCTGAGGCAGGCTCACCAGGCAGACGGCGCCGGCAGGTGCCCTGCCTGGTGAGCCGCTTAAGCGGCGGCCTCTGCTGGCCGGCAGCGGAGCCGCTGCCGCTTTTCTGCCAGGGGTTTTTGTTACCCACATCGGCCTTTTCCCCTGGCCTCCTCTTTTCTCTCCTATCTTTCCTATCTGCCTGCCGCGGCTGCCAGTAAAAAGCGCGCCGTGAGGGCCTTCTTTCCTAGCTTGTTGTGGAGACCCTCGGGCCCGGCGCCCGGAAAGACAGAACAGGAGGATAGGTATTTACCATCTGATCCCCACAAACACTAGGTCAATTGGTTAAATTCAAATGGAGTTAGGTTTTATCTTTTTCATATTGTCAGTAACATTGTTATTGGTAGCATTAGGTATATTGATCCCTTGTTGCTGTTGTTACGCGCAAGGTAGATCAGAGAATAATATTGTTTAAAGTAAAGCGTCTTAGATTGTATAACCCTGTTCCCGGGGTTCTTTAACTGTAAAGCACAGGAGGCGGTCTAACTGACCTAGCCGTTTTACCTCTGCATTCAGTATAGAAGATTAGATTGAGGTTTTATTTAAAGGGATCCAGAACTGATTGCTCTCTCCGCTGGGTAGAGCTCACCCAAGTGGGGGTTGATGCACAAGGGAATAACCCAGTAAAGGAAAAACCCCAACTAGTATTCTACATATAATATTAGAACAATTGGAGGGAACAACCCAGTAAAGGGAAAACCCCATTACACAAATCCCTGCAGGGTAGTATAAGACCTTGGGCTATATCAATAAGACCCAGGGCATTAATTAATTATATTCTCATATTTTAAAAAGTCCTAAGGTAGTAGTCCGTGTGCTACTTCTGGAGGCCCCGTCTGCCTGGCCAGCAGGGGTAGCCTCACTTAGGCAATTAATAAATCCATCTGTTCCCCTGGGTTGCTGGGGGCCTAGGGTAGAACCAGCACCAGCCATTCTCGTAAGCGGGGAACGCGTTTGTGAGGAAAGAGCACTAAAGGGGGCGGGTGCCCCGAGTAAAGGGAAGTCAGTACTGTGTAGCTCCTCCTGGAACAAGGCAGTAAAGGGATTTTCTTATTAAGAGGAGACAACATAGGCAGTTCCAGGAGGCATCGTACTGCAGTCCTTTTAGATCCAAACTACCCATTAGGGCGTTGGGACGCTAAGGCGAGAGGAAATCAGTGTAGTCCTCGTTCATTACATTGAAGTCTTTTCGGACTAAAATATCCCATTCTGGAAGCCTGTTACCAGGGTAAATACCCAGGCATAAATATATTCTGAAAGCCCGTTACCAAATAAAATAACCTGGCATAATTATACATGAATACATAATATAAACATATACATATCAATATATAATATAAACACATCTACATAAATAGATACACATAAATATAGAAATATTTCTATCAAGTTCTGGCTTGTTCTTTTCCCTTACAGTGCACACACAAAGAAGAACACCGAGTTGTGTACCTTCGTGGAGTCACCCGTAAGTTGGAAGGGTTTAGTTTAGATCTTGTAACTGCAATAAAATACAACTAAGGGCTACTAGTCTGTTAATCCCAAATCCTGTGCTAAGACTTAGGGAGCAGGGAGATACATAGTTGTAGTTTTAGTAACATTTAAAAGACACAGTAAAAAACAAAGTATAAATAGGAAATAAATAAATAGGAAAGGAAAGTGTTATATTGTAAAATAACCCGGCTCTTGTTTAAAATAAAAACTGGTTTGTGGACAGTTGACCCCTCGTTTGTCGTCCTTTCTGGGGAACAACTAGGCTCCGTCACACACCCTGTAAAGCCCCTTTGGATCAGGTCCCGTTGACTTCGGTCCAGGTAGCGGGATAAAACCTGGGGTGGTGCTTGGTGGCTGGTGGAAAGACTTAGACAGCCTTATAGGCCTTTTGGTTGTCTCTGTGCTGGCCATTGCAGCTTGACCTGTGCCCACCTTTTCCAGACCGTTATGGCATCACGGACAGGATGTGTGACGTCAGGAGCCGTTTGTTTGTGTCCCTGAAAGGATGGGCAGATCCAGGTCAGGGAACTGGCCCACATCTTATTCCATTCCCAAGAGCCAGGGGATAGTAAAATAGAGTATAATTTCAACTTTGAGGGCGTAGAAAACATTAGGAGCCTCACAGAGGCTGTTACCATACAGGGATTAGCTTGTCTCATTAACACCCACAAAAATCTTACGTTTTACCCCATAGATAAGCAACCACAAAAAGTGGAATATAGGAAGAAACCTGAGCACCTTATTAGCATAATTCTCACTGTGCAAAGTTTCAAGTTGCTAACTTCGAAAGGGCAGCAAGCTGTTTAGCTGCGGGCACGTCAAAGTACCTGTGCAACTTCGAAGTTCGCGTACTCCCAAAATGTTTTTAAACATTTAAGGGCACTTTGAAGTTGCGTGGGTACTTTGACCTGCCTGCGGCTACATGGCTTGCTGCTGCTTCGAAGTTAGCAACTTCGAAGTTCACGCAGCGAGAATTATGCTGATGAGATGCTGCATATGCAGCACAGCACCTCATTGCTATTCACTGATTTGGCTTGTTTACATGCCCCCTTCGAAGGAGGGGGGGCTAGTGTAGACAAGCCCATTTGGTAATTGGAAACATGTTCTTTTCTAAGTTGCTGAAATTGTTCTTGTTGCTTTACAATTGTTGGTAATAGAGACAGCAGTGAGAAAGTAAAGGATATGGTTTTCTTCCCTAAATTAGAATTATGAATGCCTGCTCTTAGTTTTGACTAGTATGCATAAATACACACTCACCGTTTAAATATTATTGTGTATTGGGTCTCCACCAATTATCCAGTTATTATAGGGTCTCCACCTCATCCAATCCTAAGTAACTTCATCAAATGTTATCTGATGTTAAATAAAACCGCTATCTGGAAATAGGAGCAACATAAAGGATTCCCACAGAAGAAACATTCCTAGGACTGAACTCCACTTTTTTTCATTATCCAGAAACAAGGGAGGGTCAGAGCCATGTTGAATTTTAAGCAGCTTAATAAATGGCTGAAGAAAATGAGATTCTGGATGGACACCCTATCTTCAACACCCACCCTTTACCTTACCCACAAAGCTCATTACCTAATAAATAAATGTTACTCTGTAAGGTGCTACAAGACTGCTTCTTTTTATGCTGTTTTTGATGGCATTCTGAATTGTCACAAAAGTAACCATGAAAAATTATTAAAAGTAAGAGTAGAGAGGGCATAAAAAAAGTTGAATCTACAAACAAAGTCAACACACCCAGGCTCTTTTCCCATTACATCGGGCTCTCTCTTCCCATGTGTTCCATTCTGCCCTTTCTCATTCTCCCAAGTGCTTTCCAACACCCTTTGCACCCATCCCGCTCATCGTAAAGTCAGATTCCATATTTGGGTGGTCCAAATACTCTGCCCAGTCAGTCATCTGTTGTCCAGTCCTGCACATGCCCCCCACCACACCCCCGTGAGGTGTGAGCTTATACATCCTTTCCTTCTTTCTCTCGAGTGCAGGCAGCATTCTCTCCCCTCTCTCTCAAAGTCTGATTGTGTGATTCCAGACTACTCTTGCTCCCTCATCCTCTACAACACATGTGCTGAGTTTCCTCTGTTCAACCGAATTGATTCATGATTGCCCCAACTTGTGTTATCACTAATCTCTTCTCTCGATGCATAGTGCAAGCTGCCTCTGTCTGTCTGGAACAAAAATAAAAATCACAGCCTTCAATTAATTCTGTTGACTTTATTTCCTGAGCCTGTAATGCTACTTTCTTCGGTGGCTTGTGTTGCATTTCTTTCTGGCTCCCTTTGTGTCTGTCATCTCTAAAGTACTCATCATCATTGCACACAGGCAGCCCTTCATACTTTCTTCCCTGCGGTTTGCTGTGGGCGCTGCCCCTGGGTGAACGGTAACCAAATGTCTCTTTTTAGTGGCAGCTTCCTCTAGATTTATAAATAACTTTTTAAAGGACTGGTACTAATGCTGAAAAGTATGAAAGGGGGCATTTTGTGATCACTGAAAGTCAAGCTGGGGCATGCAGCAAACATTCAGTGAAATACTGAGAAACTGAAGGTTTATGTACTTCAACACATTTTTATTTTCGAAGTGTTACTATATATATTGTTGTTCTTAAATTAAAACATTTAAAATCATTCAAATCATGGCATAAGGTATGCATTTGCTTCTTAGAATTATCATATATTAAAATTCATGCATACAGATGATGCATCCACACACATTTCTCTCTGTAGGAGATAACACATTTTTTTACATTCATATTCTTCCAGGTGACTTGGATTATTACTGGCTGGATCCTGCCACGTGGCACAGTAGAGAGACATCCCCTATTAGTTCGGTAAGAAATAGGCATGGTAGGTTTATAGGTATAAAATAAATTGCTAAATATTTTGTTAATTATTTCATTTGCATCACAGTGTTGCCTTCTAATCTTCAAATCAATGAAATTATGAATTTCAGCCTTATACGATGCTCACTGATATTAGAACGCTGTTCTAAAAATGATAAAATGTTTGTAGAAAATGAAGAGCAAAATCAACTAGAGATTTTCCATTTGAATATATATTAGAAAAATAATTTGACTAACTGAAACACAGATTTTCTGCAAATGAGGGATTGTATTTCATTCCATTTGGCTATCAGACTCAAATGATGTCAGTAGAATTTTTGCCATTGAAATCCATGGGAATAGTATCATCAGACTTTCACTATACAAAGAGCATATGTGAAATAGTTGAATAACTGAAAATATTATTTTACAGGACCGTTATTTATTTTTACAAGCTGAAATAAATCTAACAGCTTAAAATGCATTAAACTTCAAGTTTTGTAACTGCACCTGCACATTTTGGGTATTGAGATGACTTTATGATGAGGTAGGTAGTTGTAAATATTAATGAAGCAGGAGCAACTATAGCATTATAACAGAGAAGGTTGTGTGATAGACAATATACAGTGAACGATTATTTGGATTTATCTGTACTGTAACATAGTAATTTAGCTAATTCTATCTGTATATATAAAAAGAAGAAATTTCCATTCTTCTGCTTCTACTGATATTTTCTAATAGCATCCTGTAACATGGCAACCATCCAAAGAGGGAGATCGCTTAATTGGACGTGTTATTCTTAACAAGAGAACTACCATGCCAAAAGAGTCAGGTGCATTATTGGGGTTAAAAGTAAGTATTACAAAGGTTATGTTATATACTAGTGAAACTTCCATTAGTCTAATAGACAACAGTTTAGTGTGTTACAGCATATCATAGATATGCAGAAAATCTCCAACTGTGCTACCATTTGAGACAAGTTTTACACAGTTAAGTTTAAAAAAGAGTGGAATATACCTTTCTTCTCTATGTATTGGACAGGATCCTGAATTGGTGCAAATATATCAGATACTGCCCTCCACTGCCCTATGTGTGATAGGACCCCCTACTCTTCCTTGCTTGAATCTTAGCTTGACTTGTTATGTGTAGGACCCAACCAAATTTGGAGTCCATTTTGGTCAATTTTGGAATTATAGGATTTTTTTAAAATAAGAAGAGTCACTTCAGATAATTAAATGTAAAATTTCATGATGTAATTGTAGGGGTCCTGACCCAAAAAGGGCTCTTTCAGGAAAGGGAGGGGGTGGAGAAGTTCAAGGTTATTGTAGGGGGTGGTTACAGGGACCCAGACAAAAAACGCTGCACTTTAGATGCCCAGCTGTGAAGGCAGTAACAAAGTAAGGGTAGCAATACTGAAACCTCCCTATACTGACCTTGCAGCCCGCCTGCAATTCTCTTTTTTAACCAATAAACCCCAATTTAGAAAATACTGGTTTCCCCCTGTGAAATCTATAATATAGGTAAGAAGCACACCAACAAGCAGATTTCATGGTGAGGGAGACCAAATTTCACAGTTATGTTTTCCATGATCATGAATTTAGTAGGTCCCTAGTTATGTACCATAAAACAGACTCACCAGTGAGCTTAGCAGGTTGTTCTGTTGCATCCTTACAGCTAGTGTAGACTGCCTTAGATGCAATAATATATATCAGTGTGTTAAAATAAAGTCACCCACCACTGTGGCAAAGTGAATTAATGAAAAATGGCTTCTACTTTGGTGGGTAATGAATATTATATTGCATTTCATTATAAAACTCACTCAAAATACTCCTGGACAGATTCATTAGGACAACCCAGCCATTTTGCAAGGACCTATAAACCTAGCAAAATCAAAATATTGGATTTGCATTTCTTCTTTAAAAATAAATCTTTATGCTTGCATGTTGTATAGATATTTTTTTTAATGTGAGCATGTGGTTTTACTGGTGTCATTTCAATTCTTATTAATTTTGACAGAATATTTAAAATTCGAAATTGAGATTCTCAGCCCTGGGTAATATGTCTGAGCTGATAGTGACCTCTGTAGACAGAAGCAAAATCTATTTTATTGCTACACATCTTCACATACTGTAAAAATGTCAACATAATTTTGTCTTTTGTACTGATGTTATTCACTATCTTGGAGTGTCAATAATAAGACAATCAGCAATTTCTGTATGCTGAGAAGAAAGAAGTTTAGCTCTTCCTTGCCTGAGTCCTTTTGAGCAGGAGCATGTCATTTTCTCCATCAATGTATTGTGCACCCTTATTTGGAGAACACTCTTTCCATCTCTGTTGGACAGAGCATGGGAGGAGTCTGGGTCTTCTGCCTTACTTCTCTTACAGTATTCTGATGATAATATCAGTGTAATTTGTTAGCTGGTAATGAGATTGTCCCATTTATTATATTTGGATGCATTGCTCTCATCTATCCCCTAATACTGCAGTCAATACTTTTTAATTAAGAGTTTCAACTTTTATATGATTAGGTTTTAGCACTTCTGTATAGACTGAGTTTTCAGCTTCCACTCTATTTCTGTTCATCCCAAACTGTTATCCCCAGATTTGAGCAAAATATGTTTTCGTGATTATTGCCTCAAAACAACAGAGGTGATCATTTCTGATATTTGAAGTGCAATGTTACACACTCTAAATTAGACTGATTAAATGAGTGTTTTACGGATGAAATTTAAAGGGGATTTCAGGCTCTTCTCTCTTTCTATGTGACATAATTCAGACTTTTTTATGCAATACTCACCTTGTCATGAGCTCCATATAAAATACCACTGATTAAAAACAATACAATTAATTATGAATGACTGAAGCCCTAGTTTTAAAAATGGTATTAATGTGATTAGATAAACGATACAAGTTAAACTATTTACATTATATTCCTTAATATGTTTACAGTTTGTGGTTTGAAAACTCATGAATTTATGGTTATCCAGGTTGTTGGAGGAAAAATGACAGATTTAGGACGACTTGGTGCCTTCATTACCAAAGTAAAGAAGGGTAGTCTAGCTGATGTGGTGGGCCATCTAAGAGCAGGTAATTAAATCAACGATACTCACACAAAATCATGCTATTTTTTCTAAAATGCGATTGATAATGTTATGTGTTACATGAATAAGGTTCTTATGTAAGCATAGTAAATAATGAAAAATGTTTTATGGTAATGTAGATGGTTTTAATAACATGGCTACTATGTCACTACTTCCTTGGATCGATGTGCAGATTCTGCACAGTAATCATATAGCTGCTGAAGGCTCCACCTAGAGTTTTGCCAATAATAGAAATAAAATAGAGAGTGAATCGGTTTAGGGGAAGGGTGAGAAGATTTTTCAAATAAAATCATTTTATCATGAAAATTGTTGGTTAAGTAGTGCTCTGAATAAAATCAAGTGAACAAAAATAATAAAAAGTTCAATGCCACAAGGAGAGACTGCACCTGGATTTAATTCTGAGATTGGCAGCTGGGAGACAGTTAAGAAGGAAACTAAGTTTGGAAGTTAAGAGGAACGTGATGATTGTGACTGGCTGGGCAATGAAACTAGGAACAAGGGCAGAGACTGAGACTTGAATGAGGGAAACTGGACAAACAGACACATTTTAGTGTGTGGGAGAGAGGAGACAGATCGGACAATGAACCAGAATGCAGGGGAAGAACTAGGAGTGTCAAGGCAAAGAGATTGGGAAAAGCAGCTGAGGAGGGGAGATACAGGTAAACACTGAAATTAGATGAGGAGAGAGACTGGGAGATAGTGAGGGCAGGTAGGAGGAGATTAGAGGCTGAGTGGGGGAAGAGAGATTGGATGAGGAGCCAGGAGGGGTGAACAGAGGCCTGGCTTGGGGAAGCCAGCTGGTAAGATGTAGCTGTAGACAGCTGGGAAATGTCAAGGAGACTGCGACTGTAAGCGGAGAGTCTAGGAGTATGAGACTTGGGCTTCCTGGGTAAAGAGACTGGGAAGAGAAGCCTGAGACAGGCTAGGTGAATAAAATGAAATGGGAGGACATTTTGGAGGAGACAAAACAAAAGGAGTCAAACTTAGTGAGAGCCGCCAGGAAAGTCTGTGCTTTCCAGAGCCTGGAATGGAATCCACAGTTCTTGAAACTCACTACTCCTTTGCTATCAGCAAATATACATGAAAAACTGTGACAGTGGTTCACATCTCTTGTTACTCCTGGTTGACATAGAGGATGACAACCTATTATTATCATCAGTGACTCCATTAGTTTACCATGTACCATGGATCTAAAGTGTCCATACGTGTGTCAGTATGATACTATATGCTGATATTTTTCCAGTTTGCTTCCTATTTTTTTTAAAACAAATAAGCAATTATGCATACAAAAACTTTATTAAACCATAATTAAGACTGTAAAGGAAAACATTCAAATGTAAACATCAGAATTAGTAACTAGTAACAAACACTAGTAAACACCGGAATTAAAGTTGAGTATAGTAAATAGGATACTACTTAGTTTCCTGTGAATATCAAAGGTGGAGAAATTGTCCTTGTAATGCATAAGATATCAGTATCAGACAAAAATCTCAATAATTTTACATATTACAAGGACAATTTCTCCACCTTTGATATTCGTGGAAATGGTTGCCATCCCGTTTTATTAATTACTTCTGCCACAGGTCCTATTAATGACAGGTGACTTCCCCCCTCTTTGTTTTTCTTCATCTTTGTCTCCTTTTTCTTCTCCTACTCTTCCTCCCCTCAACCACCTCACCCCATATAAACCCTAGATTCTTATTTTGGCTCCAAATCTGAAGAAGGGGTCTTACCCACAAAACCTCATTACCTAATAAATAAAATTGTTAGTCTTCAAGGTGTTACAGGACTACTCGTTTTTGTGAAGCTACAGACTAACGTGCCTACTCCTCTGAGACATTATGGCTACGTCTACACGTGGAGCCTACATCGAAGTAGCCTATTTCGATGTGGCAACATCGAAATAGGCTATTTCGATGAATAACGTCTACACGTCCTCCAGGGCTGGCAACGTCGATGTTCAACATCGACGTTGCGCAGCACCACATCGAAATAGGCGCTGCGAGGGAACGTCTACACGCCACAGTAGCACACATCGAAATAAGGGTGCCAGGCACAGCTGCAGACAGGGTCACAGGGCGGACTCAACAGCAAGCCGCTCCCTTAAAGGGCCCCTCCCAGACACACTTGCACTAAACAGCACAAGATACACAGAGCCAACAACGAGTTGCAGACCCTGTGCATGCAGCATGGATCCCCAGCTGCAGCAGCAGCAGCCAGAAGCCCTGGGCTAAGGGCTGCTGCACACGGTGACCATAGAGCCCTGCACGGGCTGGAGAGACAGCGTCTCTCAACCCCCCAGCTGATGGCTGCCATGGAGGACCCCACAATTTCGACGTTGCGGGATGCGGATCGTCTACACGGTCCCTACTTCGACGTTGAACGTCGAAGTAGGGCGCTATTCCGATCCCCTCATGAGGTTAGCGACTTCGACGTCTCGCCGCCTAACGTCGAAGTTAACTTCGAAATAGCGCCCGACGTGTGTAGCCGCGACGGGCGCTATTTCGATGTTAGTGCCGCTACTTCGAAGTAGCTTGCACGTGTAGACACAGCTTATATGACTATCACTGAAAAATTATGTGTAAGTTTTTAACTCTTAGGTAATCAGAAATTTTACTTTTGGAGACTACTTTCATTTCTTGGCACTATACCAGTTTCTATATTATTTTGGAAATATTGAAAATACTGTACTGTTTGCAGTTCATAGCAGTATTTTGGGAAGAAGTATTGAGAGGGTCTTAAAAAGTCTTTCTAATATTTCCATAGTAGTATTTTTTACTTCAGTGAATTTCACTAAGAGATATGTAAGATTTTTATATATATATATATATATAGAGAGAGAGAGAGAGAGAGAGAGAGAGAGAGAGAGAGAGTGTGGGAAAAATGTGAAATAAGATAAAAATCTTTCTTTTTAAATCCAAGGGGATGAAGTTCTGGAATGGAATGGTAAACCCCTGCCTGGAGCTACAAATGAAGAAGTTTACAACATTATTTTGGAATCAAAATCAGAACCTCAAGTTGAAATTATTGTTTCAAGGCCTATTGGGTAAGACTGAAAAACCCCTTGCTTCTGAAGTGTAATCCACTACATGTATTAACAGGATTTTTAAAAAACTGATATATATCTACATATATTTTTAATGTACGCTAATATGTTAACATACTACTCAGCTTGAAAATTAACTTATAACCAGAGGCCTGATTGCAGCTCTTCTTGTAAGCGGACGTGGAGCTGGCAGAAAGTTCTAGATAGAGACTTACTAAAATACACATCCAAAGTGTATGGTCTGGGCCTCATGTTGACCAATGGAGGAGCTTCGTTGGGGGCTGGGCCAGGCCCTGTGCTGATTAGAGGAAAGGCTGGGGCTGGCTAGGTTATGGGGGCAGCTCTGTTGTGGGGACTGGAGTGGGCCCCGCAAAGGCTGGGGAAGGGGCTAAGGTTAGCGCAGTACAGGGGGTCTGTGTTGAGGGGCTGGGCCAGGCCCCACACTGGGTGGGGGGGAGAGTTTGGCCTGGCCCCATGCTTAAAGAGGAGGGGCTGGGGTCAGCACAGTGCGGGGTGGAGGAACATGGTAGAATCTTGACCAGATGGACAGACACAGCACAAATAATATATGTGATATTAGAGGACAATTTACCTTTTAAAATGGTTATTTGTAATCTGTATAATTTTCTTCACTGCCTGTAAGAACTTATATTTGTTTGTAGCTGCAGTAATATCACTCTTAAGAATTTTTTCTAAACAACCAAAGTAGTAAAGAGCATATTTTCCACATGAGAAAGGGGAAATTTTGCCGCTGCAGGACATAAACTGATCATAAAGGGATCATTCTACCAGGAGTTCTTATCCTTTTAGAATTTTCCGTGACGTTGAAAGGAGAAACTTGGGTCTTGATTCTGTTGGATGTACACAGGAAAACTCCATTAAAATGGGTGGGAGCTGTGCCTGAGCAAGACCTGCTTTATTGGTCTCTCAAATTTAATTCATTCATGATGACATCAATTCCTTGAACGCTGTGGGCTTGGAAGCAGGCAGCAGCTAACATTAACCACCATGTGACTAAAAATAAATTAAGTTCATGAGGAATTCAAAGAGTGCCATATATAATTAAATGTTCTATTGTCTAAGTTATTTCCAGAAGGTTTTTTATTGTAATTGTAAATGATGCTGTCATTAAAAGGAGTTTAACATCCATATTCATTAGTATATAAAATGATTCTCATAATAACAGTTTACATTCTATTACTCTGAATTTCATATAAATCCAAGTCTGAAGCTAAAAAATAATGAGTATTTTGGGGCCAAATTTTCCTCATCTAGCTTGTAAAATTTTGCTGTAAGGAGTCGGAGAAACTATTTTGCTTAGCAGAATTTCATCCTAGAGCCAAGACCAAACTGGACGTAATTACCTTGCAGATAGGAGGTGTAATTCCCAGCTAAAGGGAGAAATACACACGCTAGCCTGCTCAGACTAAAACCAAACAATAACTCTGTGGCCATGGCAGCCAGAGCAGTGTCACTAGCCCTCTTTCCCCATATACAATTTTGATGACTCCTTGCATACACACTGGTGGGATTTAGGTTTTTCTCTATTTTTTTATACAGTTGGTGAGCAACCATTATTAGGTTTCAAATAAAAATTAGTAAAACTTGAAAATATTTATTTTGTTTCTTATCTGAAATTCAGCTGCCTACATATCAGCAATCCGTGTACTGTATGGAACTTAACACCAATGCTGTAGCAGTAATCTTATAGTTAAGAGACCCATTTGGTCTCCCCACCCACAATTATGCATTCTTTTCTCAATCTGAACTTGCCATATTTAATCATAATTTATCTGACGTGGCTGACATTCAGTGATAATCTTTAGATTAAGAATCTTGAGACACTGTACTCTTATTAGAAGGTTCTTCCTCCTGTGCTTGACAATAAACCTCTTGGTTACTTAACATTGAATTATTGTTTAGTATTTGTCAGCTGTTAATGTACTTGTGACACTGTGGGATGGTCACATTTGCTAGATGTGCTGGGAGGGGATGTTTTTTGTTTTTTTATGGCAATTGCTATATATACACAAAATTGCTCCTTGTGAGTACTTGAAAAAAGTACATTTAATTAACGAAGATAAAATTTTTGGCCTGCTGTTTTAGGGATAGCCTTCTCATGAAAGTTTAACACTGTGAGTTTGGTTGGTCAGTAACTGAAATCAGCAGCAAGATGGTGGCTATAGCACATATAAAATCTACCTTCCTTATTCAAACTATTCACTCATATACTTTAATGAGATTTGGCTGGATGAAGATTGTAGGATTACTCTTTAAATCTTAAAGAAGCCCAAAACCAAACAAACTTTTATTAAGATTTTTGTAATCTTAAGAGTCATAGAATCATAAACTCATAGGGTGTGTCTACACAGGCACAAATCTTCGAAATAGCCATGCTAATGGCCATTTAGAAGATTACTAATGAGGCGCAGAATTGAATATTCAGCACCTCATTAGCATTAGGATGCTTCCGACCGCGGCACTTCAAAAGCACCGCTTTCGAAAGCGTGCAGGTTGGTTTGGCTACATGGGGGTCCTTTTTGAAAGGACCTGCACCTTTTGAAATCCCCTTATTCCAATCAGTGAGCGGGATAAGTGGATTTCGAAAGGTGTGGGGTCCTTTTGAAAAGGACCCCTGTGAAGCGCGCCGAGCTGCACGCTTTTGAAAGCAGCGTTTTTGAAGAGCCGTGGCCAGAAGCGTCCTAATGCTAATGAGGCACTGAATATTCAATTCAGCGCCTCATTAGTAATCTTCAAAATATGGCTATTTCAAAGATTCGTGCCCATGTAGACACAGCCATAGGGTTGGAAGAAACCTCAGGAAGTCATCAAGTCCGACCCTCTGCTGAAAGTAGAACCAATTCCAACTAAATCATTCCAGCCAGAGCTTTGTCAAACTGGGACTTAAAAATCTCCAGGAAAGGAGATTCTGCCACCTCCCTAGGTAACCCATCACAACTCTCCTAATGACGTATATACTGGTTCTGCTGTATAGTTATGTAGCAAAGTCTAAGCTTTCCCACACATAACTATCTAGCAAAACCAGTGTACAGTTTGGTCCTAGACTGGACCTGGACTGGATTTTGGGTGAAGAAGAATGTGCAAAAGAATTAAACTATGTGAACAATTGAGGCAGAAATACAGAAAGAAGATGCTAAGTAATAAAATATTGTTAAAGTGGCACTTGCATATTTTAAACATTATATTAATAATTTCTTATATAACTGGATAGTTGAGTAGATGAATAAATTATATGATTATAATACAGCAGACCCTCACTTTGTGTGGACACAACTTATGCATTTTTATATTAACGTGAGTCAAATCCAGAGGTACCCTGCTTTCTTATACTTGGTCTCGCCACTTAGCACCGCACTGCCAGCCATCTCAGGGGCTTCTTAGACGGCACCTCCTACCTTGCAGCTGCCCAGTGCTGCAACGCCAAGGGTGGAGAGGGGCAGGCATGGATGGAGCTGCCCAGGGCCAAGCCACGCCACGGCTGGAGCTACACAGGGCTGCCACTGCCTGAGCAGCTGTGGGGGCAAGCCACACCATGGCTGGGGGGCGGCAGGAGCACCATAGCTGCTCCGCACAGCCAGTGGCTGGAGCAGGAGGTACCCTGTCCTGCCATGACCCACGCCAACCCAGCCCCCAACTGCCTGCAGGGGGAGCTGGAGCTGCCAGCTGAAGCAAAGGCTCCAGGGGCTTGCTTCCCCCAGCCAGGTGAATTCCGGGGATCGACTCAACCCTGCCCCGAGATTTATGCGAAATTTGATTTACGTGGAGGTTGGCCAGGATGCAAACTCCATGTAAATCAAGGGTTTACTGTACATTTCAAAAGTATTACCATATAAACTGGAAATATTCAGTAAAGATTGCTTGAAGAATTATAATTAAAATATAATTGTTGCATACTTAAATTTAAACAATGCATATATCAGACTAAGTGCACTTTAAAAACCTGTTTCTAATTTAAGGGCTGTACCTATTTAGAACTTATACTGATGAATTTGACAGGTTTTTTGTTTGTTTGTTTGTTCGTTTCAATTTTGACTAGTACAACCCAAAAATGATTATTTGCTTCAACCTATGGTTTGATGAACGGATATTTCCTTGCAGTGAGAGCAGAAAAAAAATACTATGGATCAGTTCCTGCTCGCTTTATTCATATGAGTAGTCCTTTTTGCTTCAGTATTACTGTATTATTAAATCAAAATAAGATTTGACACAATACTTAGAAACGTCCGTCTGCTGTAATCATTCATTCCTGACATTTCACTACTTACAGCTGTTTCCTAGTGGCACTAATAACTGGAAAGAACAAATAAATGTCACAAATGGACTGGAGCATATAACTTGAAATGAAAGGCTTAATTAAAGACTTGATTGCAGTCAAATAGAAATCTACATAGACATCACTCAGAGCAAGATTGACCTGTCATTTTAAATACCAATCACATACATTTTACAACAGAAAAACAAATTGATAAGGGCTAACAAAGAACAATGCATCATAAAATTATTTTCCTTGGTTCAGAAATGCTATCTTTAAAGTAAACTCAGGTATTGGAAGAATATTATTATTCTTGCTTTTGAGTGACCGATTACTAATCTTTTGTAGCTTCTCTTTGCTTTGCCACGTGAATTATGTGGTCATTCCAAACTGATGGAGGTGAATCTGATTATTTAGCTGTTGATACAAATCTTCCTTTGTTTATTCATAAAATCATATGATCAGATGAGATTTCAACCAGTCATATAGTCCAGTCTCCTACATACATGGCAGGATGAAATATTATCTAGACCAGTGATTCCCTAACTTTTTGGCTTCACACCCCCCTTTTGAGTTTTGAGAAACCCTCACCCCCACCTTCTTTACTATCATCCAACCCCCTTTTAACAAAAAATTCAATTTGTAATTTAAATGAACCACAAAATGTTGATATAAAAATGTTATTTAAAATTAAAAGTAAGCACAAATAATTTTTATTGGCCCAAAAATTTAATAAAAATGTACTTTAACATCAGAAACACTAGAAACAAATGAATTTAATGTGAAACTTGATGCTGCATTTTTTTCATAAGTTGGGAAATCTTAGTTAGATCGACTATGAACCATCCAGGCTAATGGCACAGGCCCCACGTTGTGGGTGCCTGGTGCAGCCCAAGCTGGCCAGCTATGCGAGCCCCACGCTGCTGGGGCCACCCGCCTGAGTCTCGCTCTACTGGGCCAGCCGCCCAAGCCCCCACATTCCCAGAGCCAGCTGCCCAAGCCTCCCACCTAAGCCCTGGCACTGCCAGGGCCAGCCACCCAAGCTTCCTGTGAGCTGCACACCCATCCTGTGAGCTATCATTTTCACAGCCCCTGTATGCTGTAACTCTTTCTGGTTTCACTTACAAGCTCTGGTGTAAGAAAGGACTGTTGCATTATAAATATTAACAAATCAGAGCAAGGAAATGGAAATATATTTTTTCAATGAGTTAATTTGAACCCATACCCATTATGCAATACAAGCCACATTCCAACGACATGAGTAGGATGCCAGCTTGAGGCTGGGGGCAGGAACAGCATATTGGGGATACAGCAGATCTCAAGACTCTCTAAGGGTATGTCTATACTTAACTGCGGGTTCAGTGCACCGTGATCGATCCGTCAGAGTTTGATTTTTGTGGGGTCAGTGAAGATGCGGCAAAACTGATCTCTCTGGGCTCAGCTGTCGGCTCTCTTACTCCATTCTGTTGCATGTAGTAAGAGACATTGGCACAAGCCCAAAGAGCCCTGATCTACACCAGCAAAGAAAGTTGATCCTAATACGTCGATTCTAGCTGCGCTAATGATGAGGCTAGAATTGCGTGTGTGGGATCAACATTGATCCCTACTGCAGACCAGGCCTAAATTATGCAAGGGACACTCATACCTCCAGAGCAGCTCAGATTTATTTGGTGGATGGGCCAAACAATAGCTTATTATATCCCTTGCTCCCTACCTTTCCTATGGAACATCTCATTTTAGGTGCAAAGCAAGTATCGTGTTTGTATATATAGAGAGAGCCTAGCACAATGGGTTCTTATTTAAGTGGGTAGGTGCTGTAGTACAAACAAAGCTACATTTCAATTGGGAATATTTTAAATGTTTGGAATGTAGAAAAAGCATTAGCTAAGTGAATATATTAATAGTATAAAATCAGTTTGGATGTATTGAGTAAATGCTGCAAGTTTAGTGGTTAGACATACTAAATTCTGTGATAAATAAAAAGATTTAAATACTGCTTATACTGAAGGCATCCGATCAGCGTTGACTATAGAATGTGTAGCAACACCTCAAAGTTGAACGTGTGTGTATAATTTATCAAGACAGGAATACCACTGTAGTGAAGCATGTAAAAGGCTGTTTCCATGACTTTATTTCCATGAAGTGTTCATCCTCCTTAAGCTTCACAGCCTAGCCGTAGGAGAAGAATGTCCATACACTGCAACATAAGATATAAGCTGAACTGAGATAATGCTAGCTCTGGAGTTTCGGTTAAGTATGTCTCTGATGTATTTCAAGATTTAAAACAGATAAAAACATAGGGTTAGGCTGCAAGTGTTAGAGGTGATAATCTGATTTTCAAAAGTGCTGCATATGTGACAACTCTTATCAGCTTCCGTGCTTTACTTGAAGACTCTAGATAAGTAGATTTCAGTTTTGGTAATTGTTAACTATAAATTGTGCAATTTGTGGTTTGTGTGGCATTATGGGTAGTGAATCTTTATTTAAATTAACTTATTGAAAAAAATATATTTCCATTTCCTTGCTACAATTTGTTAATATTTATAGTGCTTGCTTACTCCTGGAATGTATTTCTGGACATAGTTGGAAGTAGAGCCTCATGTTAATAACCAGTGGGTTCTGACACTCATTGTAAATATGACATTGAGGTAAATCTGGGTTTAGATTCATGTAATGGAAATCAGAATTTGACCCAATCTGTTTTTGTGATGTGTCTGTGTGTGCATATTTAGTTGCAGTATGTTGCATGCTAATATTTGTAGTCTTTAAACTAAAATAGTATTATGTTTCTTCGTTTATTTAACATTGCCTGTGTTATCTGCTTTTTTCTCTTTATTGTGATAAGACATTTTCATTGGTTTCATTCAGTGAAATCATTGCGACGAGTGTATAAAAATTACTAGTGAGTTTTACAATCCGTGGTGGTGTGATTTGACTAAAATAGAAGTAAGTTTCAATAGCCATTGAACTTCTCAATATCAAAACAGTTTTCCTGTTTTGGTTGTAAAAATATTGTGGAACCTTCAATTACAATATTGACATGACACTGACCATGGTTTGTTTGTTTTTATTCATCATTTGTCGTCTTTGAGGCTAAAGCTTTCATACACATTAGTTAACAAGGGTAAGCTGTTGTGATATAATTCCCCTTCCTTACTACATATTGACAAACATATTAAAACAAAAACTATTAGTTGACTGATAAAGGTGTTCCAGAAACTTTGTAGTTAAGTATCTGTTTGGTACTGTAGAGCAGCAGTTCACCTGTTTCTTACTATTTTGTGTATATTTCTCTTTAGTGACATTCCAAGGATTCCTGAGAGTTCCCACCCTCCACTAGAGTCTAGTAAGCATACGTTTTGTTTTTATCTGCATACCTATTGTAAAAATATTTTACTTTAAAAACTCTGTATCTTTGTATAAAATTAGAGTCAATATTAAACTGATAAAACTATACAGAATTAACTATATGAAATTCAAACGTGTAGGATTTTAGTGCTTTCTTCCATAGTAACATTGAAAGGCCCAGGTGGATAGAACATTTTTCATGTTCACGGACGGTCTAATCTTTTCAGATCAGCACTGTAAGAAAGGTAATAATAATAATAATAATAATTCTCATTCTAGCTATGAAAAAAATAAGGCAGAGGAGTTAAGTAAGGAAGTTGTCACAGGCTGCACGGGGAATCATAATTTCCCATCCCTGATTGCCCTTTCTGTGTGCAGATCCCTAGACCACATCTCTCCCTGTCTTACCCAGAATTTGTTCCTGTGTAAGTGTCTGGTCTAGGACCAAATGTTGCCTGTGCTGCTTATGCATAGCACTAGGAAATTGGGTTTTGTGAGAGGGGAAAATAGTCTCTATTTGACTGCAGCTCTATTGCTGGATAATGACTTGTCTCTACTGTGCTCCACTGCCATCATTACAAGAGATCTTCTTGTCCTTTCAGCAGAAGTTTATTGCAATAGATAAAAGTAGAATCCAACTCACTAATCTAATTCTCTACCTCATTTTTTCCCCCAACTACATGGGAGAAAGCTTTTGAGTAGCCTCTCTGATTGACCTACTCCTGACTTGAGGAACAACAGCATTTTGCCCCTTAGCAATACCTAATGAATATAATTACTTATTTATACAGTGCCCAAATATGGTATGTGTTTTCAAAGCAAAGAAGAGGTAAGATTCCTGGTCTGGAAAACCTAAATTTAGGTAGAACATGAAAGGTAACAAACAAGGGATGATGAAGGCTGGATAAGCTTGATAAACTGATGCATTTGCTTAGGTTTGTTTTGTACAAAATCATAGAACTATTGAAGAGGCAGGGGACCTTACAGCAGGACTAAATATTTTCTGGACCACTCCTGACAATTACTTGTCTAACCAGTTCTCGAAAATGTCCAACGACAGAGATACCACAGCCAATTTATTCCAGTGCTTAACTACCCTGACAGGAAGTATTTCATTATGTCTGACCTAAGCTGCCATTGCTGCAAATTAAATCCATTGCTTCTTGTCCTATCCTCAGAAATTAAAAAGCACATTTTCTCCCTTCTTCTTGTAACAGTCATTTATGTAGTTCACAGCTGTTGTAACATCCCCTTCAACATTCTCTTCTCCAGGCTAAACAAATCCAGTTTTTTCAATCTTCCCTCATATGTCATGTTTTCTCGATGTTTAATTAGGGCGACCATATCTCTGTCCAAAATACAGGACAGGGAAAAATGGGGGGAGGGGTGCCCTCCTCCCAGCTCTAAAGAGGTGTGGGGAGCTGGGAAGGGGTCAGCAGCTGCCTGCGCACCCCCCGGCTTCGCTGAGCCCTGGGGAGCCATGAAGCAGGCCACAGCCGCTGGTGCTCCCCTGGCTTCGCCAAGCCTTGCAGAGCTGGGAAGCGAGCAGCAGCCGCCATCAGTACTCCCCCAGACTCACTGAGCATCAAGGAGCTGGGAAGCAGGTGGCAGCCACCAGTGCTCCCTCAGCATTTTTGTTGCTCTTCTCTGGGCTTTCTTCAGTTTGTCCACATCTTTCCTGAAATGTGGAACCAAGAACTGGACACGGTACTCCCGCTGAGGCCTAATCAGTGTTGATTAGAGCAGAAGAATTTCTTCCTGTATCTTGTTTACAGCACTCCTGCTGCTACCATTATATGTTTTCCTTTGCATTTTCTAAATTTCTAAAATTATTTTAATTATAATTATTTTAATGTCTTATAAATCTCTGTGGCCAAAAGGTCCAGAAGGAATATGCACATTGACAGGAAAGAAAGGAGAATATGACATGGTGGTACAGAGGATTGGTATGGGGACATGGAGCACAAGAGGAAGGAAGGCAAATGTGTGGATCAACAAGACAAATAAGGCAAGGTAGCAGGACATGGCACTGGAACTTAACTCAGGGAGTCAGTTCAGAATAATTCAGGTGTAAAGGAAGCCAGTGCAGATTGCCCCTGAGGATGATACAAGAGTCTGGTTTAGATTCTTAGTTGACATGAATCAGAATAGGCCCACTGATTCTAAGAGGAGTTACACTGATTCATACCATCTGAGAACCTGGTCATCTGAGTGTAAGTGTGCTGGCTGAGACAAACTGACAGTCTCCTTTGGTGGCATGGTATTAGGAGGCACTCAAGTTGTGTTGCTCTGGCAGTTTGACTGATCTGGGTGGTGTAATTAGTGAAACACCAGGCATCATAGGATCTTAAATTCAGCAGAAAGCCAGTGGAAATGCCAAGGAAGAGGCCTGAGAACCCTCCTTACTTCTCCAGTGCATCCATGTACACGTATTTGCAAGAGAGCAGAACTTTAATAAGCCACACCTGGAAGAAAACTACTTCCAGTGGAAGTGGGGCACAGCTGCTAGTTTCTCTCACATAAGAGATAATGTACCTAGGGCTGAGAGCTTGTCTACACATAACCTTCCACTTGTTTAGTTTAGCTAGTTCAAACCCAAATGGATATTTTTATTTGTGTTTAGCTTAAACCTGTTCCTAACCGACTTGAGCCAACTAAAGTTTGTCTGATTTTAACTGAAATAGGAGCGTCCAGACAGCTTTTGGCACTAGTTTGACTAAATTGGTTTAAAATCATGTTTTCAAATAAACTGGCGAAACTCTGCAGGTAGTAATTCACAGTACTAATAAAATTAGCTTCAAGTCAGTTCAAGATCTGAGATTTTGTTTCTCTCATCCATTTAGGTTCAAGTTCTTTTGAATCTCAGAAGATGGAAAGGCCTTGTATTTCTGTTATTTCTCCAACTAGTCCTGGAGCGCTAAAAGATGCACCCCAAGTCCTACCAGGGCAGCTTTCTGTAAGTGTATATTAGTACCAGAGCGAATACAGTTCGTTCATCTGCTACAATATATATTTGTTGTTTTCTGTTAATATTGAGGAAAAAGCTGGCTATCTTACACAACATCATTAATCTGTTATAAAGCAAATAATCAGTTTTCTTCCACTCTTAGTTTCATGACTGTGTAGGACTTTTGCAGGGCTGGCAGCCAGCGCAGACGGAGGGACAAGGTGGGAAGAGTAACAGCTCTACACACCAAGAAGGGACAGGTCCCAGGGTGGAAGGGGTGGGAACCTGCCCTTATCACCATGGCTTTGCATTCAACCTCTCGCCCCCACCTTCACAGCTGTGCAGAATGATTAAGCAGCGCTGCCACATCACTTTTAAGGGACCCAGAGCTCCGGTTGCCCCCTCTGCTAGTTTGGCAGCAGCGGCAGCCAGAGCTCCGGGCCTCTTTGAAATGCCAGGACCTGATGCAACTATCCTCTTTACATCTCCCTCTACTCCTGATGAGTGGGCCTGGTTATATTCTTGGAAAGTCTGGTTTTTTTCTAATGACATCTTTATGTTTATATGAACATTACCTCATGCATAATTGAAGTTGTGCCTATAAAAGATGAATACTCTCACAGACTGATTGGTGCATGCTTCCAATCTCTTTTAAGTATAGGAGTCATTCAGAGACTCCCAATTTGGCTGGATACTAAGCAAGGAACAGACTCAGATATGCCCTTATGAAGCAATTATTTTCTAGTTTTCCTTTAAATATCTGCTAAACTAGTTGGGTTAAGTGTATTCCACCTTTTCTTCAGGTATTGCTGCGGTGTAGGCTTCCTCCCTATCACCTATTATTGCACTACTGAAGTAAACTCACTCCTGTGCAACCAAGCGTACTGCAAGACTATGTATATAGTCTATAGGCCAGAAGGTATAGCTAGCCCACAGCTTCCAGCTGCAGCTTGTAGTAGCCAAATGTGTATATAGAGGCTTTCTAAGGACCTGATTCCTGTATTTATTAAGATCAGTGGCATATATATTTGCCTACAAGGGTAGGCCCCAAAGAAGCTATTTTGTGCTTTTCCACCCCATTGAAAGGAAGACAGGAGACATTTGATATGGATGTAATCAGACAACAACTAGAGGCGTGGGACTAACCTGTAGATAGTAGTGTACATTGTACATGGGCTTCCACCAGCTCCCCTTCCTTTTCTGTCCAGGTCCCTCCAGCAAATCCATTGCTGGGACCTTATTGTCCACTTCCCTTATAGGAAGGTTCAGGTGGGCTATAAGAAAGAAGGGTTGGCTCCCTGCACTTAGAACCATAGGGAGTCCCAAACTTCACACCATTCCAGTCCTTTAACCAGCATCTTCTTTTCAAGTCTTTCACCAGGCCATTAATCTGTCCATTCATGCAGTGGACAAATATATATGCTGCTTTCTAAGGACCTGATCATGTATCTATTAAAATCATTGGCATAAATATTTTACTACAGGCCCCAAAGACACAATATTTTGAGCCTGTCTTTATGTTCATCCATCCTGCTGTAAGAAGTCTCTCTTAGCAAACAGGATTGAGCAACAGTAATATCCCTACCCCCTCCTCAGGGCTGTATGGCTAGGTTTTGGTTCAGTGAGTTAGACAGCTAAAAAAATTGGTATTACTGGAAGAATGTAATGAAGATATATGGAATTGTTATTTAATAGTCAGATTTTTGAATAGAGGTATTGCCAGAGATTTCATGATCCTGTATCTATGTCCAAAGCCTTTGCATATTTTGAAAAAAGGCTCAGGGAAGAAATTTTTATGGAGTCTTCCAGATTGGCTGAGAACTATGTTTAGTTTATGTGTTTGAGTTGGTGTGATTTCTGCCATGAGAAACCCAAAACATCCAAACTGAAATCTCACTCAAACCAGGTGGGAAAATCTTCCAACAATGTTGTCAGCACTTCTGAAAACAAACAAGCAAACAAAAAACCAGAAAGCTCTTTGTTTTGGCAAATGTTAGGCAATGAAAATAATTTTATATATTTTCATTTTCATGAATCATTTTGGTAACTCTCATCATGTAGGTGAAACTGTGGTATGACAAAGTGGGGCATCAGTTAATAGTGAATGTTCTACAAGCAACAGATCTGCCACCTAGAGGAGATGGACGTCCCAGGAATCCTTATGTAAAAATGTATTTTCTTCCTGATAGAAGGTAATATTTCAGGTGAAAAATGTATCAATGAACATTTTTAAATGTTTTAGTTATACTTTAAATGCATGTTTATCCCGCATTTTCCTTTAATAATTTATTGTAGTTTAGTGAACACTAAAGGTACAAAACTAATATGCATATATGATCAGAGAGTATCAAATTGTAAGCAATTTGCTCCAGGGAAATAAGACTGATCCTGGAATACTGCACAACAAATACAGGCCCCTGTTAGACATAAAAAGAGCATAGGCTTTTTGTCAGTAAAATGTAATTAATTATCGATTTCACTGTACACCTACAAACCAGTGAAAAAGTATTCCCATCAGTAGTGAAAAAGTGGAAATTACGACAGTGCAGCACTCAGGTAAGAGCCTGGCTGTTGGCAGGAGGGTCTTTGGATGGTGCCAGTACTCTGGGCTGTGTGGCTGTGGTGCAAACAGGCTCTAGCCCCGGTGATCAGGCAGCATGGTCCCCATCACCCTGAGCAGCCCTGGAGATCTGGCAGCTAGGAGGCCTGGTGGCCACACTCCCATCTCTGAGCTTCTGCCTGCCCCCACTTCGTCCACACACAATGCCTTGCCCATCCCTCACCCCAGAACTCCTTGCCCTGACACCTGTACTTTCCACACCTCTGTCTTGAGCCCCTCCCCTCTGCTGTGACTGCTGCAACCTCACCCCTGTCCTGAGCCCCCCACATCTCCCAACCCCCATCCTTACTCCTGCACCTCCCACACACAACCTTTGTCTTGAGCCCCTGACCCCCCTCCACTGAGCTCACTCACACCCACCCATGTCTCAGTCCCCTGCCCTGAATCCATACCCGCCCCCCTCCGCATACTCCACTGTATTTCTTACAGGGCCTGTCCTGTTGCAATCCCCCATACTCCATGCCCTAATCCCTCCAAAAGGGGTTGTCATACAACAGTACATGTAAGACATTTAAATTACTTTCACCCTTGAATAACAGACATTCACAGATGGACAAAGTCAGAAAAATGTTGCTTGAGAATTTATTAGAATTGGATGTAAGGATATTTACCTTGTTCCTTTTTGGACATGTGATCTTGGCAAATTGTGTTTTAACGATTATACAACTTCAACTTTTTTGAATCTCACCATCTAGGCTATGTCTACACTAGCCAAAAACTTCGAAACGGCCATGCAAATGGCCATTTCGAAGTTTACTAATGAAGAGCTGAAATACATATTCAGTTCTTCATTAGCATGCGGCCGGCCACGGCACTTCATAATTAACGTGGCTCACCACTGCGCGGCTCATCTAGACGGGGCTCCTTTTCGAAAAGATCCCGCCTACTTCGAAGTCTCCTTATTCCTATGAGCAGATGGGAATAAGGGGACTTCAAAGTAGCTGCGGTCCTTCGTAAAGGAGTCCCGTCTGGACGAGCCGCGTCAATTTCGAAGTGCCGTGGCTGCCTGCATGCTAATGAGGCACTGAATATGTATTTCAGTGCTTCATTAGTAACTTCAAAATGGCCATTTGCATGGCCATTTTGAAGTTTTTGGCTAGTGTAGACATAGCTCTAATGTCATTAAATAATTATTGTTGTGCTCCTGATTGTCTAACTCCTCCCATGTTTTATACAACTGTGAAAATTTAAATAATTAAAAATTGAATAATGTGTAAAATCCATAATTTTGTACAATGGTGAAAATTAATGCTGATGTTAGAGTTGTACAAATTCTATACTGTCAACCCTAGTGACAGTGATGTTTAAATCAGAAAAGATAAAAACAATTAGAGTCTTTGTTACTAGATGGCAGTATGTGACCTGTTTTTTGCATTGCAATTTACAAGAGTGTTTATATTTCAGTGATAAAAGTAAAAGGAGGACCAAAACTGTAAAGAAAAGCCTAGAACCAAAATGGAACCAAACCTTTCTGTATTCGCATGTTCATCGCAGAGATTTTAGAGAACGGATGTTAGAAATTACTGTGTGGGACCAACCAAGAATACAAGAAGAGGAGAGTGAATTTCTTGGAGAGGTGACATTTGCAATGAGTTTACAAATTTGTTACATTTTAAGCATATTTCTAATGTATTTCTGTATTTAAAAAAAAATAATGCTGTGAAGTTTTAAACTAACATTAAGTTCAACACATTTCCTCTAGATCCTCATAGAGCTGGAAACAGCACTTTTAGATGATGAACCACATTGGTATAAGCTGCAGACACATGATGAATCCTCACTACCTCTGCCTCAGCCATCACCTTTCATGCCAAGGAGACATGTCCATGGTGGAGAAAGCACTGGCAAAAAATTACAAAGTAGGTCCAAGTGCCATCACTGATCTTTTTCAGTTTTAAGTTGGAATGATTTATGACAATCAGCTATGATTAGAAGCTATGTTTAGAAGAAGGTTTGACAAGCCTATTCAAAAATAAAGTTATTCTTTCTAAAACATAACTGAAAATACAATCAAAATGGAAAAAGTATTGCATTTTCCTAATCAACCCCCTGTGGTATATAAGTTCCAGGTTGACAAAATGTGTTAATATTACCTGTATTTTGAAATGTTAAGTTTTACGTAGCAGTCATTGTTAAACCCTAAGCTGAACATAAAAATTATTTTAATAAGATAGTTGGGATGTTTCTATGATTTAAAAAAAGGACTTTAAAGCCTGTGAGCAGTTTTAGTATATTGATCATTTCAACCTCCAACATACTTATTGTCCAGATATGAAACTTTCTTTTACTGCACAGAAAGTGTTTGTAGGTGTTTGTCTGGGAAGATGAAAATCAAAAAATAGTACAATATTCAAAACCTGTCCTTCTCTGATGAGGTATTAAATTTGTGAGACTTTATATGTGAAAACGGTGTTGTTTCTCAAAGCCATAGTATCCCACGACTTGCAGAGAAAGGACTGAAACAATGGCCTATAGCCATTACTCTAACATTTTAACTTAAATGCAATTACATTTTAAAAATGCAAAAGCAACAGGGAAAAAAAGCTCTAAAGATACTTTCCCCATTATTCTTCTGATCTTTCCACAGTCTATAAAGAAGTGTAAGAAGAAGGAAACTAAAAAATTCCAAACAATGCCTAACTTCATAATTAACTGATGAACTCTTAGTAGCTGTAGCAACTAGTTTTTGTTGAAACTGGTACATTAAAAAGAAATATACAGATATCACGCTACATCCTTATTCTAAATTCAGTTTAATTCTCATTTCAAATAGTTTAAATATACTTACCCTGTGTTTGAATCTCAAGAATAAATTTAAATATTTTTAAATATATTTTGACATTTTACTATCTACAAACAGATATACAGGTGTTTATTTGCCTTACTGTTGTGCAGGATCTCAGCGAATCAGTGATAGTGACATCTCAGATTATGATGTTGATGATGGTATTGGAGTAGTTCCTCCAGGTGCGTGGGTGAAGAGCATGGTCCTGCTTCTTTTTGCTGTTGCTTGCCCCTCTCCCCTTCTAATTTTCCAGACTCCTGCAGGATGCTGGTTTTGGAGATTGTATTATGGAGAAAATAGCATAATTACTCTGTGGTGTTTTTCCCTCTAAATTAAATTGAAATGCACTCATATGTATTTTGTTACATACTAACTGATATTTCTGTATAGATATGACTGTTTGAATTTTGCATTAGATGGTTCAAAACTGCTTGTTACTTCACAATGCTCTAAGCACAAGTAAAACAATTTCAATTTAAATAATTCAGTTCAAATACTGTTTTTACATTTAAATTTAAATTTCATTGCATCCCTTTATTTTGCTTCTTGCCTGAAACCCAGATATAATGCAATCCTCCATGGAATATATTTAAAATGCATGGTTGTAAATTAAAATGCATGTGGCATGGCTGTACCTTTTATACTTTTCATAAGCATTCATTACCGTAAATGTGCATAAATGTATAAATATAGAGAGAGAATATCTTGATCTCACTTTAAGATAACAGCCTTCTTATATTTGATAAAATAAAATATTTGGGCATAATTTAGATACCCTACTTAAAGTATATTTCATTTAGCGGTTGCCACAAATTACAAGATTAGAACTCCCATTCATGACAGATTAGTAAAGACTTGCTGTTTACCCCCTCAAGCTGAATCAAGTTTTCAATGTAAACATTATTTGCTGCTAAAAATATGGTAGTATTTTAAAGTTCTCCTAAATATCTGTGCATTCCATTGCATTTTTTTCCATTCACATGAAATATCACTGAATTGCTGAATGGGCTAAACTCTGCTCTTGTTTAAACCAATGTAAAGCAGTTCTACTTTTGTACCTGACTAACCAAAATGAGAATTTGTTCCAATATCCGTAGCACTAATATTACATTTAATGGAGTGATTTTTTCCATCTTCTCATCAAATGAAATAGAAAAATACTTTCAATGCAATGATTTCCATCATTTTTTCCTGCAATTTTTTCCTTTTGTATCTGGGAGTGCAGACATTGGCATGTGTGAACCCTTACTCATTGCTAAGGCTACACTGTTGCTCATTTAAACTATATGAAGCCTTCCACCTGTCAGTTAATTGTGAGCAACAGTTCCCCGTGTGCAATGAACTATGTTCTCTCCAACAAAGCAATCTTTCAAAATTTATGACAACAGCACTCACTGGCATAGATTTTAGAAGGTTCAAATAGCACTTAGATGCCTTAGTGTGCCATTATACCTTTGAAGAATTCATGGACCATATGTATCTTGGGCCTTTGCTATTTCAGGCTGCATCTACACTGCAACATAAGTTCTAATTTATTAATATTGATTTTGTAACACTGGATTTGCTAAATTCGAATTTGACTATCCTCACCTCACCATGTGCTCTCCACTAAGTTGATTTATTGCTGACACGCTCAATCGGCAAACATCAGCTGTTGCAGCAGTGCATGTGGGAACCTATCCCACAGTTTCCTTGTCTCTGAAGCATTCTGGGTATTTTTGCTAGTTCAGCATGGGAAAAAAATGCCCCAAAAGTCGTTTTGGGTATTTGACATCATCTTCTCATATTAAGTAAATGTCCATTTTTCCCGGCAGAAGCAAGGAAAAGTAGGGCTCCAACAAAGATCATCAGATTAACAGAAATCTTTCTTCTATAACTGAATTGCTTTTTAAAACTGTAGCTGTAACTGAATTATCAAAGGTTGTATAAAAAGCATTAGGTGTGTGTCTTCTCAGCTGGCCCTCCAGCTACTGTCCCCCCTCCCTTCAGTATATCTGATCCCTGAAAATAATACAGGCACAATGCAAAGCATGGAAAAAGAGTAGATAGTAAATGTTTTGACCAAAGAGATTTGGTGAGGGGTTTTTTTGACTTCCCAGTTTATTATACAGCTTCTGTGCCCTGGGATCTCTTCTCAACTGGCCTTCCACCCACTGTCTACCCTCCCTTGATTACATCTGATCCCTGAAAATGATAGAGGAACAATGCAAATCATGAAGAAAGAGTGGATAGTAAAGGTTTTGAGCAAAGAGATTTAGTGAGGAAGGGCTTTTGGTTTCCCAGCTCATTATGCAACTTCTGTGGACAGTCTGTAGTCTCAGCCCTCCACCCACTCTTCCCTGCATAAAGGGATCCAAAGTTAGAAAAAAGACAATAGAAAAGGCTAGGAAAAATGAGTTTTGGCTTCCCTCTTCACTACACAGACATTGCCAACATGAGGGATGGGGCTCACCAAATTTCATTGCCATCATGGGCAGGGCTTGGTATTTGGGAGGTCGAATGGATAGTTGACATTGTCCCTGAAAATCTTTTTTTGGAGGTGGGATGTGAGGTCCGTGGCTTACGGGCCACTTGAACCATTTCCCCTGGGAGGCAGCCAGGCCCTGTAATTCATAGCTGCCAGGAGAGACCTCCCCACCTCTCCTCCACCTCCCGGCTAGACCACAGTATCCTTGTTTTGGTGAGGGATGTTGGGGTGGGGGGCCAGTTGAAGCAGTCCCACTGGCAGCAGCAAACCCTCAAAAATCTTAGCTGCTGTGGGGGGCATGGTGGCATCAAGTCCCTGAAAATATTTTCGGGGGGGCCAGTTGAAGCAGTTCCTCTGATGGCAGCAAGCCCACGAAAATCCAAGCTTCAGAGGGAGATTTGCCCAGGCTGGCAGCAAGCCCTTGAAAATATTTTTGTTGGGGGCCAGTAGAAGCAGTCCCCCCCATGACAGCAAGCCCCCAAATATCTCCCCAAACACCAGGGGAGACTTCCCTGTGGCAGCAGCAAGCCTCTGAAAATCACTCCTGTCTTCGGAGCCCTCATCATGTGTAAGCCATGACGTGTTGCTGCCTGGCAGCATGGTCAGCACTGAACAGCAAGCACGTCGTTTTACGGGGTTGTGGGCTAGCCACACGATGTAGTTGGGTGTGGGAAAGACCCCAACTGTGTGGTGCCTGTGTGGGAGGGGTGAGGGGGGCCTGCACCAATGTAAACCTCTGAGAAGAGGTTTCGCAGCTTCTCATACAAGCACGTGCCCCCCTACGATGCCCCAACAGCCTAGCTGCCATGTAGTGCAGTCGGGCAGTGGCTGGGACTAGGCAGCAGATTGAAAAAAGTGGTCAGCTACCAGAGATAGAAACAGAACCATGAACTTTATATTGGGGCTATTTGTGATGGGTAGCTGTGCTCACAGCGCTAATAGCAAAGAAAGAAAGATGTTTCTCAGCCTCTCAGACAAGCGTGACCCGTCAACCACAGGCTTTCCTGTCCTGAACTGAAATTCATGGTCTTCCTGTTACCTAATTCCTGTGTGCCTGGAGAGCAGCAGAGATGGAAGTAGCCAGAGCCTAGCATTGTGGGGCGTTGTGGGATACATACAGGACACATCTGGAGGCTAATAAATTTGATTTTAAGACGTGGCACTTCCACACTGGCCTTTATCTGAACTTTTAAATTCAAGCTTGATGCTACACTCAGCCAGTTTCAACGAACTTATGATATTGATATTAGTGCTCCCTAAATCAAGCTAATGGTATTTACAGTGAAGACAGTCATGTTGTAATATCAAGCTAACTCCCTTAATTTCAACTTTATCCCATAGTGTAAATGTAGCATCAGAAATCACCTCTCTGCCACTGAAGTATCTGCTATACTTCCAGCCTATACTAACTCTTGCTACATTAAAATGTGAATGGGCTGGTTGGAAGTATCTAATTTGCAAACTTGTTCTACCAGCTCATACATGCTGCCACTTAGTCTGACAGAGCCCAAGTCAATTGGCCTTCAGAATTTAATGTGTATAACTGGTTTCGTTCCTTTAATATTTGTCAGATAGGATTTGTCGAGTTTTTTTCCTTCTCGTTCTGTCTAGGAGAAGTTGTATGGTTTATTACATTTTTTCCTTACAACCTGAACTCTTATGAAAGGGCAAATTTTATAAATATAAATAAGTGGTCTGGTAAAGGAAGGTGTAATGATGAATATGTGTTAAGACGCACAACTTAGAATGAACCAAAGTTGAGACTCATCTCTGCTAGAGGAGCTGGAAAACGTTGTCAATGTTATGCACCACTCTCAGATTGCCTGAGAAGCTAAGTCTGCAAATTGCTTTTGAACATAATTTTCACACATTTGGTATCAGATGGTTATTGGATTGGAGACTTCTAAGAAGTGATAAGATAAAGAAAAGCTGAAGAGTGTGGGTGGGCAATGTATGGTCCTGATATGGTGCTTTTTCCTACACGTTTCTTTTTCTCTTTCCATCCCTTAACAGTTGATTCTCTGATTGTGTGCAATTATAATGGCATACAAAATAAACATTTAAAGCTTGCCATGAGACAATCAACAAGTAAAGAAAAACCATTAAGATCCCATATTTTGATGCTTTCTTCAAACTTCCTCTTTTTTAAAAAAGAGGAATTTATAAATGGCATACTCCAAACTTTGAAACAGTCTATCACGTGTATGGCATCAAACCATATTTAGTAGAGATCATAATGTTCATTAAAAGTTTCTAGATAGATACTGACATGAAATGACTACTATTGACATAGAAGATCACTCCCTCCTTGAGCAAATTCTTGTTTTCGTGGTTCTCTACCTTCTCATTTTTCTATCTGTTGGGAGGTCCTCCTTAGTGTCCATCTTAAGTCTTTCAGGATGCAGTTCTTGATCTCTTCATCTACTCAACCCTTTCACTGGGCAGGATCATCTAGCACACAATGTCAGCTCTTATATCTATGTTGATAATTTACACTGAATCCAGGGGGAAAACTCGAAACCCCAAACTACTTTACGTCATCCACATTAGAATGTACACTTGCTTGCTTGTCCAGCATCTCTTCCTGGAAATCCCACTGCCAAAGCTTTTAAGACTGGATACTCAGAGAGGAAATAGTGGCTTGCTTCTTCACTAGTGCTATTGACGACAGTAGGACTAATCTGAGATTAAGGTGCACCTCAGTATGAGTAAGAATGGCATAATCTGTCCTATAATGTGTAAGAAAATTATACGTTTTTCCTTACAAAGCCTCTCTTCTTCCCTTTGCTATCTCAGTGGTTACATTACCAACTGTGTTGTGGGTATGGTATTTATGAAGCTCTAACCAAAGTTAATCTTATCATTGTTGATTGTTTCTTGGTACTGAAGTAGCAAAGCCAAAGTATCACAGAGTAGCGAAAAGTGTTTTAAGAGAGCTGCCACATTGAACATTACATATATTTGTAGTGGTAAACATCTTGGAATCATGGGAATACAGAACCTGTGTTAACTTTTTAAAAATTACTGCACAATGCAAAATGAGTTTCTCTTTTCACTCTAAAGCGGGAATTCAAATTGTTTCTTGCAATAGCTACTAATTTCCCCAGAATCTAAGCATTCATTCAGCTCTGGCATATGCTCAATTGTTGCAAGAGATTGCAAACGCTTGTGAATCTCAAAGAACATGTTGACAATGTCGGTTGGTATATTGCATATTAGTGTATCCGCAGTCCTTTAGGGACAGCCATAATGCAAATATTGAAGAACAAAAATTAGATGCTGAACACTACTCTTGATAGGTAAATGAATTAGAAGCTACTGCTCACATATTTTTGTTTTAAAATGATAAAATCAATTTTAAAAATTGTGCAAACAACCTGATAGTGATTTTTAATTCTAAGAATTTTATTAAATATTCTACTAGGCAAACTATTTGATATTCACTCGTAGTATTTGCAGGAAATTCTTTTATGCAATATCTCTGGTATCCTATTACTGTGTATAATATAATGTCGATACTTCTATGTTCTTTGTAATAAGATGTCTTTGGTCCAGTTTACTGAGAGCTCAGCTGAAACTCTCTCATTGGACCCCTCTCTGTCCCAGGGGTTCTCTTCTGTTCCATACTGTCTGCTTCTCTCACTTCTGGTGGGCAGGTAGTTCAGATGAAAATAACCTAACTTGCTCAGGTTTCATAAAACAAACACTGAATGGGGTTGAGGTTCATTACCATGTCACTCAAAGAAAGTAATACCTGAGGCATTAGATTTTAGGTAATATCCTGCAATTCAGGTGACTTGCTCAATCCTTCCTGCCCCAGGAGTATCCTAGTGTGTGAACCAGCTCCTCTGAATTTCTCTACCTCTATACATATACACACATTACATTTAAAGGTAATGCTAGTAATTAATCCTGGCTGCATGACATTTCAGGATTTACAATAGCTAAATGACTACTTGAAAAATCTTGTAATCATTTTGATGTGCATCCCTGGAAAGATCAACCATTATCTGAATGGTTTGCAGACCCAGATCCTTACCGTCTAACATCATTTTGTTGCACTTTTACCAGTAGGTTATAGATCTAATGCTAGAGAAAGTAGATCTACAACGTTAACTGTGCCAGAACAGCAAAGAACAACACATCATCGTTCACGATCTGTATCTCCTCACCGTGGTGATGATCAGGGCAGGACCCGTTCACGTTTACCAAATGTGCCATTACAGAGGTAGGGTTCACACATTAGCAGCATTAGTTATTGAAACACTTGTGTTTCAAAAGTTGTGTAACCAAGCAGAGGTTTTATGTCTCTATCACCTGATTGAACTGTTCATTATTTTTTACTGTGTATTATTTTTAATTCATGTGTTAGTTTAATATTGAGGCATATAAATTGTTTTAAGACTGACAAGTCCTCATTCCTCAATCAGTCAGCATGGTACTTGCTTTTTTAATTGCAATACTGCAATACCTCCACGTTTCCTTACACAACATCATTCCTACTCTTTATCCTTTTTGCTCATTGTTGTTTATCTAAAATTTAGATTGGAATTGTTCAGATACAGACCATGCCTTTTGTGAGTCTACAATGGGTACTATAAGTAATAAATGACAATATACAATACCATAAATAATCATGAATGAACTGATTTTGCAAGTAAAAATAATCTGAAGTTACCAATTCCTACAAATAACGTTTGAAGATTCTTCTAATGTGGCTTTTTAAAGTTAGGATTAGAATAAAATATTTTACCAAGTGAGCAATGATAATATTTAGACTGACTATAAAGTTAAGTATAAGTTGAACGTTTCTAGTCTAGCACTCTCTGGTCTGGCAGAATCTGTGATCCGGCATGATTTTGTTTAGCTGGATGTCCACTTATCCTGTGGGTGGCCAAGTTTTCTGCAGGCCCATAAAGTTTATTTACAGCCACCAGTCCTGGTTCTCAGTGTTCTGTGCTATTGTTTAGCTCTAATTTAACCCTAAATGTCTTCTAAGACCTCAATAAGCAATGGAGGTGTTGGTAATACTGCTGGACAATATTGTTCTCCTGTGATTTGGCAACTTCTGTGGCTCAGCACCTGTCAGATCCTGAGGATGCCAGACGAGAGGGATTCCACCTGTACATATTTCCTGTATGTAAAACTTCTGGCTGGTAACATGCAGTGAATAAGTGGATCTCTTTTTTCCCTGATTTACTTTCATGAAGAAGTGTTGAGTCCTTTATATTTTCACATATAGACAATAGCAGACTCAGGCCTTGACCTACCTTCTCTCTTCCTCTGTATGGAGGGAGGAAGAGCAAGAGAGCTTCTCTGAACCTCTCTTGAAACCGCTAGCCTCATTCACCTATTTCAGTTTTCACTACTTTTTCCTACAGAGTTGTCTATATTCAAAATCTTGGTGTCTTCATTAGAGCAAAAACTAGCAATACAGTTAGTACTTGGTACTAGCCACAAATGTAAACAGGGCCCTTTCATTGTGATATGGTGTTAAAAGAAAAAAAAAAGGAATCAAGTCCTGTTCCTGTGATTATACAAACATAATAGTAGCAATGGTGATGGCAGCTACTGTTACACAGACACTGTGTTCAAAGCAAGGCTTTTGTTGCAGATAATGTTCCTTGGACTGTAGATGGGTACAAGAAACTTTCTTCAGCACCAATCCTGTACTAGCCCTAGAATGACTTCATCCAGAATGGCACTAGGTTCTCCATCCCATTCAAGTGAACTGACTGCAAAGGTGCTAGCCAGTCTTTCCTGGCCTTATAGTGGGAAACTGAGTTGCACTTAAGAAATTTATTCCTCTGTAGCACAAGCCATGAGGCAACCCCTCTTTTGGCTCCTGAAGCCCAGCTGAAAGGAGGCTCATTTCATTTCCCTTTCACGTAATGAAAGTTTGAGCTCTTGTTGGAAAAACAATCAAGAACTTTTAGTCTGTCAGCAACACACAGCCACAAACATTGAAACTCAGTAAAAAGTGAAAATATACAGTTTGATTCACTCCCCACTGGCAGAAAGCTGCAGTTTGGTCCCACCTGTAACAGTAGTTGTTGTTGTCCCTAATTGCGGGGTGAGGAGATCAGCCCTTCAAGTCATCAGTAGCATTTTCACTGCTGCTCTCCTTCAGGAAAGTCCCCATAGAAGGAGAGCTTTCAGGTCAGACTCCATAACAGGTCAGAAACTTCCAGAAGATGTACCACAGTCAAAGCTGCTACGTCATGCTGTGCACTTTATGTATAGTGCAGACTACCTGTGCTCAACATGTCCCATCTTAATCCTTGCTGAGTAGTCACAGAGACCTCTTTCTGCTGCCCAGGGTCCCCAGCTTGAGACTCTGTGTTTGAAAACGCAAGTGTGAAACTATAAATCCATAAACTTCAAAAGGAATATTTGCTAGCTGTTCTCTCAAACTCTTTCTAAATACAGGAACATATCCACATTAATATTGCCAAGAGGCCAGTGTTCACAAATAATTTAATTATAAAAATTATTGCTGTGTATGCCAAGTGAGGGTTTTATAACATTTTTTACAAATAGTAATACTTTTTAAAAGCTAATACTTTTTTAAAAGCCATATATTAACAATTTTGTGAAGAGAAATTTCCAGCAGGCAATTTGTGACCTGTTAAACTGTGTTAACTGTGGGGAAAAGAAAACCATCATACATATATGTATTATATAAATACTTTTAGGAGTTTAGATGAAATTCATCAAATGAGAAGATCACGTTCTCCAACTAGACACCATGATGCCTCCCGAAGTCCAGTTGATCGCAGGTCCAGAGGCATGGATAGTCAGTATTTGTCAGATCATGAAAGGTATGTTTTCAACTTAAATTTATGAACATGTGTAGAAGTGTCTTTGTCCTTTTGGCTAGTGTTTAATGTACTTGTTTGAATGTGCAGTTGGATTTATGGGAAAGTTGAAAGGAGTGGTTACAATGGAGAAGAGCAATCATGATTATGGTCCTAGGAGAGAAAAGGTGCTTTTAGAAGTATTAGGCAACTTACAAGGAATAGGTTCTATCTGCATACTGAGAATAATTTTTGTAGCACAGAATGTGAAAACAGAAAGGAAGAATAAAGCAGGATTTTTGCCTCATTTATGTCTAAGAAATCACAGATTAAATTTTGGTGCAGTACTTAGAAACATAATGGTGATTTTGTTTGTCCATATTTGTAGGTCACTTAATTATTTTGTGGGAAACATCATAAAGCTAAATCATAGTGGCCTATATTCTGTCATCCTATTTTATTAGTTCCTTTTAATTATAGTAAAATCAGTTTTACAGTTTAGACAATGACACTGCAGTGTTTCCACCTTGTATGTATGCTTCATTTTATTCTTTTTTGTAAAGTAATTATATAACCAATAAATGTATTTTTCAAAAATATTTTATTGAACTTAATGTTCTTTCTTGTAAGTAGAGTTCAAAAGACGGGGGAGCATTGAAGGGTGACTTGCATTCCCAGGCACACATTTAGATAGTAAATGCACATGCAAAATATCCCAGAGTCAGAAACAAAAATTCTATGTTCTTGGATCATATTTACATCTCCTCCCTTCCTGCTTGGATGGAGGAGCTTTGGAGTTTTGATCTGATACTCTCTGAGGCAGAAACCAACAGAGCAGAGTCAAGGGGAGGGGTGCTGCTAGGGAGGGACTCTGACTGGTGTAATAGAGTTTTCCATTCTCTTTCTTTTTGGCTGTATGTAGAGTGTGGGGAACTGCTGGCAAAAGATATGCATATTGAGCAGTGCAATTTGCATATCTTTATTGAAGAGGCTTTTCCATCATTTGGAAAAACCTCTCTGTCAAGATATCCCTTCTTCCTCATAGAACAAGGTGTGCAAGGATGTTGACAGAATGCTCCCAAATGGGCAGATCTCTGCAGACAAATCTGTAGTCTGGATGCATTCTCTGTCAATACAACTTCTTTTGACAGAAGGCTGTAGTCTGGACATAGCCTTTGAAAAGGCAGTTTTTGAGAGATAAATGGCGTGAGTGGGTATTGCTATCTTGAGGGGCCCCTCTATCTCTGCCAGGAGTTTCTTCTTCCAGGCTGTCTGTTACAGAGAATTTTCTCAACAAAATCCAGAAAGTGTCCACACAACCAAGGTGTTCTGTTGACAGTAAATCAAACTTCTGTTGACAGAGTTGTGCCATTCCCTCATGAGGCAGGACATCTCTCTTGACAGAGATCTGTTGACAGACAGCCAGTCTGGATGTTCCAGGGGTCTTCTGTTGACACACAGGGCTTCCGGAACACTAGGCAGCCCTGTCTGCTGTGCTTCCAGTTGGCCTTTTTACTGAGAGAGTGGCCACGCAGTCCAGCCACTCTCTATCAATAGAGCAGATCGCTTTTTCGATCCTCTTTGTGGTCTGGCCACAATCTGGCCACAATCTGTCGACAGATTGCTCCAGTGTAGATAGTAGAGATAGTAGATTAACAGTCTCCCTCCCGCCCCTAAAATACCTCTATTGCCTGGCAGTTCTGAAAGGACAGGAGGCACATGATATGGGTATAGTTAGGCCACAGCTTTATTATGAGATATCTGTTACCTGGCAGTCACTCTGTCCAGTGCAAGTTACTTCATATTCATTCAGTATCTTCCTGGAGGCTTTTGTCAGGCCCCTCCCCCACATTTTCCATTCAGGTCCTCCAACCAACTGTTGCTGGGATCTTACTCTTCCCCTCTACCCTCCAATGAGTGTTAAGGTTGTTTCTCCGCTATGCCAGTTACAGGAAACCCAACCACTGTCCCCCGATTGCTCTCCTGTAATCAACACCATCTTTCTGAGTCCTTTACCAACCCATTTATTTGGTCACTGAATTCCTTCCGTGTGGAGTATTTGCTATGGGTATGTGCCCCACTCTTACGTGATGAGTAGTGACATCATAGTCTAGCTCCCTTCCATACTCACTGTAACAAAAATCCACCAGCCCCAAACCCAATGTGGAAAAGGCAAAAAATTCCTTCCACTCCACCTAGCCAATGTGGTGATAACAGAAAAATTCCTTTCTGCCCTTCTGGATATGAGCAGCTAGTGTGATGCCCACAGCAGGTCTCATCCAAATACCTCTTTTGCCACTTTGAAGGGAAGAAAGGTAGATGCTGCTTTGCTTAGTCCATGGAAAGGGGGCTTCTTCTCCAGGGCTTGCCTGTTTTCATCTTCCAGCCTTTCTGGTGCCTGGGGATGAATCAGCATCTCCATGCTGAGCCACTGTTCTTTGTGCAACAGGGTCTGAGCCCCGCTCCCACTCCCCACCCATAGGGAGATATTCCTCTGCCCCTGGCAAACCAGACAATGCCTCGCCTTTGCTGGTGGTGCACTGCAGGTATTTAGTAAAGATCTATATGATGCTTATTTGTTCATTTCTAGTGGTGGGTTCCATGAGAACCACAGGCTTTTCAATGAGCAATACAGGCACTTTAAGGGGGAGACTTGCAGTTGCTACCAGGGAACAAGGTTAAGAATTTAAAGACCTTTACTTGATATGCTTTTTACAGAATTTCTTATCAAAGTCTATACCTTGGGGGTTGATCCTGCTTGAAGCAGGGGGCTGGACTAGATGACCTCCTGAGGTCCCTTCCAGCCCTGTGATTCTATGATACCTACTGATATCTGTCTCACTGGAAAGTTTTGGTTAGATTCATCGAACTGCTTGCTGTTGCTCTACCAGAAATAATTTACAGTTATTAAATGCTTCTGATCATACCCATACAAATTGGTATTAGTTATTTATTTGGATTATAGTAGCACCCAAATCAATACTGCCTTTTTTGAATAATTTTTATTGTTCAAGAATTCAGCTATTTTTTTAATTATTGTGAAGTAGCAACAATAAAGAATCCTTAGATTTAAGAAATGAATGATGACCTCATCTAAAATTCCATCGCCAGAAACCAGTTGTGATATATTTCTCTTCAGTTGTGATATATTTCTCATTGGTAGTGATATATTTCCAACAGAACTGGGATGGTCTGCACTGCTACTTTTTTAAATAAAACGTTTTTGGGGACATTGTCTAGTCTGGTGTCTTAATCCTGACTGCTGTTGAATTCAGATGTCATTATTTTATTCTCGATGAAATAGGCCTCTCAGTGCTTTAGTCCATTTATTTGTTAACAAATGAAATGTGATAATCTCAGTATTCATATATATGATCTGGTATTTCCTTCAGAAATCCTTTTCTAGAGGAATATTTTCTTCTGTAAATGTGTCAGTTATGAGAATGTCTTACCAGTATTATTTTTTTGTTCAATTTGAAGAAATAATGAGAATTGTAAGGCTTATTTATTTGCTGTTTTATATCCCACTATTTTCAATGGGCCAACTCTTGAGGTCCTTGGTAGGCAACCTTTGACTGAATGAAGTAATATTGAGCAAAGATCTTAAAATTTGTTCTGTGATTTAAAGTTACTTCGCTTTCTACGTCTAGATTTATAGAGCTTTTTTTCTCTTTGTCTCTGAACCTGTCTACACTGCAGTTAAAAACTATGCCATCTAACTTTGGTTCATAGGGCTTGCATTAAGGGGCTCTTTAACAATGGTGTAGACCTTTAGGCTTGGGCTGGAGCCTGGGACCTAAGTCCTTGCAAGGTGGAAGGGTCTCAGAGTTTGGGCTACATATTGATCCAGAATATCTGCAGTGCAGTTAAACAGCTTGAGTCCTGTGAACCTAAATCTGTGGGCAAAAGCCAGCTGCAGGGCTCTAATCACTCTGATGACTAAGCTGGGAGTGAACCTGCCTCCTCATAGCATTTTGGCCATTGTAATGTCCTCAACTCTTTCAAGTGAAACACAGATTTTTTGTGTGTACAAGAAGTGAAAGAGGAGTTTTATTTTCAGTTACTGTACTTTATTTTATTACATTTTATTTTCTTGTAATTAGGAAGTCTACATATACATTCTGTTAATGAGGTGGTATATTGAATAGTTTTGATGTTTTTTTTCCTTTTAAGAGAAATAATTCAGTTCATCTTTAACATATTTTGTTGCATCAAAATCAGACCTGTAGTTCTAGATGCAAGCTTAAAACTCACCTATGGATTGCAAGCTGCATTGATTTCCCTTGTTTACATTACATAAATATCGCTTATGATATACCTGTTTCCATAGTGAAATTTATAATTTCATAACAATATGAAGCATGACACTAATTGAACATTTTGCCACTTTACATAATTTTTATATCTTTTCTCTCTCTGTTACCATAGTATTTCATATAATTTTTTTGATTCTTTTAAACTGATGCATCTTCATGAAGTTTAGCGTCATTTTGATGTCAATAAAAATAAGGGGATTTTTGGACTCCTCTTTTGAAGTGCAGATGCTCTCAAAATCACAAAAGAGACACACTGTTATCACAATCATATTAACTAAATATAGAAATGATTAATTTGCAATAGCTATATTGTTGGCTGTAGCACTTGACTCCTGCAATATACTGTTAGTTGCATTAATGGAATAAGGGTCTGCACTGTAAAACAGAAATGGCCAGAAAGAAGATTTTGATAACTGATTAAGACATTTCCTATTTCTGTATGGGGATACACAACAAAATGTAATCAAAAACCTTTTGATCAGAATCTATATTTGAATAAGCTTAATATTTTAGTGAACAAATATTTTTTCTTTCACCAAAATGATGAGTTGATACTCCCTATACTGTATTCACGAGAGCATAAAAACATGTTTATAACTGCCCCCCATACACTCATCTCTGTTTTCATAGGAGGTTTTGCAATTCCATTTTTTATTATCATGTTCCCATGTTTTAATAAATAAATACATTAAGAACTAGAAAATTGACATTACAATCTAATTTGATAAAGGAGCCTGTCAATTTTTAATATTAAAGTCTCTGAAGTAAATTCAAAATTTTAAAAAAAGAACATGACAAACATAGTAACAGAGAGTAAGCCGTGCTAGTCTATACACTATCAAAACAAAAAGCAGTCAAGTAGCACTTTAAAGACTAGCAAAATAGTTTATTAGGTGAACTTTCGTGGGACAGACCCACTTCTTCAGACCATATCCAGACCAGAACAGCTGTTCTGGTCTGGATATGGTCTGAAGAAGTGGGTCTGTCCCACGAAAGCTCACCTAATAAACTATTTTGCTAGTCTTTAAAGTGCTACTTGACTGCTTTTTGTTTTGATGACAAACATAGGTGTCCACTTCTAAGTATTATCTGAGTATTTAATTATCATTGGTAATTTATTGCTTACATTTTAGAGCGGCTTTGTAATTTGTTTTGGTTTGAACACTATGAAGACAGCTATCTCAGTGCAAGATTTCTGGATTTTTTTGTTTTTATTTGCGTATCATTCACATCACTCATGTCATCTAATGCTTCATATTTATATCTGTTTCACTCACCATCCATCCTGTCTGTGCAGTGAGCTTCTTATGCTGCCCAGAGCAAAACGAGGAAGAAGTGCAGAGTGCCTACATACCACCAGGTAAATACAGGAATTCAATAACCATGATTGTTTGTGGTTAGTTTCTGTGTACTACACCAACCCAGTCACTTCCTTTAGCTTTATTAATATTACAGTAAGTAAAGGACTGTTTACTCTTAACACAATCAAATTGTCATGTAATTATTTTTTTTAAAAAGAATCAATAAAGATGTTTATATATGTTTATTTCAGTAATTCTGATTAGAGAAGCTGAAAGCCTAGTAGTAGAATAAGTGTCACATCTGTAATTCATATGAATATTGTTGCAGCATATAATTTTGTGGTAGATTACCTGTCTAGTCACAGAAGAAGGTCTGGTCTTCAAATGCACAGCATTATTATTGTGATTTTATAAAGCTTCTTTTTGTTTTCTGTTTTGTTTTGTTTTTTGATGTTTGTTTTTAATTGTGTTCTTTGTTATTATATATAAAAGCCCTTACACTGTTTTGACAAGAAACTGGTGCTTGATAAATTGAATTAGATAGTGAACAAATTGACTATTGATGACCAAAGAAAACTCAGAAAAACATGTATGTAGTTTTCTGTTCAAAAACTGATAATTAGTAAAGGTTTAGGGCCCTACTCTTTAAATTTTACTTTATCTTGGAAATTAAGGTTTCAAAAGACTCTTTAAAGCTGTTCAGTCCAGTGCACCACTGGTCTGCAGGATTGTTCCCTACACAACGTTTTTCATGATTTGGTTCCTGATAGTTTTACTTGTACAGGTCTCATCAATGACAGTGGAGAGGGGAACTAATGGTTAGGTTCTTTTACACTGTACAGTACTTAGAAAGTATTATATAGTTTGTAAGAACTTCAGCATTAGTACAGCTATTTAATTAAAGTTCAGGTCAAAATTAAATTAGTACCATGAGAAAAGAACTGCAGGCTAACTTACTGATATTGAGCAAGTCTATGCTTCAGTGTTTCAGGGTTTCAGCATTTAATAAATCTTTTGAGTCCCTGCTTCTCTGTTGTTCCTAGACCCCACTTCCTTTATGTCAGGTTCATGTGGCCATGCACCTTCTGTTCCTTCCTTTTGCACTTCTGGCCTTTCTTCTTTCAGCTTCCTGTTCTGCAGTTCCTTGTCTCTTTCTGAGTCTGCATTTCTTCCTTCCCCTTGCATGGTGTCGATTACTTTAAAATGTCTGAGTTGCAAATATTCTTCTTCGAGTGCTTGCTCATGTGCATTACACAACAGGTGTACATGCTTGCAACATAGAAGCATAGAATCATAGGGCTGGAAGGGCCGGCACAGGGATCATAGGAGGTCATCTCGGCAAGCCCCCTGCCTAAATCAGGATCAACTCTAACTAAATCATCCCAGTCAGGACTTAAAAACCTCTAGGGATGGAGATTCCTTTCTAGGTCAGTAGTTCCCAAACTTTTGGCATCGTGCCTACCTTCTGATTTTTGAGAAACCTTCATGCCCCCCACCTCTTCTTTACCATCATCCAACCCCCCTTTTAACAAAAAATTAAATTCGTAATTTAAAACAAACAAAAACTTTGTACAAAATGTTATTTAAAATTAAAAATAAGCACAAGTAGTTTTTCTTGGCCCTCTGCATATGCCTCGTGCAGCCCCAGCTGGACAGTTGCCTGAGCCCTGTGGGGGCCTCCAGAGCTGCCTGCGCCAGCCGCCCACCCTCCTGAGGCCCACGCTGCCAGAGCTGCCCACCTGAGTCGCCTGAACCCTGTGCCACCAGGGCCAGTCACCTCCCCACTAGCCCCCGCAGCCACCCAAACTGCCTGACCGAGCCCCAAGCTGCCAGGGCCAGCTGCCAGCCTGAGTTGCCTGAGCCCCATGATGCCAAGGCCATCTGCCTGAGTCTCGCAAGCCAGCCGCCCAAGCCACATGAGCCACCCACCCAAGCCCCTCCCCTCCCACAAAGTCAGGCCCCCGCTCCCCCCACTCTTACTCATCCCCCTGACCTGAGCCAGGCACCCCCATCACCCCATCTAGTCATTGGGTGAGGGGAATGACTGGGTGGCTCGCTCATCTGGTGCTCCCCCTGGAATTTCTTCATGCCCCTCCTGGGAGGCACGCCCCTCAGTTTGTGAAACCATGCTCTAAGTAAAGCATTCCAGTGCTTTGCCACTCTCCTGGAAAAATATTTTTACCTAATATCCAACCTACACCTCTCCCTCTGTGATTTCAAACCATTATTCCTTGCTGTGCCATCCATCACTACTGAGAACAGCCTCTCTCCATCCTCTTTAGAGCCATCCCTTCAGGAAGTTGAAGGCTGCTATCAAATTGCCCTTCACTCTTCTCTTCTGCAAACTAAATAACCCCTAATCCCTCAGCCTCTCCTCACAGGTCATGTGCTGCAAACCCCAAATAATTTTTGTTGCCCTCTGCTGAACCTGCTCCAGTACATCCACATCTTTTCTATACTGAGTCATCCAGAACTGGACCCAGTACTCCAGGCTTTGTCTCACCAGGGCTGAGTAGAGGAGAATAAATAACTTCTTTAGATCTGCTAGAAATGCTTCTCCTAATGCACCCCAATATGTTAGTCTCATTGGCTACAAGGGCACACTGTTGACTCATATCCAGCCTCTCATCCACTGTAATCTCTGGGTCCCTATCCTGTAACAATGCTTGGGATTCTTCCATCCCAAGTATAGGACTCTGCACTTGTTCTTCATGAACCTCATCAGATTTCTTTTGGCCCAATCCTCCAATTCATCTAGGTCACTCTGGACCCTATCCCTACCCTCCAACATATCTACCTGCCCCCCCCCCCGCAGATTCATGTCATCTGCAAATTTGTTGAGGATGCTGATTGGGGGAGGGATAGCACAGTGGTTTGAGCATGGGCCTCCTAAGCCCAGGGTTTTGAGTTCCCCCCTTGAGGGGGCCATTTAAGGATCTGGGGCAAATACATTTAAAAAAATCTGTCACAGTTGGTGATAGGTCCTGCTGTGAGTGCCTTTCCAGCTCTACAACATAGGTATCTCTCCATCCCCTCTTCCAAGTCATTGAAAAATGTTGAATAATACCAGCCCTAGAACCAATCCTCGAGGCACTCCACTTGAAACCAACTGCTAAACAAAAATTGAGCCATTGATCACTACCTCTTGGGTCCAATCATCTAGCCAGCTTTATATCAATTTTACAGTCCATGTATCCAATCCGTACTTCCTTAACGTATGGGCAAGAATGTTGTGGGAGACTGTATTGAAAGCTTTGCTGAAGTCAAGGTATATATCACATCCAGTGACTTCCCCATGTCCACAGAGCCTGTTACCTTGTCATAGAAGCTAATCAGATTGGTCAGGCAGGACTTGCCCTTGGAGAATCCATGTTGGCTACTTTTGATCACTTTCCCCTCTTCCAAGTGCTCCAAAATGGATTCCTTGAGGATCCCCTCCATTACTTTCCCAGGGATTGTGGTATGGCTGACTGTTCTATAGTTCCCTGGATTGTCCTTTTCTTTTTTAAAAATGGATGCTATGTTTTCCTTTTTTTCCAGTCATCTGGGATCTCTCCCAATCTCCAAGAGTCTTCAAAGATAATGGACATTGGCAATGACATCTGCCAATTCCCACAGTACTGCTGAGTGCATGAATTCCACACCTATGGATTTGTGGACATGTAGCTTTTCTAGATGGCCCAAACCTCATTCCTTCCCCACAGATGGCTGCCCTCCACCTTCCCATACTGCACTGTTTAGCACCATAGTGTGGGAGCCATCTTTGTCCATGAAGATGGGGGCAATAAAAGCAATGACTACTTCATCTTTTTTTACATCATCTGTCACTAGATTACCTCTCTCATCCAGTAACGGACCCACACCTTCTATGCTAACCCACTTATTGTTAACATGCCTGTAGAAACACTTATTACTCTTCACATCCCTTGCTGGCTGCAGTTCCAATTGTGCTTTCGCTTTCCTGATTACTCCCTGGCATTCTCCTCCTTAGTCATCTGTCCAAGTTTCCACTTCTTATATGCATCCTTTTTGAGTTTAAGCTCACCAAGAATTTCCCTGGTAAGCCAGCCCGGTGCCTACCATATTTGCTTTTTTTGCTGCACACCATGATGATTTGTTCCTGTGCCTTCAATAAGACTTCTTTAAAATACATGCTTCGGTGCCAGCAGTTCTTTCTCTAGCAGTGCCTGTAGGGGAGGGCCTCAAGCAATCCCTGCAGTGGCTCTTTCCAGGTGAGATTTAAAGGGTGCTGTATGCTCCAGTTACTTGCAGTTCCTTCTTGCAGCCAGTGATGGTGCATTGGAACAGCTCTTCTCCAGCTTCGGCTGTTGTCTTCGCCCCATTGTTAGTCATCTTCATAGCTAGTTTGCCCATAGTTAGAGTTAGTATAGCTGGTCCCCTTAGAAACTTTGACCTGGATCAGGAAATGCCCTAGTCCTCAGGATTTAAACCTTGTGATATATGCAAATAGTTTGTGTCAGTCAGTGACCCGTATAGGAGTTGCCTGCGCTGTCTCAGTGAAACACGTCAATGACAGATGCCAAATTTGGTAGTCCTTTACACCTAGAAGGAGCAGAGCATTCAACTTTATACTCTCTCCTCATAGAGAAAGCCCTAATCCTGCACCAGAGCACGTAATGGAGTCAGCACCAACTGCCAAAGTCTCGGTGAATAGTGCCCCGGTGACACCGCCCACCAGTCAGCACACCTTCCCCTCCATAGCCACAACAAAGAAGCAGAGAAGAGTAACAAGGGGCTATTAGCCTCCACCTCCGAAAAAAGGGGAGAGGTCAATTGCCAAGCACAGACCTGTGATGAAAGACTCCCAGGCTCCATGCAATTTGAGGGGCCTGACTCTGTACTGCCCTCTCTGAACAACGGAACATTCAGGTGCCCTCCATGCTGGGGGCCCTATAGGCCATACAGGAAATACTCTGTGCAACTGCATTCCAAGGGAGACGTTCAGCCTTGGCACTGGGCTTTGCAGAGAGGTGGGTCCAGGCACCCACTCACTGGCCCATGATTGCTGGAAGCCTACTAGAGAAAGGCAGGGTCTCCTTCAGCCTTTCAGACTATTGGGCTGGGTCCTGCAGCACAGGGACTCATGGCATGGCTTATTTGTGATCATAGTACAGGCCCTCAGAGGCAAGTGCTCTGCACTCCAAACAAGAGCATCAGCACTGAGGATCCATAAACCCTCTCCACCACTGGGATGCCTCCTCATACAAGTGATGTGGCCTCCTCCAGGAGTGCCCTCTTCCCAGTTGCCATCCAGATATGGGTACCATGGGTCATGCTCCTGCCACTGCTTGACAACTACTGAGCATAGATCTCTTGCCACAGGTATCTACAAATCCACTGTCCACAGCCTATCCAAATATAGCTGTGCTCTGAGGGAGTCTGAGTCCTCAACTGTGGACACATGATCTCAGGCTCTGTACCAATCCCAGCATGCACTCATCATCTCCTGGTTGCTGAGTGGCAGGCATATGTACACCAGCCCATCTTTAGTGCAGGACTACCTGCTGCTGCTGCTGCTGGATCAGCATCTTGTGGTGGGACCTCCAGAACTTCTGGCACTTCAGACAATGCAATGGCACCAATACCTATGGCCAGCTCCATAGTACCACTGGCCTCCTTGGAGCTTTGCTTACCCATCTCACAGGATCCAGTCAGTAACTGACATCTGCGACAAGCACACAACCCTCTCTCCCTCAGCCCCATGCTGTGCTGAACCTTTGGTGGTGGGGTCTCCTTCAGCCCCTCTGAGAGAGTCAGAATTGGCACTTGTACCCACAGCACCAGGCAGGGCATCAGAAGTAGGACGTCCTTCCTCTTCATCCCCAGGCAAAGTGAACACAGCTCCTCCTGTCCCACAAGAGGACACCAAGAGTTCATGAAGAGATGGCATCCAACCTCAGTTTGAGGGCAGAAGATCTGGGAGAGCCCTCTTCTACCCTATTCAAGGTACTTTTGGCTGTGGCACTGCCACTTCATGATGGGGTGACACACATATCACAGGTCCTGTGGCAAACTCCATTCTTCCTGATCTCTATGTATAAGCAACCAGAATGCAAATATCTCATCCCTTCCATAGGTGAGGAATACCTTTACTTTCACCCAGCCCCCAACTCCGTGGTGGTAGAGCCCATGAATCACAGAGAGTGCCACAGAGAGGCTTTGCCGACCCCAGAAAATAAAGAATCTAGGAGACTAGACCTCTTTAGTCAACAAATGCTCTGAGTTGCAAATGTCAGGTACCCCTGGGGAGGGATGACTTCATTTGTGTCAGAATATATCCAGATTTGAGACCTCCCTCACAGAGGCAGATAGAAAGGACTTTAAAGAGCTCCTGGAGGAGGGTATGTCAGCCACCAGGTCAGCTTTTCGAGTGGTCTCACATGCGACAGACACAGCTGCTCAGATCATGACCTCTGTGATTTCCATGTGCAAAATGGTGTGCCTTTCCTGTCTGGCTTCTCGTTCAAGGCCAAAAACTTGCTGCAGAATGTTCCCTTAGATGGCAAGGGCCTATCTATCAAGCAGAGAGATGTCAAACTTCATGGTCTAAAGGACTCTTGAGCCCCCACAGTTGGCTTTTATATCCCAACTCCCAACTGCACTAAATTTAAGCCCCAGTATACTCCTTCTGTCCTCACGCAGAGGAGTCGATTCCACCAGGAGCCTTCACGTAAGTTGCTCAAACCATATAAGAAGGGCTCCTCTCAGGAACCTTAGTCAGCCCTACAGCTAGGTTCATTGAAGGCCAAGCAGTCTAGCAAGCATCCATTTTGATGAAATGCTAGATGATGACCTACCAGTCCACATAATAGATCCAGGTGCCTTCCCCTTCTCCAACCACTTCTCCTGATTTTTCCTAAAATGGGCCTCCGTTACCTCAGATCGCTGGGTCCTCAAAGTCGTCTCCAAGGGTACACCCTACAATTACTCTCCACTTCTCCTACACAACCATCCCTCCTCAGGGAACCTTCTCATGAGCATCTTTTTGAGCAAGGGATGCACCAACTCCTTTGCTCAGTAGCTGTGGAGGTGGTCCCAGTACAATTCAGGGACAAAGGATTCTACTCTTAGTATTTTCTTATCTCCAAGATGAAAAGGTGGTTCAGGCCCATCCTCGATCTGCGAGACTCCACCAGTACCTCGCATGGCTAAAGTTCCACATGGTTTCCCTGTTCTTGAACTGAAGGTAGGGGGAATGTAGAGCACCCCTTTATACAGCATCAGAAGCCACTAGAGGCACTCTCCTCTGGGGTACCACTAGGGGAAAAACTTAGGACAGGAGCTCACACTGCAAGCACGCACACCTTGTGGAATGGACATGAGCAACTCATCTTGAAGAACACCAGTTATGAAACAGATGACTCATGCTGCAAACATAGCAAATGCATTTGCTGCCTGGGGAAGGCCCATATACCTCAGAAATGTCCCCACTGCTCCGAACGGACTTCAAGGTATTTTAGTCCCAGAGAAAAATTCTAACCTACAATGTTACTCTATGGCTACGTCTCCATGTGCTGCTTCTTCCGGAAGCGGCATGCTAATGAGCTAACCAGAATATGACACCATGATACAAATCTTCAAAATTTTGGGAAAGGAGGGTTTCCCTCCAGAAGATCCCCGCGTGCCACACATTTCCACGTGTACTTTGGAGTCCGGAAGAGCTTCTTCTAGACTTCAAACCATGTGCCAATATGCTAATGAGACGCAGAAATTTTGCATCTGTGCCTCATTAGCATCTTCCAGTTAGCTCATTAGCATGCCGCTTCTTCTGGAAGAAGCGGCACATGGAGACACAGCCTATAATTACTTATTCAAGAAGGTTTTGTTGAGTTTGCACACATAGGGGATCCAGCCCTGAAAGTTCATGTCAATTTGCATAATTGAGAAATCTGTGCATATATCGGTTCACATTTACTATAGTATTATGCACACTATGTAAACTTAATTCTAGTAAACACTATTCTGTCTTTACCTATGTTTTCGTTTCTGGCATGCTTTGGGTTTTTTTATTTTTTTTTTCCTTTATTCTGTCACATTCAAGAAACTCTGTTAGGCACTATAAAACATTACCACCCAAGATGCCTTTACTAGAGAATGGTACTCACTGGAATATTTACAGGTAAGTAACTGTTCACTTAAATTATTTAAACAACCATATACACTTAATAATATAGTGGTACTTTCTAGAAAACTTTAATTAACAGATATAAATATAAACCTAATTACATTCAACTATCTAAAATTAACTCATATAAATGACAAACACTTGCAACCTCTGTACTGTCTAGTTTTTTTATCATTAAACTTTACTGAAATATTACAGTTTTCTTTTCCTTATGTCTCATTTTTTTCTTTGTGTGTATGGTTTTGTTTACATGTAAATTTTACTTTAATTTTTATTTGAAATGATTTTACTTTATAAAGCTCAACTCTGCCTGCATGTGCTAAAACCAAATCAGTGACTAGACAGGATATTTCGTTCCTTCGTGATTGCCTTAATGCACAAATACCAAGATTTACAGATGAACTATTGGTTAGGTAAGAACTAAGTAGAACTGCCCTTTCCGTTCAGTATGTGCAATAGGGTATTCTAAAGTATGATGTAATGTACCTTGTCCTTCTGTGTTGGTATAGCATTTCTTACTAGTAATAAATATTCAGATGTATTATTTTAGTATTTCCCATTCCACTTTCTCATAGCAGATATTATTTAGTCTCATTTTATGGCTTAAATACTTCAGATATTTGACACAAACAAGTTCAAGCATAATCTTTCATTTAATTTTATTTTTTAACAAATATTTACTTTGTCATTGACTCAGCTCTTTTACATCTTTATTAATTATATCATTGTGATTCCACATGTTTATGTAAAGAGAACATTATTTTATTATTTAAAATCTAACATTGTGTTCCTTTCTTTGTTTTCTTTTTCTTTCTCTTCTACCTTTGGATGCAATGCACTGGCACTAGTGAACTGCAGCCCTCCCTTGACAGGGCTAGGAGTGCTAGTACCAACTGCTTGAGACCAGATACTAGTTTGCATTCACCAGAACGAGAAAGGTATAAAGTAAAGACTTACGAATTTTTTGTCATCTGTGTTGGTGAACTTTGTCAGTTTTGTTTGTTTCTCCATATGAGTCTTCTACATGTCTGTTCATTCATATTTGCTTTGGTATTTGTTGACATCTTAACTCCTATAATCATATATGCCATGCAAATTGTGTGTTGCAGTTTATAATTGCTTCTGGCTTCTTATTTTCCCTATTTTTAGTTCAAGCTGTTGTCATTGTTTACAAAAGTCTTCAGTATGCTGATGATAACACTTCAGTGTTAAGTGAGGAGTACTATTTGGTTGTTAATCTTCATTATCATCTGCTAAAATGTATTACTTTTATTTCTTGCCCATTCTGCAGATTGTAAAAGAGATGGTGACATAAAATTTACAAATTCTTTGAATTAGTGTGTAAATCATGAGATCAAATTCTTATTTTTCAAATCTAGTAGTAGGCATCCTTCAGTCTGCATAGACTATGGATCGCACCCTTTATAGTAAATTTGTATACTAGTGTATATATTAATTCCCATAAACCAACCAACAAACTACCTTATTTTCTAATCTGCCACATATTTTTGCTTGTTTAAACTGTAAAACAAACCAATTTAGTTGTTTTTTCACTACATAATGCTGTATTTAATTTATATAATATTTAAGAACAAATTTTTTCAGCAGTTTAAATGAAATACAGTTGAATTTGTTAGGTTAAACAGGAACATTTAATGGATGCTTCCTGAACTTTCACCTTTAATGCTACCTTAGTTTAAAGTCACAGAGAACCCAAATATTATTGACAGATTCTGTAATTAGATATATAATTTAAGGGATATTTTTTGAATGGTTGCAGTATTTTTGTCTAAGAGTTCTTCACTTTATAGTGTACAATCTTGACTCCATTGATGTTAGTAGTAAAATTCCCACTGGCTTTGGTAGAATAGGATTTACTCATGATATAAATAATTAATATACAGGATAATAATGTGAATTTGTGCATCAATCAGTCCAGAAAAAAAGGGTATTAAAATTAGTGGAGCACTGTTACTATTTTTGGTGACTGTAATTTTAAACTAAAAACAAATTGCCTTTTAGATTGCATTTATCTTATTTTTGCCATTTCTCTTACTTTTCCATTTACAAATGTTAAAGAAATTAGATTTTTAGTGTTCTTAGGCTAGCTAAGCATTGGTGTCTGTATCTGCAACTATTGTAAATCAAAATAGCTCTGTGCCATTTAATGTCATTTGAAGATCAGGCCCAGGATGTGAACATCTAACATGAACATATATAACAAAAACTAAGTTTTGAGAGAAGGTACGAGCAACCTATAACCAAGGCTTACAACAGTAATATAAAATTGTTGTATATTTCTAGCGACAACAAAAATATTCAAAACAATAGTTACAGTAAGTCCCCAACTTACACGGGTCCGAGTTACATGGCTCCGTAGATACATGGATACAATAAGATTTCAGAGTATGTGAATCCAGAGTACGCGACCCTGCTCTTACACAGCTGACCCCCTGTTCATACAGTAAACCCTTGTTTTACGTGGCTTCACATTGTGCAAAACTCACTTTAACACAACTTTTGCAAAATGTGAAGCTGCTGGGCTCTCAGCCTGCCTAGCTGCCCACAGCTGCAGGCAGCTAGGCAGGCAAACAGCCCCTTTCCCTGCCTTCCCAGAGTGTTGCTAAGCACCACTCTGGGAAGGTTGGAGGAAGGATTTTATTCCACCTAGCTGCCTGCTCCTGCAGGCAGCCAAGCAGACTAAAACTCCCCTGTCCCTTGCTTCCCACAGCAGCGCCGCTTGACAACCACACCAGTTCACCCCCCCACCAACAGCTCAGTCCTCCCAACTCCCCTACGCCCATGGCCTCAGCTCACCCCCCCATGCACCCCGGCTCACCTCCCTCAGCAGAGGACTCCAGCTGCACACCTGAGGCTCCGCTCCAACCCCCACAGACCCAGCTCCAATCCTCATGCCTCCACTCCCCAACCCTGCATGCCCGGGCCCGGGCCCGGGCCCCAGCCTCCATGAACCCGGACCCGTCCCTGTGCGGCTGACTCTGTGTGCATGGGGCTCCAACCCCACCCATTCAAGCATACTGCCCCAGGCAACCAGCTCACACTCCTGTCCACGGGGCTCCGGCTTCAACACACACATGAGGCTCTGGCTCCCAGCCCCCAGCATGCTGCGTGGGGTTCCAAGCCCCACACACTCAACCACGCCAGCCTGGTGCACCCCTTATTCAACCTCCCCACAGCCGCAGCTCACCCCCCCCTCAGCTGTCAACCACCACCGGCGTGCACAGGGGCTCTAACCCCACTGCCAGCTCAACCCATCCTCGCCCCAGTTCCCCTCCCTTCAACACCCTCCCTACCCAGCTCAACCCCCCCATCCCCAGCTCTCCCAGCCCCCATGCACATTGGGCTGCCAGCTGCCAGTGTGCATGGGGGCTCCAGCTGTCAGCTGCTGCAGGAACATGAGGATCTACCCCCCCAGCTAACCCCCTGCCTGAAGTTCAACCCGTTCAACCCCCCCACCCCCTGTGGCCCCAGCTCACCCCCCCCCAGCATGCGGGGCTTCGTCTTCAACCTGCATTCAGGGCTCTCTACACATGCATGTAGGGCTCCAGCTGCAACCCACCACCCCCACAGCCCTGTCTCCAACCCCCTGGCCAGGCTCAAGCAGTATAAATAAGGAATTCCTAACGTAGTCTTCTAGGTTTCTTTCACAAGAATTGTGCTTGTGCTCCATTTTGTCTCAGAAAATACAGAGGAAATGAAGTGTGGAATATGAAGTGAGAACTGCCAGCACTTGCATTTTGAACAAAGTGGAATGGGCTATGTTTAGCGGACTGACAATAAAGCACTTTGGACAGGTTTATTGCACATAGTACTGATGTTTAAACTCTGTTCAGTAGTGTACTTGTCACTTGGAATACTAGATCAGACAGTTTTAGTTTCTTTACAATAGAAGATATACAGTAACGTTCAGTGGCTTAGCCTTACTCTGCCATTATTGGGATAGCTGTTATCATTCTTGTTTACAAGAACTTTTTTCTGCACACGATTGCAGGGTATCATATAGCTGAAGACAGGCTTGAAAAGCTTGCACCTTTGTTGCTCTGTGAGCATCAGGACACTGCATCTGTATAATTTAATCTTAACATAGCTCCATTTGAAGACTGTCAGGCGGAATGCTAGCGCTGGCATTCTGCCTGGTCTTCTCATTAAAGACACTACCGTGCTGTCTTCTGTTACTGTATTTGGCAATGGGTCAGTACAGATGGCAATCAGGACTCCATAGCACATGCTTAGAAAGTTTCCCTTTTTCTAAGTCTGCTTAAATAAATTTCTATGCTGAATTAGCAATGGCAGGAAATGCTGAAATACGCATTGCAGTTCACTGAGTGCTGCAGGCAACTTCATTTAAACAGCTGAGTGGCATAAGGGCAACATTTTTGTAGCTGGCAGAAAAGAACTAAATGATTTGAAATGTGTGAAGAGTCCTAATGGAAATAACAGAGGGCTGTTTAAAACACTGTGCCAATGAATTACAGGAGAAGGAAAGGACAAAGAATGAGTTTGGGTACCAGGGGGTGAAACCAAGTCATTGGTCCTAACTACACATGTGAACACAGAGCTCTCTAGCACAGCATGCTATATAGATCATGCCTGATGAATTCCCCACTCATCTGTTAACCCGTGTGCCCATGTGCTCTGCACATTCACTTACCATGACAATTAGTATTCATTTTGATTGAAATTCCTGGGTGATGGACATTGCTGCAAAATCTATAGCAATTTATATAGCAGACAGTAATTCTGATACATCAATAAAAATGCTCCAGTGCCACTGTCCCTCAGAGCTTGTCTATATGGTGGGGTAATGCATACTACAGGGTAGTGATTTCCAAAGTGCACTAACATCCAGAATGGTCTGGTTATTACTTAGTCCTGCCTTGAGTGCTGCGGACTGGACAAAATGACCTTTACAAACCTATCTCGGTCTCACTTCGGTGATTCCGGGCTGTGTACTACTTAGTTCTTATAGACCCTGCTGGCATGTACTAAATATTCCGTATTCCTCTCTAACATAGCACGGCTTGAAACAGTACAGCATTTGAACACACTAGTGAATCTTCAGTCTTCATTGACCAATTAATGCAAAGCATATTAGGGCACATTAGAAATCTCACTCCCATAGTCCACACTATCCCATTGTGTAGAGAAGCCCATAGGTTTCAGGCTACTTTTGTCATTGTTTATCTGCCTAGGCCTGGTATTTTTTTATCTCAACTGTAATTTTCACTCTGTCACTCTGAATTCAGGTTATGGTTTGGTTTTTAGCAGGCCATATTATTTGCATCTATAAATGTCTCTGCTGCCAGTCATTGTGGTATCTGTAGCTCCAATTTTAGGAAAGCACATAGCACATGCTCAAGTATACTTTTCTGACTCGGGGCGTAACATGAGTGTATTTCATTGAGAAGACACCATTCACATAGTAACAGAGAGGTAGCTGTGTAAGTCTGTACTCCAACAAAACAAAGCAGCAGAAATGTATTTATTCAGTGATGAGCTTTCATGGAACAGTGCCTTTTTATCTGGTCCCCCTGACCTTATAAAATCCCAGGACACCATGAATATCATGAATAAGTATTGGAAAAGTTGGAACTGTCATTTGTTCTTGATCTAATTGGGGCCTAGGGTCACAGTATTCACATATGAATTTTATTAAACCATATAAATAATCCCAAAACAACACCTCTCTAGCAGTGGGAAGTGTGTTTGTGCTACATGTTTATAGAGTTCTTGGAACTTATTACATAACAATATACCAATTGTTAATATTAGGTATGCACTGTGTTGTGTTTCTGTTTCAAGCAGTATAGAAGAGTATATTGTTGCGTGTTTGTCTACATTGTAACATTGCACATGCTTTGTACAGTACACAATGTAAAGCCCCATTGAAATGTATAGAAAGAAAGCATGCTATCAAACTTCATAATGCATGATTATAAAAATTAATAACATTAAATAAAATTCTATTTAATATTTCTAGAGGATATCAGCATATTAAGGGCTTTGAATGAGTGCACTGATGCCTTTACATTTTCTTTCACCCTTGCTTTGGAAAGAAAAAGTAACTAACTACTAACAATCTATTGCCTTTGAAATCTCTTAAAAGATCTATCTAAGTGTGCAGTGATGCTATATCTCCCTGAAAGTTTTTTATTTGCATGTTGCATAAGTGAAACTTTGTTCCTTAATATAGGGACTGGAAGGTTGCCTCAGAAAGTGAATAGTTTATGTAAAATATTATTCTAGTAACATAAAATATTTTGGGTGTGTAAACAATTCTGACTTATATTTTCAAAACTAAGCAGTGTTAAGATTATACTGTATTATCTTTTCTTTGTGTCTGAGCCTTTCTATTGTTCAAAATTAAATGAACTTTTCAAAGAAGCAAACTACTGAAAATGCTAACGTTCCCCAGACCCAGGCTGACTAAGGAATTTTTCTTTTATTTATAAAATCAATCAGACAGACTGGCATACACTAATTAAACTTGTTTTTGCATCTTTTTTGAAATATAAAAGAAATTTTTCAAATGTACAGTAGTCAAGGTGACAAATATGTATTCATTATTTTCTCTTTCCTGACATGCAAATTTACAATATTTACTATAAATATAACATTTTTAGCTTGAGTACTAAATAAATATGTCATATATTTAACATTAGACTCAATACCACAATTTAATGCATTTAACTTTTTAAAATGATAATTATACTTAGTAAGACTTGTGAGAGCTTCTTGCTCCCAAGTGTCAGCTTTACCTTTTAGACAAGTAAACTTCAACTTGATGAACCTCGTTTCTTCCTGTCTCAGCTCTATAAAGGAATTCAACTAAGAAGTCAGTAGTGACTGATCCCGCCTTTAAAAAATTGTTCTCTGTCTCTTTAAGTGTGCTCAGCCATGAAAGAACCTGCAATGAATGGTGTCACAGTCCTTGCTCTTAGAAAGTAAATAGTCCTTGATGGACATGTAATGTAAAGAGTAGACATGACTACTTGCTGCCTCCAAGGAAGCATTACCTCTTTTGGAATATGCAATACCCTCCATTGTAGCACAACCCAAAACACTTTGGCCGTGTCTACACTAGCCAAAAACTTCAAAATGGCCATGCAAATGGCCATTTTGAAGTTTACTAATGAAGCGCTGAAATACATATTCAGCATTTCATTAGCATGCGGGCAGCCGCAGCCCTTCAAAATTGGCACAGCTCACCGCCGCGTGGCTCATCCCGACGGGGCTCCTTTTCGAAAGGAGCCCACCTACTTCGAAGTCCCCTTATTCTATGGGGGGTCCCTTATTCTATGGGAATAAGGGGACTTCAAAGTAGGCGGGGTCCTTTCGAAAAGGAGCCCTGTCGGGATGAGCCGCGTGGCGGCGAGCCACGTCGATTTCGAAGTGCCACGTCCGCCTGCATGCTAATGAAGCACTGAATATGTATTTCAGCGCTTCATTAGTAAACTTCGAAATGGCCATTTGCATGGCCATTTCGAAGTTTTTGGCTAGCGTAGACATAGCCTTTCAGAGCTTTGTCACAGCAGCACCAAAGAAAATTTGGACTCACAGACCCCGTCCACTGCAGATTGAATAGGACCCCTGAATAGAGTAGATGGTAACACAGGATGAGCTCAAGGAAAACAAATCTCTTTATACACCACATTCAGCACTTAGCAGTTTAAAATGATGCCTTAATCCATTTGCTTTAATGGTCTCTTTGACAGTTAAAACCACAGATTTTTACTGCAAAAAAAATTGTTGAATGCAAAGAATTAATTGAAAAAACATCCTGGGAAAAATTAAAGCAAAAATAACAGGTAACAAATCATGGGTTTTTAAATGTTGTAGCATTTGAGGATGTTTGAAATTCTGTATATACCATGAAAATTATTTAAATCATTCTAAATTATTCATGTTTGCACAGTGTACTACAATATAGAAAACATTCAGTCAGAAACAGCCATAAGAATAGTGTGTGCAATTTGTAAAAAATATTAGAAACAAGAATTATTATATTAAAATAATAAATTTAATTACTTTTTGGGGTAGTTTTCCAGTCTCAGTTCCCATATCTATTTTAATTTTATTACTTACTAAATATTTTTTCCTGTTTTATTGACTGGGCAAACAGGGGTAGATGGTCCCCCTCCCTAGAGAGGAGACGACCTACTAGTCCCAGGATTCATATCCGGCATGCATCTCCGGAGGATGACAGGTACTAGCCAACTCCTCCTCAATGAAAAGTGGCTTACTGCATCTTGCAGTTTGAGAGAAGTGTAACAAAGGTTATAAATGAAGTTTAGTAAACTTTAACTATGAAGAGCCCAAAGTAAAGTGTCAGCTCAAAGTTCATCTCTGCATTTTGTTGAATTATTTTAAAACACCTAAAAATGTGTGCTTAGTCAAGTCTTCTGATTGTGTGAACATTCCAAAGCATAATTTCATGAAAACAAAATGTCTAATCTGTTACAGAAGCATCCATATTAGTGGACTCTTCATTCTTTTTTCCCCCTATTTCTGTTGATTTAGATTTTGTTTTTCCTGTGGTGCTTTATACTATATTAATATCTGACAAGGAACACGTTTTATTTTTTAATCTCACTAACCGCTTTTTCTCCAAAATATTTCTCATAAAAAGTATATGCAGAGAGGGAGAGACCCTGTGGTATATATTAACTGGTATATTTAATAATTGGGACCACAAGTTGAACTTTTCTAGTCCAGCACTTTCTTGTCTGGCAATATCTATGATCCAGTATGATTTTAGTTAGCTGGACAACCACTTCTCATGGGTATGGCTAAGTTTCCTGTAGTCCTATAAAGGTTGTTTACAGCCACTAGTCCTGGCTTGCAGTGTTCTGTGCTGGTGTTGAGCTCTGATTTACTCCCAAATGTCTTCAGAGATCCCAGTAAACAGTGTTGGTAACGTTGTTACAGTATTGACCTCCCATGGTCTGGTAAATTCTCCTGTTCAGGACCAGTCAGGTCCCAAAGGCACTGGACTAGACAGGTTCAACCTGTATTATTAAATTCTTGCATATAGTAAGATTATCTTCAGAGGATAGGTTTTTCCTACAAGGTAGGTTTTGATCAATAATGCCAGTGCTTTGGGTCTGATTTATATGCTGATTTGCCAGATGTAAGCACCTTCCTTTCTTTTGCTTTCTTGCTCTAGTTTTCTCATCGAAATCAGTTGGGGTGCCTTACTGTATATGTAATAATAATAATCTTCTATGTTGTCATTTATTCTGTCTAAGAACATCTACATTTATGTCATAGCCTGTTTTGCCTTGCCTAAGAAGTATCGCCACCAACTTTAGTGGAGACATTAGCAGCATCAAGTGAAAGTTGTTAAGCAGTTGGGGTATTTTTTGTTTTTTTCCCACCTAAACTGGCTCCATCTTGCAGTCACTGCATACCTGAACATTTAATTGGCCATAGTACTGGGCCTAGGGTGATCTCGGTGTTTCTGTTTTGATAATTCTGAAAGGACATTATCAGCAAAGGTAGTAGAATAAGTACACACAGTCCATATTTTTGTAACCTATTTAATGGTTTAGGTTAAGAATTAAGAAGAAGTTAGATTTGGAGTCCAAGTTAGTCTATGTGCACAGGCGTATGGGAGATTGGAATTGCTAGTGTGAGAAAATTGGAGATAAATTGGAGAAAGTAAGACAAGAAATTTGAATTTAGCAAGGACATGATCCAGGCTTATGTTGCCATAGAGCAGGCGTGTCCAACCCGCGGGCCGCATGCAGTCCTGGACAGCTAGTAATGCGGCCCCACAAGATTGTAAACTTTTAACATTATTATGTGATTTATATACATTAACTATATTATATATTTTATATGCGGCCCAAGACAATTCTTCTTCACTCAATGCGACCCAGGCAAGCCAAAAGGTTGGACACCCATGCCATAGAGTTTTGGTTAGAAATGGTTTAAGAAAAGTTTCTAATTTTTTTTAGAATCCCGAATGTTGTACAATAATGCTACTACTATTAATAGCATGGGAAGACTATTCAGGCAGATGTGAATTTAAATAATCTGTAAGATAAAGAGCCAACAAGAAAATGATGGAAATAGAATTATGGCAAGGAATAATTTAATGTTAATTAATATCTTAATAGACTGATGAACGAGTAGCCTTGGTACATTGCAAGGGAAGGATAATGACCTGCTAGGTTTCATGATTATAAGGCTGTACCTCACAGTGTTCAGTGGGCTGATTATCCATTTAAATATATACTCTTCCATCTTTGAACATATGTACAGTTGTAGTATTTTTTAAATAGTAATTGCAGCCTTTTTGCTTGAGTAATTTTTTTCCTTTGAGTGACATCTGACTGTATTATTGCAAGTGTTGCCCGGTAGTCCTCTATTGAACAAATTTTCTTAAATCACAATTTTCTCTAACTAGCCTGAAAACTAACTTGGGTTTATTTCAGTGTATGGTTAACAACTTAATATTAATTGAGGGCATTTCAACATAAAGGTTACAAAAGTTTATACTTTCTAACCCGTGCACATTTTAAAGAAACTCTTTTCTCCTGCTACTATAACCTTTGAAGTCATGAAAAGTCTCTCATTGTCTTTGTAACAGCAACGAAGGGTCCTGTGGCACCTTATAGACTAAGAGAAAAGTTTTGAGCTTGAGCTTTCTTGAGCACAGACTCACTTCATCATTGACTTTGGTGGATCAGGCCCATAATGTTGTAGGGCCCATGGCTGAAATCCTGACTCTATGGCTACGTCTACACGTGAAGCCAACATCGAAATAGCTTATTTCGATGAATAACGTCTACACGTCCTCCAGGGCTGGCAAAGTTGATGTTCAACTTCGACGTTGCGCGGCACCACATCGAAATAGGCACTGCGAGGGAACGTCTACATGCCAAAGTAGCACACATCGAAATAAGGGTGCCAGGCACAGCTGCAGACAGGGTCACAGGGCTGACTCAACAGCAAGCCGCTCCCTTAAAGGGCCCCTCCCAGACACAGTTGCACTAAACATCACAAGATACACAGAGCCGACAACTGGTTGCAGACCCTGTGCCTGCAGCATGGATCCCCAGCTGCCGCAGCAGCAGCCAGAAGCCTTGGGCTAAGGGCTGCTGCCCACGGTGACCATAGAGCCCCACAGGGGCTGGAGAGAGAGCATCTCTCAACCCCCCAGCTGATGACCCGGAAATTTCGACGTTGCGGGACGCGGATCGTCTACACGGTCCCTACTTCGACGTTGAACGTCGAAGTAGGGCGCTATTCTGATCCCCTCATGAAGTTAGTGACTTCGACGTCTCACCGCCTAATGTCGAAGTTAACTTCGAAATAGCGCCCGACGCGTGTAGCCGCGACGGGCGCTATTTCGAAGTTAGTGCCGCTACTTCGAAGTAGCGTGCACGTGTAGACACAGCATATGAATGTCAGTGGTACTTTTGCCCCTGACTTCAGTGGAACCAGCAATTCATCCTAACATGGTAATCCTTAGTTAGGCATTTTTATTTTTTGGTTTCACTGGGACTTTTGCCTGAGGACTTCAAGATTGTGATCACAGAGTATACTCCCGTCATTTGTTTTCCTATTTTTGTTTCAATAAGCATTGCACATTAGAGTCTGCAGAAGAGGAATACTATTATGGTAAAAGATTTTAAATCATACAAATGTAGTGTCATTCTGATTGATAAGTGTCTTTCTATAGACAAGAGAAACAGTAAGAAGAAACATTTTCATTTTTTTTTTGTTTATAAGTCCAGCTGATGTGATTTCCTCAATGAGGGGCAGAAAAAGGTATGCATTAATGCATTACCCTTTTTACTAGTCAAATGCTGCTTTATTACATTTTTTTCTGTCTCCATGACAGATATAAGTTGCACCAAGGCAGTCTACTTTACGCATCAGTAGAGTATGGATAGCCAAGAAGTAGATGTGAAGGAGTCCAATTTACACATTCATCACCTCTGAATTTTGCCCTAATATTTTAAAGTGGTTTCTTTCCCTTATTTGGAATAAATGCGCTTAATGAGTCATTAAGGGCAGATGAACTGAGGTGGTATTTGACTAGTTTCTTGGAACTGAGACACATTTTCAGATCCATGCATAAAATTATTTGATTTTTAAATACACCTTATGCCCCTGCACACTAAGCAGTAGAGTTTTGATGAAAAGAGTGGGCATGAGTATGGTGATTCTCTGCTTATGTAGTTGATCCAGGCAATGTCCACGTAGCAGAGCAATATTGGGACACCTCATTATCCCAAAATAGCTATTCTGTTCTTTGAAATGTGCTTGTTATCTCAAAATATTTTTCCAAAATAATGGGCACACTGTTTCGGCATCCCTGTAGTCTTCATTTGCATCCGTGCCTCATGAGCATATTCCGGGCCATGCATTACCATGCCACTTTCAAAGAAAGTGGCCTGTGTAGAAATGGCCTCAGTGTATAATGCAAAAGAAAAAAACAAAGCCAAATTACATTTACAAATTTAGAATTCTCTTACATTTCTTACTAATCATTGCCCTTAAAATCCATTTCACAAGCAGTTCTGTATATTTGATAGAAAAATTCAGTACTGCCCCCCCCCACCTTTTTACGTGCTTTGGTGAAGGCTTGTCAAAATAACAACTAATGGTTTGGGGGATGGTTCTAAGTGATGCAGTGGGTTACTTGACTAGCTTTTCATATCTGAGTTTAAATCTGGTTTCACAAAGAAACTGAATTTACAGCTATCATGTCTGCCTCAATTTTTATACCTTCCAGAATTATCATGCTAATTTTCATTCTGTGTTCAAGAGGTACACAGGGCTAGAAGAGTAAGAACTATTTCCATATAAATGATTTTGAAATATATAACTTACAAGTATAATTTGTTTTCTTTTTTTTTTTTGTAATTTTAGTCTGATATTAACAACATTGCATTTTTTATAATCATTTAGGGTAAAAGATTTTGGCTGAGATTTTGGCAAGCAGTTCAAAAAGATTTTTGTTGCCCTGCAGATGATTGAAATGTCATAGCTGAAAAATATTACTTCATAGTATATTTAGAGACATGATTTTCCCCTGTTTTTACATTAGAAATTCATGTCCTATCTAGACCTCAAGATGTTTTGATTATAGTTAACGTAAGGAAATGATGATATTATGAGTGCTGAGAGGATCCAAGAGAGTGAAAGTTAAGCAGTTTACAAAAGAAGAGACTTTTATTCAGATTGTGGCTTTTGTTACCACTACATATTTAATTTAATTAACTAACATTTTGGATAAAAAAAGCCTTTGTTAAAATTCAACATTCTTTTCCCTTTCAGTTAAAAAGCTTCCTTCAGACCTTACAGAGGTCTTTCAGCAAAACCAAGGAAAATCAAACTTTGATATTCTTGATATATTTAAGGTAAAAATACAAAAAACAGTTTTCACGCTTCATTGTAAATTATAAAGAAAAAAAGCAATAAAGGCAAGTAACCCATTTTTAAAATAACCTTTGAAAGTTTCTTTAAAAACAAATAGAAGGAAGATAATGATATTTTTCCTCATATAGGTTATACTTTAACCTGACACTGAGATGCACTTGAAGATGATCTCAGATTTGGGACACAGAGGATTTGAAAAACCTGCCTGTGTAGTAGAATGGGCCCCCCAACTACTGATTTGGAATTAGTTACATCTATATAAATGTGCTAAAATGCTTTCAAAGATATGATAAGGAATGTAGAAACAAGGTGGGTGAGGTAATAACTTCTATAGGACCAATTTCTGTTAGTTAAAGGAACAAACTTTTCAGTCATACAGAGTTCTTCGTTGGGTCTGGGCTGAAGAAAAGCTCCCTGTGACCCATCCACCTTGTTCTGTAATATTCTGGGACCAACATGTTAACTATACCTGTATTTGTTGTAAGTTGTAAGTTTCATCAGCAAGACATGAGCAAAGAAAACTACTTACATACAGATAAGATTTTCCCCAGGATTAAGACATAAAAAAAGTGAAAAGTAAAAAAACTTATTTTAAAAAATCTCTTACTTTGAAACTAACATCCATGTATGGAAACATTCGGTTAAGATCTACTGAACCAATAGGGGCCTTCATTTTCTAGCTTGGGATGTGGTCTTTGTGAAATCATACACATCTTGTAAGGCAGGAAGAGAAGAGGTGGAAGCTTATCTTCATCTAGGCAAGAATTAAGGGGTCAAACACAGTATATATGTTCAGTATGTGTATATAGAATATGGGGCAATCCTGGCTGTGCTACCAGTCACCACACTATCTGATTTAGCATAAAGTTGTTGAAAAGGGTGGGGAAAAACAAGACATCTTCAGTATGCTAGTGTCCAGATTGTATTTCTGGGATTTACTGTTGTTTTTGTTGTGGGGCCCTCTCTTCCAAGCACTTAGCTCATAATTTTACATTGAATGTGAGAGATCTTGACCATCCTAACTTCCTTCAGTCACCTTGCTATGCAAACTGAGGATGGAGTGAATTTTAAGGGATGACATCCAGTTACTATACAGACTTCTCTAGCTTCCAAGTCCTTCTGCCTAGGGAAGGAAATTTTACAGGAATAGCAAGGGCAGTCAAGAGAACATGCAATATGTTGTGATCACTCCCCTAGTTTGGTATTGACCAGAGGACTTAGGTGAGCATGAATTGCTTTGTACTCTTGACAAACAGTAAATGACAGGCATTTCATCCATACCATCAAAGTCTCTTAGACAGGCCCAGCCTACTGGAAATGCTATTACAGGGAAGCTAAATTTAGGAGGAAAAAGAATCCACCATACAGCCAGGTGTATTGTCAGGTAAATTAAAAATTGTCAACAATTTGGCACAAGGGTTCCCTCTGTTTTTAACCATATGTTATCTTAAAGAAGTATTTGGTAATCCGTTTGTCCCAGATATAATAAGGCACCATTCCCCGATAAATAAAATAGATTTTTCTAGAGAAGGCCTTATTTGGATGGATATGCAAGGTTTTGTTCTCTGTTTGTTGTATGGTTGGTTTTTAGTATCTGTTACTGCTAATGAAAGATCTTTTTAAAATACAGCACCCATTTCTCAAAACAAAGATTTATGTTCCCTGCTTTGTTCATGGAAGTAGCCCAGTTGAAGTCAATATAATTCAGCATATTTAGGTAGAGTTCTCATTTTGCTCTAAACAGAATCAATACATATAGTCATTCCAAGCATGTCCCTTTCTGCGATTTTGTGGTATTGTTAGCTCAAATAGCAAAAATGTAACTTTCTTCAGAAATTTGTCACTCCATAAGATTTCTTTGCAAGAGGTCTCTTATGTTTGATCACAGTTTCTTCTAGATAGAAGTCCACAATCCACTTTATATGATGGCACTTTGTATGCAGGGTAGATTTAGTAAGCCAGTATTTTTGAAATCCTATACTAGACTATAAGGGGTTACGGAGCTCCTCTGAGCTCAGCTGGATCCATCCCCTCACATGTACAAGACATGCCCAGGCTGCAGGAAAGTTAAAAGGGAAGCAGAACTGCTCTGAGGTGCGCAAATCAGGGAAAAATAGACCTTCAGCCCTCAGCTTCTCAGGGCAGGGCTGGGGAAGGCAGGAACTTAACTGCCAGAAAGTCTTTCTGACAGAAGAGACAGAAGAGAAGACCTGATTCTAATACAGTCTAAGGTGGTCACTTCCCTCTTTCTCTTTTACTAAAATTGTCAATTTGCATTTATTCCCCTTGATTTTTGTTTATGGACTACCCTGTAAGGGGAGAGAGTGGCTGGCAGCCACAGAAAGAGGCAGACCACCACATCTGAGGAGAATTACCAGGCCACGCCCTACCTCAAATCAGTGCTAACAGTCAGCTAACCCCTTCATACATCTGCTGATACCGTGTTAAATTCACACAAGGTAATCAGTGAGGCTACTAGCATAAGCAAACTCAAAGGATATTAACAAGTTTTACTGAGCAAATGTTTACAACCAATTAATAGCCAAATTACATAAGGTAAGAAATAAAAAAAAAACAAACATGCAAGTCATCCATGGTGCAGAGATGGGCTACAGCAGTAACAAGCATTGAACATGGTTAAATGTCCATCATAATCCACCTTGCCCCAGATACATATGGTGGGTGTTCTGTTGACTCAGTTCCAAACTGAATAGGGACTTCTATCTCCAGTTTCTTAAAGGGAACTGCAAATAATGAACAATAAAAAATAAATATTTTAAACTATTAAAATTGATTGTGTCCTTTAAAAGTGGACATATGGCCTAACAGCGAACCTTGCTCTTTTCATTCTGTCATCACAAGTACTAATAAACACATAATTAGTTAGTTTGACAATCCCATTCAGAGGCTGAAGAACATAATCTTATCTCAACATTATAGTTGAAAAGCTGAGGTTATACTATAAGCGTTAGTAGATATATATAGAGAGAGATAGAAAGAGAGAGAGAGAGAACACAAAAATCTGAGTTTGGTATGTGGAGAAAAAACTAGACCTACACATCAAACCTGGCAGAAAGTTTTCTTCTGTACAAAGACAGCTTAAGAAAATTGTCAGTCCTGTTACATTTAAGTCAATCTGTGAGTTCTGGATAGGTGCTAAAGATGTTAAAATTTTTTAAGCATAACATGGAAATTACAAATGACATGTTTTGACCATCAGTAGAAAAAATAATTTTAAAAATACATTTGCTGGTTCAGTTTGCTACCTTCATGTGATTATTGAGTGGTTATTCTTCATAGCAGCAAAATGACGGCTAATGTGATTATACATATTTAGGAAAGTTTCCTTAAATGCAAATAGACTCTTCTGATTTTATCAGGATAACTTGTCAGTACTTAATACCAAAGTATTACTTTTCAAATACTATTTGATTTTTATATGGATTGAATAAGTATTTATGTATTATTCTAATTGATGAATTTGTGATTTTAGTCTCAGTAAGAATGATGGAATTGATAAGCGACAGTGTTGTAGTTGAGTGTGTTTCACACTTTTCAGTCACTGATGTTTTACGTTAGTACTTACATGGAGCCACAGATTTTTAAAATATCCCTTTCAAACATATGAATAAAGGATACACCAGAAAAACAGTTTGGCTAGTACTTAGTACCTGAATGCTGACGATTTATGCATCTTGACTGCACGTCTCCATCTTCACTGCATGTGACCATCTCTCTGTTTCTGTCCATTCTGTCCAATTCACTTCCATGTTTCCAAAATTTGTGAAGAACAAGGACGCCAGAGTCTTGCATTCCAAAACAGGACAGTATAAACCACCTAAGTGCTAAACCTGGAGCAACACAGAGGTATCCTTATCAAATATTAGTTCCAAATAGATGAGTTATTGATTCTAATTTATGAACAGTGAACAACTTCCTTCCCTGACAACATGTACTATTATAAATGTTTTACTTTCTCATTCTCTGTATAGCTAAATATACATTACTGTTGTTCGCTTTTTTCACATTTAACCTCTTTATGTAGAAAACAAATAGTCTTCCTTAAAGATTACCAAATGTATGAGGTAATGAGCTTTTGTGGGTAAGACCCAGTTCACTAACCGTCTGAGACTCTTCATATAGCGTACCCTAAGTGGCTAAATTTGAACACAAAGTAAGTGCCCACCATACAGTCTGTGTGCACTGTCTGGACATTGAGTACGGGCGTTGAAGCATGGGTTGTATGCCCAGTTCCCACTTATTTGCCACATGAACTGGTCCAAGCAGTTGAGCCTGCATGGAGATGGAGAGAGGCATTATAATTTGCACTTGGAATAAGGCGGCAGCCATCACCACCATCCAAAGTAGGAGGAAGGGAATTGTGACTCAAAAGGTGTGCTCTCTCAGGAGCCAACCAGAGAATTTATTGTGACTCAGTCATAGTTTTCCCCTTCCTTGCTCCTGTTCATGGAGCAGCTTATTTGTCCTTGGGTGCCCCGCACATAAACAGCTGGAACCAGGGCTTTTCCTATTCCCAGCCCTTTTCATCCCACTTGTTTGCAGTGACGAGACTCAGGCAAGTAGCCACTTTTCCCTGCCACCCACTGCATGCCCCTACTGCACCAATAGTCACAATGGCTATGTCTACACTACATTCCTCTTTCAAAAGAGGAATGCAAATGAGGGAAATCAAAAATGCAAATGAAGCACTGATTTACAAATCTTCCGCTGCTTTTGCATAGTCTTGTCCAGTTGCTTTTTCAGAAAAGATTTTTTTGAAAAGAAAAAAAGCAGTGTAGACAGAGTTCATTCCAAAAAAGCCCCTTTTTGAAAGAACGCTTATTACTGAAAAAAAATTAGGTTTACACGGTTCTTTTGAAGAAGGATTTTTTTTCAAATGAACCCCATCTACACTGCTTTTTTTCTACAAAAAAAAAACCTCTTCCAAAAGAGCAATTGGATGAGATTATGCAAATTAAGTGTGCGATTTGTAAATCAGTGCTTTCTTTGCATTTTCAATTTCCATCATTTGCATTCCTATTTCAAAAGAGACATGGGCTGTGTCTACACTAGCCAAAAACATGGTCATTTCAAAGTTTACTAATGAAGCGCTGAAATACATATTCAGCGCCTCATTAGCACGTGGGCAGCCGCGGCACTTCGAAATTGACGTGGCTTGCTGCCGTGCAGCTCATCCAGACGGGGCTCCTTTTCAAAAGGACCCCACCTACTTCGAAGTCCCCTTATTCCGATGAGCAGATGGGAATAAGGGGACTTCGAAGTAGGTGGGGTCCTTTAAAAAAGGAGCCCCGTCTGGATGAGCCACGCGGCGGCAAGCCACGTCGATTTCGAAGTGCCGCAGCCGCCCGCATGCTAATGAGGCGCTGAATATGTATTTCAGTGCTTCATTAGTAAACTTTGAAATGGCCATTTGCATGGCCATTTCGAAGGTTTTGGCTAGTGTAGACGTAGCCGTGGAGGGTAGACATAGCCAGTCTGAGCGTGGCCAGTTGGGGATAAGGGGAAGGTGGTCTACTCTGCCACACAGGTCTTCGGGGCTGAGAAAATCTAGCACATGAGTATCCCCATTAAACTCAATGGGCTACTGAGATACTTAAAGATGAGTGCATGCTTATGTGCATTCCTGGATTCAAGCCTTCAAAGACAGCTGCAACATCAATAAAGAAGCTTTATTTTTTACATAAATTTCATGATTTATGTCCCTGAAATCTGGCCACAAAAGGGAGGAAATATAATTATGAAATGAAAATAAATGCAACAGACGTTTGGAGGGCAGGATTACAAATTTTAATTAGCTAATTTTGTGAGTATTTTGGTTTAAAAAAAATCCCCATTCCGTCAGTCACTTCTAACAGGACTTTCATTCATATAAAATTATTTTAAGATTTCTTACCCTGTTCTGTTCTGAGTGGAGAAACATAATATATCATGGTTTAATCCTTATCAAACACTGCAATAGTTTGAGGAGAATATTAAATTCATCTGAGATGAATTATTTTAGCTATAATTTGCTCTATTGTCTGTATACACAATTTTCATTTCAGATTCTGAGTCTGTTCATTTTCACCAAGATCTAAAATATAAATCTTGAAATGGCTCTTATATCTGATTTTTATTTCTGCGTTTTACCTGCCTAGTGCAAGAAATTGTTATATCAACATCAATTCCATGTGGCCTCGGCTACACTAGCAAGTTTTGCCAACAAAATCCCAGTATTGCCAACAAAACTGGTGAAACATCCACATGCAAAATGTGTTTTGTTGACAGTTTGTTGACAAAACTCAGCACCTTTGCCGGCAGCATTCTGCCTCACAGCCATGAGGTATAATGCTGCTGTCAACAGATTCTGTTGACAAAAAAGCTATGTAGACACTCTGAGGGGCCCTCTCTCTACAGACAGGCCATCCAGAAAAAAGGGCAGCCCTGTCTGCTGTGCTCCCGGGTGCCTGTTTTATCGAGGGAGCAGCTGGGCAATCCAGGTGCTCTGTCGACAGAGCTGAATGCTCTTCTGATTGGCTTTTGTGTGTGGCCACACTCAGTTGACAGAAGTTTTATCAGGAAATCTCTTCCAACATTGACTTTTGTTGCCAGAGCACTGTAGTGTAACCGCAGCCTTTGCATCTTTTCCAGCCTTGTTTCCTGGTTAATATAGCATTTGTGGTTTCTCAACCTTCTTTGTTCAGCAACGAGAAAATAATCCCTCTCTCCTCTTTGACTGCATATGAAAGCCAGTCTTCACTGGTTACCTCTCAGGGCATATCTACACAGCATTTGGGAGCAAGCTGTGCAGCCTGGCTCAAAAGACTCAGGCTAGCAGGGCTTCTACTAACAAAAATGACTAGATAGACAGTGCTTGAAGTTGTGGCCCTGTTGATCAGATCTGGGAGCCTTATCCTCCATTCACTACAAATTGCTTTGTAGTAATTGCCATCAAGACCAATCTATGTGTATTTAAGGGAACGTTGATGGACACTTTCCGTTGAGAGAGAGAGAGAGACAGTGGATGTTTCTGTCCTCATTCTGTAATAGAGCCAGTTTTCCCAGACACTCTCTTTATTGTCTTGAGACTAAGTGTCTTTCTTCTAAGAGCCCAGTAAGCAGTGGCAATGTTGGTAGTGTGCTAAACAATATTGACCTCCCATCATCTGGCAAATTCTCTCATCCAGCACTGGTCGGGTCCTGAAGGTGCCGTATGAGAGAGGTTCAACCTGTAGTGTGTTGAAGAGTTGATGCCACTGACCTGGAACTCAGAGGAAGAAAGATAAAACACTGAGAATATGATTTAATGATACTGCAGTAGCACATCTGGGAAGCTATCCTGCCAAAGTGTGTCCAGTGAAAGTCTACCAGTATCCAACCCCACCAGCCTTTAACCTTCTGATTATACTGCTGTTGGCACACCGTAGTGCTCTTCTCATATGAAGGAAGAGAGTACAGAGGAAATCCTCTCCCTTTACCAGACTATAGGAGACCCAGCCTCCTTCCTCATCTTTTTAAGGGACATTCGCCACTAATACTAAGTCTGGTTTAGAAGGATCTCCCTATTGATCAAGTACCAGCACTCAACACTTGTCAGATGGTGACAACATGAGGGCCTTACAATCTACATTATCTACGATCTCCCTGAGCTTCTGAGGGGAAGGCAAGCCCCTCCCCACCCACAACCACTCAGGCCAATCTAGCAGTGATAGGAAAACCCCTTCCTAGCCCTAAAAGGTGAAAAATATGATGACCACAGCAAGGGTGTTGAAAATCCAACATACTTTCCTGCTTAAGGAATAGCTGATCTAGCAGTCATCTAGATTAAAATAGAAAAGTCTTTATATGACCAACAAGTGCATGTTATATGATCAGCTGAAGAGCTGACTGTGGAAAGTGGGAAACAACTGAAATTTCAGTCTCAGCTCTTTTCTGCCTCTTTGTAAAAGATACGCACAGAAAGAAGTATAAGGAAGATAACTATATCTACATGAGCCAATGACATTTTTTAAAAAACCTTCAAAACATAAACTCTGATACAAACCAGGTAATATTTGATGGAAATAGCGTATTATTGAATTACTATGTAATGTGCATATTGTTTAGCAGTTGGGCCCAGTAAAGTAATACAATATTTACTAATGTCCAGTGTTATTTATACTTGATTTTATTACAACATTTAGTTTTCTTTGTTACTAGGAAATGTGATTTAAAAACATTTTTCACATTCACATTTCAGTGTTCTGTTTCTCCCCAGTCCCTTCTTCAACTGCTGTTTCTTGCAGCACTTTTTATCTTGTCTAGGGAGGTCGGTGGGAGGGGATCATGTTTAATCCCATGAGTGGTAGTCTTGTTAAAAAGTAGTGCAACTAGCTACATACCCCCAGAGTCTTAAATAATGATCGTTCTCTTCCCTAGCATGGAGTGAAGTCCTGCTGTTTCAGGCCCCAGTGCCTTTGCATCACCTTGCCTGAATTAATGCAATAATAGAAAAGGATCTGTGATTTAAACTACTAATTAAAAAACTCATTCATAAAGATATCACTTTTCCATTTATCAGCCACTTCCTTCATTATCATTATAATACATAATTAAAACTTTATTCTTCACATTTCCTGTATTTTACTTCTTTTTTCATTTTTTTGACATCTCATTTCACAGGCAGTCCAGAAAAGTGGAAAAATATAACAGCCAAAAACAGACTAGGAAAGACCCCGCATCTGAAACTGAAAGGTAGGACTGATATTACAATATGCAGAAACCTTCTGTCTTTGTCATGCTAACTCTAATACTGGCAGCTACTTCAAATGTCTCTGTAAAACACTAAATTATTAAAATTTCCAAACAGATTCATGCTGCCTTAGTGTAAATTATTAATGAGTTCACAGGTATGTTACAAGATTTTCCTTGCCTGGCATGTTAGCCTCATATGTGTTATGTCATAGTATAAAAGTTGTCTGGATTTCTTCATTTATGAATAAACCAATAAATAAATCTGCATAGGTCATGATCAAAAGTTACTTTTGCATAAATTTAATTATTCAAATCCTGTATCCATTAAGACCGGGAAGTTTTGGCACTGTATCTCTGGAATCAGGATTTGGATCAACTTGTATAATACATTGAAGCAGTGAAAAAAAATTGCTTTTGTTGTACTTCACCACTGACATAGCTGCCTGGTTTCTTATATTTTAAAAATAATTTTGACAATGAGACAAATCTATGTACCAAATGTGGAGCTAAAAATAAATAATTGCAAAACAGATTATCCTGATATGACAGAAGTTGCACAACTGAAGTTGCAAAAATTAAAGAACAGGTGTATTCAGATATCAATGTGTGATGTGATGTACATCCTTTATTTTCTAAGGTATCCATTTCACCTTGTAAATAGAAATAACTTAATGTGGAAAAATACTACAATTTGCAATTATGTATCATTAATATATCTATTTAAAAAACCTTCCGGCAGAGAGTGAGCACAGAAATCAGTAGAGGTGGCCCTCATTTCCCATGGTTCTCAGGGGAGCTAAAGCCATCCCCTATGGTGTATGGCGTGTAAGAAACTGGACAGGAAACTGGGAGGAAAAACAGTGTGGGTGAAATTCTGGAAACTTAGGGAGTAAGGGGAAATAAAGGGTGCCAGGGGGAGAATATGAGAGGAAGGAGATCAGGGAAAAGGGAAGGAAAACATGCAAAGCGAGCAAATTACTGTAAGAGCCATGTGGAGAAAGAGAATCTGAGGGAGCAAGCAGGGAGATATAAGGGGAGTAAAGGGAGGCAAGGTGTTGCTGAGGGAAGGGAGTGGGTACAGAATGACTTTTGGTAGCACCAGAGGAAATAGGACAGAGCAAATAAAGACCTCCTCTGATCTGGCCATTTGGTGCATGTATTTAAGGATAATTTTGAACCTGAAATGATTGCGTGCAGACAGTGTGGGCTGCTTCCTTCTAAAGCAGAATATTGGACAACCTCCTCCCTGCACAACTTACTTTAAAACATCTCATGAGTTTTAAAGAAGTTGAATCTTTGGGGTCAGGGGTCTGAGTCTTGATTTTTGATTACTTGGGATTCTTTATATGACCAACAAGTGCATGTTATATAATCAGCTGAAGAGCTGACTGTGGAAAGTGGGAAACAACTGACATTTCAGTCTCAGCTCTTTTCTGCCTCTTTGTAAAAGATATGCACAGAAAGAAGTATAAGGAAGATAACTATACCTACATGAGCCAATGTTTCTCTGCTTTTTGTGTTCCAAGAATAACTACACATACAGTTATATTACATTAAGATATACTGTATTCTATGCCTACAAGAAGTTAGTTGTCTCCTGATAACAAATAATCTACATCTGAGATTGAAGCTTTACTGAACACTTCAGTTTTGATAGCACTGGCACAAAAGACAAGAAATATAAAATGTTTACATTTTGGTTAGCCTTCTTTTATCTTTCTGTGAGCAGATTTGAGACTGGATACATCTGAGACATATACAATATCTTTGCACTAATTTATATGTGCAAGATTTAATGTATTTGTAGCTTGGCACTGTAGTGTCATGGCTTCAATTGTGTTAAGATCCCATACAGTTATGCAGGAGCCAGTCTTATATTATGACAACAATCATGAACGTGTCTGAGTTCCATTTTTTAGAAATGTGATATTTGTTGTCTGGAAGATTATAAAATTAATCTGGACATCTTGAAATTATTTCTTTATTTTTTGAAAAGCATCCATGTCCCTAAGTCAAGTGACTTCCTGGTTGATATAAATAATTTGTCTTTTTGATAGTAACCACAGGAGAGGGAATTCAGACTACAGGAACAGGCCAGGGAATGGTGAATTCTGCTTTTTTCTTTTGTTACTTAATGGCACATCATGTCTTTAGAGTGAATGTGTCACCTGACATCTAATAATGAGGGATATCTACACCGGACAGAACAGTATCGTTTATTATTTCATTATTTGTGTAATATGACAACAATACAGTTAGGCAGTTTAGTTAATATGCCAATTTACCCAGTGTTGCTTAGGTCCTTATCTCAATTAAGTTTTTTTAAATAACAGGAAAATGTGCATGCTTTATTTAAATGATTGTATTTTTCCAAAATAGTTTTTCTGAAGTTAATTTTTATTTTGGATTTCTTTAATTTTTTTTAGTAATTTTTAAAATGGATAATCAAGTATATTTTCTTCATTTCTATAAACCCTTGTCAGTCACTATGTTGTAAAATAAAAAAGAACAGCATCAATTTGGTTTCCAATGTCATTTACTGCTAGTTTTCAAACAATATGCAAATATTTAGTGGTGCCAAAACAGAGCACTACTCCACATTTTTCCATTTTTCTCTTTTCTGTAAGGTTTATGAAGAGGCAATCCTATTTTAGGTTTATCTTATTTTTCTACCTCATCTGGGTTAGGCTCTTTCAACATTCATTCAGTTCTCTCAGTTTTGAGGACTGGACTTAATTTGATGATTCTGTCTCTTTTCTGTTTGGTTTTCTGATAAACGGTCCTATTCCAGGCACATCCCATTTTCCTGACACAACCTAACACTTACGTCGCTTTAAGTTACTGAATTTGGTGGTCCTAGCTCTTACCATTTAGGAGGAGTTCTTGACCAAACAGATAAAAGCATAGATAATTCGCAGCTCGTTCAGAGAAAATACTACACTGGAACAGTCCTCCTCCTCCTCTTCTCTCCACCCCAAGAGAACCAGACTGGGGACTTCTCCTCTTCATCTCACCACCACAAGAGAACCAGACTGGGGACTTCTAGAGGATTATCCTCAGATTAGTTCTGCCTGCCTGCCTTCACTACAGTTCAGGCATGCAGCATCAGTGCAGTCACCTAATTGCCATCATCATTGAAACCAACGTCCATGTTCTGAAGTCTAAGTCTATAACAGGAGCAAGATAAGTTCATGGGAGGTAATTCCATCAGTGACTATTAGCCAGAATGGGCAAATATGTAAAACTATGTTCTCAAATGTCACTAGCCTCTGTTTGCCAGAAGCTGATAATGGACATGCAGATGGATCACACAAAGATTACCTGTTCTGTTTGTTTTCTCTGGAGCATCTGGCATTGGCCACTATCGGAGGACTCACTGCTGGGCTAGATCAGTGTTTCTAAATTTTTTTTTTTTTTTGCAAAGTACCCCCAGACTTCTCTTTTGTACCCCTATGGGTAAGCATAGCAGTAGTTGAGAAACATGGTCCTAAGGTATTCTGAAGTCTTGAACAAGTGCCATTCAACTTTCCCAGATTACTGTGCTCTTTCCAGGAGTCAGATTTGTTTTGCATATCAGCAGGTTACACCTCACTTAAAAACTATTTACTTACAATAACATGAAAAAGTATCGCAGAAGATTACTAGGGAACGCTTGCTGACTTTCTGCCATTTTATTGTCAAATAAATGAATTTGAATAGTATTATTGTACTCCTATTTCAGAACAAGGCATATGAGAAGCAGCTGAAGCAAGTCATTGTCTGAATGAGCTTTTATAATGCACTAACTTTACTAATATTTTCTTGTAGCCTGTTGTAAAACTAGGCAGATATCTAGATGAGTTGACGTACCTCCTGGGAGACTTCGGTATACCCCCAAGGTACACATACCCTGGTTGAGAAACACTGGGTTAAAATGGATCATTGGTCTGACCTAGTATAGGTGTTCTTATATTCTTTCTTCTGGTTCCTCACTGGGACGGAGGGAGGGAAGGAGGGAGAAGTAGTGCCTAGATCCTAGTACTGCCCACGGTGAGAGGGTCTCTCCAGTGCAGTTTGGGGTCCTGGAGGATGACGGGTGGTGGCCCTAGCTGGTCGTCATTTTACTCCCTGCCCTCCAGTGCAGTAGCCTCTGCCTTTAGTTGCTTCTGCCAAGAGGAGTCTGTGTCTAGAAATGCACAACTCAGTCACCCAAATAATCTTAGGCCTCACCTCTTGTTCCATTATGCAGTAAGCCTCTGATTCTGACTAATGTGTTGTCATAGCTGTCTTGATCCCAAGGTATTAGAGAGACAAAGTAGGTGAGGTATTGTATTTTATCAGACCAACCTCTGTGGGTGAGAGAGACAGGCTTCAAACTTATACAGAGCTCATTTTCGGGTCTGGGAAAGGTACTCAGGCTGTCCTGGATAACTACATAGTGGAACAAATGGGTTAAACATAGATAGATACCATCTTACCCACTTTGTCTCTTTGATTATGACTAAAGCATTTTAGGATGTATGGCCCTTTATTAGATAGAATTAATTTTTATCACATTAGCGATTTGCGTCCCTCAAGGTGACACTACAAGACATAATTAAAGATGGCTGCCAGATTCTATTTTACATAATGGGACTGCAGCCATTGACTACCTTCTGATAACAAAATGGCCATTGCCCCCACTCCCCATTGTACCGTTGCCCACCAGTGGAAATAAAGTGAAGATGCCCTAAGGAAAGAGGTGCCCTCTATGATTTATGGAGGTTTGGAGGAGTAAGTGAATGGAAGCAGTGGCCATATTTCTAATGGGGTCTGAATTACTTAAAGGACAGATTTTTAATTAAGTTTGCCTCATAAAATCTCAGAAAATTCATTCTATATTCATGAGCAAGTGCTGTAATTTTGGGCTGGTATATTGTATTGGTCCTACAATAGACCAATAAGAAGCTGAATCCCTGCTTTAAGTCCCTCCATGAAATTCGTTGTTTCTCTAGAGGTGTCCCCAAAGCCAAACTAGAAGTAGTGTCATAGTCCGCTTTAGAACTATGTAAATACTAGCAAAAAAAAAAAAACCCCAAAAACACTAATTCAAAAAAGCTTATTAATATGGAGTATTACACAAGGAATAAAAGGGAAACAGGCGGGTGCGCATTGTGAGTGGGTGGATATATGGTTAGTCCTTTGTTTATGGTGGGATTTTTAATACATGAGTGGATGCCTGTTACTGTAGTGTAGAAATCTGAAAAAAATCATAAATAAAATACTGTAAATGGAAGCAGAGAGATGGTTAAGTTCAAAAGTACTAAACAACAATGCATTTTAGGGAATGTCACACGTTTGTGAAAAGCAGGTAAAAATTTAAAAGACAAGTTCAGGTGATTATATTTAACTTTACATTATTATACTGAGGCCATTTACGAAATACAGTTTTTGTTGTTATTCCTGAAGAACCATATTTCTAATTTAAGCCCCAGTTCAGTAATACTTAAGCATGTCTTATTTTAAGCACGTGAGTTGTCCCCAAGAGAATAGTGGGATTGTATATGTACTTAAGTACCTTACTGAACTGGGGCCTTAGTGGGAATTCAGGTAGAATTTTAACAACGGTAAGAATGTGCATTTTGAAAACTTATGTTTTGTGGTTAAAAGTAGGCTTCGATATTTTTCTTTCTCATGATAGCATTTCATCAGCGATTTTTCCAGATCTGCATCCACTTTCATTTTCTACAGTTAAAGCTACTGACGATGAAGCAAATATTTTTGGCCAAAAAACTGTTAATCAACGCAGTTTATGAACTACAGGGTTACATGGAATATTTATCTACCATGAAAGTTTTAGTTTAGCTTTTGAAAACAAAGTTATAGGTTGAATAAATAATTTTTTTCAGAGTCTGAAAATGTGAATGTATGTCTTATTAAGCAGGCTTCTGTTGATTTCGCTGGTGGAGGGAGGCATGGGGAAACGTATGTGGAGCTAATGACTGAACAACTTCTTTTTGGCCCTAATGTTTTAGGGTTCTGCCACCATGTCTTTCTAGAAGGGGACTTCCAACCCCAAGAACAACTGAGCAGCCAGTCATTAGGGGAAAGCATCACACTCGCTCAAGGTCGAGTGAGCATTCTAGTATCAGACCTTTATGCTCTATACATCATCTAGTTCCAGGAGGGTCGGCGCCACCTTCTCCACTTCTGACAAGGTTCCTATTAAATGTACAGCACAGCATTCATGTCCTACCTTCCAGATGTCAGTGTGGTGTTGTACCTCCCTGAATATATCACTCCTTCTGGCACAGTACTATAATCCTTTTTCCATGGTACTTACACTTCTCCCATATCCTCTGCACCATCTATTTCACTGTCCAGATGATATTTTTGACTGTTGAAATGACACAATTGGGGATCATGAGAGTTAAGATTTGACTGTGTTTTGTCCTTCCATTGTTTTGTTTATGTATACATACAGAAACCTGCAAAATATTTTGTTTTAATAATGTGCTATAAATAGCACACAATTAACTCTTGTTTTACAGCAGAATGTTAGGGAAATGTCATTTCGCCTCTGCAATGCCAAAGGTCACCATCTGTAATTTGTTTAACTTGTATTAATATTTTGCAAATAATAGCAAACTATGAGAAATTAGATATGTGTAACTTTAATATATTAGAAAAACGAAACATGTTTAGAAAATATAATATTGTATATGTCAGTAATCTATCTGTTCTCATCTATGTATTTTAGCAGTAGTATTCCAGGTTACCCAGAATGGCCTTAGGATTTTTATATGTGATGTTACTTTTTTCTCACAGGTGTCTGGTATGTTAAGATCAGTGTGTCCACATGAAGTCAAACTATTTAGAAATTATGCTAGAAACAGTTCATTTATTCACACAATCAAAGTGAAAGAATTTAGGATTTCTGTGAAACTGGTTTAAGAATTAGCAAAAATACACACTATAAATATTAACAACAGCAATGCCAATAAAGAACAGCCATATTTCTTCAAAATAAATGTTCAGACAAGCTACTTTACCTCTATAGTACTGTATTAGATTCTTATAACTAAATTCTCTGGGGGCCTGCATTAATTCAAACTGTGTATAAAATTTTGCAAAATTAAAATAGTAATATTTTACACTCCTTGCATTGGTGGAAATGACTGTACAAGGTGAGAAATAATGGTTAACAAAGCCCTTAGACTCCTGTCTGAAGTTTGTAATTCCTGTCTAATGTTTCCTCTAGAAAAATTTTAAAATTTTGAGGTTGGAAGTATTTCCTGAGTTAAATTCAGTTAGCTCGCCAGGCACTGAGGAAGATACAAATAGGACAATATGGCATACATAAAATTTCTGCATCTTTCATACATGCATTTTAATAATCTTATCACTCAGAATGTATTGATCCAGATTTTATTTGGACTATTTTATTTCATCTTCATTCCATCTGCAGAATACACCAACAAGGAAGTCCATCTCAGTCGCCTCCTGCAGACACATCGTTCAGCAGTCGTAGGGGAAGACAACTTCCACAAGTTCCAGTAAGAAGCAGCAGTATAGAGCAAGGTATCATATAATGAGTTTATCATAGTTCAGAATCTTGGGTTTCCTTCCTTACCTTACTTTGCTTTGTCTTTGATAACAAAATGTTCAGTGCTTTATTTATTTGAAACCACAAAGCAATATACTTGAAAGAAAAAAATAGATTAGAAAGTATTGTAGAATTTGATTAGTTGATTATTCTATAGTCTTCTGATTTGTTTTGATTTGGCTTTTGCTGTATACTTTAAAATTTCTCTTGCAAACGTTCCATTATCTTAGCACATACCTATTCATGACCCAGGTTTAGTTCGAGTTCTGGCCATAGAGCTCAGTGATGGTACTTCTAACACCACTTTGCTCATGTTCTGTTAACTCAGATATGTTGGATAAGATTAAGTGTTGTTCTTTGCTGCTAGAAATGAATGAAAGTCAGACAATATCAATCTCTTCTTTGTTCTGATAGTCAGATAAAGTTCTGCTGCACAGGGTGAAAACATCTAGCAGTAAAAATGCGAAAGCATGGGTCGTGAACTGGTGCATGTTTAGGGAAACAATTGGTTAAGCAAAGAGAACGTTTCCTTATTGAAGAGTGCAAAGTTGAGCTAGGTTGCTGCGAGAGGGTACTGTACCCAAACATACTGATATTAACACTTGTTTGGTATTTCCTGTCCCATCAACATATACTGCATCTCAAGAGTTGGTTACTATATGACAACAAATTGGCCGTGAAATATAGTTTAGTTTGATCTTTGGAACTATGTGTAAACTTAGTTTTCTCTGTTTTTCAAGCAAGTGTCAGTGCATTGATTATAGCAGACAACTCGAAACTAATATGACTAATTTTTGCAGATCTTTCTACCAAGTGAAAACTAGTGCATGTGAGAGCTTCTAATGTTTGTACTTCCTGTGTTTCCAGAAGTATGGACAGAAACCTCCCAAAACAGACCGTGTAGTTTGCTTAGGCTTCTTTTCCATGCTAGATGTACCATACGCTTCCTTGCATAATAATGCATTAGTTGACTGGTTACATGAGCTTTATGGGTGTGAGCCATCCTGAAAGTATAGCAGGCATGCTCACTTGCACATGAAAATGTTTTCCTGTTTACTATGTTTATTTATCATGAATATTCACTGTACTTTACTGAATTTAACTGATGAATTTGACTAACTCTGAATTTTATATATTTTACATTCAGTTTTTCTAGTTACGTTAAGAGCTAGAGGACTCTCTCGGTTGTAAGCTTGTGGCAAACTGGCAAATTACCTCTGTGGCTTTTTTTTTTTTTCCTTGCCTGGTGTATCTCTGAGTTGAGAGCTATGTAGGAATGAAATTATGGTCTGATTTCATACATGCTAAGTGTCATATTCTTATGTGATTCCTGTATATTTGACACAGGACATGAAAAGATTATATCTCGTCTGTCACTTTTGTTTTGAGTATAAGTATTTTTCTCTTGTGGATATTCACTTATCACTATATCATTTAAGATGTAAATTTTAGATGAACACAGAATCTTGTATGAGCTGTGAGACTGAAAGGAGGGAGATTGTTTGTTTCCTTTTTTCTTAACTATATAACTGCAATCAAAACTGAAGCAAAAATTAGCATATGTTCAGACGATATTGTGAGCCCAAATGAAGTGAAGAACTGATATTTCAAGCTGTGAATACCTTGGCGATATATTCTCTTGCGTCATAAATATACAAGGGTTAAAAAAAAGCCTTGTTATTACTCTAGGGCTATATGTTCTATACTTCATGTCAGTGAACTGAAAATGTGGCCTGAGGCTGAAGGAAAGACTCGTTCCTTTACATATGGATTTTTTTTTTCCTTTTGAATGATAGTTTTGCCATTTCATTGAAGATACTTTTTTCCATTCTTTCCCTCTGTTTAAGCTATTGTGGTTGGGTGTGCAGGTACCTTTGTACAAGCAAACATAAAAAGTGTTGCTGCTTAAGTGTTGGATAGAATACAGACATGATTACTATACATTTTTCTGATGTGCAACTCAGTGAAATGTAGGCTATGAAACAAAATATTTGCTCTGATTCAGTGAATCGCGTTCTGCCATCTGGTACAACTGTCCAACTCCCATCCTAATGTCAGTGATTCAGGGTATTATCCAAAATTTATTGAAGTCAGTGGAAAATTTTCTATTAATTTTAATTGGTATTGGATAGGTCCTAAATGATTTCAGTTCACAGCCAGGTTACATGAATGTGCCAGATGGCAGGATCTGTTAATGTTATGGGGAGTTGCATTTTTGGGTTCAGTATTCTTTGCATTTCCTTCAGTTGTAAATAAAGGTGTGTAGTGTTGGTGAATACTGACATCCTGCATTGGAAGGGTATACATATACTAAAATATTATGAATATATGGTAGGTCATGTTAATTCTCCTGAATTAAGAGGGGGTGAATACAAATTTTTTTACAGCTAAATCTGTTTTGTGGACAAAAATAATTGTAGAAAGGTTATAGGGATGTGTATCAACCACGAGTGATATCATTCAGTATGATTTTCCATAGATGACGTAAGAGCTTTCATTAAAACAATTTGAGAATTGTGTAAAGATCTTGCTGTGGCAGAGGAGAGTGGGTGTTGGAGTGAGAAGTCACAAGCAGTTTTACTTTTTGTCTTGATGAATAATGTTATTTTGGAGCTGTTTATTCTGTAATAAATTATGACATTTATTCTAATGCATCTTTTACAGGATTCATGCATTATCTCAGAAATTCAGTTTTCGTGATTGTTAAATAAGAACTGAAAAAAGTAGTTCTGGTTTATTGCCTGTATCAGACAATGACTGATAAGCTAATACTCCTGGAATCGGCTTTAACTTGGAGCTGGCGGAAAGCCAACTTTTGAGTAAGTTTGTCAGTTTAGAAGTGTCCATAACATTAGAAATACTATATAGAAAACCATAGGAAAGAAAACTCAGAGTAAAGGATGGTAATGATCCCATTGCATCATAGAGGCAGATCAGTCAGGAACAGTGGAGATCCCAGATCCTAATTTTGCAGGTAAGAGGAAATTCCAGTGTAAGATATCTTTTTGTCCCTAAAACTCCAAGCTATATAATTTGTAGAGAACTTTAGGGGGCTTGTAGTTCTAAAGGGGGTCAGTGCCTTTGTGTGTTTTAAAAAATAATTATCAGCTTGTTTATTTAGAAGAACTATAAGACATACAATGCTATTTTTAGCCCATTGAAATATGTAAAAAATTTTAGCACTCAGACTCTGAGCTTAGAGCTTCTCTCAAGCAACAGAAATTTGAGTGAAAGTCAGGATAATGTTTGAGTCAAGTGGACTGAAATGTAAATATGGACCTCGGTATGCAACTATGCCAGTGGTATCATGGCAAAAATTTTTAGACTCCTGTGATGTGGATCTCATTGTAGGATCAGGACCTGAGAGGTCTGCAAGGGAAAACTAGGCTCTACAGGTGTCTTTACATAATTCACATTTCTCAGCCTTTGTAAGTATTTGGAAATAAGCTACCATGAAGTGGTCATTATTCAGACTTGTAATATTTTGAAATATATATTTTTTTCCTTGTTTTAATTGGCAATATTAAAAAGGACATAAAAATAACATGTAGATTTTTACTCAGTAGTTAAATTAATAAAATTCTAAGCTCTCGCAAAGAATATGTGTTCTTAGTTTGTCACATTGTGCTGTGTGATTCTAAAAGACTTAAATCACTCTGGTATTATAATACATGATATGTAAGTGGCAAGTCAAGAATGAAGTTTCTGCATTAACTATGAATTTTTCTAATGGTGTATCACAAGTTTTGGTGCAGTTTCATAGATTTTATTGTTAGAGTCTTTGTCCACAGTCTTCACTCAGTCCTTTCTGTATAATAATAAGAACTGATTTAATTGGAGTCTGACCTGAGTAAGGTTTTCAGGTTGAGTCCATCCACTGTTGTTTCATAACTATTCACTTTTATTATTGAAGGAAATTGGAACAGACTGGTGTTCCATGGCAGTTTTGCCCCCCACTCCCAGGCCATCTTTTGTTGAAGTAGATTGTATTTTGAAAAATAAATAACTGAGAGGCATGTGGCTAAGAAAAGGATTGTTATACCTTATTCAAATTTCTGAACCAATGAGACACATGTATGATTGTATTTCTTATGAAAACTACTTTTCAAGAATCCCTTTAGATACATCAGATCACTGTCCTCTCCTATCATTTGACTCTTTAACAAAATGATTTTTCCTTTGGCTAACAAAATGTTTCACATTGCATAGTTCTTATAATGATGCAGTGTGATATTCAGAACCTTCATTGGTTTCAGTTTTATTTCTTATTTCTTCATTGTTTTAACATTATTGACATGTTAAGTTGTAGAAATTTACATTTGCATAAATACCTGTGCCTGAGCCAGTAGCCCTTAGCAAAATCTCCTATCAGAGAAAATGAAAATAGTGCCTGAATACATATTGCAGGAAAGGACTCTGCACTAACAGAAATCTAAACTGTATATGTAAATTTAGATTCAGATAGGACAACTATATGAGTATTTATTGAAGCAGCTTTTTATTCAGCAAGTGATTAGTTACAAAAATGGTCTCTTGAAAGCTTCCTTTAAAATCAAAATAGTTCTTATTATACTGCATGAGCAAAAACTATTTTATGTGTCAGAAGAAAATTGGAGGAATGTACCTAAGGAAATATGAATGCATTTTCTTACAGAAGATGGTATGCAATACTTAAAAATTCAACTGTATTGTATATATTTTCAAGTTAACTCTTAAACAATAAGTCTATCTAACTGAGGGGGTCTCCTATTTTTGAAGTCTTTTTGATACCTGTGTTTGTGTGGTATGGGTACAATTTATACAAACTAGATGGAAAAAATTTATACATAGACCTTTATAAATCTTCTTTGCATGGAGAGGGGACATATACTATTTATTTTCAATATTATCTGTGGACGAACTATGATAGAATTTCATATCAAAGAATCACAGTATTGCTAAATGATAAAACTGAGTTGCAACTGTCTACCTTAGAGTTAGAGAACACAGAATACCAGTTTCTGCAATGCCATTATATGTAATGGGGGTTTTGCTTGAGTAAAGGCTGCAGGATTGGACGCTGTCAGCGAACTCCTGTTCATTGTTATGAATCTAAGAGGCAAATAAAAGAGGATATAATTTCAGTTTTCAATTCCAGCCCTTTAGCATTGTTTTAGTTTTGTCTTCATTTCCCTAGTTTCATTTAAAATTGTTAGCTGGTGTTGCATATTTGAAGCCAGATTGTGGAAGCATTACTCAGACTGAGGGACACTCACTCCCATGAGTTCACCCTTTGACTCAATGTAGACTACACTTGTGCATGAGCAGTACAGTGTTGCCAACTCTCTGGATGTTATCACAAGTCAGATGATAAATTAATCCCAAAACTTGTTAATTAAAAATGTCTCCATTTTGGGAGGGCCTGACTCGTATTATGAACAGTTGGGTTCGACACTGCTGCATTCAGCAGGGGAAACAAGGACTCCACAATCTGACAATCAGTAACCTCATTGTTACTCATATTTTTAGATAACTGTTCAGCATTATAATTTGTCATAGTTTATCATCCTGATTTTGCACATTACTTTTATGTGTGCTCTGATACAGTCTATTGTATGTGCCATTGTCAATTGCAATACATTTAGTTGTCTAACTTTAAATTTGCTGATTTCTTTCTTTTGTTTCCATCATTCCATGCATTTTATTCATTGAAGAACAAGAGAAATATAATTCTTCCTCAAAAGGTAAATATTCATGTACATTTTACAAAAACTTGACAACTGTGAATTTTATCCTCCTTTCCTTCCCCGTTATTTTCCATGTTAATACATTGCATTCAGTCATCAATGAAAGTCAGCTAAAAAGATACCATCTCAAATTATCAAGCTGTTATCTGATTTATCCCTTTTCACAGCTGGATAATTATCTGACGTGTGATCTCAAATTTCCAGTTAAAATGGTGCACAGTGTATCGAATCTGAGTACCCCTGGTACGGTGTGTGGTAAAGTATGTGCTACATTGGGTAAAAAGTTCATGCAGTGGCCTTATCTGCACACTGGTCCAGTGTATAGCTTCCATTATTCACATGGTGGCATGGAGCGACACAAAGTAACATTTTCGTGGCACCTCCTGGAGGATGCTCCATAGGTGAGGAGTCAGCACAGGGGGAGTGCTTGAGGACTGGGGTGGTCAAAAAGATGATAAACACTCTCCCTCCAACAGCTCCAGTGAGAGTCTGCAGAAAGGATAAGATAGTTTGGGGTTGTGTTATACACTTTTGGCATGAGGATAACCACTGTAAGGGTAGTCCATGGTTAGAGACCTCCTATGAAGGATCTATGCTGTCAGGAAACTATCAGGACCAGATGAAAGGCAGAGGCACAGAGACACCCCACATGTCTTTGGCCTCCCATGGACACACCATTATCAGTTCTGATTCCTCTGGCTTATTCCATGAAGGGGAAGAGGAATAGTATTTTGTACCTCCCTTGGTCAGGACTGTATGGACAGAGAAAATCTGGAAGAAGAGATGGTTGAAGATGAAGTCTGCCTGGGGAGACAAAGAATTCAGATGAATCATATTGAACTCTGACACTAGAACATTACAGTACAGAAGCATTAATAGTAAAGATAAACCCAAATTAGATCATCAGATTCAATTGATCCAAGACTGGAAAATTCTGATCTAAATCCAAGCATCATAGACTGTGGTCGAGTCATCACAGATCTAATCAGATTGGATCTTGTCTTTCAACCAGAACATCATATATCACCTGCTTTGAGGAAGTTTAGATCTTAATCTGAATTCTGTCTCCAAAGTTCCTGGCCCTCATGTACTAGTGGTTCAAGACACAATGCCGTGCAGCAAATGTTAAGACTTTTCATGGTATATATTCAACTGAGAAGCTGCCATAAGAGCAGCAATCACTCCACTTTGCCTGTGGTTTTCACTGAACATACTGTATATGAACATACAGTATATGGCTCAATCATGCAGTGCTTATCCAGGAAAAGTTCCCATAATTTTCAGTGGGGATTTTATCTGGTAAGAATTCCAGCATCTATTCCTATGGCCAGGGGCATATTTTCAGCATGATATGAAAATAAGACTGTGTTAGAGGGAATGCGTTGTTAAAAATTATACCTTGCAAACAAGGATATTTTCTTATCTGTTACTAAGGACACCTTAAATGATTAGAAGTGAGACTTTTAAAAAAAATCCCATTTGTGGTTGTTTTTTTTGTCTCCCATGTTTATATTTCACTCAACTTAGATTTTTGTTGTCCATGAATATTTTAGTGTTTTTATATTAAATTCTGTTTTCTAGGTCTCAGTGCTGCACTGTATGGGTTCCAGAACTGTAGGGGAAAAGATGCCATTTAAAAACAATTGTATCCTGAACATTTCTATAACCTTTGTTTTCATAGAAATTATTTTTCATATAGTTGTAATTGTGGTCCAACTTTAAGCTACACAATCCTTCCAAGTACTGAATGGTGGAGCTAGTAGCCACTATAGAAAGCAGCTACAACTCTCATCATGTGAAACCCCCTGTTCTCATAGGCAAAATAGGGATAAATATAGAGACAAGCTCAGGGAGGAAGATGGTTTGGGTTGGCTGCAAGCAGTCTCCCTATTCTGGAGGTGATGTAAAGATTGGCTAACTCACACCAGTAAGTTACATTGACTTCACACTGTCATCCATGATTTTTTTCACTTAAGATAGAAGGCAAGAAGGAAAGAGAACTGACAAATGTCACATGGGAGATATGGGAGAAGGCTAAAGAAGTATGATAAGAAAGGAGAAAATTCAATAGGAGGTTGAAAGCGCTATAAAGAAGAAGAAGAAGGCCCAGATTCAACACAGTATTGAAACATATTTCACTTAAATCATGGAAATACTCATACTGAAGTCTTTCAAAAACAGAACGCAATGGCTATGTCTACACTATAGAGAACTTTCGAAAGAAGTCCTTCTGGAAGATCTCTTCAAGAGCGCATCCACACACAAGAAAGGAAATCAAAAGAGTGGTTTCCTCTTTTGAAAGAGAACGTCCACACAGCTCCCCTGCTCTTTTAAAGAATGGGCCAGGGATCAAAAAATCAGGCCCCATGAGGAGTGCTCTTTAGAAAAAAAGAGGACCTGTGGAGCAGATACACGTTTTGTTTCAAAAGAAGCTTTTGAAAGGGGGCATTCTTCCTGAAATGGGAAAGTAAGAGCACTTTCAAAAGGAACGCTGCATTCTTTCAATTTACTTTTGAAAGAATGCTTTTTATGTGTAGGCACTCCATGAAATCTTTCGAAAGAGCCCCCTTCTTTTGAAAATTCTTTTGAAAGACCTTGCTAGTGTAGATGCAGCCAGTGTGACTTCAGTAGGATTACACTCATGCTAAAGTGCCTTTTGGTTTATAGCTTAAGTCAATGGACTGATTCATGCAAATGTACCATCATGCTGTTCAGTTATTAAATTCTCTTGTGGCAGATTGTGTTAGAAGCACTTGGTAGAAGAAATGATGACTGACTGATGCCTCAAATCTATATTTAGCATTTGTATAAGTTCTTTGATTTTCAGGAACAAGTTATTAAATTATCTCAAACAGTATCTCTAATGTCCCTCAGTGCAGACAGAGGTTACATCAAGGTTTATATGTTAGTAGACGGCTGTTGTTTCAGTATTGTTAATCCTGAGGCAAGATTAAATTTAAAATCATGAGGGTATCTTTTTTTTTTTTAAAGACTCACATTTTAGGCTGTTTACTCACTTTTGAGACGTGAGGCATCATCCAAAATCTGTGTATGTATATCAAAAAATGTAACCTAAGAGGCACAAAAAACAACCAGAGGACCTTTTTCCTTTTGTTTCTACTGATAGATGAGATGCTATCCCTAGCCTCTGTTTGCCAGAAGACCTTTGGTCTGACCCAGTAAGTTCTTGAGTTCTCACTTCAAAATATTCCCTTCATCTCTGGCACTGTTTTTATCTCCCCTTCAGAATCTCATATCTTCAGTGGATGTTGCATCCTGTCTCACTCCCCCTCTTTATGCACTGTCCCACTTTCACTGTAGGTTCAGTTCCCAATTCTGCTCCTGCTGTTCCCCTGGTTACTGGATCAACTCCTTCTAAGTCAACCCCACCCCTCACACACACAATGCTCTTTACCAGCTCTCCTCCACACATGAGCCCACCAACAATGGATAAACAATGAACTCCTACCCACTGGAGAGTCTCTTCATTCCCCCTTCCCATAACACAACCCTGAGGGTTTGTCAACAAAACCCATAGAGTGTCCACATTACCAAGGCATTCTGTCAACAGTAAATCGACAGAAAGTGGCACTTCTGTTAATGGTGTTCTGCTGCTTCCCCATGAGGCAGAATGCCTCTGTCGACGGATTCTGTTGACAGAAAGCCAGTCTGGATGTATCATGGGGCCCTCTGTTGACAGACATGGCTTCCAGGACACTGGGCAGTCCTGTCTGCTGTGCTTCTGGTTGGCCATTGTGTCAAGGGAGTGGACTAGCAGATCACTCTTTCGATCCATTTGGCAGTCTGACTACGATCTGTTGACAGTTTTGTCAAAAGATGCCTTCCGATAAAAACTTGCGTTGACAGATCACTCTAGTGTAGTCGTAGCTTGAGTGTAAGAGATGGCAGATGGGAGCTGCCTCTGCTTCTCTTGGAATACAACTTCAGCTTCCTCATCTGCCCAAGGTCTGCTACTCACACAATCCTCTGCACAGATCACACAAACATGGGAGGAAAGATTCCCCAGATGACTGAACACTTTCTTTTTCTGCCAGGCCTGGAATCTAGTGTCTGTGATACAGGCTTCCCTATGGCCAGAAATGTACATCATTTACAGGCCAGTCAGAAATCCAGAGCTATGAGGAGCTTCTCACAAGATCTAAAGGAGATAATATTACTGTTATAAAAGTGCAGCACTTGTAAAAACAAACACAAAAAAATTTACAACAGTTGGCAACAGTGATTCATGCTCGAGTAGTCTTGCATTATCAGCAAAAAGTTCCATGATCACAATGGCTTATGGAAAAGTGCTGCTTCTCTTCCTTTCATGTAAATGTAAGAATATATATTTGAGAGGGAAAAATGAGACATCTAGTGGCCAATGAGAAGATTTTCAACCAGTTAAAAAGAAACTCCCTCCTTTTAATAGTAACAGAAAGGAAGCTGTGCACTATCAAAACAAAAAGCAGCCAAGTAGCACTTTAAAGACTAGCAAAATAGTTTATTGGGTGAGCTTTCGTGGGACAGACCCACTTCTTCAGACCATAGCCAGACCAGAACAGACTCAATATTTAAGGCAAAGAGAACCAAAAGCAGTAAGCAAGGAGGACAAATCAGAAAAAGATAATCAAGGATAAAAAGATAATCCCTCATTTTATTGTATCAAGAATGTCCTGTCCAACCAAAAGGTGAGAGTCTAAAAACCATACAAATCTATTACAGAAAATGCATCCCCTTATTCACAGAAGTGAATTTTAAATTACAGCACAACAAGCTTTCCTCCGAAAAAGAAATTCATTTGATTACTGATAACAATAAGAATAACTATTTTATAATCAGTTGACATATATTTCAACAACCAGTTGTTCCTAAATTCCATAGATAAATCTTTTGGAATATTTTATGGTTGGGAGAATTTAACAATATTTTGGTTATTGAATTTCTTAGTTCTGTTACAGTGCTGTGTACAGCTACAGTGACAGGTCTCTATAACTTTTATTTCTTTTCCTTACACCCTAGCCAGTCTGCTCCCCCCCACAACAGTCTGTATTGGTTTATGATCCTCAAAGATACAGACAACATATTTGTCTTTGAACAAATTAAAAGCTTTACCATTTTGGTAAAAAGTAAAAATGACTTTCGGTTACTCTTAGTCTCCTAAGTGACTGTTACTTTTGAAAACAGGTCTTAACTTCTGAAGTACATTACTCTAACGTTTAAAGGATAAAATCAATGCCAGATAAGGTCTATAGCTCCCTGAGAGTGCTAGGGTGGCTTATTTGGGGGGCAGCTTTTCACTGAGCATCTGTACCCTCTATTCAAAAATAACTGTACATGCAGCTAGGGAGCCAACATAGGAACTGGCTTGATGCCAGAATCCCCAGCTGTGTAGACATGAGGTCCTTTTGACTACAGCAGCAGAACAGGAGTGGGATTGGGCCCAAAGTTTGTAAAGTAGATCTGCCATTTTGATTCCACTCCCTGTGACATGGACTGATATCTGGGTCACATTAAGTGAGAGCTAACCTAATGTGCTCACAGAGTATCTTATCCTGATCTTCAGATGGTTTCAAATTAGGCCAGTCTTTGAGTACTGATGTGAGTAGTAAATTTGTTCATGCTTATTATGTACACTCAGCAGTGCTAGAGTTCCTGAATTGCTTTAATGACTCATGACATTTATGTAAAGAAGCATAAAACATAGTGAAGTCCTGTGGCCCCTTGTAGACTAACAGATATATCGGTCTAGTTAGTTAGTCTATAAGGTGCCACAGGACTTCTCGTTGTTTTTATGGATACAGACTAACACCCTTCTCATACTTAAAACAGTGCTAACGCATAAGATATTGAAAGTGTACCTGTACATTGGGACAGAGACTTCCTTCTTATGTGCAGGTGGATGATTCCATGCATTTTGGGTTCTAACTGAATACAAATAAATAATCTTAATATTTAAATTTGGAGTCAGAATATGCTTTTCATTTGGTCATCCATTAAGTGTTTGATATACACAGCTCAGTTCCCTCCCTCTCTGATGATTTAAGTACGTAAGATTCTTAGTCCTATCCTATTGGTCCTAATGATGATTAGAACAGAAAGAGTAAATGTATATAAACTCTGTAATTTCATTGGGTCTCTCCTCCTTGTAATAGCTAAATTTGAATTCAAGATAATGGTGTGAATCATCTGAGTCCAAAATTCTTATCAAGGTTATTATCATCCAGTCTGAAAATGTATAGAAGGCAATACAATGTGTACAAGAAATAGAAGAATCCATAGGCCTGACTTCATCCAAAATAAGTTACCTTTTTAGATGTAAAACGAAAACCATTAAGAAAAAATGAGCCTGAGTAAGTAGGGTAGTAAAATAGTAACTGAATACTTCATTCAATAAATTTCATAACACTTAAATTAAAGTATATGGCTGCATCTACACTGGCAAGTTCTTTTGGAAAATCAGGCCCTTTTTGAAATAACATGCAGAGCATTGACACACAAAATGTACTCTTTCTATCAAAATCAAAAGAATGCGGTTCTTCTTTGGGAAGCCATCTTCTGCTCCTGGATCAGGAAGAGCACCTCCGTTCTAAAGCTTCTTTCAGGGGAAAAAAAAAGGCATGTGTAGATGCTCCACAGGCTCTTTTCTTCAAAAGAGCAGTCCTCATGGCACCAGATTTTTCAATTCCTGACCTATTCTTTCGAAAGAGCAGGGGCTGCGTGGATGTTCTCTATCAAAAGAGCAGATCTATCTTTCACTCTGCTTTTTTTTCTGTGTGGACATACTCTTTCAAAACAAGTTTTTTGTTTTGTTTTTTTGGAATAGATCTTCTGGAAGAACTCCTTATGAAAGATCACTATAGTGTAGATGTAGCCTTTGTGAATTATTCACACAGCTCGGAACACAAAATTGAAACTGATTTTTTTTCTCATGAACACCTTCATTACCTTCTAGTTATATGAGTTCGCTGATTGAAGAAGTCAAAAGAAGCAAAATGTCATGCAAAATTAAAATAGTAAATTGCTGATTATTTCTTTTGAAGTCCGATAAATAGTGAATTGGTGTATATTCTCTCAGTTCCGTATCTGGGATGCACTCACTTATAATGTCCCACATTCTTAAGTTCGTAGAACAACTTTTTAAATGATCTAAATGACCCTTTGGTAATAGCCTACTGATTGACTCTGTTTTATTTTTTAATATACCTTCCTTCAACAATTTGAATAGGAAATTGTATGAGCATTACTCGTGGATTCATAAATTTTTTTGTGATTAGTTGGTGTGAGCTGCTGAATAACAAACGCCAACTCATTTCACCCAGTGATTTCTTGTATCAGGCCCATACCTTGTGGCTGAACTAAAGCATAATTTTAGAAAGATGTCCTGTTTTCATTTGATTTAAAGACATCATATGATGGAGAATCTGCCACATTTCTTGGTAAGTTGTTCCAATGGTTAATTACCTAACTGTTAAAAATGTGCACGTAATCTCTGGCTTTAATTTATCTATCTACAATTTCTAGCCATTGAATCTTGTGATACCATTATCTTTTAAGAAGTCCTGTGTTATCAGAAATCTTCTCTTTATATATAGTTAATCACAGACCATGGACAAGTCATCTGATCATACTCTGTGATCATTCAGCTAGATTGAACTTCCCAAGTCTGTCACTGTAAGGCAGCTTTTCCAGACATTAAATAATTATTTTAGCTTTTTTGTTTTAAATGAACCTGTTCCATTTTTCAACAACACTGAATCTGGAATACACAAACCCCCCTGGAATAACTGCTGCCTTTGAAGTGAGATGAATTGAGTAGTGTGTAGTTTTCAATGTGTTTTGAATGTCCTAAAACACAAGATCTGCTTTGAATGTTTAGATATTAAAGATTCATAATCCCTCCCTGGTATTTTTGGCCAAAATTTCCCATGCACTTTAGTTTTGTATTAAATCTCCACCTATGATATGATGAATTTCAGTATTATTGTATGTGTATAATTTGTGGAATATTCTTTAGCCAGGAATCTGGTGAAGGACTTGAAGAAGGCCCCTCAACACATTCTGAAATAGCAGTATCTTATGTAGTGATGTTGTCTTTATTATAATTCACTGCTAAAATAATTGTAAGTCCTCTTTGGAATAAATGTTTGTATGTTTTTTAATGTTGCCAAGATTCCAAACCTGCAAAGTCTGTATAGTGTAGTCTGTCTATGTTGGTTACTGGTGTTTGCAGTATATGTGAAAGAAGTGCACAAAAAAATGTAAGGTGAAGAATGAGAAACTAGTGTTAAAAAAGAAACACATAGCATCTTCCCCATCCCGTGCTAATGTGATATTGCTATCTACCGTATATTGTTTAGTATTTTGGTGAGTTTAGGTCTCAGTGCCTCACAGTTTGGAGGAAGACAACAATTTTTCATGGGAGGTTAGTCAGCAGTCTAGTGGGTTTTAAAGTGAAATGATTCCCCATACATAACCCAAATTTTCTTCAGCTACATTTCAACACATTACTCCTAGTTTTACACCATTGTACAACTTTGAACAATTACTCTTGCTTCTTGATATTTACCCCCGTTATATGGATATAGAATACAAGTCAGTATTTCTAGGTACCTAATCAGTTAATCTCTTCTTTGAATTCCTTTTAATTTCTCAACACATTTCATGTATTCATGTTCTCTGAAACAGTCTCTTTAGCATTTGATACCAATGTACTCCACTGTTTCTTTGTTCAATGATATGCAACCTTCATATTTACAGCTCCAAATCCTCTTTGTTTACTTGGTATTCACATAGCATTGCAAACGCTATCATACATAGGAGCATTTTTTAAACAAATCTTTGCTTAAATTTTTGCAGTATGAATCTCATTTAGATAAATCCAGACACAAGCCTAGGAACTGCTGATTATCATTACTCCCCTTTGTTTGCAAACCTCATACACCTTGCAACTTGTACTGCTTATGCTAGTCCAATTTGAATTAATTGTAAACTAAGATTCTGTGCCATATCTTTACTAAACTCCAGGGCTGCAACTACACTTGCCGCCTCTCGGAAGGGGCATGGTAATGAGCAAGTTGGGAAGATGCTAATGAGACACTGGCATGCATACACAGCACCTCATTAGCATAATGGTGGTTGCCCGTGATTTGAAAGTGCTGCTTTCAAATCATGCACTGCCCATGTAGATGGGGGCCTTTCGAAAGGACCACCTAGACTTCCAAAGCCCCTTCTTCCTAAAACCGGATCGGAAGAAGGGGCTTTCAAAGTCTGGGGTTCATTTTGAAAGGTCAACATATTCATGGGTGGCACACGATTCAAAAGAGGCACTTTCAAATGGCATGCAGCCACCTTTATGCTAATAAGACACTGCATATTCATGGTAGCACCTCATTAGCATCTTCCCAACTCACTCATTACCATGCCCCTTCCGAAAGGAAAGGAGTAGTGTAGACGTAGCCCAGGAGTATTGCTTCTGCTGAATTCTGCCCTGATTTTGTAATATGGTTGAAAACAAATCTGTTGAATTTATCTGTCATGACATATTCTGTATATCACCATACAATTTATTGCATGTGGTTCTGTTATGCTGTAGAGGCACTTTGACATTTGGAGGGCACTCCTCCAAAAATTCTCTGGCTGGCATATATCCTGAGGTTACAGCAATTCTTGGTCTACTCTAATTTTTTCCATGCCTGAAATTCCAGAAGCTGCGTCTTGAGAATAAGAGAGCTATAACCAGTTTGCTAATGTGTACCCATCTCTTTCCTTCCTGTCCTGAGCAGATGTTTGTGTGAGATAGATTCTGGCCCATTTTGAATGTGGATTTCTGTTTTAAACAAGCAAATTAAATACAAAGATTGTATAAATAACACAAAATAATAAATGAGAATTGCATTTCTTGTGATGAAAATATGAAACAAAATGTACGTTTAATTTTATAGTTTGTTTTTAAGCATAACAAGAGAAATATTTTCATCTTTCAGATTGCTATTTATAAAACATTACAAATTATTATGATGATTTATTTTTCCCCTGGATATATACCATATTGTACAAATAACAAGCAGTCCTGTGGCACTTTAGAGAAGGTAAATCTACAAACTAACATTGCTACCCTTCTGAGATGATGCCATATTGTGTTACTCTGTATACTCAGACTAGATGTCCAGGTATATAGTTTTGCCTCCAACATCTGACAGTGTTCAATTCTGAACTTTCTCTAGCACACTTAGATTATTCTGATGTTTTTGGCTGTTTCTACACATGCCACTTTTTGCAAAAGTAACATGCTAATAAATGACCTGAAAAATGCTGATGAGGCATGAATGTAAATTTCCAGTGCCTCATTATCATACGGTCACATGATTTGGAGTCCGGAAAAAGCTCTTCCGGACTCCAAAACAGCATATAGTGGCTTGGCCCTGGGGTATCTCCTGGAAGGAAAATTTTCAGAAAACAGGGGCTTCCAGAAGGAGGACATCCTTCTGGGAAATCCCCCAGAGGCCACGCCTCTACATGCTGTTTTGGAGTCCAGAAGAGCTTCCTCCAGACTCCAAATCATGTGACCGTATGCTAACGAGGCACCAGAAATTCACATCCATACCTCATTAGCATTTTTGGGGCCGTTTATTAGCATGCCACTTTCAGAAGAAGGAGCATGTGTAGAAACAGCCTTTGAGGCTCCCTGGATGCAATATACACTCACCTGGATTTGATTGTATAACCAAAGCCTTAGTTGTTAGCTTGTCGTATTAAAACAGTTTCAACTCATTTGCAGGTAAAATATACGTAGACTAGGGAACTAACAGTACTGTATAACTATAACTGTCTATATCTATATCTATCTTCACCTCCACTCAGTGAATAGCACAACCGTATGTAAATTATGGCCTGAAAGTGGTAGATGATAGAAAGGCTGTGTTCACACTAGCATTCCTCTTTCAAAATAGGCATGCAAATCAAGGAAATCAAAATGCAAATGAGGCACAGATTTACATATCTGGCATCTCATTTGCATGTTCTTCTTTTGAAAGAGCTTCGTTGGAAAGAAGAGAAGCAGTGTAGATATGGCTCTTTCAAAAGTAATCCCCATCTTCAAAAGAACCCTTCTTCCTAAAAAAAAAAAAAAAAAAAAAAAAAATAAAGGAAAGAAGGGTTCTTTCGAAGATGGGGATTACTTTCAAAAGAGCCACGTCTACACTGCTTTTCTTCTTTTGAAAAAAGAATGTGCAAATGAGGTTCCATATATGTAAGTCTGTGCCTCATTTGCATTTTCAATTTCCTTCATTTGCATGCCTCTTTTGAAAGAGGAATGCTAATGTAGGCATAGCCAAAGAGTGACAATAATTATGAAAAGGGAAAATTCTTTAGGAAAACTTTGGGGTACATTGGCAGCACAGTGACCTTAACTCTTAGGGTTAAATCTGCCCTTGGATGGTTCATGTGACTTTAGGGAGAGTCAAATAATTAAACATGCAAATGCAGAATTTCTTTATTTTAATAGAAGACACATATTTAGTGACCTGTGCAACACATTAATCATATATCCTAAAGCTAAGTTTTCCAAAAGAACTTAAGGGAGTTAGGTACCAAACTTCCACTGAATTTCAGAGGGAGTTAACACTAAACTTTCTTAGGTGTTTTTGAAAATCCTGTTTTTAAAAATCCGTATCTTTCCATAAGACAACCTAAGCAGTAGTCGAGATTGGTTCCTTCAAGATTTATATTACATTTACTCTCTGACGTAGTGGGATACCACTGGCAGGGCAATAGCTGTTCCCTGGGGTCCAGGATGATGGAATAATGTGCCTCCTTTACTTCTCTTCCTGCTCAGAATGCATGTAAAGTTCATATGTCGGCAAGGGATGGTGTTGGAGTGTAGTCACACATTAGCTATTCAGAGGTATATGGTAGTGAGGGAAGGAAGCACATATTGGCCCCAGAAATGCCCCCTCTTTGCATATGAAGTGTTTTTGGGCACAGAGCACCCATTCTTGCTACTGAAAGCTGTCCTGCCCCATCCTTTAGTAGGTGTAGTTGATAGAGCTGGGTTACCAGGTTGTCTTCGGAGCTGATTAGATTGTCTTTTGAGGTTAGAGGTTTTTTCTCATGTGGACAAGGCTGGTAAAGATATCTGGTAGGTTTTTCCTCCACCTAACAGCATTCTAGAGATCTGATAAGTGGGGGTGAGAAGGGTAGGAAAATACAGGAGGAAGGAGCAACGTATCCCAATAAATATAGTCACAAATTCCAGCCGGTGCCCAGCATGTAGAGTTTCAAGAAGCCAGCTCTTGGTGAGAACCTAACTGCAGGACCGAGGAGAGGTATAAAAAGGTATTAAATCTTTGCTGACTGGGCTTGCTCTTGTCTGTACTGTCATATCCACCTGGTTGGTGGGACTTAACAGTGGACTGAATCACTAATTCAGTCTTCTTATTTAGCAAAGGGAGCATGTCTTCACTCCTTGGTAATATGGTGAGAGGTCATTTAACTACACAGTGAGCACTGTTAATGTCTGGTCATTTGGGGAAGTGGAGACTCATTCCATCTTTATTATGTTAACATTAAGAAGGGGCTTGACATTTTAAATCCTTTCACATGAATGGCTTTATGTTTCTTTATGTCACAAATAATGAGAGTCCTTGCACATAGTTTTCCCTGGATGAGCCTGAGAACCCCTTTTAATAAGAGGAATAGATCTGCAACCCCTTTGTGAGTAGTCTACTTGACTTCATGAGTAAGGGTTTAGAATGTTCCAAAAGCCACCTGGTTAAGAGACTATCTCTGAGTCATATTACGCATCTGCAAACTTTGACATCTACAGCTGCTGAAATGGGCCATGTGAGTGCTCATCAAGTAAATGCACAGGCCAAAAATAATTATAGTGCTTTTTAGAAGGGTGAGGTAAAACACATATAAGAATAAGAGTAACCCTCTCCGTTTCCTCTCTTGGGAGCAGGCAATGCTCACCAGGGGTGTGATGTTGATATTAAAGGAGACCCTGAGCATCACGGTGGTGTTTTTGGATCAGTGGGAATTCTCTCTCAACCCCTGTGGTGCAGCCCTTTACTTCTAAAGGAATTCAGAGTTGTTGGTGCCTCCATCTGGCTCAATATTGTGCCTTGGAAACCTCCAGAAATAAATCCATTCTAAAAATGATCTGTGGCATGGATCAAACGCAAAAATACCAACTATAGATAATATACATCTCATGTACTTGAATTAGACCGAACACACCTTTACTCAACAATTTAAAGAAACCGAGTTTAACACACTAACATTAACTGTGAACAAATGAACAAAGCCCCAGAAGGCTCTCAGCAGCAGGTTCTAGCTCCCCAGTAGCAATTCCTGGTCTGGAAAGAGATCCACCCCAGCAATCTGGCTCCTCTGTGCCAAAATGGAGCCCACCACCTGCTCTCTGTAAGCTGCCTGGAAGAGAGCTGTTTCCCCCCTTTTCCCCAAGGCATCATGGGAGTTGTAGTCTTTACACACACTGAATCTTCCCAATAAATGTCAGAGGCTCCTGAATTAAAAGGACCAACACATGCATAAAGCTATGTTTCTCTAAAGGACAGAAAAAACTTGAAAATGGATATAATATAAGGAAGATATGTGAACAATTAATGTAATTGACAATTTTAGTCTTATGAACAATTGTCTGTGAAATACAAAAACCAGAAATGTCAAAATTTGCCTCCTTTTGGGGAAGGTAAATGAGAGCAAACCATCCAGTCTTAACGAAAGCTTCCTAGTGCAGTTCCCCTCTCCCAATACACTATTATATTGATTTTGTGCCTGAGTCAGCTGGTGCTGATGGGACTGGGAATAGGTCTAAATGGCAAATAAAAGGTGTGTTCTTAACTAGGTGTAGCTAACTCACATTGGCACACTCAGATCAAAATAACAGTGAAGACAGCAACTGCCATTTAACTTGGGTTAGCAGCTTGAGTTTAACCTGCTGTCAAGTAAAATGCTTTCAGTTAAAAACCAGATTTCTTTTTCTTTGTTGCCACTTTAACCCTAGTTAGCTAAGATGAGTTAAGAACACACCTTTTTTGCAGTATAGATTGCACAGTCCTTTAGGCTGTGGCCACACTGGGCTATGGCAATGTGGCACTTCAGAATATGCTAATGAAGCACTGCCATGAATATGCAGTGTCTTATTAGCATAACAGCAGCCTCACGTGCTTTGAAACTGCCAGTTTCAAAATGCATACCTCCTGTGTAGCCATGGGGCCTTTTGAAAGCACCCCCTGATTTTGAAACCCCTTCTTCCCAAAACCAAATGGGAAGAAGGGGCTTTTGAAATCGGGGCTGTTTCAAAAGGCCCCTGGCTACACAGGTGGTGTGTGTTTCAAAACTGGCAGTTTCAAAGGATGCGTGGCCGCCATTATGCTAATGAAGCACTGCAAGTTCATTGTAGTGCCTCATTAGCATATTCCAAAGTGACGCATTACCATAGCCCCTCCAAAAGGAGGAGCTAGTATGGCCACAGCCTTAGTGTGGGACTTCTATCAAGGAATCATAGGGCTGGAAGGAACCTCAGGATGTCATCTAGTCCAGTCCCCTGCTTCAAGCAGGATCAGCCCCCACTAAGTCATCAGATGTGGCTTCCACAAATGAACACAGAGGGTGAAATCTTGGCCCTGTTGAAGTTAATGGGAGTTTTGCCATTGACTTCAGTGTGGCCAGGATTTAACCCATAACATTAGGTGGGACTTCTGAGGTGGTGTAATTGTTTCTGCTTCTGAGGTCAGAGTCCTGCTATTCTAATGTACCAACAGCCCTGTTTCCTGAGCTTCTGGTTGGCCATTCTGTCGAGAGAGCAACAAGGCAATCTGGCTGCTCTCTAACGACCGAATGGATTGCTCTTTCAATCCGCTTTTGTGTGCGGACATGATCTGTCAACAGAACTTTTGCCAAAAGATCTCTTCCAACAGTAACTTCTATTGACAGATCATGGTAGCATAGATGTTGTCTTCCTCTTTAGGAATATAAGAATTATGAATTATTAAGCTTACTACCATCTTCCTAAATTAAGCATGAAGCCAAATTTATGTGACCGTTTTAGTTCAATTCAGAATCCTCACTGCTAGCTCTCATGTTAGTTTATATGACCATCAATTCCAGGCACAAATACTGGGATTAAGTTGTCAGTCCTTGAATGCACATGCAAAATAGGTATGGCAGTGATCTAATTTAATCCTCTCATTTCTCCCAACAATTTATTGCAGATACAAAATAAGAAGCCATCTTTAAAAATTTCATGTAGAGAGCTCAATTTTGCCCTCAGATACCTCCATGCAACTTCCATGGAAGTCAATTGGAGCTGTACTTGCATATCTGATGGTTAAACTGGACCCCTACTCTTAAGGTACGCATTCCCCAGCATATTTAGTAGTCCAGAATACTCTGTGGGTCCAATGTTACATTTTGCAAGTCCACTATTTGCTGGATTGGCTCTCTATAATCTGTGGATATTCAAGGTTACTACAATAACCTTGACGTTTGCATTTTTTGCCTTTAGAATTTAAAATTATACCTTGTAGCAGAACATCAATATTTTTAAGTAGTTTTCCAATTTTCAAAAATAAACATGGATGTTTGAAATGTGCACCTCTGTATTTGTTTTTACCAAGCCATCATATAGACATTCCATGATTTATATATGCAAGTGCAATAGAATATGTACAATCATTGTTTGGGCAGTTGTGCACAGTTTGGAACAACTGGCCCTAATCTTCATACCGATTTCTGTATATTTCTATACTGGCAAAGTCAAAAATGTAGATTTGTACAGAACTCCACAATAAAATAGCAACACGAAGTCCGATGGCCTCAATATCTAGAGGAACAAGGCGGGCAAAGTACTGTAATATCTTTATTGTTGGTGAGAGAGACAGGTTTACATGCTGCTCTTCTGTTAGTTCACAGTGCAGACTTTTAAATATTACAGTATATTAATTTTAAATAAAGTTGACATTCTGAACTTTATACTTGGAAAACTCATTTTTTCAGAAACTTACAACTCAGTGCTTCTATTTTATTTTGCTTTCCCTCACTGTCCTGGGATTAACCACCTGAAATTTTCTTTGTAAAATGCAGCTGTGTTTGAGAGATGCCTTTGTAAAACCAAATTATTTTTTGAAATCAGAAAAGCCATTTATAAGACATGTTAACTCCAAAGCAAGAGAAAGGATTGTGCTCAGATTTTTCCAAATAAAAAAAAAAAAAATACTTGATCTGAGATGAAACAAGATTTTTTGCAGAAAATTATGACTACATAAAAACAGATGGTTATAACAGACTTCTTAGTGTGACTTTAAATAAAGTGCCCACTATATGATTATCAGGATAATATATAGAGTAATCTCACTGATTCCAGAAGGAGTGTTTGTGGCTTTAGGTGCTGTGTAATATAAGGATGGCAGAATATATAGCCCTTTTAGAAAAATGGATGGAACAATTAATTTATTTTACATCGTTTGACTGGAGGAACCTTTTTATGCAAGCAGCCACCAAATACTAAGCAGAAGTAAAGGAATAAATGTGTGCTTTCACCCAAGCGCATGCAGGAACACACACCATCTTTCACATCTTCCTTTCTTTTCTTGAAGGTGTTTTTGCAGACATATTCAGTATTCTCTGTACTAACTACTTTCAAGAAAAGAAGAGAATGTTCTCTGTAATGATACAATTCTTAGGGACTTTTAAAAACAGTAAATATTACAGTTGGAAAAAGTAAAACTACAAGAAAACATTCTTCAGTATTATTTTAGTATTTTGTGCAAAACTGTAAACATTAAAAAGTCGCACAGTCAGCACAAATTATGCAGATCCTTTTTATACATTTTATAGTCAGAGAAATTGTTTTTCCTTATAAATGTTTCAGTCATAGTAAGCAATTATTGTGTTTGAGGATAATGGTAGAAATTAATAACTTCTTATTTAAATTTTTAATATTATCTTTCAGTGTATTAACACTTAGAACACAACAATAACTTTTTTCAGAGTCAACAAAGGTATGGTTAGAAATACATAAGCGTACATTAATTACATCCAGAGAGCTTTACAAGTTTGTAGTTCAACCTATCAATTTAAATTCCTTTTGCTCTTTTGCCATTTATTACACTAGTTTGATGGTATATGGGAAATTCAGAAATTCATGTAAAGAGTCTAGACAACTAAGTGGTTGATTATTAATATTAGCGTTCTTCTGTTCAGTGTTTACACCCTGCTTGTTGTTGTACTGTTTGTATATTTCTTTGTTTTGTTGAGATGGAAGTAAGATCAAAATTACTGCTGAACCATTTATTTCTTTAGAAGCTTTTCATCGCTTTTAATGGGCTTCCATTATGTGTTTTTACAGCAAGCTTAGTAGTGGAGGAGCAAACGCGACAGATGAAAATGAAAGTACAGCGTTATAATCAGACAACAGGGTCTGGTTCTAGCCAAGAATATGAGCGTGAGCAATATACCAAGGTAAAGATGGTAGTATTAAATCAATATCTTATCTGTAAAGATGGAGGTGTAATATGGCTATTTTAAATACTGTTCATTGCTGAAGGATATGTTTATACTTTTTCAGGGACTTTTTTTGCATCGCAGCTGTAATGTATCAGTTTGACCCATAATCAGAAATGTATGTGAGACTTCAGCTTTTAAAGTAATATAAAATGGGTTTGCACAATATAAAATTCTTTTGAAGATGCTTAAGCAGGGTAACATTTTTGCCTCCCAGTATTACTACCAGCATGATCCTTCCTGTTTGGAAATATATGAAGGGACATTGTTTTCACAATATATGCATCAAACTTCAATTCTTCTTTGCTAATAGAAATGTAAAATTTTCTTCTGAGACACAGAGTTACTGAAAAAGTATAATTGTGGCATTAAAAATTATTCCAAAGGTACCATACAGCAAATTTTCTTTATAATTGCTTTTTCACCTTTCTGCTGAGTAGATTTCAATTTTAACACAGAAAAATAACTTACAGAGTTCTGTTATGCTTTATAGAAGCCAGGCCACAAAGAGAGCAGAGCTGTCCTTATGTGCATAATTGCTAAAGACATTTGGCTTCCTGGAGCACTGAGGCAAAAAGGATGCCTCTGAGGGTCCTGGGGAAGAAGTACTTAGAGGTGGATTCCCTGATTCCTTTTCACAGAGACCACATTGTTTCTATTTGATGTAAATAAAAGGCCATCAAGGGCACAACCAAACAGTCTGCTACTTTGCTAGAAGCATTCCAACAACAAATCCCATTACATTGAGAATATTCATAGGGTTACCATAATTGAACTTTCAAAAAAGTGGACACCCCTGAGAGGAAGTATATCTGTATCAGTAGCTGCCAACTCATGTTGTGTAAATGTGTTACCATATATATAGTACATTAATACAACGTGAATTGGTAGATACTGATACAGATACACGGCGTTCAGCGGCGTCTTCATTTCTGAAAGTTCAAATATGGTAAGCCTAGGATAACAATTGTTTGCTTACTAAGAGCAGCCATGGGATAACAGTAAGAAGATAAAATTATACTGCACGATTTTGTAAGTGCACGGTATTACTACCCCTACAAATATAAACTAGTAAAAAATCATGAAAAATGCACACACATGCACCCTTAGACTAATTAGATTGTAAATAATATATTTTGGGTTCTTTTTATTTGCTTTTTGGCTTTTGAGCCTTTAGTGTTCACATTTTAAACTTTTCTTCACAACATGGACTAGAAACTTTTTTTTTTCTCAGACAATGAAAGCTGGGATTTTTACTCTTACTTGAGGAATTAGGGCTTCAAGAAAAAACACTGAACATTGAGAGACTTGCCATAAAATCACGTTGGCAACACTGTCCTACAAGCATATATTCCACAAGCACATTCCCCTCAATCTGAAACGTGCCTCTCAGCATTTCTGGGAAGACAACAACTCCCAATTAAAGTTTATGGGATCTGAAGGGTCCTTAATACTTCAAAAATCGAGCCACACACTTAGGCTGCTACGTCCATATGTAGGTTTGAAAATGTTGGTCTTAGTATAATTAAACTGGAGGGTATTTTGAATATGGGAATATTTTTATGACTGTGATAGAATTTTTCATAAAAAAATAGAAAAGATCAATTCAAAAATTCCCATTAAGAGGAAGACAGAAATATTTGGCTGCTGATTGTGAAATTGACACAGATGCTGGTGCCATAACACATTTTGCTGAATATTTCCACTCAAATCATCTGGAAAAACAACCATGCCCTTTGGGTAAAAATTAAAATAGCTCATTTTATGTTGGGTTTATTTTATAGATCACATGAAATAGATTGGTAGGAGAAATTCTATGTGAAATGTCCCATGTGACCTATCCCAATCAGTCAACAAACTCAACATGCACCATACGGAGTCACTTGCTATCAATTGGGGGTATCCAGATAAAGGGAAGAGAGTTCCCTCTAGCTTCTTTGGGAATGTAATAGACACAAAATGATTTGTCAAATCATTCTTGGTTCATTAGCTGCAGGTCAAACTTCAGTTATAGTTGGTTTGTTCTCACTTGGCATCAGACTGATGTCAGAAGTTCACACTGCTCTAAACACACAGAGTTTTCATAATTTTTCAGCACAGCCCCACTAGACCTGTATTTCTGAAGTACAGCAAAACATTTACTGGATTACTTCTGTCTCAAGGAGAATCATGTGCTTTGGTTGGCATTTGCTGGTAGCCCTTCAAATTATTAGATTTTTTCCCCCCAGTGTTTATATATATTCATCTCCGGAACTGAGGCCAAAATTAAACCATAAACATTCAGGTGCTAAACAAAAAGAATTTAATTACATCACTGTTTGTTAAGAAGGAATTTTTAAATATAAATGATCACGTCTTAAACAACGCATGGTGTTCATCTATTGTGGTGACAGGATTACCTTTTCTGGACACCTTGTCTTATTACAAGGAAGCTGAGATTTTCAAGATAAAACGGTGGAATGTAAAATGACTAACTTATGCTGAACTTAAAATCCAAAGTATCTTTAATATGTACCTGTTTAATGTTCCATCTGATTAAAATCGGATATAGCATCCGAACTGATGATTGTATATCACCTGATCCTCATATGAGGGTGGATAAAGTTTTACACTATGGCCTGTTACTTGTGGCTTTTTAAAATCTCAGTTATTTTAACTTGTCACCACAGGTCTGGCACATCCGTAATCCAGCATGATTTTAGTTAGTCTGATGAACACTTGTGAGTGTGCCCAAGTTTCCCATGCTCCCATAAAGTTTGTTTACAGCCTCCAGTCCTGGCTCTCAGTGTTCTGTGCTGTTGTTTAGCTCTAATTTACTCCTAAATGTCTTCCAAGAGCCCAGTAAGCAGCGGAAGTGTTGTTAATGCTGCTAGGCAATATTGATTTCCCATGGTCTGGCAAATGGTCTCATTCAGCACTGGTTAGTTCCCAAGGGTGCTGGACTAGAGAGGTTCAATCTGTATTATATTGTGGCTTTTGCTCCAGTAATTTTGTCATTTTCTGCATTAAGTTCATTATTGCACAGACAATATGAACCAGTCTGTTATAAACGTTTGAAGTCTATGAGCAAGTTATGTTGTTTGGCCACACCAGAAAATAGACAGGAGGCAATGAATGTTGTTTAACTAAGCCGCAATTTTATTCAGTTATGATATAATATGTGGACATGCGCAACAACAAATTGTACACTCCAGGATGTAACAGCCTCAGGCGGGATGTAATAGGCTGCTGTTCCAAATGTGGGGGCTTCAAATCAAAGGAGTCTAGAAATAGCATAATCAGTTCCCTGTGGATGAAATGTAGGAGCCAAAACCCCACTACTTAGCTCCCTTAAGAGAGACCTTTCTTCAAACCCTTTTCCAACACATTATACCCAATAACCATATCCCTGAGTACCTGCCTGGGACATCTGCCACAAGGTGACTCCCGCAAAATGCTTGGCTTCCTCTGCCGCCCCCATCTGGCTCCCAGATTAATTCCTTCCTGGTTTTGTTTTTAACTAAAGTGAATTTGTATCTGGCACCTTCTCCCAAAGTGTGTGCAAGGTGCATCAGCTGGTCCAATAATATTCCTTTGATTCCATGCCAGTTCAGAGTTGCCCCACTCTCTAGGCTGCAGGTGTGACCTGCTCACCGGCCTGGAAGCCTTGCCTGTGTGCCCAGTAGAAAATACTGTGCACACAGGGCCACCCCACTGTTCACCTGACCTGTTCGCATGATCGTGAAAGTGAAAATACAATAAAATTAACTCTGATTCTCAGCCTGGGGTCTCCTATGAATGTCCCTGAGTCATTGTGGCCTCTAGCCATGGCTGGGCCATAACCATTGAACCCCCTTCCAGAAAAAAATGGGAACCAAATTGGCAGCCAGATCCTGGTAAAAAGGATCTCTCCAGGGTTATGGGGGATACAAATACTCTCTTAGAAGGAGAGAGAGTGCAGTGAATTTCTCCTCCTCCTGCAGCTTTCTCCCCTTCCCTGTAAAACTTCCCCCTTAAAGGGCATTGCTCTTTTTCTTCCTGCTAGCCCTTTGTGTGCTTATTGTAGAGGGTACATTCTGATCATTTTAACTTTGCAGGCATTCTTTAGTGATCCAGTTCATTAGTCTGACCCGCTGTAATCTGAAATGTATTGATACAGAAGAGAGATTGATTCTTGATGCTATAATTTTGCCTTGTCTATAGCAATTTTTATGAGATAAAGAAGAAACCATATGCTAGGCAATATAATGCCAGTTGTGATAATTATCTGATAAGCCATATAAGAGATATGATAGCTCTTAATTTAAGATTAACTATTATGGTCTTTAGCAAGAAATGCCTTTTCCACCAATCTTGCTAGAGTGCTTTCAGAATCTTTTTAAAATGGTATCAAGATAAAAAGTAGTGAAAGCTCTAGAAGACATGCTTATTTTTATTGGTAATGAAAAATGATTAAGGAAATCAAACATAAATATTCAAATTCTGAATGAAAGCATGCATCTGTCATCCCAAAGCAAAACCAATTTCCTACTGTGCCTCCAGTAGAGGCAATGAGACCTGTGACAATTAATGCTTCAGATAAATGAAACATGGAGATATACATATCTCACAGAGCTGGAAGGGACCTCGAGAGGTCATCAAATCCAGTTCTCTGATCTGATAGCAGGACCTATCACCATCCCTGACATTTTTTTTTAAATCCAACTGACCTCAGACCCTTGAAAGGACCCCTCAGGGACTGCTCTGACAACCCTAGGTTTACAAGGCCAATGCTCCGACCATTGAACTATATCCCGCCCTCCACCCCATGATGAGCCACTTTTCCCACTGAACATGTGGCCAGTTATGAGGTGCTTTACATAGGGAAAATATTCCTTGTCAAATCCTGCAGTAATCAATTGACACTACATGTGATTTGATTCATTCCCTTTTATTATGTATAACTGTAAATGTTCTGTTGAGCACAGAATTATCCAAATGCTGGTAAAATCCTCAGGGTCCCACTGCATCAGCCCTTCCAGCACTGAGTTCCATGTGCAAATAAGTATTTCCCTACTGATTTTTAGTACGTGTTGTATTGTACAGAGATAATTTTTCTTTCAAGTAGACAGACTGTGATAAGACTACACAGTTTCCCAACTCGGTAAGTTCACGGAGGCCAGGTCCATTAGCCAAGATTGCTAGGAATGTTCTTAAACCTAAGGGGCAGAAGCTAGTACTGGATGACAGTTAATTGCCTTGTTCTGTTCATTTTGTCTGAAGTATCTGACACCAGCTCCTGTGACAACACAGAATACTGCTCTAGATGGACCATTAGTCTGACTTAGTGTGGCCTTGTTATGTTGTAAGCTATAACTTGCACAATCCTTTCCAAGCATGCAGTTCTGTTCGTTCTGGTTGTGGGTTTCTCATTCATTCTTGCTATGTAGATATTTCTCATAAATGCAGTCTTCAGTCCTATGTTTTAGGACTGCTATAATCCCTTTCTTGTGATTGACTTCTGTACTTTGGATTTCAAGATATTTTGGAAGCCATGCAGATGCTGCTCCTTACTGACCTCAGTTGAAATGGAAAACTTCCTTAACTTACATGAAAGAATTAAATGGAAAAAAAAATCTATGAATCTGATGAAAAGAAAAAAAAATAAAAGTTTAGAAATTCTTCACTCTTTATATATCGGTAGCATTCTGGTCCTCAGAACTACTGTAATATGCTTGTTTAGTGTTATGTTTGTATTACATGGGAAATAAGACCAGGTCCTTCGGTAATGTGATTCTGGATTTACACAGGTTGAAAGAAGAGTTTGATTCAGGATCTTAGTATGCATTTATTACAAATCTTACATACGGAACATATGCACAAATTTTAAAGCTGTTCTTGTTCAGTCAGTGTGCAACATGTTTTTAAATGAGTTTTTTATTCTAGGTTGCTATTGATTAGAACTTTTATAGTAATCACTTTAAAAGATACCATTTTGTATTTAGATACACTGCAAGCTCAACTTTAGAAAAAGGGCATCACTTGTAATATCCAGCCCCCCAAAAAGACGATATGATATTTAACAGGAGCTTTATTTTAGGAACAGACTACATGGATTTTAGCCTACAATTTAAGTCTTCCAGGAGAGAATGGATGAGCTGGAATTGGCTGCTAGCATGGGATTTGGCAGACATATGTGACCCTAGGGCAAGTCACTTAAACTATGTGTTGTTTTTTTTTTGAGGGGGGAGGTTGGTTTGCAGGAAAGCTGCAGGATCTTGACTGAATCCTAAACCTTTTTGTATGCAGTAGTAGTAGGGAGAGTGAAAAGAAAGACGTGGAAATGAGCTTTGACCTCGCTAAAATATTAATTGAATGAGCTGTGAAATATGCCCTATCACCAAGAAAATATTAATACTCCTAGCCATTTGAGATCTAGAATAACATCCACCAAAAACATTCCTTTAGTTTGTGTCTCCATTATTTCTGTTGCAGTTATCGTGTCTGCAGTTCATCAACCTCATTTTTTCTACTTTCACTGACACAGTACAGGAACAAGCTACTCCATAGGTGGCAATGTGAACAGTACAAGTTTACACTTCAGATTGTTATACTGCATGTGTGCTATGTCTTTGTAACCCAGAACAGGAGTTATAACTACTTCCCATCCTTGTTACTGTTACAGACTAAAAATAGATCTACTTGCTTTGTAGTTGTTTTCAGAACAAATACAATTTTCTCCTTTCTTGAGTTTACTAGCTCTTTAAAGAATAAGGGCACCTAAAAGTAACACACATGATTGAGAGATAAATGTGTCTAAATTACTGTGTTTACTTTTAGTGCTAACTCCTATATTTCCCTTTTAAATAGTAGCCTTAGCCTGTCCCTGGTGGAGGGTCTCTGCCAAATTTTAAATAATAGTAATAAGTGGGTCTTTTTCGTTCCATGACACTTTTATCTGTAGGGCAACGTCATGTGTCCTGCTCTAGTGTCATCCCCCCAAGTAGCATTGACAGATAGTTAAATTAAGTAATATTCACAAGCAACCTTCAAATTAAATCTGTTGGTGGAACTGCTATTTTCTGAGGGGAAAAACACTTTATTCAAAAAAATCATTTAAATTTGGCTTTTCTGGTTGGAATATGCCATTTTCTTCCTGTCTTCCATTTGTTTTGTTTACCTTAACATTTAGCAAAATACCCTTTCTGGTACAATACAAAGGTATTTGATTGGCAACAATAAAATTTACTCATTTTGTTCATTTCTGTGTGTGAACTTCATTGAGAACAGGAAAAACTGAACAGCACTTTTCTATGGCCAGTTCTAAATCCAGACTACTCCTCCGTGTGGGAAGCAGCCAAGGGAGGGTGAAAGCTTCGTGAGGGTTTCCCACAGAGTGTTCCGTGAGCTTTCTCTGGAGAAAGTGTCCAGGTTTGCATCTCTCCATTATGCAGAAAATTCAGTGACCTTCAGGGATCATAAGGTTAACCGCTGGAAGTAGTAAGCCATCTGGTCTGAGGCCCTTTTGCCTCTGCACTGGCTCTGATGTCATTGCCTTCTCACCCCACCTCCCCTTGGGTTTCTTTGCAACAGTTACCTAGCCTGAAGACACTCCTGGATTAAGGGAAGTTCATAGTGCAGAGAATATCTCATGTAGAAGCTAATGATTCCTGGAAATAGTGTATTGTAAAATGGTTTATGATTGCCTCTTCGGTGCGGCTTGAATTTTGGGTGGATATTTTTGGCTATATGCATGGTAATAAACCCAAGGAATTTAAACTAAATCCATGCAACATAAGGACTAGAACTATCTGCTTTAAAATGTGGGCCTTTCATTTGAGGATAGTAGAGCATCCTTTTTAATGTCTGTATCAACACTTACATTTTTATAGGGCACTGACTAAGAGGAAACAAGTACCAAACTTGCACTGTTTTGACATTCATCCAACCCTGGCCACTACACACCTACATAGTCATGCAACGCTGAGATTCCTTAAGACTACTATTTACAACACAAAGAAAGGAATATAGTCAGTTTATATTGAGAGAGGATCATAGATGGCAAAAGAGGAAAGATGAACAAATCCCAAGGTTGAGAAATTATATGTGACCAGAAGTTTCCAGGGATGTGCGTGAAATATGATAAAGATGTAGCAGTCCAGAAAACAAACACATCTGAATGAATCCTGAGGCTCTGCTCTTTCAAGAAAATAAATATGGAAAGGAAGAGTAAAAGAGGCTTATGTTCAAAAGCACATTGAGAGACTTGTAGGAACAGTGTTGTGCATCAGTGGTCACTGAGCAGCTCAACTAAGTATATTGGCTGAGAGCTCTTGGAAGCCTATCTGAATAGAATAGAATCATAAAACTGAAAGGGACATCAAGAGGTCATCAAGTCCAGTACCCTGCACTCAGCAGGACCAAGCACCATCTTCATCATCCCTGACAGATGTTTATTTAACCTGCCCCTAGATATTTATAAGCCGTTATCCTAAAATACACTTGAGGCCCAAACAAGGATCCAACTCACAACCCTGGGTTTACAAGGTGAAACAAAATTCTTATCCGAGTGAAAAGCAGAAAGACAGAGAAAGGTTACTGTGCTAGTGATAACTCGTTAGTGTCTCACTTGGGTTTCCTACTGCATAAGTCTAGAGACTCCCTACAGAACTGAAAAACAAAGTTTCAGCTTACATAAGGGATCCACTGTTACAATCCACTGTTACAAAAGCTTTCAGAGGACATAAAGAAGAACTTACTATCTTTAAACTTCAGTTTTGAAGTCCCTTGCTGGCCCAAAAAGTCATGATTGAGAGAACAGATTTGCTACTCCTACACTGGTAGGATTGTTTTGAGAAATCGGGAAATTGTAAAAGGCTCTTGTAGGCCCTTTATCCTACTGAAGATGCAGAGAGTATATGTTCTTGGATTGGAGTAAGAATTTATATTTTAAACAAAATGTTTTAATACCATTGCCTGTCGAGCAATCACTCTTTGCTTTGGCTTACATAAACACGCACAGTGAAATTCTGGCCCTACTGACGTTAAGGAAGTTTTCTCATTTATTTAAATAAGATTAAGGGTTTTTTTCATATGAAGTCAGGAAGGTAGGGGCATGCAGACTTCTTAGAAGACACTTTTACTGTCAATGGGAGTTTTCTCTGCTTAGGGCATTGCTGCTGGTTTCAGTACAGAATTTACCTCTGCCAAGCTAGTGCTTTTTCTGTCCTCTTTCATCTGCAAATTCTTTCTCTCTCTCTCTCAATCTCAGTCAGCTGTTTTTAGGCAAACCACTAACATCTTTGTCACAGGCTCCAATTATAAACTGAAATTCCCAAACTATTAATATAGCTATTCCTGGTTACATGTGGTGGTCAGTAAGAACCCTTCAGTGTTTGATTCACAAATTGGTTTGCAAACAATTGGTTTACAAAGTACTGAAAATTCAGAAAACTTTGACACTGCAAGCAGCGGATAGAAACTTTTAGCTGAAATACTTTTCAGTTCTGGGACCCGTGTGGAGCTACGTCTACATGTGAAGCCTACATTGAAGTAGCTTATTTCAATATAGCGACGTCGAAATAGGCTATTTCGATGAATAACGTCTACACGTCCTCCAGGGCTGGAAACGTCAATGTTCAACATCGACGTTGCGCAGCACCACGTCGAAATAGGCGCTGCGAGGGAACGTCTACACGCCAAAGTAGCACACATTGAAATAAGGGTGCCAGGCACAGCTGCAGACAGGGTCACGGGGCAGACTCAACAGCAAGCTGCTCCCTTAAAGGGCCCCTCCCAGACACAGTTGCACTAAACAACACAAGATCCACAGAGCCCACAACTGGTTGCAGACCCTGTGCATGCAGCATGGATCCCCAGCTGCAGCTGCAGCAGCCAGAAGCCCTGGGCTAAGGGCTGCTGCACACAGTGACCGTAGAGCCCCACAAGGGCTGGAGAGAGAGCGTCTCTCAACCCCTCAGCTGATGGCCACCATGGCAGACCCCGCTATTTCGATGTTGCGGGACGCGGATCGTCTACATGTGCCCTACTTCGACGTAGGATGCTATTCCCATCCCCTCGTGGGGTTAGCGGCTTTGACGTCTCACCGCCTAACGTCAATGTTAACATCGAAATAGCGCCCAACACGTGTAGCCGTGACGGGCGCTATTTCGAAGTTAGTGCCGCTGCTTCGAAGTAGCGTGCACGTGTAGACACGGCTTGGTTGAACATCTTTGTTAATGATCTGTATGTTTGCAGGTGACACAATGCTGAGGGAGGAGGTTGCCAATACTCAGGAGAATCTCATTACAGTGGAGAATCGGGCTATAGAAAACTGTGAAATTGATTCAAAACAAATATAAGGGCGCTACACTTAGGAAAGAAAAGTCAAATGCACAAATAAAGAATGGGGGGAAACTGGCTTAGTAACAGCAACATGGAAAAAAATCTGGTAGATGTCATAGGATCACAGCTTTGCCATGAGTTAGAAATGCAATGCTGTTGCAAAAAAAAAAAATGCAATTTTAGGCTGCATTAACAGAGGCCTAGCATGCAAGTCACAGGAGATGACAATACCACTCTGCTCAGCACTGATTAGGCCTCAGCTGGGGTATGGAGTTTAGTTTGGTCACCAATGCATAGAAAGGATGTGGAGAAACTGGAAAGGGTCCAGAGAGATGAGTAAAAAGGCGATCAAAGGGTGGAAAGCAAGCCATATGAGCAAAGGCTGAAGGAAGTAGCTATGTTTAGTTTGGAAAAAGAGATTAATGGGTGACATGATAGCAATCGTCAGGTATGTGAAAGGCTGCCTTTAAAAATAAGGTGAAAAGTTGTTTTCTCGCATCACAGAGAGCAGGACAATAGTGAGTGAGTTAAAACTGCAGCATAGCACACAGATATTAAATCTGAGGGGAACTTCCTAGCTGTAACAGTAAGAAGCTGAAACAGACTGCCTGGAGAGGTTGTAGAAGCTCCTACACAGATTTTCAGAAGGCAGCTAGATAGCCATCTGTATTGGGCTTAGACAGAACTAATGCCACATCTTGGGGTGAGATTAGATAACCCTTTCTAACCTCTTAACCCTATGACTCTGTTATTCTGTTTTATGTTGTAGCTCATGTTGCTAATAGGCAAAACTTGTATGAGTAAAACCAGAGAAGTGTTTTTCACGTCTCACCTCGCAGAGCAAAAAGAGTATAAAAGTAAAATATGGCCTGGGAAATACACCCTCTTCTGCTTTTTGCGGGGGAAAAAAGCCACTATTTGATTTCTGTAGTTCTCCCTCCCTCCCTCATATTAACGTAACTTACTTGTTATGTGTTGGCTCTCTAATGGTATTTCCCAGGTAAGGTATTAAGAGAGAGAGAAAGAGTGCGTGTCACATAGTTTGTGTAAGTGTGCGTACAAGTATGTGCACATATTTGAAAATGTAAACATGTCTGAGTGTGTATACACACACACACACATGCATAATATAGATCTCAGATTATTGAAGAACATGAACCTAATAACAGACTTCAAATTTTCTAATGGAAGAAATCAGCATAAAACAATGGCAATTCAATCAATATAATCCTCAAGCAGTTAACTGTTCCCCAGTAAGTGCTTTATATGAGGCATATGAATTTAAAACATGTAGGCTGTGTCTACACTTGCATTCCTCTTTTGAAAGAAACATGCAAATGAGGTGCAGATTTACATATCTGCCTCATTTGCATTTTTTCTTTCAAAAGAGCTTCTTTCGAAAGAAGAAAAGCAGTGTACATGCAGCTCTTTTGAAAGTAAACCCGGTCTTTGAAAGAACCCTTCTTCCCATAAGAAAAAGGAAGAAGGGTTCTTTCGAAGATGGGGTTTACTTTCAAAAAAGCTGCGTCTGCACTTGTTTTTCTTCATTCAAAAGAAGAATATGCAAATGAGGTGCCAGATATGTAAATATGCACTTCATTGGCATTTTCGATTTCCCTCATTTGCATGCCTCTTTCGAAAGAGGAATGCAAGTATAGTCACAGCCGTAGGGTTTAATCTTAAAAATTGGTAAGGACCTACAGTGTCCACTGATACCTTTTGGAGGTTTTGGTCCTCAGGATGTGTCCAGCCCAACTGAATATTCGTGAAAATGACTCATCCTGATTTTCATTGGATTCATTGTACAATCTTCTTATAGTGTGCTGGTGTTCTAAAGTATCTGAGAAATATAATTCAAATATGTTTAGGAAACTTATATTGTATTACAGAGGCTACAAGCAACAAATTATTACCTATTCTTCTTTCCCTTTGTTACCAGCAGATTTGTATCTGATTGGCAGACAATGAACGGGATGAGTTTCAGCCTTGCATTTCAGACTCTTAAGTACTCTTGCAGCTCTGGGTCCTCTTTTTGCTTACACCCACAAATGTACAGGAGAAGGTGCGTTTAGTGCATAAGCTAATGATAGCCCACAGAGACAGTACCTGTTACCCACCATGAAGCTTTTCACAGCTAAAAGCAAAAACTGTGAATTTGCTTCACAAACTGAGTTATCCAATCCCACCACAGCCCACCCACCAGGAATTTCAATCAGAAATCAAAAAATTGAAATCCTCAAGTGAAGGTTGGAGTTTAACAGGTAAAACCACACAACAAAAGAGTAGGTAAGGGATTTATTGGGTGGAAATTTATTTATAGCTTTCTGATAAAGTCAGATGAGATCTGAGAAGCAGAAGGGGGTGATTTTTTTTTAATACAAAGTAGATGGAGCGACATGAAAATTCAGACTCAAGAGCCCAAAAGAGGCTTCTTTATTCTGTGACCAAATGTTTTCAGTATAATTTTGAACACTTTTTCTTGCCTGTGTTTTCTCAAAATTATAATACATAAGTAGCTCACTGAAGGCCATTGATATGTATATATTACATTATTTTAGCTACTGTGCACAACCAATGAACTTTTCAATTTATTCAAGTACCATTTATTAAGAATTTAGGTTACAGTAAGGGTACAGAGTAAAGTAAAATTAAAGATCCAGGATCTTTTGTTACATCCCAATATATGCATGATGTTTTGGCATATACAGAAACTTCATAATATTTCTAAATAGGTGCAGACACACTACAGAAATGGCTAGATGTACATAAAGCATTTTATCTGTACAGATCATAATTTGGTGCACTAAACAACAAAGAACAAAATTCTAGTGTTCCATGCATCCCAGTGTTCTTCCATCCCTAACCTATTTGTTACAGAGCCCCCCTGCTTCAAGTAACCTATAGTATTTTCAGATTTGTTTGGGCGTAGGATTTGTGGACTGGAACCCACTTTGTCTGCGTCTGATGAAGTGGATTCTTGCTCACAAATGCTTGTGCCCAAATAAATTTGTTAGTCATTAAGGTGCAACAGGACTCTTCATTTTTTGTTGAAACGGACTAATACAAGCTATCCTTCTGAAAATAGTATTTTCAAGCTTTCTCAAGTCATTACTGTGAGTGTATACACTTTTCTAAAGTTATTGGGACTTTGCGAAATAGTTCAGGAATGTGAAAGAATTGTCGTCCTCATTTGTTGTCTAAGTAGATCTCACATTTTGAAAAGAAACCTCACACTTTCTTTTTTAATCTTTAGTATAACATACAAACAGATCAGTACAGAAGTTGTGATAACGTCTCTGCCAAATCATCAGATAGCGATGTCAGTGATGTGTCAGCCATTTCCCGTACCAGCAGTGCCTCACGCCTCAGCAGCACAAGCTTTATGTCAGAGCAATCTGAGCACCCTAGGGGCAGAATCAGGTGAGTTTATGATGCTATTTTAAATGTATCAAATCTTCTTGTTTTGGTGTAAAAATAAAACAAGAAATATCAATATTTTGATAATATAGACTATATTTCATATAAAACACACACACAATCATCTCAAGTCTTGTGTGAAATGAACATATTTTTTCCACCTTGGCATCTAGCCATTTTAACAGGTGAACAAAAAATTCAAACAGGGAGATAGCAGATCGTGCAAGGAGAAACCCAAACTTGGAGAAAGCTGGAAAATAGCACATTAAATCTCTGATCCAGTAAAGCACTTAAGTGGCACTACTTACATGCTTTAAGTTACACTTGTGCTTCCATGCTGTGATAGACTTGGGGCCTAATTCCTTTGTTTGTGTTGCTCACAAAAGTCTTGAGGCTGCTCAGGTGCCCGTACCATCTTCTGTGTAGTACAATGGCCAAAGGGCATGTTTCCTTTAAGATCAAAGGCAGCTGAGAGAACTCTCCATCTAACAGGATCAGGGTGTTACAGAGGCAAGTCAGCTAGCTATAGTTTAAAAGGACATTACATGGCCATCAAACAATTGTATAAGTGAAATGTTGTTCTTGAGTTTGTGTAAAAGAAAGAAAAATGTCCTTCAAAATGCATAATAATGGTAATATGTCAGTTTGCTGCCCATGATACTGTTGCTGTAATTAATATTTTCCGTAAAAAGATTTAGTTATTCTCAAAACCCCAATCCATGCCCAAACTAAAAGTCATGAAATGTTACCCGATCTACCTCTTTATTTTACCAGTACATCAATATGTATAGTCAACACAACTTTTTTTCTCTGAGGCTACATTTAGACTGCATCATTGTTTCAAAATAATTTACTTAATTTGCACAGTGCAATGCAAATTGTGTAAGTTATTTTGAAATACCTTATTCTAAGCTTGGTGCCATTCATATGGCACCAAAGTTCATAATAAGGGACTATTCTGAAAGTTCTGTTACCTCTCTCACAACAAAGGGCACCAGAATCAGAATACTGTGCTTGAAACAGCAGCGCTATTTTGAATTCAGGGAAAAGCTGCAGCATTGCTATTTTGGGATACATTTTTATTTATTGTGTTATATTTAATTTCAATCAGTGTCTCCTTTTGATTCCTGAAAATCTAGGGTATCTATGGGATAAGGATGCTCCTTTGGTGCAAAAGAAATTATAGAGCAAGTTCATGCTATACTGAGCATGATTTGAATCTGAATTTGAGATTATTTTTAAACTACACCCATTCTGATGTAAACACTGGTATATAACCCAAAATTGTCTATGGAATAAGCTATCAGCATTATTGTTTTGGGGTTATTTACATGTTAATGTTTTCCTTTCCTATTTCACATCAAGGACCATACAGCCTGCTGGTTATATCAGTGACATTCTAGGGCATGTGAATAAAACCATTATTCCTATATCTCAAAAATTATAGCCAACATGTCATGTAGTGTTGATTAGTTAATATCTATTTTCAGTTGCAAAAATAATGTCTAAAATATTTTGCACACACTGCATTTCCAAACTATTCAACTGCATTTCCAGTTTCCATAAAACTCCTTATTATGTGATTTCATCTAGCTGCACTCAAGTCACGGGGAGCTTTATGGTGTATGTTCACCTCTAGAGTGCCCGTTCATGTCAGGAAGTGGTGTTACAGGGGTTCTTCATCTGTAGCATCCTTCCTGCCTTGGTTCTACAATGGTCTGCTCCTTCTCTGTCATAGTATGCTGACCAAGTCAGCTCTCCGTCCAGTTCCTTCTGGTGCTGCTAAGGAAAAACATAACTCAGAACACTACCTAGTGTTACAGTCCCTAATATAAGCACTAATCCCTCATGGAGATACAGTGGCAAATATTCACACACACACACACACATACCAAAAAAAAAAAGCCTGGCCAGGCCACGAAGCCTTCCTTGTCCAGGTTGCACCCAGAGCAAGTTGTTATTGAAAGCATCCAGCCCTGACTCATAGTATAGTGGACAAAACACAAAATAACTATAAGGTTATTGTAATTATAGTGTTGGTCAGTAAAAATACTGATTTTTTTTTTACAAAAGGGTTTGCATAAATAGTCTTAATTTGAATTGCTGCTTATCCAAACTGAGAATCAACTCCTCAGTATCTTGCACTCCTGAAACACTCATTAAAATTAAAGAGGGGTATGAGAGGGAAAATCAGGCCCAACTGGCTTGAGCAGGGCAGGATTTCATGCCCTATTTCGGGATCAGACATTATAATTTGACTGAATTTTGTGATCAGGACCAATTTCCTTTAAATTAGCAAACCTATTCGTTTTAGTGAGACTGCTTCCATTATTAAAGATAGTCACATGAACCTCTTGGCAGAATTAGGCTGTTATTTAAGTGAATGTTCCTTGTGCATGTAAGCTCAGTAAAGTCAGTGTGACCAGTCACATGAGTAAATGTTGCAGGATCATGCCTTAGTACGTAATTATTAATATTATTAGAACAAACTCTCTCTCTCTTCCAGATTTTTTCCTCTTTCTCACATACTTACAATGAGTCAGATCCTAAAGAATGAAATTTTTAAAAATAAATAACCTTTTCAGAGGTAACTTACAGTTCATCACTATATTCAGTCAAATAGTGATTCTGACAGAAATTTAAAGTCACTTTAATATATGTTGAAAAGGTTTTCATCAGATGAGTCTGGAGTTAGCATTTGTAGTTCATTATTTTCATTTTGTGCTGTCTACATTTAAATTTTCATGTCTGCATGTTATGGCCATGGAAAGGTCAAAGTCCTTAGAGATCTGCATATCAGCAGTACCTCTAATTTTAAAAGGAAAAAAGCTTTTCCTTTGTCTAAAGGTATTGCCTGACTATTTGAGCATTCAAAGGTAAGATCAAATGATTATTCATACATCCACTCTGAGTATGGGCACTTCAGATTCACAGAACTCTTAAATTCAGTAATTTATTAACAGGGAAAAGAAATTAGTCCCTACTTTACAAAAATTGACTTTAAAATATAAAAATACTTTAAAATATTCTCTTAAAATAGTCTGATTGTACTTGTAAAGAAAAAAATTAAATGAACTCATTCTTAGTTCTGAATTCCAGCTTCCTAAGATCTCACAGAATTAGCAATGATCCTTCAAATTAACTTTGAGGATACAAGTAGAACCTCTCTAACCCAGAACACTCTCAGCTGGCAAACTCCATAATCTCCAATAATTTTAGTTAGTCAGATGACCACTTATCATAGGTGTGGCCAAGTTTCCTGTGGTCCCATAAAGTTTGTTTTTAGCTACCAGTCCTTGCTGTCAATGTTCTGTGCTGTTTTTATCTTTAATTTACACCTAAATATCTTCTAAGAGCCTAGTAAACAGTGAAAGTGTTAGTCATGTGCTAAAAATCTTAACCTACCATAGTCCAGTAAATTCTCTCATCAGACGCTGGTCAGGTCTGAGCCGAGGTTCAGCCTGTACTTATTTTAATCAAACTAAATTTTCAAAAGTCATGAAGTGAATTCTTACCACTCAACCTTGTGTAAGCCTTTGACAAAGCTAGTCTGAAGTTTTATAAGGATTCTGGAGCACTTATTGTTTAGAGTCACCTTTAAAGTTTTCTGTGGGATCTTAGCTTGCACCTCCTTTTTCTGTGAGACAGATTGTAGGGGAGCGGCTTATTGGATGCCTGTCATCAGACACCTAATGCCATTTTATACCCAGGTTTTAAACCACTTTAACTGTACGGGCCTGTCTGCGTGGCAAGTAACTGGATGCCAAGCCAGGATGTGAATCTGTAGCTCATCAGATTGCTGTACATCATGATCCTGTGTTGATACTGTTAGGGCAAAGGAAAAAATCTCAGAGTGCAGTTTGGCGTACAGGGCTTTCAACTACTGATGCCAAGCAGCAGATGGGAATTTTCACTGTACTGTAGAAATAACAACATGGGGCATTAACTGCATGATCTGGAAAGTTGTAGATTCACACCTTGAGTTTCTGCAGAGTAGCTTCTTGGGTAGCTAAGCTCTAAGAGTTTAGACAAACTTACATTTACAAAATAAGCGGTGCTAGTATAAGCACATTTATAATTATGGGCTCTGTTCTAAAGTGACCTGATTAAAGTAGTCCAAAAATTGTGTGCAGATATGCCCTCAGGTTTTTGGGCTAATTCTGACAACATTCTTTATATCATGTCAAAATAAGATGTGCTATCTTTGCTTCCTTTTCTTTTTAGCTGAGTCACTGTTTTCCATGTAAAACTATATATGTTAACAGAAATTCTCCTTTGTAGGCAATTTCTTCTAATGTTCCAAAACCTTGAGCAAGTTCCTCAGCTGGTGTATGCTGGTGTGCCTCTACTGAAATCTCAATGGAGTTATTCCAACAAACACCTAGTTAGCGTCTAGCCCACTGTATACCATGGCTATAATCTTAATTCACATTGTTAGATATTTTCCGGAGTCAACAATTGTTCATAATGATTTATGTGCCTTTAAAGTTTGGTGGCCATATTTCATACATTCTTGAATTAAATTAGGTATTGTATGTTTGAGCTTATAACGTGTGAAGATTATACTAGAATAAATGGCTAGAATTGGGCTGGGGGCTGCTTACCTCTACATATGGAAAGACTGGGTATCTTATTTGTAAACACAGATAAGACTAAGTTTTCGCTTTGGGGGCAAAAACATGTTTAGAATTTTTTTGGATGTCAGTAAATTTGAGATTGCCGTACAAGTTAATAAAAGGGAAAACTAGTGTGAATCTTTATTTTCTTAGTCAAGCAGCAAGGTAGATCTAATCAGGTTAAGACTGTGGGCTCTAATCTCATACTAGCAATCTAGTTTTAATTTTAATTAACTTTCAGAAAGCCATGAGTTGATAGCCATAGAAAATTAGCATTATTCATCAGCCTGGAGGATTTGTTGGGTATGGTCTATAATAGATAAAAGATGAGAACTTCATTCGTATAACTTCTAAGTATGAGCATTTCAGATTGTTCCTTCATTCTTAATTATATCAGCATTTTAAGAGGGGTATGATAAAAATACCAGTATGTGAGTAATGTTGGGAAAGTGTGAGAGAGTTTCCAGCTTCTGTGTTGTAGAGTCATAGGCTACATCTACACTACAATGATCTGTTGACAGCAGTCACTGTCAAAAGGGATCTTGCGACAAAACTTCTGTTGACAGATCACGTCCACACAGCAAAGCAGATTGCTGTGTCAATCCGCTCTGTCAGCAGAGAGTGGCCAGACTGCCCAGCCACTTTCTCAAAAGAATGGACCCCAGAACCCCATCACACAATGTCGTGTGACCAGCAAGCCCTACCAGGAGCCCCAGTTAGGCACACCCCTAAAGGAACCCTACCATACCCATATTCCCTGCCTATGCTGAGGCTTACCTACCTTTATGAGGGACAGCAAAGCTACTGCAGGGTTCACATGCTTTCTGTGAGAGAATTTGCACTTTCCAGATAGCCATAGTATCAGAGCATCCCATGGGGGGCTTGCACAGGCCTCCCACACAGGCGCTGCAGGTCCTACTGCACTTCATCCTGGCCACCCTTTTCTTATTCTGGGGGGATGAGCCCAGCATCAGCTTTGAGGAGTACACCATGGCTGCCACACAGTCCCACCTGTGCTCACCCCCTTGGGTACTCAGTTCCAACTGGTCGGACCAGCTGGTCATGGAGTGGTGGGATGACTAGCAGTGGCTCCAGAATTTCAGAATGAGAAAGGACATCTTCCTGGATCTCTGTGCCTGGCTCACACCCATCTTCTGGAGACTGGACACCAGCTGCGGCCTGCCATGACCCTGGAGAAATGAGTTGCCATCGCCCTATGGAAGCTCACCACCACAAGAGCTCCCACTCCATCAGGAACCAGTTTGGTGTGGGGAAGTCCTCATGCAGGTAAGGCACTCTTGGTCTGCAGGCCCTGAATGAAGGGAAGGGAGTGTCCCACCCAAGGGGGACCCTTAGGGAGTAGGGTCAGGGATTCAGGGTGAGGGAAGGCCCATCTCCAAGGGATTGTGCCATTCCACCCTCACACAGACCTGCTGTTGGTGGAGCGACCTCACCTGGGGGGCTCCCAGAGGGCCCAGGGGAAAAGAAGGGGGACAGGTGGGGTAGGGGAGTCCCCCAGGGCCCAGGTGCTCCCTCCCCGATTTCCTGATGTGTGTGTTCGGTCCCCTCCCTTTGCAGGTTGTGATGGCCATCAACAACATCCTGCTGCAGAGGGTCATCTGTCTTTCAGACCTGGACACGGGTATGGTCAGCTTTGCTGCCCTGGGGTTTCCTGACTGCCTTGGGGCCATCAATGGGACCTACATTTCCATCTGTGCCCCATAATACAGCATGGCCAGGTTCATCAACCACAAAGTATATCACTCTGTTGTGCTGCAGGCCCTGATCGGCCACTGGTGATAGTCCTTTTACATGTATGTTGGGTGATTGAGCCAGGTACACATGCAGGTGTTCTGCAATTCCAGCCTATGCTGGAGGATGGAGGCAGGCACCTATAGCCCACACCAGGAGCTGGTGGTCAGGGATGTGAGCTTGCCATTGTGCATGGTGGGGGACACTGTCTACCCCCTCATGCCTTGGCTCATGAGGCTGTACACCAAGCACCTGGACCCAAGTCAGAAACTCTTTAATGCCCAACTCAACCAGGCACAGAACCAGCTCAAGTGTGCCTTCGGCCACCTCAAGGCACATTTTAGGTGCCTCCTGACCTAGCTGGATGTGGGGGAACACAATGTCCTTAAAGTGGTGGTCACCTGTTGTGCCCTCCACAACAATTTGGAGGAGAAAGCGAAGGCCTTCCTCCCAGGATTGGGGGCAGGGGGCCAGATGTTGGCCGTTACTATAAGCAGCCAGGTGCAGCTCTGGTCCACCAGCCCCATCGGGATGGGGTGTGGATCAGGGAAGCCCTGAGGGAAAGCTTCTCCCAAGGCCCCTGATAACCCTCCCCGGGGCACCCCCAGCAGGGGTTTCAAGCCCACAGCCCTACCCCGTCCGCACCATGACCCTTCCCTTTGCTCCCTCATCCTTCCTCAGCCCCTCCCCATCAAAGAGGGAAATGGGGGAAGTGTTCGAATAACTTGTTTACTTAAAGAAATATAAATGTGTTGAAAGTAAACATTGTGCAAGAAACTATTTACAGTTTGCAAGAAAATATAACTATATACGGAGGGAGGGCTTAGGATAGGAGGTGGCAGGCATCTGAACTTGGATGGGAGGTTTGGACAGAAGGTGGGGGGTGTTGGTGCAGGTACGGGGTGGTGGCCATGACCCCATGGGGGAGCAGGACCTCAAACAGCATCAGTGTCCCTGTCAGGGCTCGGAGCAGGGGCAGTGAGGTCAGGCTCGGCAGGGGGTCATGGCAGCGGCCATGGCCATCACCAACTGGACGAGGTCCACCACATCTTGTGGGATGGCCAGTGAGGGCAGGGCAGCAGAGGCTGGGGGAGTGGCAGCAGTGGGCGTAACGGGGGTGGCAGCTGTGAGTGACTGGGCCAGTTGGTCCTTCCAGATACTGGTGACGCCATCTAAGCAGGACATCAGTTTGTCCCAGGTCAACATCTGCCACTCCTGGTCTCCCCACAGCTGCCACTCCAAGAGGTCAGTGAGCCTCCAGAGGGCAGTGGTGTGGGCCCTAGGGAGGTCGCTATTCCCCCGTCAATGGTTCCTCTGGCTGCGGGCCCACCCTCTCCATGGTAGGTTGCTGGCTGGCATGGGTGCTGGTCCTGGGGTGCCTAGCTCCAGTTCCAGGAAGGGGCTAGCTAGCCCTGGTGGGGAGGTGAAGCTGGCCTGACCCTTGGATGGTGCAGCTGTAAGGAAGAGAAGGAGGAGAGATGTTGAGTCATTCCCACAACAGAGCCCCTCAGGCCCTGTCCTCCACCCACCATGAGCAACAGCCACCACCTCCTGAGCCAAGGGATGGGGATGCCCAGGCACACTGGCATGTGTGCCCTGCACGGCGGGCCCTGCCACACCTCACGGGGACTCTCTAGTGCCTCAGGGACTGGGCTGACTGCTGTACACCACCACCACCCACTCGATGGGCTTGTGGCCCCGGTCTGGCCACAGAAGGGTTCTGCATGGGTAGCAGTTGATCTGGGCTCAGCCTGGCCCTCCCCAGGCCCCCACTCATGCTTGCAGCTCACAGCACTGTCTTCAAGAATGGGTGCTGGCTTTCACCTGCAGGTTTGCCCGTGTGCCAGGAGCTACACTCCTCGGTGTGTCTGGGGTCAGGCCATTGCCCACGAGGCTGGCCTGCTTCTGGGATGTGTGACACTTGGGCTAGTTAGTGAAGGGTTCCTGAAAGAGGTACAGGGATGCCCTGGATATGGCCTGGCTTGAGTCCAGCCTCAGTCTCAGACCCTATGTTTTCTGGCTTCGTCTGGGTCCCGGGCTGTTCCTCCTCCTCCTGTGGCTCTGATGGTGGGTTGGGTGCCTCCTTGGCCATGTCCACAGCAACTGTTGTGGGGAGGAGTCCTTGCCCCTCAGGAGGTTGGGGAGCTTGTGATAATAGGACAAGATGCGGATCCTGCTTCTGATCTCCTGGCAGCATTGGAGACCCAGGTGTACCCCTGCCTGAGCTCCTTCACCTTCACCCAGACTTGCTCCATCATCTGGTTGGGTGGCTCCCTGCCGCCAGGGCAGTGGCCATCCACGTTTAGGCAGGGGCATTCCTCCTCTTGGCTGAGGAGTCCAAGAGGATCGGCTCCTCAGCCCAGAGGCAGAGGAGGTCCTGCAGCTCGGGCCCAGTCCAGGGCAGGGCCTGGCATTTTGTGCCCAAGGCAGGCTCCTAGGACCCCTTCAGTGGCTCCGTGGAGGGCCCATGGCATTGCAGGGCAGCTGGCTTTTGGCCATCAGGTGCTATTGTGCTCTGGGGGATGGCTGTGGAATGTTGGCAGAAGCAGCACGCGGTTGTGCTGCTGCCACACTCTCAGCTTCCTACCTTGGGGTTTCCGGGGCTCCCTGCACCTTTAAGAGTTGCCGGAGGCAGGGAGCATTGAGCTGTGTTTGCTGTGGACAGGGCATCCTCCTGGGGCAGCTGGCTGGAGCCATGGAGGAGTAATTTATCAACAGAAGCCCCCACCCCGCCCCCCAAGCATCCACACTTGATTTCTGTCGACAAAAATCTGTCGAGAAAGGTGTTCTGCCTCATGGGGTAAAGGCAGAATGCTGTTGACAAAAGTGCCATCTTCTGTCAATCTACTCTCAACAGAATGCATTTTTAGTGGGGCTGCACCACAAGTTTTTGCCAGCAAAACTCTCTAGTGCAGACGTAGCCATAGGTTTTAAGAGCATCTTTTTAGAAAAACATCCAACCCACCATAACGCTTGTTAAATTAATCTAATGATTAATTCCTCTCACTATTAAAAATTTACTCCTTAGTTCCAGTCAAAATGTGTTAAGCTTAAAATTCTAGCCACTGGCTCATGTTATTACCTATCTCTGCTAGACTGAGCAGCGTATTATTAAATATTTGTCTCCCGTATATATACTTATAGATTGTAACCAAATCCCCCTTAAACGTCTCTTTTTTTAAGATAAATAGATTAAGCTCCTTGAATCTATCACTGTAAGGTAAGTTTTCTAATTCTTTAATCATAAAGGTCCATATTATACATACCCTTGGGTTTTCTGACTTTAATCAGACTAAAGGAATGTGACTGAAGCAGCCTTTAGCCTGGTCTTTGTCGTCAACAACTATGGTTACACAACAGCGATCTGTCAACAGAAGTCACTGTTGGAAGAGACTTTCTGAAAAAACTTCTGTTAACAGAGTTTGGCCACACACAAAAGCCAATTGGAAGAGCGCTTCACTCTGTCCTAATACAGTGAAGGCATATTTGGTACCTGGCTGTCTCACAGACTTCAAGTATCGGAGGGGTAGCCGTGTTAGTCTGGATCTGTAACAGCAATGAAGGGTCCTTTGGCACCTTATAGACTAACAGAAAAGTTTTGAGCATGAGCTTTCATGAGCACATACTCACTTCATCAGATGCTGGTCTTGGAAATCTGCAGGGCCAGGTATAAATAAGCCAGAGCAAGGGTGGGGATAACAAGGTTAGCTCAGTCAGCAAGGGTGAGGCTTACTACCAGCAGTTGATCTGGAGGTGTGAACACCAAGGGAGGAGAAGCTGCTTTTGTATTTAGCCAGCCATTCACAGTCTTTGTTTAAGCCTGAGCTGAGGGTGTCAAATTTGCAGATGAATTGTAGCTCAGCAATTTCTCTTTGGAGTCTGGTCCTGACATTTTTTTGCTGTAGGATAGCTACTTTTAAGTCTCCTACTGTGTGGCCCAGGAGATTGAAGTGCTCTCCTACGGGTTTTTGTATATTGCCATTTCTGATATCTGATTTGTGTGCGTTTATTCTTTTACGTAGAGACTGTCCAGTTTGTCCGATGTATATAGCAGAGGGGCATTGCTGGCACATGATCGCATAACTTATATTGGTAGATGTGCAGCTGAATGAACCCATGATGGTGTGGCTGATCTGGTTAGGTCCTGTAATGGTGTTGCTGGAGTAGATATGTGGGCAGAGCTGGCAATGAGGTTTGTTGCATGGATGGGTCCCTGAGTTAGAGTGACTGTGGTGCGGTGTATAGTTGCTGTTTAGGATTTGCTTCAGGTTGGCAGGTTGTCTGTGGGCAAGGACTGGTCTGCCTCCCAAGGCCTGTGAAAGTGGGGGATCATTGTCCAGGATGGGTTGTAAATCCCTGATGTTGCACTGTAGAGGTTTTAGCTGAGGACTGTAGGTGATGGCTAGTGGTGTTCTGTTGGCTTCTCCCTTGGGCTTGTCCTGTAGTAAGAGGCTTCATGGCACACATCTGGCTCTGTTGATCTGTTTTTTCACTTCCTCAGGTGGGTGTTGCAGTTTCAAGAATGCTTGGTAGAGATCCTGTAGGTGTTTGTCTCTGTCGGAGGGGTTGGAGCAAATGCGGTTATATCTTAGTATTTAGTGCACAATGGACCGTGTGGTGTGTCTGGGATGGAAGCTGGAGGCATGAAGGTAGGTGTAGCGGTCCATGGGTTTACGATGCAGGGTGATATTGATGTGGCAATCATGTATGAGCACTGTGGTGTCCAGGAAGTGGATCTCCTGTGTAGACTGTTCCAGTGTGATTGATGTTGGGGTGAAAGTTGTTGAAGTCCCGGTGGAATTCCTCCAGAGTCTCCTTCCCATGGGTCCAGATGATGAAGATGTCATCAATGTAGCGTAAGTAGAGACGGGGTGTTAGTGGACGAGAGCTAAGGAAGTGCTGTTCCAGGTCAGCCATGAAAATATTAGCATATTGAGGGTCCATGCAGGTACCCATAGCTGTGCCACTGATTTGAAGGTATATATCATCACCAAATCTGAAATAGTTGTGTGTGAGGATAAAGTTACAGAGCTCAGCCATCAGATGTGCTGTAGCATCATCAGGGATACTGTTCCGGACAGCATTTATTCCATCTTTGTGTGGGATGTTGGTATAGAAAGCCTCTCCATCCATGGTGGCTAGGATAGTGTTTTCTGGTAGGTCATCAATGTATTGCAGTTTTCTCAGGAAGTCAGTGGTGTCTCGGAGATAGCTGGGAGTGCTGGTGGCATAGGGTCTGAGGAGAGAGTCCACATAACCAGACAGTCCTTCAGTGAGAGTTCCAATGCCCGAGATGATGGGGCATCCAGGATTTCCAGGTTTGTGGATCTTGGGTAGTAGGTAGAATAGCCCCGGACGGGGCTCTAGGGGTGTGTTGGTATAAATCTGTTCTTGTGCTTGTGTAGGGAGTGTCCTGAGCAGATGGTGTAGTTTCTTAGTGTATTCCTCGGTGGGATCTGAGGAAAGTAGCCTGTAAAATCTGGTATTGGAGAGTTGTCTGGAAGCCTCCTTCTGGTAGTCAGACCTGTTCATGATGATAGTAGCCCCTCCTTTATCTGCCTCTTTGATTATAATGTCAGAGTTGTTTCTGTGGCTGTGGATGGAATTGCGTTCCGCACCACTGAGGTTGTGAGGCAAACGATGCTGTGTCTCCACAATTTCTGCCTGTGCGCGTCGGTGGAAGCATTCTATGTATAGCTCCAGACTGTTATTTCTTCCCTTAGGAGGAGTCCACGTGGAGTTATTCTTCTTGTGCTTCTGGTAGGGTGTCTGTGTAATGGTGTGCTGGTCAGTGTTGTGTTGAAAGTATTCTTTGAGTCTGAGACGGCGAAAGTAGGCTTCCAGATCACCGCAGAACTGTATTATATTTGTGCGGGTGGTGGGGCAAAAAGAGAGTCCCCGAGAAGGAGCAGACTCTTCTGCTGAGCTGTGTGTGTAGCTGGACAGATTGACGATATTGCTGGTTGAGTTAGTAGTACCACTGTTGTGGCTCTGTGTGGCAGGTAGGAGTTTAGACAGCTTGCAGTCCTTTTTCCTCTGTAGAGTACTGAAGTGTCTAATGTAAATCTCCTGTCCTCTCACAGACTTCATCTAACATGCTCAGAATATTTCTGGCATTAGTAAAAGGGACAGACAGGACATCTTCAAGATTTATTGGAAACATGTTTGGAGGAAGTTACAAACATTCATAAATTACTTCAGCGCCATAACAATTTAAATTGCTTTAAAATAGATTATGATGAAACAACAGCTGACTTTCTTGATCAGAGAGAGGACACAAATTATTTATAGTGAAATTTATGCCCATTGCCATTCTAACATCTTTCAGTAAGTTGTCATCAGTAGTGGGTTTAGCAGAGGTGAGCCTGAAGATTCCCAGTCTGGCTGATGAACAACAAGTAGAAACAGGAGTTCTTTGTATCCTCTTTGTGTAATTCATAGTCCATCCCTTAAAAAGCCAGCACCAACTGGCCTCTTTTCTGAAGGAAGAAATAAGTGTAAAAATTGAGTGAAAGGTTGGCCCCATAGAATTCTGTAGGAGTTTTGCCATTGATCTCATTAAGGCCAGGAATTTCCTTAGGCCTCTGAAAACTTTGGCTCAATTAACTTCTAAGATATTTTACTAAAGAAAAAATCTGAGTAGCAGAAAGTTAATAAATACTTCAGATAGTTAAATTATTAAGCTGGAGCCCAATATATGGTACTTTAACACTTTGTAGTATGTACTATATTATTTACTGTGAATTTTTAGGCAGTTCACTTCATACAAGCAATACTATGCATCATCTGGGTATTGTTCTTTAGCACAGCAAGGACCATAAAATGAAAATCCAAGAGCTGTGCCTTAAACCCACCATCTGCACATACCCCCACACCCTAGATATTCCATGAAAAACTGAGTATCTTTTCTGAGAAGGCTACATAACCTCATCTCGGATTGCTGTTATGATTAATGATTTGTTTATCAATCAGGCCTTGAATTAACAAAAAATGTCCTCATTGCATTACGCACATGGATAGTTCTAAAGAAGTAATTAAGTATTTTCTGCAGCTTTGCAGGATCAGAATTTCAGACATTCTATTTGTAGGTTTGCAAACTACATGCCAGAATTTCTCAACATGTACACTTTATGGAAGCTACGCAATTTGTTTATTTGATCATTTTCTTTTGCGCAAATACTCTAAAAAATACTCTGTTTTAGAAGAAATTTCAAGGTGATGCATGTACTATAAACACAATCCCATTCTGTTTAAAGATTAGCTATGTACAGATCCTAGAGACTTGTGCATTAATGTTTATTAGTAATACAGTTGTAACAATTCATGATTATTTTAACGTGTCAGTTATGACATAACATATGATTATATATATATACACACACACACACACATTAATTGGGGATATATAGTAAGTAAAATAAAGTGCAAAATACACAAAGTTGATGATAACTGGCACAAATTAACCTAAATATTTGTAATAGACAATGACAGTGCAAGCACACAGTAGCTAAACTTCTGCTTTAAAGCCATTAGGAAGTACTTCCGTACTTCATTTGAAAGTTCTATTTTGGAGACATCACAAGTTAAATTAAACAAAATAGTCACATTTGTTAATTGTGATGATTATTTTATTATTAAAGTAAGAAAAATAAAGCTTGAAACCAAACAGCACAAAGTTGGTTACTTCTGTTACAGTCTCCTCTGCATGCCACTCTGTGGAGGACGTTTAACAGAGATTATTCCTTTGAGAGTGGGATTGCCTTTGGTAAGAAACTTTCCTTTTGGTAAATTGAAACCAACGTCTTATTTCCCAGCATTATGATGAGTCCAGAATTGCTATATCCTCTGATGCTAAAAATGTTTATAGATAATACATGACTAGAAGAACTCTGCTTAAAAGGGATCCTGTTTGGTACACGGTTTATAACCTAAGCAGTTTAGAATTGGGCAAAGTAAACTATCTTAACTAAGTCCTATAAAAGCAAAGAAAGTATTTTAATCAGTTACTTAGAAGATGTTAAAACAAAAAAGCAGTCCAGTAGCACTTTAAAGACTAACAAAATAATTTATTAGGTGATGAGCTTTCATGGGACAGACCCACTTCTTCAGATCATAGCTATACCAGAACAGACTCAAGAAGCGGGTCTGTCCCATGAAAGCTCATCACCTTATAAATTATTTTGTTAGTCTTTAAACTCTTACCGGACTGCTTTTTTGTTTTGATAGTATGTAGACTAGCATGGCTTTCTCTCTGTTACTGTTAGAAGATGTTGTGTAAGGAGTTGTTTTGAGATAGGCTAATTAACGAATATTTAGAATCTTAAATCCAATGAAATCCCACTTTTTCTTTGTATTCCAGTGCTGAACCTCTGTTTGCGCTCCAGGAAGAGATGGCATAATATTCTGTACTTAAAAGGTTTCTTACATTAGTAATCAGCTGAGCTACATCAGTAGGTTTCAGCTTGGTACATAAAGCATTTTGCAATTTGCATAGTAATTATATTAGGAAATCACACTGGGCAGTTGCATATAGTTAAAATACTTACTAATACACCCTTCAGAGTAGTTTCCCATTTCAAGCTCTCAGAAATAAAGAGGGCTTTTCTACAAAACATTTCTCAAATACATATTTTCTCTAAAGTTTTAAAAACACAAGCAGGTGTTTTCTTGCAAAAGGGAGCGGGGTGATAGAAGCCCACTTTATGGCCTAACTTTATTGTTCTGATAACACAGTCTCACATTCCTCTTTGAAGTAGCTTGCATAAAAAACATCCTCACATTATTTTATAGGACCCAGTTCTTTCCTAAAGCGTATATATTTATGAAGGTTTTTTCTCATGATATAAAGCATTATGCACTCATTTCCTGTGTTTGACCCAGGGTCCTCAGAGTTACAATCCGCGTGTTATAGTAATTGAACAATGCGTAAATCTAATTGGCATTTTTAGTGATACATTTTTTAAACATATAACAAAATAAAAAAGATAAAAGATAAAGTTAAAAACTGATTTTTAATGTAGGTCTAAACACTCCTGGGGCTCATAAACAGTTTTATTACCAAGGAGGTGTTATCTTCCTGGCACTTAGCTAGATTCTTGATGACAGGAAGGGGAAGCCTTTTGTAATTTGTTTTATTAGTTTATTCATAGGAATGGGACATATCCTACTTAATATCTTCAAAAACTGGTCCTGCTAGTGACAGGTAACCTTTTTCTTCCCTCCCCTGCCTTCCTCTATATAAACCCTGGATTCTGTTTCATTTTGTTAGACTCTAGGGTGCCACAGGACTGCTTGTTATTTGTGAAATTAAAATATAGTTAAGTATAGTTACATTTTTAAGCATTCTGTCCTACTATACTTGGAACTATATTTTAATATTCAGTAAAGGACCAAACAAATTTGTAATGGCCTAACATCATGAAAAACAGTTATAATTTTTCATATAATTTTACATCAATATTGAGATATCTTCACCACACCTTGCTTACTTCCATCAATGACAAAAATAAGCTTTTTTTCTGTTCTTTTGATAGGAACCACAGCAGATGTTATTACTGATGTGTTGTTTATTCCTCTTTTGAGGAGTCTGGACAGCTGAAGGATGGTCCACATGCAAATGTAAAAATATGTATCACCTGTAACATGGATATCATGTTGCTGTCATACCAGTGATAAGCATATCTTGGAACTTGAGTGCATGTCATTTGAGCATGGGACATGGGCCCATGATCACATAGACAAAGCCCTCTCTAAATAGTATCACATGTCAATTATACACAAGGGATCAGATCATCTTGAAAACTGGAATATTGCCCTTGAATTCTGTGGAGTGCTCAAATGTATCCCACCTAAAAATTTGGCCCTCTATCCATATTAGTTTCATAGTGCTACTAATTTTCTTCATTGAATGAACCCATAAATAGCATTCTGAAACATGCACCAACAGAACTACATTTCAGAATTCTCAAGCAGACAGAAAAAAGATCAGGCAGTATGTGTGCAGTAGTAATAAAAGTGAGAAAGTCTGGTACGTGAATAGTCACATCTGTATTAGCTAAAATTTCATCTTGACCATGTTTACATCATTTCTTTATATCAGATTATGTTATTTCTTAAGATTCTAGGCTGTGTTCCTGTTACCTATTATCTTCATAGTCTTGCTGTCTTTCTGTGAGCTTCTGTAGGTTTGTGCTATTTATGATAGAGCATTCATGTTTTTCTTAATTGTTACTATAAACTAAATATTGGGTCTTCTGAAGTCATAAATTAAGGTATTTTACTAAGTATTTTAGCACCTGCAGCTGCCCTCAGTGAAATCGTAGTCACTTATTCTCACAAAACAAGTTGGCATGCATTTTAAAGTGTTATAGTCAAGTTACACTTTTCTGTTTTGGGAGAATCATTTCCTTCCACATGACTTTTTATAACCAAAATGTGGAAATTCTCTATGAAAATTCTATGAAAAGAATTGCGGGAAATACAGTAAGTTCATATCTGGCAGCCCTGGGACCAGGAGGGTGCCAGCTATTCAAATATTCTGAATAATAGAGAGGTAGACCTAGCAGTGCATAACACTAAAGAAAAACAAGATTAGATATTAAAAAACAAACACATGTATGCAGAGTGCTTTATTTACCAACAGCAGTAGTATTGTACACTCTAAACTTATAGGCTGTGTCTACACTTGCATTCCTCTTTTGAAAGAGGTATGCAAATTAGGGAAATCAAAAATGCAATGAGGTGCAGATTTGCATAGCTGGCACATCATTTGCATGTTTTTATTTCAAAATAGCCGCTTTTGAAAGAAGAAAACCAGCGTACACACTGCTTTTTTGAAAGTAAACCCCATCTTCAAAAGAATCCTCCTTCCCTTTTTTATGGGAAGAAGGATTCTTTTGAAGATGGGGTTTACTTTCAAAAGAGCAGTGTCTACACCGGTTTTCTTCTTTTGAAAGAAGCTATTTTGAAATAAGGATATGCAACTGAGGTGCCAGATATGCAAATCTGCACCTCGTGCATTTTCAATTTCCCTTATTTGCATTTCTCATTTGAAAGAGGAATGCAAGTGTAGACACAGCCAGACTGTATTTGCTATTTGTTTGTATTTACTTTCACTATATTGTACTTATGGAAACAATAACTAACATTTACTTGTGATTAAAATGCTGGTTATCTGACAGTTCTAAGTAATAGATGCCAGATATGAAAAAATGATGGGTCAGAATGAGGAGTGTGACCTTGACTTATAGAGGACTGTGTTATGCTAGGATTTAATCTAACTCTGCTGAAATGTATCTTTTATTATTTACAATAATTTATTCATTGCAATAAAAATGACCAAAAAAATGACCAGTAAAGCTTCCCAAGAGGGGAGAAAGTTGTCAGTTTGGGAGGTTCTTCTATGTAGTCCAATTATCTATCCAAGTTACCATAAAATTCACTAATTGGAGCCTGAAAGCCAAACTACATATGCCCTAGCAATAGAAAGTTGTTTTGTTAATTCCATCAAATAAGTGAAGCTGAAACAATATTAATTGCCCTTAGCAGCAACCTATATTTTTGTGCAGGAGACATTAGAAGCAATAATAGGCATATTCCTTCGGGTGTTAAAAGAATTAATTCTCCCTGACAAAGTGGGTCTTTGCCCATGAAAGCTTATACTCCAAAAACTCTGGTAGTCTATAAGGTGCCACAGGACTTCTCATTGTTTTTGTGGATACAGACTAACACAGCTACCCATCTGATACAGTTCTCCCTATGATATTATTAAGTGAGAAATCCATAGATTAGACATGTTTGAACCTAACTACCTTCACAGGAAGAAGATCATCAACAAGTCTCCTCCACTTCACTTTGTCTTGGATCAAAGCTTCTAGCTAGCTCCAGGAGTACCCCAGTTGTTGTCCTTCAGTCTCAGTAGACCTTCTTCATGTTGTCTGAGATCTTCCTCATTTGCATTTTCCTTGTGGATTCCATGTGAGAGGATGGACAGACTATGCTGGAGGATGGTTTTCAGAGAGTGTGGCCTAGCCATCCCCACTTTCTTCTCTTGATTGCTACACCAGGTCTTGCATCCATAAAAGAGCACTCTTCACATTTGTGTTAAAGATCCACAGTTTCATCTTCGTAGATATTATTTGTGAACTCCATATGGGACAGAGAGCCTTGAATGCAGCTTTTGTTTTCCCTGTCCTGGCATTGATATCCTTATCTGTTCCTCCATCTATGCCCATAGTACCTGGCAAGCTTCCTCTAATTGCTCTGGTCTACAATTGACTTATTCTCCTGGCCGAAAATAGTTTCAAAACAACTATAAGGGGATTGAATTTAAGGTTAATAATAAAGTGAAAACACAATGCTAGGTTTGTGGCCATTATTAGAACACAGGGTTGCCATTTACAGATAATTGTGAGAAGGGTAATAAGTATTTTACTTGATGATTCCAGTCTTTAATACTCAAGTGATGCTTCAGTCAGGTAAAAAGATAGGCTTACCATATTTGAACTTTCAGAAAAGAGACCCCTGAGAAGGCATGTATCTGTACTGACTCACATTATACTAAAGTACTATATATGCACTGTAACACATTAGTACAGCATGAGTTGGTAGATGCTGACACAGATTACCCTCAGGGGTGTTGCCTTTTTTATACGGTAACCTTAATTCTGTTAAAAAAAAAAAAAAAAAAAAAAAATACATCACAGTTTGTCTCCAATGCAGTTCGTGTTTAGATGGATCCTTGTGGCCTAGGTTTTATATTATAAATAGGTATAGAGAATTTAGGTTAATCAATGTGAGGTTCACTGTTGATTTAAAGTAATAATATTTGTGATACAGGCAGTTCAGTTACATACAGCTTCTCATTGATATTTGTACAAAGGATGAACTGCATCCAAGATGACTGTGTCCACAGTGGCAGGCAGACTGCAGACTTTCCATTGCTCTTGTTATCATTAAAAATAAAGTAATAAAAAATCCTCATGCCATGCCTTTGCCATGCCTTCCATTCCAGATTTGAATTTTCTATTACATTATTACTTTTGTAACAATGGTATAGTCAAGCTAACTTTTTTACTGTGTGTGTATTTTTCATTTATTCTATATACAAGATTTAATACAAGTGTTAATGGATGGGGGTATTGCATCTGGAATACCATCAAGTCCACATTTATATAAACACACAATATTCCTCAAGATAAGTTGCAGAACTTAGCCCCCATTTCCAAATGCGTAATATGATGATAAAGTAAGGTGAAGTTAAAGGCTATAGAAATGTTTCTGATTCAAACAAGCACTGACATGAATTTCTTGTTTCTGATTCAAACAAGTACTGACATAAAGCATTGACATAAATTTATATACATGTATTTGTTTTGACATGGGTTTTCAAAACTGAGTCATCCTCATTTGCACTATATCTGATATTCTCATGCATTTGCATGGATATAAATGTGCATAGATAAAAAAAAAATTGTAATCCACGATTTGTGTCTTATGTTTTTGATAACAAAAGTTTGTCTTGTCAAAAAAAAAATCATCTTGAATATTTTACCCGAGTGATAGGAACTGAATATAAAAGCTAAGGAATGTCACACATACATTTAAAATGTAGTTCAGTATATTTTTACCCATCCCATTCTACCTTGGTATGTTATTAGCTGAAAAATAATTTCAGTGCAGACAAGGTTACATAGTATTCTAAACTTTTTAGAATCCCTTGTACTAAAAATAGTGATATGTTTTTGTTAGGTACAGTTTTAGAAACTTTATTCAGTTATTTACAATAGTTGTCTAAAATTATCTTACAGAAGTGTAGTATAGACCTTTATTTTTTCAGCTCATGTTTTATAACCTTGCACAAATTCAGCTGTTTTGGCTGAAAATTTAAAATTGGTTTTGGCTCTGAAAACATACAGAAGTACGTTAGGAGGCAAAAAATAAAATGTGTTGAACCTCATTTTCTTTAAAAAGCTGCAAATATAACACCTTTGTCTATTATTGACAAACTAATCCTTTTGCACTTATATCCAACTCCTTTCACAAAGGAAAAAGTTGAACTTACAAATATTTTCCAGCAATGAGGAATTTTTAAAAGCAATTTAGATATTTCTATGCTTTTAAATTTAACCAGACAAAAGTTCAAACTGATTGAAACTTTATTCAGGTTTGACTAAAATATAGCAACATTCATATCCCATAGCAGTGCTCATTCAGGCTCTTTCTACACATACCACTTTCCTCCAAAAGTGGCATGCTAAAGAACAGCCTGAAATATGCTAATGAGGTGGATGCAAATTCCTGATATTCTTCCGGACTCCAAAACAACTTGTACAAGCGCAGCCCCTGGCGGTCTTCTGGAAGGAAGTCCTCCTTCTGGAGGCCCCTTCTTCCCGAAAAAGTGACGTGTAGAAACAGCCTCAGAGTCTCTTCCAGTGATTTAAAACAGAGAGCTAAGAATAAAAGAAACAATAGTCTGAGCAGTGTTTAGCTAAAAGCCAAACTGCTGAGACAAGACTTGGATTTATTTTAATATAGCAATGATTTCAAGTGACCAGGTGCAAAATGAAATAATGGCTTACCTATAATCACAGCATTTCAAATTAAATGGAGAAATTGTTGTTAGAACATGACTAAGGAGCTAAAATATAAATAAATATGCCAGATATAAAAACTGAAACATAGAATTGTAAAATCACTATCAAATGCTTCAAAATATCTGTTAGTCTATAAGGTACCACAACTTTCTTGTTGTTTTTGCAGACACAGACTAACATGGCTACCCCTCTGATATAAAATGCTACTGTTGCCTTACTGGACTCTTTAGGGGCTACATATATGGTGGGGCTATATCATGAGCATGGAATATCTCATTGGCTGGTGGTAAATCACAGTTTATAAATTGTCCATATCAGCCTGAGAAATAAAGAAGCATGTGGAGTCCAAGTTTGTAAGATGGTGAAAAATTTAATTCTTGCAAAGCAAGAGCCCTCCTTGTGGCTAAATCTATAGGTGGCAAAAGGCTGCAGCAGATGCTTTATAAAAATTTGATCACTCTGTTATGGAACTTTCTAGCCAAAAAATGATGTGCTTGGATAATTGGTCAGCTCTTTGCAACCTGATTACCCTGAAAAGGGGTGGTGTACACTCTTCTCTCTCAGCCTTGAGGTGGAGGTGGAAGATTAGTTGGACAATAGTTGCTCTCCTTCTACTCCATAGCATATTTGTACAAAGCTTTTAGCCAAGAAGAAGGGCTAGCTTTACACTGTGTTGCCCTTTTAAATCTCTCCTTTATCTGAATGACATTCTCTAAGCAAGGGAGCCTCTGGCCCATGTTCTGGACATGGTTCTTTCAGGGTCAGTCCCTGGTGAACCACCAGCTCTTTTGTTTACCCGAGCCTCCAGAACATGGCAACTCACAGCTTCTCAATGGCCTCATTTTGCCATTCCCAGCTAATGACAGTTGCAGAAAGTGAATTTAGGGCCTGATCCTGCTCTCATGGAAGTCAAAGGAAATATTACTATTCTATTTGTAGTGGAAGAAAGATCAGATCCTTAATTTTCAGTGCTAAAAATGTTAAAGGGTTAAAAAAATCAAATAAAACTTAGAATTTTGGTCTGGTTAAAATGGTATGTTTCTGCATTTGATGGATAAAACATAATAAATAGTTAAATTAGATATCTGTCGTTAAACCTGTATTTTCATATACTTCTACGTAAGCCTTTTTAAGTATTCATATAAATAAGAGTCTGAAAAAGGTGCACAAAATTACAAATCAAAGAGTTAAAATCAGCTGAGAATAGATACAAATTAAGATACAGCTATTACTTACTTCATTCATTCACCTTCATGCACTTGCCAACCAAAGTGCAAAAACATTACTAAAAATCATTGATTCATGATATATGAGGTCCAGTGATTTTAAAAATAAGTGGTACACAAATCCAAAGAACTCCTAGCACAGATGAACTGTAAGTAAATGGCTTGAATATAAGATTGTACTGAATGAGGAAGACTACCATATTTAACATCTACTATTGATGGCTTTTTAATGAAAGGTGTGAAATTAAGTTGTTATGTACTAAAATACAAAGATTTTCAGAACACCAGAGATCTGTCCTTAAAACAGAAATAAAGCCAAATAATCTGTAAGTGGAATTTGAGTACACACTCATGGTTTTTAGTTCACTAATCCTGTTTGTTAATCCATATATAACCATTGTTAACTACATTTAATGGCTGTAGGTCTTGTAGTATTGGCAAGATATACAGTGTTCCTATGATGATAATTAGAAACAACTTCAGGTTGGTGCTGTAATGATGTTCACCTGCAGTAGTACTTACAGAGAAAAAGATGCTCAGACAATTTTGTTAAGGTTAAGTGACTTACACTATGGAAAATCAATTAAGTATATTGGTCCACATTCTGATCTCCATTACCCTTAAGTTAATTGGGCAAACTCTATTAATTCAGTTACATTTACACTTTGATAATTGAATCTGAATTGACTCCTTCGTGTCAAAATGTATCAATTTATGTTCCAGTCCTCCAAAATATGTCTGTGCATTCTTAAATATAGGTGTGAAAATAGTCCAAATGAGTCTTTGCAGGGTCAGAGTGAAGTAAAGTATTAAGTAAAATCGAATATAATCAGGTTGACGTGCAAAGGGGAAAAAAAGCACTTGTGCTATTTTTTTGTTTGTTGATGTACAAAGAAGGCTGGAAATGATTCACCAAAAACAAAACTGGTTGGGGGACAGATGGTTTATTTGTCTCTGGTCCCAGCTATAGCCTCTTTTGCATCACTCTGACCTTTTCGTAGCTTTCTGTATAACACCACTTCTCAGTTGCCAATGGCAGCGAGCAAAGTAGCCAGAGAGTATGTACGGCAATCCAGTGATCCTCAAGAGACCATTGCAAGCTGGCAGACTTTAATACAATTCTGGAGCTGTGCGAAGTAATTCCAGATGTTGAAATAGTCCAGGCATTGGGAGAGCACAAGAAAAGCTCCAGGCTACCTTCTACCTTCCCTTGTCAGCAGTGCTGAGCAGACAACTGGTGCATCTGAGGATCTAGACTTAAAAAGTTTAGGTCATGCGTCTTTATGTTCTTGCCCCTATGTCACTAGTCTATGGCCTAGTCTACTGCCCAGCTCTGATGTAACAGCAACAATGCAAGCACCAGCTGAATTATACTAGTGAGAAATTTGGGGGAAAATAGATTAATGCGTACAAGACCTATAATGATGGAATTTTAATGAAAGATTGATATTAAAAGAGTCAAGAGAGTGAATACTGAGCCATTGGTAGTGGATGATATTTTTAAGATGACCCTTTAAAAATGCTTTTGTTTGTTGTTGTTAATGCTTATTTAACTTCAATAATTAAAAAAAATTTGGAGAAAAAACATCTTTATTAAAGATTCATTAACCTAATTCCTGTAGCTAAAGTATGGGAATTTATAAATATGCATCTCCTGAGACCTCCACAGAGTCCTCCAGCCAGCCAAGGAAGACAAGACTTAAAGTTTCTAAGGTAAAAGCAGAAGAACTCCAACTTCAAACTTATCTCATATTTTGCCCTTTTTCAGGTATTAGACGCTGGCAACAGGGGAGGTTTTTACCAGTAGAGGCACGTCCACATGGCCTGTTTACTGCTGGCAGCAAGATCTCACAGCACTATGCCAATTAGCTGTGTGATTATGCTAACGAACAGCCATTTGCAATTGCAAAACTGTTCATTAGCATGGAGCTGCTGGGAGAACAGCTCCAGGTAGACTTGTCCCATATGAACCGGTATAATACACGAAGATAATGTTTTAGGCACTGTTTGTATAAGGTACAGTGCTCTTAGAATTCACCTTCCAATGATTACAAAAGTGCCATGATGGTGGCCCACTATGGGTGTGTCACATGCCCATTCTTATATCCAGTATCAATACATCACATTAAAATGCATAGATCTAAAAGTAAACCCAAAGAGTGGTTTTATGGTTAAAAGATCTGTGCATACCTTGACCAATTGGCCTAATGAGGTTAAGATTGGTTTTGGTCATGGAGAAGTCCACAGCACAGATATACCTGAGATATTTTTGTTTTATTTATTTAGATGTACACAATCCACTGAAAAGCATCTATCCTGAAGTTCTGTCTTCCCTATTGCACACATGCAGTTATTTAAAGTTAGACATTATTGAATCCAGAAATCTAATTACCTGATTTCCAATAGTGAATGCTATTTATATTTAAAATCAGGTAATAAATTAGTTTAATTTTAGTTTGCTCCACTTGCAGTTTCACTGTACATAAAATTGGGGGCATAAATTTAGAGTCTATTGAATGTGCCTCTTTAAATTTTTTGAGAGAATTCCTTCCTGAATACTAAATATAACTCTTACTCATTTAAGAATCCTGAACTCCTGCACTGAAACTGGTAGGAATTCCATGTGTAAAGATTACACAAATGAGTAAGGTTTGCAGATTCAAGCACTTATTCTCTTATTTAGTTTAATGCTACCTACTCATTGAGGCAGTTACTTTAGTTCTTGTCAGCCATACTCAATCCATTGTACTTTATAGTTTTTCAACTATAATTTTGTAGTTTGTTAGACTTCCATGAACACACTATAAATGTACACAGCACTTTGTACATAGATCCCTTTCCTCTGATGTTTACACATTTTCTGTAGAAGATCTTTTTGTGAAATGTTATTTTTAGAAAAATGTACAGTTTAATTGAAAGGGTCAGTTTTCTTGATTGCTGGAGGTTGTTAAAGAGTCAGATTTGTTAAAGATTGTGGGTTTTATATGCAGAATGCCATAGTAAGAAATATAAAACTCTATTGTATTGAAAATATCAAAATATATGTGTCCTTGCAATAGAAAAGGAAGTAGTTTGCTACATAGTGGGAGAGGGGAACCTAGTTTAAGCTTTTTGTGCCTCAGGTAATCCACTAAAAGTCTCCTTGCATGCTGCAGTGCAACATAAGAAATTGTCTAAGAAAAGAGATTGCATGTTTTAGTTTCCACTTAAAGTTCCTGTTCCTTTGAAGCTTATAGTAACAAGCTCCTGTGTGATGAAAGGTGATCAAACAAATATTTATACAGAAGACAGCCATTTTTATGCAAAACAATAGTTTTCTTACAAGTATTCTCAGATGTTATCCTTCCCATTTCTTGCATCAAACAGTGACAAAGGTTATTATGTGTGCTGTCTATCTGAGTAACAAACTTGGATGACTGACAATTGAAACATATTATATTCATATTTATTTTATACTTCTCTATGATAGCCCTTTGGACAAGGATGTATTAAGACTTAATGATGCCCAGATCTATGGAAACACCAATGCCTTCACCAAAGTCAGGTCCTCCCCACCGAGGAGGAAGATTCTTCTTCTCAGCCTAGCCCTGTTCACTTTTCCCCGTGACAAACTTTCTTATCTACCTCATACTTCTTACTGTTTTTTTCCCTGCCAAGTGAAGCAAAAAAACCCACTTCTCAACCTCAAGCAGGCTGACCTAATCAACCCGTTTTTTAGAGTACTGGTATGATGTCATGTCTCCTTCTGAGTAGGCCTTTGCAAGTGACAGTCCGGTTCACCACATTCCATTTCAAAATGGAGGATTATAAAATACTCCATTAACTACCCTTCAGATTTAGTCCAGTGTTTAGTTTGTACGTTACAGTGTTGTGAATCAGTAATAATACAGCTAAGATCAGGAACCCAGCTATGTTAGCCTAATTTAACAAGTCCAGAGTATAAAGTGGATCAAACTTCAATTTAAATTCCCAGGTCCATGTGACAGGTATCAGAGAAGTAGCCATGTTAGCCTGTATCTTCGAGAACAACAAGAAGTCCTGTGGCATCTTATAGATTAACAGATATTTTGGAGCATAAGGTTTCATGGGCAAAGACCCACTTCGTCAGATGAGGAGGGTCTTTGCCCATGAAAGCTTATGCTCCAAAATATCTGTTAGTCTATAAGGTGCCACAGGACTTCTTGTTGTTCAGGTCCATATACTCTATCATCAGAGTTAAGGTGACTCCCAATGTTAGAAATCTGAGATCTTATACTCCATTAAGTAACTTAGCCTGTCCCTTTGGTAATGTGGGATTGTACCCTAGATTGTAGTTCCCATTTCTCAGTTCAGTCTCTCACTGCAGCACCAGTTGGTTTGTAAGAAGACAGCACTCAAATTCAAAGAAGTATTTGCAGTTTTATCAAATGGAAATGACACAATTAAAAAAGCCTGTCTACATGGTTCATTTTTTGAATAGCTTTTATGTAAGACCCATTGGTTGTTGGGCAAACTGGAAAATAAAACTGATGCATCCAGAATCAAATGCCCCAGCAATAGCTTTGACAGTGAAACTGGACAATCATTGTGCTCTTGAATTAACTCTCACAGAAAAATGATAGACAAAAACACCATAAAATCTGTGCGCCAACACTTTTCACAAAGTGATCTTGTCACATCTGAGTTTTCAAAGTTCATTTTCAAAGGAAACCTGGGCAAAACCATCAAAAGAAAAGCCTGGTGAATTTAAATTCAGAACTTTGCTAGACAGTAAAAACTGTCAGTGCCACAGTGATGCAGGGTTTATGAATCATTACAACAATTCGTAATACACCCCATTGTCTGCTGACCACTAATTGCCCACTTTAAGACGTCTCTCACAGTGGGTTTTAACCCCTTTTGGTTAACAGTCTGTGTCAACTTGTATTTAGCTCAGACCCTCTGGGTTTCCTTCCTCAAACACTAACAAAAGCCTCATGAAGCTTGAAGCCTTGTATGTCCCACCAACAGAAGTTGGTCCAGTGAAAGATATTACCTCACCTACCTCATCTGACTGATTTATGATGTTCTTAAGGTTATATTTTTCATCCGTAGAAGGATTGTTGCATTTACCTGAGAAGACATTCACATTTGCAAGCCACTCAGTTGACCTTTGAGGTCTTTGGAATACATTGTCTTGTAATAGTGAACAGTGTTAATTTAACGGAATCTGATTATTTGTCTCCTCATTTAGTAAAGCATGCCAGGTAGCAAACCGCATCTCCTCTATCTAATGATTGTGTCCATTGTGATCAATGCTTATAAAATATGTGTATGTGTTTACCGTATTTGCTTTTGTTGGCAGTAAAAATTAGTGGAGTATCACTGTATATATTTAATAAATATATAGGACAAGACTCCATTTAGTTGATACATGTCTCTGTTTATGTGTTTGTACTACTTTGAAGAACCACTGTGTTTATTTTTTGTAAAAGAGGTGAAGGATAGATTATAATCTAGAGAGCATGTAGTTTGAGAGAAGTCAAAGCAATTATATAAATAATGAGAGTTATAACAAAACTTTACTTTAAAATGACTCATGAATTAATTTGATAATAAAATGCATTAGATTTAGGAGATACTATTACACATACACTTAATTTGAATGTTTTTACTTTGTAAATATAGTACGTTTACCCCTAAAATGCAAGGCAGACGGATGGGAACTTCAGGGAGAATCATCACAAAGAGCACAAGTGTGAGTGGAGAGATGTACAAACTGGAACATAATGATGGGAGTCAGTCAGACACTGCTGTCGGGACGGTTGGAACAGGTGGGAAGAAAAGACGATCCAGCCTCAGTGCCAAAGTGGTTGCCATAGTTTCTCGAAGAAGCAGAAGCACATCCCAACTTAGCCAAACAGGTGAGTGTAATATACTCAACTTGAAAATGGGTCACCCGAAGTACTGAAACTTACACTTTACCCATGGGATTTGTGTGTGTCAGAATGTAGTCTGTCCATCTCAGATGGAGTTTTCAAGTCATTTCTAAACTTGGCAAAAAATCCATACAATAATGTTTTAATCATTTGTATTATAAATCTTTTCTGTCCCGATGAATGAATGTGTTTATCTCTCAGAAGCCTTGTTTACATGTCACCAAGGAAATGCAAAGAAACATATGTGGTTATCAAGAGTTTGTGGCTAGACGTAAATCACATATTATAGGTACAAAATCTTTTTGACAGCACAATTCACTACAAATGTAGAACCTGTAACCTGCAGCATATAAAGGTTAGGTATATAATACACATAAGTTTAAGGTGTAGATGTATCACTTACAATACTAACATACTTTAATGATATTTTAAGAGAATACATCTTATCTCAATGGCAAGAAAACCTAGTATTTGCTGTTTAAGAGCAATCTGACAAAATGGGGTCAGTGAATTCAATACGGTGCTTCATTATGGGCTTTAAGGGTTTTAGCTCTTTATTACTACTTCAGACGTCTTAAAAGCCTTGCATCTGTGTGGCCTGAAGGGCAAACAGCTCACAAAGAAAGGAGCAAAAGGAAAAGATGTTTTAAGGCCTCCAGTCTTGCTCCTGCTGAACACAGTGAGTTTTGCTATTGACTTCAGTAGGAATAGGCTCAAGTCCTTAATGTCTTTGTTGCTAAAAGAAAAGAAAAAGCTTCAGATGAGCACAGCACTCGGGAGTATTGCAGTGTTTCTATCACATAAGATAATCTAAGTGAAAGTAAGTATCAATATTGTGTATTTGTATTATTGAATTATCCTTTTCATTGCCTTTCCTTGTTTTTCTTTTGTGATCAGAGGCAAGGGGTTTTTTTTATTGCAATTTCAGGAAGTTTGAATTAAAAAATTAAATATTCATCTAGTTTTAGTCTCATTTTAAAATTGAATGTATAGGCTACATTATGCATTTGAGGCAAATGAAAACTGTAATGAGATCATTTGAAGTCCAGATTAGAATTTATGTTAATACTGTGTTGTTCTGATCAGAAATGCAGTAGGATCATTACCAGTCTCATTAATCTAAGTAACAAAACAGATTGTTTCTTTAACTAAACCTTATTAGTTCAGATCAATCAAAATCATCTGCTGGAGTTTAAAATGTAAATGTGGGTTGGCAGTATTGAAAGTGTCTGTGTTGATAAGTCCCAATTTATTAAGAACTACGTATTTTAATTTAATTTTAATTGTGTTTATAAGTATTGCTTGAAGTTTATCAAATTGAGTTGGAAATTGCATTCTTTGTGACCTTCAGTCCCTCCAAAACAGGAACTGAGGAGTTAGCTCTGTGATCCACCCTGTAGTCTGGTAATCTTTTTTGATATGTGGCCGGCAAAAAACCCTGTCCAGGACTCACAACACTGTGGGAAGCTCATCAGAAGGCAGCAGTGGAGTAATTGTCTGGTTTTATCAAAAGCACAGGAGACATTTGATATGCATTTAATTGGGCTGTAACTTTATTATTGGGTGTCTGGGACTACCCACTGAGAAAGGTATATGGTGTAGAAAGCTCCCTGTCTATTCTGTAACTACCCAGGGGGTTTCCATCAGTTCCCCCTCAGTTGTACATCCAGGTCCCACCAAGAAATCCATTGCCAAGATTTTACCATCCACCCCCTTGCAGGAGGGTTAAGATGGACTATAAGCAAGAAGGGTTGGCTCCCTGCCATTTCAACCAGAGGAGCCCCCAGCCCTCTGCCTTAACCAGCACCTCTCTTTAAGTCCTTTACCAGGCCTTTGTCTGGTCATGCATGCTGTCCCTATGACATACCTGCTCTGAACATCTGCCACAAGGTGTCACTAAGCAATCAGCTTGGCTGCCTCCCTTTAGGCCCCCAACTTCCCAGCCCCCCAGTGCCCTTGCCTTGCTGTATGGAAAAAGGGGTTTCCAATGCCTGGGCTTGCAGCTTTAACAAGTGATTGCTTGGGAAGGACACAAAGGGGTCACCAGCCAAGTGAATCCCCTCATGTGACTCCTTCCCACACCACTCAGCCTGGGGAGGGCCCCACCTCTTCTCACCTCTGCCCTGCCCCCACTGCAACCCAGGCCCCACCTCTTCCCATCACAGTCCCACCCCCTCTCCATCCCTTCACCCAGCCCTGCTCCACCTCTCCCAGCCCCCACTCTACACTCTGGCCACCCTCATCTGGCCCCCCTTCAAATCCACTACCACAAGTGACATAGCGCAGTGTGGGAGGCAGTCCCCCCGTTAATGGGGGAACCTGGCAGCAGGGATTATCTCTCCCCCGCGCACACACCAGTGGTGGCAGAGGAAAGCACTGTGACCTGGCTCCATTGCACTCCACTCCCCTGGCTCCAGCCATGTTGCTCCATTTCCAGACACTGAGTGCAGGGACGGTTCCATCCCTTCCCAGAGCCCCTTTCCTGAGTGACAAGCCTGGGAGCCGGGAACTAGAGTGGGCTGGAGCTGGGTAACAACCACTATATGGGGAGCCATTGCTCCTTCCAGTGTCAGGCCTCCCTCTAGACCCCCCAGGCTTCATCGCTGTGAGGGTATGCTTGGAGGAATGGGCGACTGCCTCCTACATTCACTGGAAGTGAGTCAGAAGCGGAGCAATATGGCTGGAAGTTGTGGGAGCAGAGCAGCCTGGGAGCATGTCACTCCACTTCCTGCTGCCACCACTGGGTGTGTGGGGAGGGGTGCCCACCTCAGCTGCTTGCACAGGGCACACCACTAGTCCCCAGGACCCCCCAAAATGCTGTGACCCGCGCAGTTGTATGAACCCACCATTGGACAGAAGAGCGCTGGCTTCTGGTCCCTTGTCCCTCAACCATAGCAATGGGGGGGTGCACGTGACCCTTTAGGCCCCCATGCATTGCCCCTGTGCACATACATGGGCACTTTAGGTGCAGTGCAATCATTTGCCTGCAATGAAGGAATCTCTCCCTGATTCCTAATAATTACAGAGATTAGCTTAAACTCTAAACGCTGAAATTTTATATCACTTCCCACAGCGTTTGTTTTTGTTTGTTTAGGATTTTTAAAGCATGAATTATTGTCATCCTGGATATTCTTGTTCTTCACAAGCATACAATAACTCTTTGACTCTTATCTAAATCAAGTTGAAATTTCAGCTGGACTTTTCCGCGTGACACAAATGTCATGTCAGACTGTTGATTTGCAGAGTTTTTAAAGGGTAATAATACTATATTCAGCTTCAAGAGATTCAAAGTACACTTTACAGCAATGTTTCTTGAACTATGTTCCAAACAGCAGTGGTGTTCCATGCACCACTCGCAGGTATGTCGTGAGCATCTGACACTTTTTTGATATCATACACAGAAGGTATATATTTTCTACTATTAAAACCAAATACAACGTTACCACTTCATTGCGATGATACCTGATTAAATTACTTCATTTTGATTTTGCTGTATGTGTTGCTGTTTGCTTGATTGGTTTTTTTTTTTGTTTTTGTTTGTTTGTCCTGATGATTTTTTTGAGAAAATTCTCATGGGTGTTCTGACTGAAAATTTATTGTTCAATGTTCTGTGGTCTCTAAAAGCTTAAGAAACACTGCTTTAGAGTATTCAGTGTCTTCCAGTGCAGTGGAAACTATAAGAATGACTTTTGATTATAAAAATGTGCTTGTATACTACTGTCAGCCTAAAACTGTGCTGAATATGATACTTAGTTTGCCTTACTGTCAAAGTCCAATTATTACCTTGCATGATGAAAGGTTTCAGAGGGGTTAGTCTGTTTTAGAAAAAAAAAAAACTCCTTAGTCCTTTGTCACCTTGAAGACTACCAGATTTATTTGGGCATAAGTTTTCATGGGCTGCATCTGACAAAGTGTACTCCATCCCTTGAGAGCTTAGGCCCAAAATAAATTTGTTGGTGTTCAAGGTGTCACAGGACTCATTGCTTTTGTTTGTTACCTGTGATTTGTCAAAGTATTCCCAACCATACAGAAATCCCCAGCATTAGAATAAAAAGTATGTTATCCCAAAAGGACAGGAATCAAATATTGACCTAAAAAATTGGAATGATTGACATTCCTTTGAAAAAAATTCAGTTGTGGAGTTCCAGGTTTTCTCCATTTGAAAAGACAATGAAGAATAATGTCTAAATTAATATAGTTCAGCAGTGTCAAAATCCCAAAGGCCCTTGTTTGGACATATTTTTATGCCTATACAGAAATAGAACTTCATTTTCTTTCAGTAAAGAATATATCATAAACCAGTTTCTTGAATTAATTGTATTTCATTGGTTAATGTTGACACCTACGTGTAAAGTCTGAATCTGTCTTTCCCAGGAAAGCCCATAGTAGCAGACTAAGCATTCAAACTCTGGGTCCAAACTCGCAGAACTGTTGCCACATTTTCTCTCCAGGAAGAGGGATTAGAACTCACATATAAAGGGTGGGGGATGCATGGTTTCAGTCCACAAACCATAAGGATCTTGAATGAACTGGGTGGCCCCATTCCAGATTGCAGTAGATTTGTAAAGAGAGTTAACCATACTCTGATGGGCCCTACGTTTTTTCTTATATTCACAGTTCATCTCACCCAAGCTCAAGCATAAAATATGCTATTCTGATGTCCACATATGTGTATATATTAAAACTGTATAACTCTTAATGGAGCTTAATACATTCCATATTAGTATATACCTCTCCTATACTTGTTGGGTGCATCTACACTAGCAAGTTCTTTAAAAAGATTTTTCAAAAGAAGGGGGCTCTTTTAAAAGATTGTATGGAGCGTTTACACACAAAAAGTGTTCTTTCAAAAGTAAATCTAAAGAATGGATCATTCCTTTCAAAATCACTCTTCCTTTCCTGTTTCAGGAAAAGCGTCCCCTTTTGACAGCTTGTGTAGATGCTTTGCAGGCCTTCTATTTTTTTTTTTTTTTTGAAAGAGCAGTGCTCATGGGACCTGATTTTTCATTCCCTGGCCCGTTCTTTTGAAAGAGCGGGGGCTGTGTGGACACTCTCTTTCAAAAGAGCAGATCAATTTTTTGATCTGCTTTTTTGTGTGTTTATTCAGTCTTTCGAAAGAAGTTCTTTCAGAAGAAATCTTCCAGAAGGACTTCTTTTGAAAGATCTCTATAGTGTAGACGTAACCACTATGTATTTTGAGTGACATAGTTTAAATAAATATAGGGCCATAAACTATATGAATATTTACTAATTGTCTGCAAAAAATAAGGTAATCCAGGCCAAATAAAGAAATCCATCAAGTATCCTTATTTTATTTTCGTATGTATTTTATATCTAATTCTTGGATTCTCTATTTAAAATTTAAATATGTATATTGCTGAGTAAGTAAGGTAAATTATACACTTTAAAATAAATATATAAATATTTATCTCTTATTAATGTTTGAGAATCATCTCCAGTAGATAGACTAATTTTGTCATTAAATAGTAATATTTATATCACTGTTAATATTGTGCTGCCCTCAAAAAAGTAAGGTATGTATTTATGATGTAGATCTGTAGTCAGACCACTGAGCTATTGTTTCATAAAACACATTCTTTATTATAAAGAATTAGATAGCTATAGATATATGACAGGTATATTAGTAGACTTGAATACCATTGTACCATCTCTCTTGTACCATTCAAGTCAGTTTCATGGAAAGGATCTGCTGTTTACCAGAAAATATGCAATCTGAAGAAACCACTTATGACTGGCATATAAATTTGTTTCTACCCTTCATTTTGAGAACTAAATTAAGGTATTGAGACTGGAAACAAAAAAACAGGTCCAAACCCCCAAATATTTTGAGAAACTCTGGATCTAGATTCCTTGCTATTGATCTGATTTGAAAGTGATAATGCTGGCTTGCCCCATCATGCATTTCAGTTGAACAATGCCAGTTAAGGACTGATTGGCAGTTATAATGCTTGAATTTCCTGACTCTTGGCACTTGGCATGGATAGCCTAACCATCTTTAACTATCCAGCCTGTGTGTCTTTGAGTGATGTTTGTATAATATATATTTGATAAAGAGCGTACACCAGATCAGCAATTGCTACTAAGATATTAATCTTTCCTTAAGTGTAACAAAACGTATTAAATATGTGTATATGTCTCTGATTTTGAGTTTTGGAAGGACCAATTATTGTTCAGAAATGTTATTGTAGGCAAATGTCCCCTTTTGATCGGTGCTTGTAGAACTAAGATGCTTCCAAAGTGAAAGCTATCTTTATTGGTGGGGGCCAGAATTCGTTCATTTGCAAGATTTTATGGAGATGGGATCATGTTTCTATTTTCTTAGGCCTGCACACATTTTTTACAACCTGCCCACTCCATATTGTATATAAGTTCATCATATTTTCATTTTCATTTTCATTTTTGTTTCCAATCTACTCTGCCCTGATTAGGTCTCAACCAGAGTATTGTGTCTAGTTCTGGGCACCACATTTCAGGAAAGATGTGGACAAATAGTCAAAAAGTCCAAAGAAGTGAAAAAAAATTGGTAAAGTTCTAGGAAACATGGCCTCTGAGGGAAGACTGAAAGAACTGGGTTTGCATAGTCTGGAAAAGAGAAGATTGAGAGGGATGTGATAACAGCTTTCAATAAAAGCTTCCTGTCAGATTGGTTAAGCACTGGAATTAATTGCATAGGGAGGTTATAGAATCTCCATCATTGGAGATTTTTGAGAGTATGACAAATATCTGTTAGGGATGATGTAGGTGATGCTTAGTCCTGCCATGAGTGCAGAGAACTGGACTTAATGACCTCTCGATGTCCCTTTCCATTCTGGTATTCTTTGATTTTCTGTTAGCATCGCGGCTTAGTTGATTAGTAATGCCTACCATGCTTACGAATTACTAGGTTTTATGTTTTTAAATACTCTGACAGTGTGCTTTCTAATGTTAATCCATTCCCACCGTTTACATTGATCTCTCTTATTTAAAAATAGAACAGTTCAAGACTATATAAAATAGAAAATGAAAATAGATCCTGTTATATTCTTAGATATTTCCATATAATGTGTGTTATTTGGCTGGTTTTCTTCCAGCTGAACGCTATGAGCTTTAGCTGTAGATTTTTCAAGTAAATATAATAAATTAATTTTAAAAATTGAATTTAAATTATTTTTTCCTGGATAGCATTCATACTGCAAGGAGGGATTATAGGTAGATAGCCCTATTCTGCTTTCAGCTGCCAATAAGAATTTAGGAACTGCCTTACTAGGTCAGACCAAAGGTCCATCTTTCCCATTTTCCTGTCTTCTGGTAATGGGAAGAGAGAATGAACTGAACGGGTAATCATCAAGGAATCAGCTGTTGCCTATTCTCAGTTTCTGACAAACGGGCTAGGCATACCATTCTTCCTCATTCTGTCTAAGCCATTGATGGGCCTATCCTGCAGGAAATGATCTTATTCTTTGACTGACATCTGTTATAGTCTTGGCCTTCACAACATTCTCCAGCAAAGAGTTCTAGAGGTTGACTGTGTGTTGTGTGAAACAATGTTTCCTTTTGTTTGTTTCAAAGCTGCTGCCTTTTAATTTCCTTTATATAATGGGCAGAAAATTCCCCCTTTGCTTCCTCTTTCAAAGGTGGATTCTGTGTCCAAAAGTTAACTCATGGTGGAGTGATCATAGATTTATTTTGGATCGGGGAAGAGGAAAGCTATAATAGAAGATGCTAACTTTGAAATAACCCTGAAAGGATGTTTGTGTCTATGTTATAAAATTTACAATTTATACGGAAAAAAATCAAAGTAATGCCTACTTCCTGTCTCAGTCTAAAGGATGAGGGGAGGGCTGTTCAATCTGGCAGGTGCTCACCAGCTCCGAGAGTCCTGAGAAGGGAAAGGTGAAGAAGTGCTTGTGTTCAAACATACTGGAGCCTCTGTAACAGAGAGGGAGCCATGCTAGTCCATATACTATCAAAACAAACAAGCAGTCAAGTAGCACTTTAACGACTAACAAAATAATTTATTAGGTGAGCTTTCGTGGGACAGACCCACTTCTTCAGACCATAGCCATGCCAGAACAGACTCAATATTTAAGGCACAGAGAACCAAAAACAGTAATCAAGGAGGACAAATCAGAAAAAAATGCTCAAGGTGAGCAAATCAGAGAGCAGAAAGGTAGAAAGGTGGGGGAAGGTCAAGAATTAGATTAAGCCAAGTATACAAACGAGCCCCTGTAGTGACTCAGAAAATTCCCATCCCGGTTAAAACCACATGTTAATGTGCCGAATTTGAATACGAAAGACAGCTCGGCTGTCTCCCTTTCAATAGTGGTGCGAAAATTTTTCTTCAGTAACACGCAAACTCTTAAGTCATTAACAGAATGGCCCACTCCATTAAAATGTTGACTAACTGGTTTGTGGATCTGGAGTGTTTTTATGTCTGTTTTGTGCCCATTAACTCTTTGTCTAAGGGAGTTAGAAGTCTGTTTTCCACCTTTTTTGGCCTCTCATTTGCCAGCCAATTAGAGCTTGCGAGAGTGAAGTGGCTCTTACAGACCCCTCTATCATTTAAAATCCTCACAGTCAACGTACAGCTATCTTGCCACTGTCTGTGTCCCTTATTACCTACCATGGAGGTATTGTCAAGCCATGTTGTGCATCCATCTATTTCACTTGTTTTGGTATCAAGAAGGTGCTATTTTGTGCCAAATTGGCAGAATGGTTGGATTTGTTTTGTGTTTCCCTTCCTCACCGCATCTTGGAGGCCCAACTTTAGATTAAAAGAAGTGATAAGAGGAATTTTTAATATTAAGAAATAATATGTGAATATGTTCCTCATTGTTTGTACCCAGGGTCCTCAGAGGATGGTAGCAGAAAGTGCCAGTGCCTTGTAGCTGGGGGACTTTTTACTAGGGAGAAGAGGAGACCTCTAGGTCTTTGCAGGCTGAAGTACTCTTCAGAGGTACCCTCATTTGCCATCAGAAAGGAACGGCAGAGATGATCTAGAGATGCTAAATCCTATGGTTACACTGAAGAGTGCCATCCCTCTTGTACCATTTATAAATTGTGAGGTAATTTAACCTTGACTGGACTTAATGAAACCCAGGTAGAGGAGGGGAGAGGAGATAGCGCTTCTCAGCTATAGTGAAAGTTGCATCCTGCTCTTTAAAATTGGTCCCTTTATCTATGGTTCATTCACTTCCTTTGGAACATCTGAAATGTGTGAACCTGTTTCTCTTGACATGAACACTTTATACTTCAGTAATTTCTAGCATCCTGTTTAAACACGTAAAGATTGTGTGGATATCTGTATTCCTGATACCTAATCCAACTCCTTTTAAGGTCAGTCTAACTCCTGCTGACTTCATTGACAGTTGATGGGCTGCTCTGTGGTGGGGTGGTGATGGAATAAAGGTTCTTCTGGTTTGAATTGGTAAAGTCTATAAAGCACAACAAAAGGAGCCCAAGAATGATACATATTTCACAGGAAAAAAAACAATTTCAGAAATGTTTTTGAGATTTATTTAAACCTGTAGACAGAATTTCACACTATTTAATGGGCCAATGTAAGGCCTGTACGCACTTTTTCTCTCTTCACCCATGAATACCTTATGAAAGTTATGTAATGCAGAAAATCCATTCAGTGTGCTACTCCATAATCCGTGTGCAGCAAAGCTATATTCGTTACGGAAAAATCTAAAGACTTGGGATGGTTGCATCTGCATCGTCTTTGCTGGTCAAGTACAATAAATGTAAGAAACTAAATTGAATGGTTTAACCTAGCCCACACTCTCCTCCATTCCTGCCTAAAATGTGCAATGAGACTGAAATTTCTTAAAAACTAAGTGGGCTGTTTTTTGGGTGCCTCTGTAGTGGAATGTTCAAGTAGAGACATCTAGGAATCTGATTTGTCTGAGGTAGTGAGTAGCCACATCTCTAAACATAAGAATCATGGTAGGTGCATGGTCAGAATCATGTTGTTTTATTCTGTCATAAAAACCAAAGTTGTCCATTGCTCTCTTCCCTGATCGCAAAGATGCATACTGGAAATAAATCACAGCTTATGGCTTCAGCTACATGAGAAACCTCTGTCAACAGAAGTGACAGTCAGAAAGGATTTTGCAGCAAAACTTCTGTCAACAGTTTGTGAGTTTGTGTCTACACATAAAAGTGGATCGAAAAAGCAGCCAGACTGCCAGGCCCTCTCTTGACAGAGCAGCTGACCGAGAGCTCTGCAAACAGGGCTGCCCAGTGAACAGGAAGCCCTGTCTGTCGACAAAAGGGCCATGGAGCACCTACACAGCTCTTTTCTCAACAGAACACACTGTCAAGAGTGGTGCTATACCTAAATGGGTAGAGGTATAATGCGGCCAGCAGATGTGCTGAGTTTCATCGACCAACTGTCGACAAAGTGCGTTTTGCATGTAAATACTCCGCAGGTTTTTCTGACAGAAGCCCGGTTTTGCCAGAATAATCCTCTAATGTAGATGTAGCCTGTTTGTAAAGGAATTGGCAAATGTTGAGGATGTACTGTGGGATGGAGCTGTAATCCTGAATGTTCTGATGACAAAAGCTATGAAAATGTTTGTAAATACTTTTTCTGCAGACCTGAATACGTACAGGATAGCTTTCAGATACGGTAATGTAATAGGTAAGGCAGATATGTATGTTCCATCAAACTTAAGACTTGATTAGTTTCAAACCAAGTAGTAACCGCGCTCAGCCTGCTTAGCTGGGGAAAACATAATATCCATAACTTTCTTTTATTTTATAGCCATTAATTATTTTGCTGTAATTTAATTTTAAAACAAATGTTTTTAGTTTTATTGGCTTTGTTTCTTAGGTCCTTCCCTTGTGTATTTCTGGTCTGCTGCATGGAATGAGAGTTCATTAAAGTGTGAGATTATCACACGGCATTAGGAATATTTGATGGCCCAGACAGAGTTAATTTTCTTTTGTTCTACAATTTGACAGGACACCACATCATGCCTGTGTTTTTATAAGATTTTTGTTTACTTACGCTGTCATCTTTTATGTGCTCAGATTTGTTACTTAAAATCTTGGCTGTTTTGATAATAAAGTAGGTTTTGGGAGGCTTCCAAGAAACTGAGTTACTTTGAATCTGAAAATGATAAATTAACCTTCCTGGACCAGCATTTCTATATAGTTCACTCGTGGTTAATGTTCCCATGTAGAAACAAAGGAGCAGGTCGAAACTATTTGTGTTGTCTGCTCACTGCTGCAGGAAAGCCTGTTTAATACTAATATATGTCCTCCTCTGCCCTAGAGCAACTCCATTTTGTTAATCTGAGGATGCAAATTTCTAAAACTTCCTTCTATAACTTCATTAGCCTGTGTACTTGTAGAATAAATCATGGTAATTTGGGGAGTCTCAACTCTTTCCTCATCAGCCAAAATAATAAAAAAAAATCATTCCGTTAATACCAGCAATGGATGTTCATGGTGCCTTGGGAGAGATGGCCAGAATATGGGGCTCTGTTATCTGAATAGTAAAGAATATTTTGTTAAGAGGAACAAAAACTTCATTCAAATGTTGCTTTAACTCAAATACATGCATATGCAGGAGTTTAAAACCCACAATCATCAAATGAGGATTGGTATTGCAAGAAAAGAGGGGAAAGCAATACAAAGTCAACATGACATCAGCTTATTTCTGTGAGATGAACACTGTTATAGTGAGGATTCTTAATTCTTCGAAACTTGTGAGTCAGTGTAAACATGTTTTTTTATTTGCTGTTACCATCTAGCTGAGGAATTCACTACTGTTGATAGAAACATAATTCAGTCTGCATTACTCATCTTCTGAAAGATTACCTAATAAGGTTTAGTATTTTCAAACAATGTCCGGTCTGCTCTGTTGAATTAGTGTTACATGTGTTTCTTTTCCTTTTTCCTGACCTCTACATTTTGAGTTTGACTGACGGTTTGCACTTGGTTGAATAGCAGTAATGTACTGATTTGCTAAGATGTTTATTAGCACTTTTCTCCCACTCTGGATTTTTTGACAGAGTGGTGCAGAAAGTGAACTCCAGTCATTGTACTTTTGGTTATTATTAGTGTTTTAAAATTTGTGCAAGCTTAATGTCAGGTAAATTAAATTGTTGCAAAACAATAGTCATAATTTTATACATGAATTTGCAAAAAATTCAAAAGAATTTTTTAATAAAATATTTTAAATGCTTTTTTTAAAGGAAGAAAACAGGCTGTTCCTGCTGCTTTTCTACTTTATCAAACAGTGAAAATTAAATCACTGCAAAATAGTTTAAGCATAAGCTTTTGTAGGCAAAGACTCACTTTGTCAGATGCATCTGACATAGTGAGTCTTTGCCCATGAAAGTTTATGCTCCAATAAATCTGTTAGTCTATAAAATGCCACAGAAGTTCTCATTGTTTTTGCAGGTACACCTACCCCTCTGATACTTGTAAGATAGCTCTCATTTATAATAAATATAGTAAAAAGGAATCTTAATAGTAGCTTTTGTTTTATTTTAATCGGCTTTGTCCACACTACCACTCCCTTTTGGAAGAAGCATGTTAATGAGGGAGTTTGGAAGATGCTAAAGAGGCGCTGACATGAATAAGCAGTGCCTCATTAGCATAATTGTGACCACATGCGATTAGACAGTGCTGCTTTCGGAACACGCACCGCCCATGTAGCCAGGGGCCTTTTGAAAGAACTCCCTGACTTCAAAAGCCCCTTCTTCCTATTTGGTTTTAGGAAGAAGGGGCTTTCGAATTCAGGGGGTCCTTTCAAAAGGCCACTGGCTACACAGGTCGTGTGCATTCAGAAAGCAGCACTTTCGAATCGCACATGGCCACCATTATACAAATGAGGTGCTGCATATTCATGTCAGTGCCTCATTAGCATCTTCCACACACTCTCATTAACATGCCCCTTCCGAAAGAGAGGTGTAATGTGGACACGATCCTACAGTTTTACTTAACCAGGGCTATAATTTGCTTTATCATTTGACCAGTGAACTCTTTTCATGTTTTGATCTTACATTTTGCACAGAGTAAATATAAAAAGATGTGCATAGATATATCAAAGTTGTGACACAGATTGACAAAACATATAATAATGTCAATGGTGAAAAGGCTAGTACCATTTTGGTCAGGATTTTTTGACACAGAGTAAATTAAGATGTTATCCTTAAGTTTGAATTACATTACTTGTCACAGCCTTTGCACCTGAACCTGCTCCCAATGTGTGGCTTTCAGAGACCCTGAAATGTCTCAGAAGCTAGATCCATCTGTAATCATCAAAAAAAAAAAAAGCCACTTCAGCTCTGTGTCAAGAGCCAAATGGCTGCCTGGGGAAGACAATGCATCCAGATTCATTGTTTCATATCTCCAAGCATCTGCCTGTAGGTGGAAACCTCTCCATCTTTCTACATGACACAGAGACCCTGCAGAATACAGTGAAACAATCCACCTAAAATAAGTGCCCTGCACAGACTAATCAATGTAACTCCCAGTTTGACTGAATAACATGAGGCTTGCAATGATGTGATTTACTCCAGTAAATTACCAATACAAGTTGCAACTATAAAAAACCTATTTTGCACCAGGGCAGTGTTTGTTTTTCACCACTTAAATAGAGGGCTGGATTTTCCCCTTGCATGTCCCTAGTCGCACCATCTTCATCCTCCCCTTGTCTACAGGTAACCTTCATGTTTTCCATAAAAATGAAACTTTTCGGCACTTTTTAAAATGCCGGTGCCCGTAGAGATATGCCTATTCTACCTCATTAGAAATCTGGCCCTGCTAAAATCACCAATACAGTTTACATTGGTGTAAATTTGCCTAGTTTTTATAAGCCCTTAGTGGGGACCAAATTAGCCATGTGACCAATTTTTTTAAAAGTTTCATGTGGTATCAAAAGAGATCTTCTTTTCTCTGCCACCTGCCTGGCTTCTCCCACACCCCCCAAGGTTCCCTTTATACATTGGAGGAATTCTCAACTGCATAGGTAAGGCAGTTTTGAAACAATCCATGTGCTAGCAGAGCAGGACAGAGATGATTTAACCAGGTCCAAGGACCTAAATCTTTTGGAAGAGTCCTGGTCTACCTGTTTACACCTTTTCTCAGTAAATGGATCCCCAATTTTTGTAAAACAAGACAGGTTTGAGCATGGGCAAATGAGATCATGCCAGTACTTATAGTATTGTATACGTTGCCATTTTATGCTACTGGGAAATATTAAAATTGCACTAATTTATTCATTCTTTTGATGAATTGTAAGTAGCATGGTATTGTAACTGTGAAGAAGTAAGAACATAGACTACTGAATAATGATCAGAAACATAAGTGCATTGGGGTATAGATATACCTATGGATGTTGTATCTCTGGAACTTTTTGGCCATGGAATTATTTAGTTCTGGATAAATCTGAAAATACAACTGGCAAATTTTCATCCTCCTTATAAAAGTTACAAATGTGAGAGAAAAACTGGCATGAAGAGACTCCTATCTGTGACATTATCTACATGAGGAAGGGTTTGTGAGTTTAGCCATGCTGACATAATTGTTCTGGCAACCCCTCCTAGCGTAGATGTAGCTCAGTGAGAGGCAACCTAAGCTTGTGAGTCAGCTGCCTGAGTGGCCCTCCTTCATCTCAGTGAGCTGCAAGATTGTCATAAGCAATTATTTATTCCTAATGTAGCTATTTATAAACTGTGATCAAGTTACCCCTGAGTCTTTTATTTATTAAGTTATATAGCTTGAGCTCCTGAAGTCTGTCCCTGCAAAACATGTTTAATCATTCTAATGGGTCTTCTCTGACCCTGCTCCGTTTATCAACACCTTTCTTGACTTCTGGATCACAGAATTGGACAAAGGAGTGCCAATGGCAAATAATGAGGTAAAACAACCTCTGCTCTGACTCAAGATTCCTCTACTTGTGCTTGCAAGGATCACATTAGCCCTTTTGGCAAAAACATTACACTAAGAGTCCACATTCAGCTGATTATCCACCACGTCCATCTTCTTTTGTTAAAGTCAGTGCTTCTCAGAGTAGAGGAGGTGCGGAGATAGCCTACATTCTTTGTTCCTAAATAGCTACATTTCATTTAGCTATATTAAAGCACACAAGCTGTGTCTACATGTGCACAAAACATCGAAATAAGTGGCCCTTTTTCGAAAGAGTGGGAGGAGCGTCCACACATGTAAAACCGTCTTTCGAAAGGAAATCTAGAGAATGGGGCACAGACATTGAAATCCGAACTCCAATTCCAGATCAGGAAGATCGGCCCCTTTTGAAATACTAAGGTGACAGAGTACACAGGTAGATAGTCCCCAGTCTGCTTTTTCGAAATACGGGTCAGCCATGGCGCAAGTCAGCTGGAGTGTGGAGCTGTTCCAGTCAGCAGCAGCAGGGCTGTATGGTCCCTGCATTCGGCTGCCTGAAAGCTGCACACATGCAGGAAACCCATGGCAGGAAGCTGAGAGCATGCTAGGAGCAGCCTCTACACATGCTCCGGCCTCATGCTTCAGCTGCTCAGCATGGCCAGCAGCCAGTCCCCCCATGGCCCTTACTCTGATCCCCCGCAGGGCTCCCGGGGGGGAGGAAAAAAAGGGCCCCCCTCCTGGATGTAGTGGGATCTGCAGGACCTCCTCGGCCTGTGGAAGGATGAGGAGGTCATGCATGAGATGGGGGTCAAGCAGCGCAATGCCGCTGCCTCCGGCTGCCTAGCGCAGGGCCTCCAGACCAGGGGCCACCTGGAAAGTACCTCAGAACAGGTACACTCCAAGGTAAAGGAGCTGAAGCAGGGCTATGCCCTAACAAGGAACCAGGCTGGCGACTCCGGGGCAGCTCCAGCCACATGCCCCTTCTTCTGGGATCTCTAAGGCGTCCTGGGGGCCCGGAACAGCTCCCCACCCCCATCGTTCCTGGACATCTCAGCAGAGGACCTGCAGCCAGAGGAGGAAGAGGAGGAGCAGCCCGGACCGGGGACCCAGGAGGGCAAGGGGACCCCGGAGTGGTCAAGTGAGCAGGGGGACCTCACCATCATCCTCCCCTCCTGCTCCTCCAGCCAGGTGACCGGGAGCCGGACATCCCCGGACGTCGCTGAGGGACCCTTCAGTATGTACAGGGAGGGGTGCACACCTGCTCCACAGGGTGGGGGTGACGCAACAGCTAGTCGCCTGCACACAGGACCAGTGGTCCCGGGCCTCACACAGGCCACCCTCCACATGGGATGCGGCACCCCACGGTGGCCCACCAGTGACGCCCAGCACCTGCCTTCAGTGGATAGCACTGCAAGCCGCACAGGGGCGGCAGCCAGTTGGTGCCAGACAGCACCTGGGTCCTGCACACCGCAGGCCGGGAAGGGCCACCTACATGAGAGACCCCTGGATGCACCCCCAGGCCAGGAGGCCCAGCTCGTGGGGGGCGGATCGGTGCCCCTTGGGGGGTCAGTGTCTTTTGTGGGGGGCGAGGGCCGCATGGGGTGGGATCGGGTGCGTGGGCCCATAGCCAGGTCCCCTCTGTCCAAGGCACATTACTGACATGCTGTCCTCCTCTCCACACAGCTGCACCATCCCTCGTCCCCGAGAGCTACCCCCCACCCCCGCAGCTCTTAGAAGCGCCTGGACGCCACCCCACGGAGCGTGCCCCTGCCAGGCCGAGGAGGAGCAAGCCAGCCAGCCAGCGCCAGGCCAAGGTGGCCGAACAGCGCCTGCGGCTTGCCCAGGCCAAGATGGAGTGGCGGAGGGCAGCCTAGGAAAGGCTGCTGACCACACTGTAGGGCATTGGCCACATCCTCCGGGACCATGTGGCCACCGTTGCCCACCTCTTGGCCCCCCGGCAGCTCCCCTGCTGAGCCAGCCCCCTGCCCCCACTGAGCCCGCCCCCTCCGCCCCCACCAGGCCCACTCTCCAGCATTACCTGCCAGTGCTATCCACACCCTCTCCTCCCCACCAGGGAGGCAGGGGCTCCAGGGGAAGACGGAGCTCCCGGCCCACCACCCCTGCCTCGGAATGAGCGCCCTGCCCCCCTCCAAGTTAGATTCCCACCCCGTGTACATAGTTAACAAGAATAGTGTAGATAAATGTTTATTTTAATGTTCACCACTCCGTGCTGTGCTCCTCAGGGAGATGGTGGGTGGTGGATGTGTGGGTGTGCTGCTGGTGGGGGTGGGGATGGCGGGCATGGTGGGTGGCAGAAGTGCGTGGGATGTTGGTGTGTATGTGGGTCAGAGGTGGCCGTCAGCAAAGGCCTGCCTGAGGACCTCCCTGATGCGGTGGCCGTCTTGATGGGCCTGGCGGATGGGGGCAGTGCCCAGCTGCTCATAGTCGGCGCTGGCTGGAGGGCCACCCCCGGGGACATATGCATCCCCTTTTCCCTCCGCAACATTGAGGAGAACACAACAGGTGCCCACCACCTGGAGCACATTGAGGACCCCGACCTCCAGCCTTGTGTAGAGGCACCTCCACCGCCCTTTTAGGCACCCAGAGGCCTGCACCACGATGTTGCAGGCATGGTTGAGGTGCTGATTGAATGCCTCCCAGGTGGGGTCAAGCTGTCCGGTGTACGGCCTCATGAGCAACAGCTGCAGCGGGTATGCCGCATCTGCTACCATGCAGAGCGGCATGGTGACGTCCTCCACGACTGGGATCTCCCGCTGGGGGACAAAGGTGCCGGCCCTCATGAGCCAGCAGAAGTCGGAGTTCCAGAAGACCTGAGCATCGTGGGTGCAGCCGGCCCAGCTCATATAGATGTCGACCCGTTTCTCCAGCGTGAGGGCTGGCCGCATGCAGGTGTCCTGGTGCCGGAGTGCAGGGGTGAGCCAGTGGCAGATCTCCTCGAAGGTCTGCCTTGACATGCGGACGTTCCGTAGACACCTTTCCTCACCCCACTCCCCTAGCACCACGCGCTCCCACCAGTCGCTGCTGCTGGGGTGGGTCCAGAGGCATTGGGGACCCGGGGGAGGGGGTGGGGTGTCCCAGGTGGGGGAGCCCCACGGCCCCAGGGGGACTGCCCAGCCACACTATGAGATTGGGTGCAGCTGCAGTGATGGTGCACAGCACTTTGAGCAGGGTGTCCATAATGAGGGCATCCTGCTGTAGGAGCTTTAACTGTGCCTCCATCGTGGACATGGGTGGGCTCTGCTGGGCTGGGAAAGTCTGGGCAGCACTCGGCTCATGTGGAGTGGAAGGAGGGGCCCTTTAAAGGGGGCAGCTGGCTGCAGCCCCGGAAGGGCTTGTCAGCCATGGGACCCCGTCCGTGGCGTTTTCTGCTTCTCTTCTTTCGAAAGAGGGCTTGGAGCCGTGTGGATGCTGTCTTTCAAAAGACCTGCGTCGGCACTTCGAAAGAGCGGATCGAAATGGTGACCTTACAATGGCGACTATTTCAACTGCCGAACATGGATTTTCACCCTTTCGAAAGGGCGCTTAGGTGTAGATCCAGCTACATTGTTTATTAAGCATTTCAGTTTATCAAGTCATCCACTTCACTCTGTGTCAGGGACCAATATTCTTTATTATTTTACTCACCCATATTTTTGTGGCACTTTCAAACTTTATCTATGATGATTTTATGTTTTTTTCTAGATCACTTACAAAAATGTTAAATAGCCTACAACCAGACACTGATTCTTGCAGGACCACTCTAGGGATTGGCTCTCAGCCTTTCGCTGTTCAACATTTTTATTACCTTGGTGTTAATTTTTTTTTTTTTTTTTTTTTACCTTGGGGGAAAAAAAGTTACCAGATTATACTGATTAGTTTCTGCAGAAGTCTAAAACCAAACTTCAAGAATCAAGATTGTTCTGAGACACAGAAACTAGAGAAGCTTTAAATGTGGCAATGGTACACGGGAAGTCCCCGTATGCCATAAAGCTGAGAATTTAGCATTCCGCTTCTAGTTTGGCTGGAATCAGATTTTCGATTTTCCCTGAAAGGAAGAAGAAAAGGTGGGCCAGTAGTCAGCAGAAGACCTTGTGAGACACAGCTTCCGCAGGTGGTCAGTATGGATGGGGCGAACCCCTGCTTCTCTAGCCTGGTGTGCAGTGCTGAACTCTCCTCTGCATTTTACTTCTTGGTGCCTCAAAGCTTCAGAACTTGGGTCTGACAGCGAACACTGAGAGGAAACAAGGGCTAGAGCTATGGGAGGCAACTGTCACTATGGTTTAGTTTGCTTGGTTTTGTGAATTGTGCAAAACAAGGGCGAAAGGGCTGAGGACAGGAGGTGAGCACAGCTGTTTACAGAGCACAGGATAGTGTCTTGACAGTACTGATGTTGAACAGTTGTGAACATTTTTACATGGATGTTTTGTTCTTGGAGTGTAGTAAATGCTCCTGGGGCCCATGGTTTTTGTGTGTGTGTATTCTAATATTAGAACAGAACATAATTTGCTACAAACTGGTACAGGATTCCAGAATAAACTACTACTTTTACTGACTTGTTTATAGTATCTGAATATCTTTCCCATTGTACTGGTTCATTTTTTTCCATTGGAACACCCTGAGTGCCCATTGTTCTGATTTGTTTTGCTTGCACCTCCCCACTGATTGACCAGAGGTCTCTTCATAGCTTTTCAGTTGAATGTAGATTTGATGCTCTAAATTGTCTCTAAATCTGCATGCAGTGAATTATAGTCATGTGTGATCTAGGATTTATTCGTGAAAGTGGAGAAACTTCAGTCATCACTTCCCCCTTGAAAGAGTTAATGAGGGAATGAGGGGCCAACTGACTTACTTGGGGTCATCTGTGTGATGGAGCGGTATATGAAGTCCTTCTGGAAAAGGACCGGGACAGTTATATAAAACCAGAAAATTGAAAGCATAGAGGGGGTTGTCCATTTCCCTTACCATTCCCCCAGGCTGTGCTATCAGTTATTTATCGTCATGGAACTGTCATAACCCTTCCCTAGTTGGGCTTCATTGTTAGCAAATCTTGGCCCTCCCTCTGACTCTGGCGGGGGACCCCAAGTAACTTAATTGACCTCTCAGGCCCTTGTTGACCCTGTCGCAGTGTACTAATAGGAAATATTGTATAAGTGAGTGTTGTCATTGAGTACACTGATAAAAAAAATCTACATCTCCCTCTATTGCAATTATACGTTACAGTGAGAACACACCAATATTTTTATTTCGATACAGTTTGTTAAAGAACTTCATGGCTGTGGGGCCAAACCCTATTTTTCTTCTGAATAAATGAGCCCACTGAAGTTGTCATGAGTGGGATGTGGCTTTGGGTGAAAATCCTGCATGAAGCTGAGAATGAGCATATAAGAAAATTAAACAAAAATCTCCTCCCTTTGCAGAGAGGGAAGATTTAGGTAGAAGAATGTAGACACAGTTGGACTATAGGATTTGCTGTATTATACACATGCGCCCACACATTCAGTTCAGCTATGACCCTCCACTTGTTCCCCAAAAGACAGAGAAAATAGATAAAAGATTTTGTCACTTTAAAAATGTTTACAATCACATCTTTCTCTCCTACCCAAGATAAGTGTACACAGAATTGGTTCCTCACAAAGAAGGCTTGCTAGTTCTTCTAACTATAGCACTTCCATCACAGGAATTGGCACTTTTTACTTAAAATCTTTTATTTTTTTTAAAAAGAGAATGTGAGTTCATTTTAAGAGTCACTTCCCTTGTTTTACTGGTATAGCCTGAGCAAAATGGCTACAGACAACTACATGAAACAGGTGTCTCTCTGTTACTATTCAAAATGGCTGCAGTTTTCCTTTGAGGTGATTTTTCTGAATGTATATTTATTTTGAAATGTACTCAAAAAGAGATTGTTTGTTTGGATGTGCATGAGAGTGAACACTGCAAAGCTATGGCTACGTAATAGCCGTTACTTGAAATAACTTGCACAATTTGCTCAATGCTAGGAAGAAAGTTTGCTTCTGGATGGGTTAATGATTAGTTTTCTCATTTTTTTTTAATTCTCTCTTTAAAGTTTAATGGTCATCATATTGATTACTGCATCAGTTCCTCCCAGGGACATTGAACATTTTAATGACATGTGATTATTATTATTTAATGGCTCAAGTTTTCTTTAAAATTGTCTAATTATTTTTATTCTAGTAATAGCTACTCTATTTAAGGTGTCAAGAGATTTATTTCCTAAGCCTTATTGTGAGTTTGTATGTAGCTTGTAAGTATTTGATATCACTGACTGTTACTGTTTTATTACACTCTATTGACAGTCTGACCCTCAGTATGAAGTATTTGTTATGCTTTTCCTGTTCAGGACTTGGTGCACAAACAATATATTTTATGTATCTGACGTGAGATTTGTATCTGTACTCATTTTACTGGTGCTTTTTACTTAAATCTTCAATTTCTTAGATTCTTTGGAATCGTTCAGATAGAGTGCTACTTCCCTGTCTCTAAATCCTTATTTGCTCTTCACATAGAAAGACTTTATATAAAGAAATGAGAATATCCCATCCATGCTTTGGGCCATTCTATTATGTTTCAGGAACAACTATTATGTCAAGATTCTATTCCAATACCATACATGCTTGCTTTTAAGCATCTCACATTTTTATACAGACATTTATAGCTTTCATTTTCAGTTAGGAATCTGTTTTCTCTGCGCTCATTCTGACAGCCAGCTAATTTTATGGAATTTTCCTTTCCTTTCCCAGTTTGGCTGGATATGGATACATTTGTATTACCATTATCCTTTCTGGGGAAATCTGACTGTTTGAACAGACCCAGACAGAAGCACTCTAATTAATGATAATAGTAATCCTGAGCAATGAGTAAATCTTTATTTCTTGTTTTCATGAAAAATTAAATGCTATTTGGAATAATGGGTATAATATAGAGATAATAAAAGATTAGCCATCTGTTCCATGGATCCTGACTTTCAACTCTTAGCTCTGGTAAAAGATTCAAGCATCATGGTAAATTCTTATATAAAAGGCAAGTTTGTTCTATCATTACATTTTCCAACTTCTGTCATTGAATGTACATTTAATAAATTCCCAGTAAAGACGTGCTGTTACTGAGTTTGCATGACTCCCTGGCACGTGTATATAGCTGATTCATTTAAAAGTTACTACAAGAGACAATCTTGCCCAACAAGGATTAAGACTGGGACCCTGAAGGCAAAGTTTGTTTATTAATTGTATGTTAATCTTGCATCCTCTTCCACAGTGCCCATCTGCCTGTATGCCACATGCAAGCAAATCCAGAATTCCCAACATTTGCTGTGCATTGTGATTGATTCCTAGAGCTCTTTGTTAGCCACATGGTGTTCATTTGTAAATTTCCATTCATGCTTGTCTATTTGATATGTTGCTTCACTGTTTCCTTTTCTTCAGTTCAGCTGTTGATATGAAATTGATTGTTTCCTGTATTTTTAGAAAACTATGTTGCATGTTCTTTTGTTATTGGTTTGCTCATGCCTCTTACCTTAATAGCATAAAACAGCTTAAGGCCTGTGCTGAATCTCAAGTTCTGCTTTTGCATAACACAAAAACATGAGAATTTGCTGTAAAACAGTTTCAAACTATTGAAGTACTTGACTTACTTTTGTACTGTAATATAGGTAATAAGCCACATGTACAAGTATATGGGTATTATAACAATAAGGCTGTGTTTACACTTGCATTCCTCTTTCAAAGGAAGCATTCAAATGAGGAAATCAAAAATGCAAATGAGGTGCAGATTTACATATCTGACATCTCATTTGCATATTCTTCCTCAAAAAAAAAAGCATTTTTTAGGGGAAGAAGGGTTCTTTCGAAGCTGGGGTTTACTTTCAAAAGAGACGCATCCACACTGCTTTTGTTCTTTCAAAAGAATATGCAAATGAAGTGTCAGATATGTAAATCTACACCTCATTTGCATTGTTGATTTCCTCATTTGCATGCCTCTTTCGAAAGAGGAATTCAAGTATAGACACAACCCAAGTGTGACAACAGGAATTATATTTTCAGTAGTATATCTGTATTGCATTTTGAAAGCACAGCATAGGCAGTCCCGCTTTGGTCATTCATATCCGCTGGGTCTACACTAGGCAAATATTTCGAAAGAGCAGGCCCCAGTTTGAAGTAGTGCGTGGCATGTCTACACATGCCTTGTGCTCTTTCAAACATGAAATTGACTGTAGGCACCTCAGAAATCGAAACCACTCTTCCAAACAGGAAATAGGAAGAGGCCACCCTTTTGACATCCTTTTTTAGAAAAAGGACATGCGCAGACACTCTGCGTCCCACATTTTCAAAAGAGCAGGGTCTGCCATTGGGGCGATCAGCTGTTAGGTGGAGGCGTGCTGCCCAGCCCCTGTGGGTCTCTATGGTCTGTGCATACAGTGGCTCTTAAAGCCAAACAGACCCTGGAAACGCCATTGCAGGAAGCTGAAAGTATGCAGGCAGCAGCCCTCGCACGTGCTGTCCCTGCACGCCTCGGTGACACCCCAAGCAGCTGCCAGATAGTGATGACCAGCACCTGGGCAGGTCAGGAGCCCCAGGGCCCTCTCTCTGAGCATTTCTAGGGCTCTCAGGGGTCCAGCCGGGGGGAAGAAGCATGCCCCACTTTTGGACAAAGCATGAGCTCCGGTACCTGCCGGGGCTCTGGCAGGAGGAGGAGGTGCTCCGGTTATGGTCATGGAGTGGCAGAATGCAGCCATTTTTGCAGAGCTGGCCGAGGGCCTGAGTACCCGGGGTCACCCTTCCCGCACTCCTGACCAAGTTAAGAGTAAGGTCAAAGAGCTGCAGCAGGGTTGCGCCTGGGCTCAGAACTTGGCCAGCTGGTCAGGGGCTGCCTCTGCTTTATGACCCTACTGCCGGGAGCTCAGGACCATCCTGGGCCCCTGGGACACCTCCTCGCCGCCTGCCATTCTGGACATCTCAGCTGAGGAGCTCCAGCTGAGAGAGGAGCAGGAGCCAGGACCGTCAGCCAGCCCCATACCACCAGAGCCAGAGGCGGAGCCAGCCTCAGCCAGGGACTAATCCAGTGAGGAGGGGGACCTGGTCACAGACCTCCCCTCCCACACCTCCAGCTGGGCATCAGCCAAATGGCCATCTCCTGACCTTGGTGGTGGACCTTCAGGTACATTCCCGACGGGCACACACACCGAATCATGGGGCAGGGGCACCATAAACGACCGCGGCCCTCCATTCCCCCAGCAGACCCCAGCCCACTGGACCATGACCCTTGGGATGGCAGCATGGCTGCCAGTGCCCATCAGCACACGCTCCCGCAGACAGTGCCACACCCTGCCCCAAGGGGGAGGGTTAGAGGGTTGGACTGCACAAAGGGGCTGCCCACAGGGCCACTGCACCCACAGACGGGGAACAGGGGATGAAGCCTGCCACCCAGGGGGGAACGGAGTGTGGGCCACGGGGTAGGGGTCAGTACTCACGGCCTGTTCCTCTCTTTCCTCCTGTTTCCACAGCTGCACCATCCAAAGGCCAGGAGGTCCTTGCCCGGTCTGTGGTCACGGACAGCCCCCCCGAAGGTGAGGGACAGTGACTGCCAGAACCACCCCCAGCACTAGGATGGGCCTGGTCATGGCGGAGCCAAAGTTGGCCAGTGGAGGACCCCCACCTCGCCACCTCCATCTGGCAGCAGATGGAGTTGGCAGAGTGTCGGCTCTGGTTTGAGGAGGAGGAGGAGGAGGAGGCCGTCTGGCACTGGGCAGCCTGCGGGGAGTTCCTCACCACCTGTCGGGATGTGGTGGCCACGTACTGGGAGCTGCTGGCAGGGCTGCCCTCTCCTGCTGCCCCCTCCCACTGCCCCCTGGCTGCCCCTCCTCTCGTGACTCCACCTGCCAGCCCCTTGGGAGAGGGCCCTGCTGTCCCAGACCACTGGTCCGATGCTGATCCTTGGCCCTACCTCCCCTTACTCCCTGCCCCCTCCCAACTCCGCCAGGGACACCAGACAAGCAGGGGGCGTGGGTCCCAGGGCCACCACAAGTCGCGACCCTCTGCCCCTGCCCCAGAGTGATGACCCATTGGGCTGGCCACCTAAGCCCCGCTCCTCCTGTAAATAGTTAGCCTCCCCCCGTACATAATTAACCCTCCCTATATTTTGTTGGATGTTCTCTTATTCTTACAACACACTATTACCCACATGTGTTTCTGGTGCACAATATAACCCTTTATTTTTCCAAAACCCCAGCGTGCTGCGTGCTCACTGTGGGGGGCGGTGCACAGGAGGTGGGGGGCGGTGCACAGGAGGTAGTGATGCAGGGTGCACAGGGTTTGGGGGATTGTGCAGGAGACCCACCAGGGTGGGCCAGGACGGCACTCACTGGGGCCCCTGGTTGAAGTAATGAGTCAGGGCCTCCCAGATGCAGATCCCATCCTGGTAGGCCTGGCAGCTAGGGGTGGTGGCTGGCTGGGGGTAGCCCGTGCTGGCCTCGGTCACTGACCCCTGCACAAAGGCCTCCCCCTTACTCTCCACAATGTTGTGGAGCGAGCAGCAGGCACCCGCCACCTGAGAAACATTGAGGACACCCACCTGCATGTGGGCCATGAGGCAGCACCCCCCCACTTCAAGTGGCCAAAGGTGTGCTCACCCACCTGGCGGGCGTGGGTTGAGCTGGCTGTCGAAGCACTCCTTGGCTGGGGGTGGGGTGGCCCATATAGGGCTGCATGAGCCAGGGCTGGAGCAGGTATGCTGTGTCAGCCACTAGGCAGAAGGGCACTGTGGTGTTCCCCAGCAAGATCTAGAAGGTCGGTCCCTGCCTCCAACTGGCGACACAGGCCTGAGTTTTGGAACACCTGTGCATCATGTGTGCAGTGGGGCCAGTCCATGTACACATCTTGGAATGGGCCCCGGCTGTCCACCATGGCCTGCAGGACCACTGAGTGGTAGCCTTTCCTGTTCATGCATTGTCCGCTACTGTGCTCCAGGGCGCAGATGGGTATGTGGGTCCTGTCAAGGGCCCTGAAGCAATTTGGGAACCCCAGTATGGCGAAGACCGCGATAGCTGTGTCCAGGTCCCCGATGTGGATGATCCTCTGGAGGAGCATGGCATTTAGGGCATATGTGAGGGTGTGCAGGGTGTGCCCAGCCCCACTCTGGGCCCCCCCGCCCCTGGTGGGTGCATGCCCAGGCCTCCTTACCTCCATCATGACAGCCTCAACTGTGGCTTTGCCCACACCAAACTGGTGTCCCACGAAGTGGTAGCTGTCTGGAGTGGCCAGCTTTCAGACAGCTATTGCGACCCTCTTCTCCATGGGGAGGGCACCCACATCTGGGTGTCCTGGTGTCTCAAGGCTGGGGATGACCACTGGCACAGCTCCAGGGAGTTCTGCCACCGCATCTGGAAATTCCAGAGCCACTGGTCGTTGTCCCACTGCCCCATGACTAGTTGCTCCCACCATTCGGAGCTGGTGGGGTAGCTCCAGAGGTGGCAGAGCATGTGGGGGGTGCCCAGAGGACCCCATGGTCTCAGGCATCCCCTTCTGCCCTCAGGGGGAGCTCCCCTTCCAGGAGCATCAGGGTGGCCACTCTGCTGGCAGCAGCCAGCAGGGTGTCAAGCTGCTACTGCTCCATGTCCATTCCTGTGGGCACTGTGTGTGTGGGGCTTGTGGAAGCTCCGAAGGCCTCATGCTGTGCAGGCGGAGAGTGCTGGGGAAGGGTCCCTTTAAGGGAGCAGCTTGCTGCAGCCCCAAAAGGGCTTGGCCGCCCGGGCTACGTCTACACGTGCAGCCAACATCGAAATAGCTTATTTCGATGTTGCGACATCGAAATAGTCTATTTCGATGAATAACGTCTACACATCCTCCAGGGCCGGCAACGTCGATGTTCAACTTCGACGTTGCTCAGCCCAACATCGAAATAGGCGCAGCGAGGGAACGTCTACACGTCAAAGTAGCACACATCGAAATAGGGATGCCAGGCACAGCTGCAGACAGGGTCACAGGGCGGACTCAACAGCCAGCCGCTCCCTTAAAGGGCCCCTCCCAGACACAGTTGCACTAAACAACACAAGATCCACAGAGCTGACAACTGGTTGCAGACCCTGTGCCTGCAGCATAGATCCCCAGCTGCCGCAGAAGCAGCCAGAAGCCCTGGGCTAAGGGCTGCTGCCCACGGTGACCATAGAGCCCCGCAGGGGCAGGAGAGAGAGCATCTCTCAACCCCCCAGCTGATGGCCGCCATGGAGGACCCAGCAATTTCGACGTTGCGGGACGCGGATCGTCTACACGGTCCCTACTTCGACGTTGAACGTCGAAGTAGGGCGCTATTCCTATCTCCTCATGAGGTTAGCGACTTCGACGTCTCGCCGCCTAACGTCGAAGTTAACTTCGAAATAGCGCCCGACGCGTGTAGACGCGACGGGCGCTATTTCGAAGTTGGTGCTGCTACTTCGAAGTAGCGTGCACGTGTAGACGCAGCTCCTGTGACCCCGTCCATGGCATTTCATGCCCCGTTCTTTCGAAAGAGGACGTTGGTATGTGTAGACACTCTCTTTTGATGCCCTGGATGGCCCCTTTCGACATGGTGCGTGGCCCTTTCAATGGCACTCATTGATGGCACTAGCCCCAGCCCATGTGTAGATGCTCTCCTTTGAAAGGGCGTGTTTTGACTTCTCTCTTTTGAAAGATGCCCTTTTGAAAGAGCGCTCTAGTGTAGACGTAGCTATGGAGTTTTAAAAATTTACTACGTTTAGAGGGGTAACCTTTTAGGAGAATAACCTATAAAAATAAGCAACATTTAATTTTATTACAGGAAAATCTTATCCCAGATAGAAATGTCCATGTTTGGACTGGCTTTAAAACTTGATAAACAGTTGCTGCCTTGATGGGTCTGTTTTAATTTCTTTATTGGCCGTAATCCAGAAACTCTCACTATATGTTTATAGTATATGGTTAATTTTCCTCTCTTGTATTTTCATAGTGTGCCATAGTGTTTAATGGATGTATTATACATAGAAATGCTTTCAGAAAAGTCAAAGTCATAATAAAGAAATCTTGCTTTGCAGTGAAAAAATAGCGTAATTTACCTGGAGAAAGCATGATACCTGTCTCTTCTGTGTATATCAGTACCAATTTTTCTCCAGGGTTATCTGCATGCTTCTTCAGTATGCAAGGTTTGCAACACAAACAGGATGGTTGCCTTGAATGATATGAGAATCCAGGTGGAGCTACAAAAATAACCTGAATTTACTTGAATGGCAATCTCAGGTCTTCCCCATCCATGCAGGAAGATAATGATATTAATGAAAATAATAATGTTGCTGCAGTTATTTCTGATTTGTAATTTGCATAGCCAGCACCATTGGAGTGACATAATATTGTGTCTGAAGGGTTTGGCAGAATATGTTGTCTTTTATTTTTTGAGAGTAGTTATCCCCTTTGAATAATATAAGTAAAAATGAAACAATTACATTATTTGTACTCTGATGATATTTATAAAATCACGACCCAAGTCTGTAGGCATACTTACATATTTAAAAATGTAATTAATACAAAAAAGTATTAAAGAGAATAAAAGTATCTCCATGAAGTTTTTCCAGAACTTATTAATATCCGAACCCCTACACAGACACAAGAATTTGTCAAGAGGTGGACCTTCCACCATAATCCTGAAGCTCAACAGACTTGGTTTGGGGCACACGAGCAAATACAGTGAGTTCCAGAATGCAGGTCTGTGCACTGGCATTTTGCAACAGTTCAGAGGAAATTATCTCAGGAAACAACCTTGTATTTTGGAGGAGAAACCCAGATTTCTAAATCTATTTAGGGCCTGAAATAGAGTTCCAAGAACAGAAGGGGTTGGAACTCCCTTTCTTCTCAGTGTTGAAGGATCAACCTACCCTGTGTGTTGCCACCCAGCCTTTCTCTAACTGGTCCAGAAGAGCAGGGCAGACTGGGAGTTGAACTACCCAGTGCAGCCATGAATGTAGTCAGGATTCTGGCAAGGATTCCAGAGAATGGAAGTGGGGGTGGAATGTATGTATCCAAGGCACTTCCTTTTCTCAGAACAGGGCTAGAGAACTGGAGGGCAGCAGCCTGGTCTAATGGTCTCTCTTGGAACATACATCATGAAAGCCTCTCCCTCTGTGGGTTGCTTGTTTTATTTAAAATCCTTAATTGCCCCTTTGGCCAGCCAAAAGAGAGCCCATGTTAGGAGGAACTTTGCTATACACTCAAGATGGATGTGCCTTTTTGTCTTGAGCTGCTGTAGACAGCCTTGAAGAAATACTCCAAGCATAAACAGTCCTTGGCTTTGATTGGTTTCCATACACATGGTAAGGGTGTACGTATTTTGTTTGGCAAGCAATGTGAAGTAATTTCTTTCATGGTATAAGGAATTTCTTTCCTGTCTTCCTAAATACTGCTTTTTTCTGCAGGTTTGTTAAACTAAGTATTGTCTTAAAAAGTTGCTTTATGTCACCAAAAAAATATCAAGGGGCATCAGGAACAGTACTCTTTCACTCTTAACTGTGGTAGTGACACACCCAAATGTGTTGATTTCTTTTAAGCAACTGGCACTGCAAAAGATTGCCACTGAAATATTTTGTTACCTTCTCTGCATATCGAGTACATCTGAAACTATTGTGTCCTATGCAAAGTATCCATCAGCAGAAGCAAAATTCTTTTAGAAGTCTCTATGCAAGCCTGACTTGAGAAGCACCATACCTCTCTTGCACATGAGATCTGAATTTACTGGTTGCTCTTGTAACTCCCAAATCACCTGCAATATTTATAATCAGAAATCCTGCTAATATTTATTATTTGAAATGTATAGAATATTTTTCTCATAAGCCGTTTCAGGCATTCTTTCTCAACTTCCTGTAAGAAAAAATGACAACACCTTGACCTGTTCAAGTGCTAGGCTTAATTACTTTTTAAAAATTCTATGTATTTAGAACCCAAAAACATTTTGTACTGGATTTGAATAGTCCAGATAGCTCATATTTTGGCCCTGAAATATTTCACAGTGACTCAATGCTAAAAGAAACAGTCTGGCAAGTGCATTCTAAAAGGCTCTCTGCAAAGGAAGATTACAGGTTTCGAAAGTGGCATTAGAGAATTAGGCTTCATATGCATGATGAGTGTGGGGGTGATGTCCCAGCTCATATACACATACTTGTGTGCACCCTCTTTGAGCGATCATGACTGAGTCTACACTTGCCCCCAACTTCAAAGGGGGCATGTTAATCAAGATGACGGGAGATTACTAATGAAGTGCTGTGATTAATATGCAGCACTTCATTAGGCTTATTCTACCCTGTGGCAACTTTGAAGTATAAAACTTAGAAGTGCTGGCATGCTGTGTAGCCGTGGGCACTTCAAAGTGCCTTTACTCCCCGAAACTTTGAGGAGTAAATGCCCTTTGAAGTAGCACGGGTACTTAAAAGTGCCCACAGCTGCACGCATGCTGGCACTTCAAAGTTTGACACTTCAAAGTTGCCACAGGGGAGAATTAGCCAAATGAAGTGCTGCATATTCACCGCAGCACTTCATTAGTAATCTCCCATCATGCTGATTAACATGCCCCCTTCAAATTTGGGGGCAAGTGTAGACAAGCCCCATGAGTATAAATAGCAACATTGCTAGAGCCATGTACCCACTGGTTTGTACTTGGCAGGCTCAAACATTCTGCTCCTGCTAGCATGGTTACACTCCTATTTACATTCATGCTAGGTCAATGAGAACTAGTGTGTGTACACAGGAGCAGGGGAATTGACTCCCCCAAGGATATGTCTGCACAGCACCCTTATTCAGAAATAAATTATTCTGGATTAGCTATTCCCAAATAGCTTATTTCGAAATAACACTGCTACACACAAAAATGCATTTTGAAATAGCACTTAGCTGTTTTGAAATACATCTTCTAAACACACAGGCTGTGTCTATACTAGCATTGTACTTTTGAAAGAGCCATGCAAATGAGAAAATTGAAAATGCAAATGAGGTGCAGATTTACATATCTGGCACCTCATTTGCATATTTTCCTTTTAAAAGAGCTTCTTTCAACAGGTAAAAAAAACAGGGTAGACATGGCTCTTTCAAAAGTAAACCCCATCTTTGAAAGAACTCTTCTAACTATTTTGTTTTGGGAGGATGGGTGTTTTTGAAAGGGGGGGTTTCCTCTGAAAGGACCCCGTCCACAGATCTGCTTTGGCTTCTGGAAATGGTTCTTATGGAGGCTGTGGTATGCAAGTTAGGTGAGAATATTTAAATTTGTGCCTCATTTGCATTTCTGGTTTTGACCATTTGCATCTCCCTCTCAAAGAGAGGGGCCATGTAGACACAGGGCTAGTGTTTTGTCAACATAGCCCTTGTTTCTAGGGACCTGAGAACGTAGGGTGTTTAGACACTTCTGAAAATTTTACCTTAAATTGCCTTTGACCATGCTTTTACTGGACAGAGTTCCTTAGACCCTATTTATGCTAAAATTCCTGAACAATGAGTCAAAGCCATCAAGGTTTGAGAAATAATTTCTAAGTCCAGGTCTATATTACTGACTTACATCAGCTCATCATCTAGGGGTGTGAAAAATCCACACCCCTGAGCAACGTAATTATACAAACCTAATCCTGCATGTAGGCAGTGCTACTGCCTCTCACTGAGGTGAATTTACTGTGCTGTCAGGAGAAGCTGCATTGTCAGCGTTGGAGCTCCTTAAGCAGTTGCACCAATGCAGCATTTTTAGTGTAGACCTGACTTTGGCTATGTTTGTCTGGCTTACCTTGTCTAATGGACAACAACTTTTAAAAAAAAAAAATCAAACCATCTGCTAAAAATATTTTGTGCTCTTCACAGCTTACACATCACTAAGACATACACTGCCAACTGAACTTTAAACCTTTCAGAAATATCTTATGGAATATTAGCTGACCGGTAGTTCAGTTCTTTTTCACTCCAAGGCCTCCAAATGTAATCAGTTCTAAAAAGAGCTTGTGGCGAAAGCAACTTGATCATTCCTTACAGAGCCAAGTGTTCTTTTTTTTAAAAAAAAGAAAAGAAAAGCTACAGATGAAGCTCCGAGATTATTTTACCCAGAAACAGCACAAGATATTTAAACAAGGTTGAAACTTCCTTGGCTTCTGACTGCTTGCTGAGGAATATATTATAGCTGATGTTTAATTTTGCTTAAACCTAAAAGGTAAGTCTGTATTTGTTGGATTTGGGCGGGAGTCGGATACATGTTAGTTTGATTTAGCAGTGTTTTAAAATATACGTATAACTTTTCATAGCTTCCATAGGTAAAAAACAAAAAACAAATTTACTCTCCAGAGCTGAAAATCTAGAGAGAATTTCTAAAGTAGGTTATTTAACAACATATTTTTAAAAAAAAATGTAATACTGTTCTGAAGTTATTGGGTATCATACCACCACAAGGGCTCAAAATCAGATGGCTCAACGTACTGAATGCAATTTGTTTTGAGTAAGAAAAGCATAAGGAAGAATGCTGTTGTTGAAGTTGTAATATTTTTGTGTAATTAATCGTATGGTCATAAATGCGTATTTTGGTAGTACTTGGAGCTCTTGAAGCTGTAAAAAGAAGCATCGAAAATGTTTCCTTTTTCTCAAACATCTTTTTTCTGAATAATTTTTAAGAGTATTGACTTTAAATTTACATGTATATTTTATAAAGAATACATTTGGACTTTCATTATTTATCTATCATATACTCCCCACAAACATAGGGACAAACATTAGTATTAATGAGATATCTTATTAATGTTCTAATTATAAATGATGCTTTGTAACTGTGAAATTTGTCCAGTTAGATAATAATTATAGTTTCACTTTTGACTGTGCCAATGGAGGTCAGGGAAGCTAAAGAATTTTAGGAAGAACTTACTTCGAGCTTATTTTCATTGCTGCCCTCTTACTCATTAAAAAGACAATCTCAAAAATATACTGAAAGAGAAAAGGAACTGATGTAATGATCCATAAATAAAGTACATAAAACTAAGACTTCAGGATGTAACACAACTAGTTGGTAGATATGAGAAATCATTTAGCATTCTTCAGCTAGCAGGATATAAGGTGTATTTCAATTCATTTCTTTGTATAAATTATCTTATGATGTCTTCTCCATTCTGATCCCAGCTTGCCCTCCTACATTGACTGGCAGCTGCAGCCTAACATCTTTCTGATGGGCAAATGTCATGTCTGAACCTATGCCAGTATTGCTCTGACAATTGTTTAGCAGTAGATTTTATTGAAATATCTAGCCAAGCTTCAGTCTAAACATGTCACTGCAGAGTGAAATCAGTTTCCATCAGCTCTTCCTTCCTCTCCACTTCATTACCTCCTTCCCATAAATCCTATGAGGCACCATAGTATGACAGAAAATAGGTGCGGGTAAAATGTTAAAAAAACTTGTGTACAGTAGATAATTCGTAGTCAGTGTGGTCTCATTGTGTTTTTAATTCCTTGGAGAAAGTAAGTGTTTAGTACTGTTTGGATGTCACCGAAAGAAGCATTAGGAGTTGAAAAAAAATGTGCTTTTGTACATAGCAGCAGTTTGCATATTATTACTTGTAGTTTTGCGCACGACTTTAAATGGCCAAGCTATTGATACTTGTTACTTTCATAAAGGTTTAAAATGCCTTTTTATTCCAGGAATGGAAACTCAGTACCATGCATCCTCAACAAAGGATTCTCTCTCTTTTGCTGACAAAATGTTGCTAGTTTCATGCCATGTAGAATAAAGCCACTCATTTAAAAATAATTAAGCCATAGATTTTGCTGTTTTAAAAGTCATCATTAATTCCTCGTCCAGCCAAATGATGCTGCCTTTTAGTTCCCACTTGTCTTTATAGATGTATATGTCTTACAACACTCCCCTTTTCAAGTGTTTTTATTGGCATTGAAGAAGAATGTTCAAAAGACTGCATGATAGTTCAGAAATTTTGCAACAAAACACAATGAATACGATATGTTGATAGGGAGGCAAGATTTTTCCAAAGTATGTGCCTAAATTTAGTCTTCCTAAATCTATATTTAGTGATGAGCAGCAAGCGTTACTCACTTCTTTTTTTAGCCTAGCTCTTGTATCGGGCTTTTCATTTTACCCATGAAAGACTGTGACCTAATAAATTTGTTAGACTCTGAGTAGCCATAAGACTGGTTGTTATTTGTAGAGCTCAAGGTGTAATTTCAATCTATGAGAAGCCAGTCGAAGCTGCTGGGTAACAGTTAATTAAATAGTTAAAGTGTTATTTTAATTAACAAAGCAAACAAAAAGTCAGGTACTGCCCATTCCCCTCCCCTGAGGTTAAAATATGTAAATAAAAATAAATTAGTGCTGCCATATGCTGCAGGTGACCCAGTTGCCCCAAATTAAAATAGTCAATGTAATTGTAAAGCAACATTTTTTCAGTTTTTCTCCTATTGTATTCACTGGGTTTCCCTTTCCATCCCATGTAGGATGACCATATTTTCTTATGCCAAATATGGGACACCTCGTAAAATTGCTCGGGCTTCAACAAGTTCAATGGAAATCAATCAGATCTATGCAGTACAAATGTTCAAAATACCATTGTTTACTGAGCATCCATTAAAAAGGCATAGTACATTTTTATACCTAGTAGGTAATAATATTAAAAATACGTATTTTAACTGAACTGAAGTTAACCAGAAGTTCATAATGGAGAAGTCTATGTGCCCATGGTTTCTAATGCAACAGCTTTCTTCTTGTCTTGCAGTGAGGTGTATGTGACATTACAGAGTCAACATCTACCAATTATAACCATGTACATGCCACGGTGAGCTGGGAACAGGGCTGTAGCCCCACGGGTGCATCTCCCAGCTGTCCCATGCTGTGGGGAGGAGCGAACGTGGTTGTAGCCCTATCCTGGGGGAGGGTCTCCCCAGCTGCGGAAGGCGGCTGTTTCACTGGGGGCTCCCTGGCTCCATGGGCAGCTGCCTGTCCATGGGGATCTCCCTGGCTGGAGGGGCAGCTGCCCCAAAGAGGGGCACCAGGCCCCCTTAAAATCTTAAAGGAGTGAGTGGAGGACACACACTACCTCTTCCCAACCCCCAGCATACTCTGCCTTACCAGAGACAGGTCCCCAACCGCCATCTCCTACTGCTGTCTGCACACCTGGCTGGTCAGTACATACTGCACGTGCTCTCCAGCCAGTACCTGGTATCTGCAGCTGCGCTAACTTGGGGAAAGGGCAGCTCAGCGGGGGGCTTGAATGTGGGACAATTAGCCCTTTTGTTACGATAAGTTGGGACTCCTTCCTAATGCCTGAAATACGGGACTGTCACGGCAAAAACGGGATGGATGGTCACCTTAAATCCTATATCTGAAATAAATACTGGTTGCGAGAGATATGGTGAGCAAATTGGAGTTTTTATGTTGGGAATGAAACTGGCTTGCTAGAAGCATGTCCGAATCTGAAAATGCAGTATAAAAGACAGAGAGTTTCTTTTCCTGGAGACGTGGAAAAAAATAAATCGTACAATGCTAAGTATACTGAAATCTCAAATAAATGGATTTGGCATACTTGCCAGGTGGTTTCTTGCCAACAGTTTATTGGCAATGAATTTTTTATGCTACCTCCAGTGTAGATTATACAATTCCGTGTATCAAAATGAACCTACTATAATTATTCTGTTGTTCATAGTTACTGGTGATATTTGGGTTTTGGAGGAGAGATGTTTAAGGATTATAGCAGTGAAGGGTTTATGCTACATATGCTTAGATATTTGTCTTGTTCATAAAGTGAAATAGCAAGAAGTTTGTGCTGCTTTACTAGGGGTTTAAACCTGAGAACTCTCATGTTTTCATTGAATGTGTTGTGTGGTCACTACAAAAACAGTCTGTTGGATTGATGAAGATCTACAATATGCTGCTTGAAAGTGTTGCTTGGTTAATCTAGCTAGTATCTCATGCTCCATGAACCACTGAGGTAGTCGCAGTCCCAGCAGAACCTGTCAGAGCTGGCTCAGAGCTATGGTCCTTTTAGATTTTCTTCTCTGCATACCTGAATATCATTGGCATGAAGAAGCATTGGTCCGAGAGCCATACAGTTTTACTCTGCATGACTGACCTTCTTGTGTAGACTAAGCAACGTCTCGTGTTTTAAGTGTTACTAGAGTGTTGTTTTGACTCCCTTATATCAGATTTCATTGACTTAGTTGTCCATAGAGTATTCTTCAGAAATCTCTAGTTGAACATCCCGAATATGCAGAAAACTAATTTGTTTGTGCATCTTCATATCTTAGCTTCAGGTCCAGTAGCAATTGCTCTTCAGATCCAAGTTTAAAATAAATTAGAAAAGACAAAGTTACTGCATGGTGCATTTTCATTTTGGTCTAACACTTTATACTTAACCTGACTTTAAGAGGACCAAAGGCACTATTTCTCCAAGAGACATCCCTGAAAAGGATATTGTATTGATAAGTGTAACAGGATACAAGAGCCATCTGAGTTCCTTACTAGGAATGGTTGGTACACAGTAAAGGGTATTACATTACAATAGTTGAGCACTGCAAATACATTACACAAGGTAACTGAGTAATGCAGCTTCAGAAAGGCTGCTTTGTGGTCTCCTGGAGATCCTTCTACATGTGTTTTCAAATGTGGAAAAACTATTTCTTATGCTCAATTTTCACTCATTTTGTTCTGAATTGTCATTGTTACTATTGCTTGTGTAGATGAAATTTGTGCACACTAATCTGAGTTTTTGCAGATGAAAACCTGGAAATGAATGTTATCTAAAAGCATAGAAGCACCTTTGAAAATTTGGCTTTATTTATCTATTTGCTGTAGATCCCTAAATGTCCTCCTCAAGGCTTGAGCTCACAACCCTGGGATTATGAGGTTAATCCTCAAACCACTGAGTTATCCCTCCCACTCCTTATCATTCACTTAAGAACCAATTTGTCTGCAGTCTTCACAATAGCTGTATTTTAATTTAGTCAACACAGGAAATTACCTGTAACATGAAACAAAAATTAATTATCCAGGTCAAATAATAATTAAAACCAGAAGCTGGCACCATAGCTTCTGAAATGAATTTCCATACAGAAGAAGAAAATAACCCCCTCAGTTATGTCACTTCATAGATATCTTTCTAAGCTATTTTAATAAGCCTGAACCATTTATACTAATGCAGTTTCAGAAGTGTAAGTGCCTAGGTAACAGAGCTTGAATACCCAGCTGAGAGGTGAAAACAGAAGCTTTACACAAACAAATAAAAAAACAGCCCACCCTGTTAACTGGACATATTTTGCAATTCGTCAAACAACTGACACTTGATCACAAGTATGTTTCAGACCAGAGAACAATTTAAATTTTCAAAGGAGTTTCAAAAACATCAAAAGGCAATGCAGTCCCACTTTAATGTGTCATCTTAGAACAAGGCTTTGATCAGAATTTTAAAGAACATGCCAGTAAAATGAAGCTTGGTATCTTATTTTTGGCAGTATGAGTGGAATAAATGAAGGTTAATGCATATAACTGACTAGATAAGACATGGAAAATATGTTAGGTATGTGCTTGAATTTATTTTTCCTGAGTGAAGACTATTCTCTGTATCATAAAATCTATTTTGCCTGTCATGTAGGTTACTTGTTTGGTATATTTCTGGTTGTATTTCAGAACATTTATAATTCTGCAGGATCTTTAGAAAATACAGTAGAGAGCAGTGCAAAATAATGACAGAAGAAACAGTGTTCTGAAAAAGCCATGTTCACAACTCGGCAAGAAACCAAGCCTGACATTGTTATAAATGGCCACACCACATTGGGGTCACAGTTGATGGCACACATCCTTAAATTCCATGGCAAAAATCACTACATTACATGGCAGGAACATCTGTATTCCGTGACAGTGGTAACTCATTCTATCTAGGTATCTCATTCTCTGTCACTGTTCATTCTATCCAGGGTAAACTCCCTTCATTCACACCCATATCCCCACAAACAAAGCGGTGGCTCATCACTAAAATCCTCATTACTATAATATTAATCAGTAGATATATTTAACCGTGATTATTTTCAAGGGTGTTTTTATTCACTGTGTCTTCCAGGCAACTTGGCTTTATTCCCTAAGCCTAAACAACAGCAGCTCAGTCCTAGCGGTCCAGATAGTAATCTCTTTCCATCATTTGTGCCATGGATGAGAGGAGTTTGTACTTCAGGGTCTCATCTGTCTATTTCCAGGGCCTTGGCTGTTACAGTGTTCTCAGGGTAGCCCAGTTCACTAGCCTGCTTTTTTTAGGTCCACTCAATCAGCTCCACATTCATCTCTGGCTTCCCAGCCTGACCAACCTCATAGGAGAGTGATGAGGGGGATGTAGGTGCAGCCAGAGAGCAAGGGTCAACTGCAAGGCAGTCCCAGCAGAGCAAAATGAGAAATAAAGTCTCAAGCTTTTGTCTGCAGCATATGGGGGAATTCTGCTAAGTCCACAGTGAAGTTTAGAACATGAGAACAGCCATTCTGGGTCAGATGGAAGGTCCGTCTATCCCAGTATTCTGTCTTCTGATAGGGCCAATGCCAGGTGCTTCTGACAAAATAAACAGAGCAAGTAATCATCAGTCATGCCCACCAACAGCAATTCTGGGCCCCAGGGCAGAACAATCCCCTGCTCCCCTCTCAGAGGCAGGGCCACAATTCCCCCCCACCCCCCAAGAAGCCTTGAGTGCCCCACCTCCTGTCTTGTTTGAATGAGCCGCAGGGCCGCTGCACTGCACCTTCCTTCCCTTTTCTGGACCAGTCTGCCTGCTCTGGATAAAAAGACAGCACCTCTCGATTCAAAGATACTTTTAATATATCCCATGCTGTTTCTGGACTGAGTCACCCCACCCCAGAACCTCATGGGCATGACAGAAACGTATTTGAATCAAGTGTTTTTCCACAGAGCAAGCAGAACTGGGGGCCTGAAGGCCGTTTTAAATTGCCCATGGCCCTGGGCAATTGCACTCTTCCCTTGACTTTCCCCCGACACTGGTGGGTCATTCATCAAGTGATCCATTGTCTATCACTCAATCCAGTTTCTGACAAACAGAAACTAGGGAAATCCCTGCCCATCCAGGTTAACAGCCATAGTTGGGCCTATCCTCCATAAATGTATCTAGTTGTTTTTTGTACCCTGTTACACATAGAACTGGAAGGGACCTTGGGAGATCATTGAGTCCAGTCCCCTGCCCTCTTGGCAGGACCAAGCACCATCCCTGACAGATTTTTTTTATGGTCTTGGCCTTCTCAAAATCCTCTTGCAAAGAGCTCCAAAGGTTGACTGTGTGTTGTATGAAGAAATACTTTTGTTTATTTTAAACCTGTTGCCTATTAGTTTCATTGGCTAACACCTAGTTTTTGTGTCATGAGAAGGATTAAAATAACACCTTATTTACTGTCTCCACTACACTGGTTATTTCATAGACCTCAGACATATTCCACATAGTCTTCTCTTTTCTAAGCTTAAAAGTCACAGTCTTTTTAATCTTCCCTCATATAGAAGCCATTCCTTATCCCTAATTATTTTAGTTGCCCTTTTCTGATACTTTTCCAACCATCAAATTTTTGGTCTCCACTTGTTTACATGTAAACAGTTATTCTTTGTCATGAAATTCAATCATTAGAACCTGTGATGGAAGCTCCCTTGAAAAGGGCACGTCATAAAGGAAATACACAAATACACGGTATCTTTGTGTCATATGATAATCTCAATGTTGCAGCCAGAAGGCTAGAATGTTTCCATAATGCTTCAAGTGGATTCTATCTGAGAGAGACCACCAACTAAGGACTATAAAAGAGAGATCATTTACATCTGATCAGAATGATCTGTTTTGTATGTCTTGTTTATAAATGGAAATTGGCCATTTGTGGTCAGACTAAAATGTACAAGAAAAGAGCTAATCCTAGATTGCAATTCTAATGGTCCTTTTTATTTTTCTACTTTCAGAGGGTGGCAACAAGAAGCTAAAAAGCACGATACAGAGAAGCACAGAAACAGGGATGGCAGCAGAACTGAGGAATCGTATGGTTCGGCAACCAAGTCGGGAGTCCACCGATGGCAGCATAAACAGTTACAGCTCTGAGGGGAAGTAAGTGGAATTATAGATATATAGCAGTGTAGGAATACATTGAATTTTCTTATCTTCACAAGATAAATAGTTGAACACAAGTTAAAAAAAAAAAAAGCCCTTCTGACTGTGAATAAAAAATCCCTATTTGGTTAACTCTCATTCAGAAAATTGATGTATGTACAAAATCTTGCACTAATGAAATTCTTAACAAATCCTAAAACTTTCAGGCTTTTTGATGAAAAATAATATTTGAACTCCACTTGCTAAGGGCTATTCTTCAGTTTAAAGCTTTTCCAGTCATCCAACCAGCAGAAAAAATGCTAATATGGTCTATAGGTGACCAACCACACAACAGAAATAGCAATATGAATCATCAAAGGGAACAATTTGAAAGAAACTGGTGTGGGCTTCTGAGACGCTCTTTGGATCTATCCTGAATTAAACTTGAGATGTTAAACTCCCTGTTATATGAAACTATTCAATAACTCTGTATAAAACAAAAGTTTAGGTTGGAGCTGGTCAAAGTACATTTCTTATGGAAAACCAAAAAGTTTGACCACACATCAGCTAAAACCAAATATAGGAGCTTGCGTATTCAGTCAAAAGAAAATTCTCTTGATTCACCATTGTTGTTGCTAGTAATTATGTAGGAAGGGATAACAGAAACAGGAACTGCACAGACCATACAATTGTATTCCAGCCTCCTCAGACAACCTAGTGGGTATCTAAAAGGGCCAAGTTTCCAATAATGGTACTGTTCCCAAATCTGCCTATTTGACACACTAGAGTGAGATGCCACTGAGTAAATTTTACAGATATTCAGCATACGATCTTACCCACTTGTGGAGTTTGCTGGGTTCCTAAGTGGACTTTTCACTCCCTGCTGAGTTCTTTAGGCTTATCTTCCCCTCAGTCAGGCTCACATGCCTAGTTAATGGGAGGGGAAATGTAAGGGTAGCTACCGTCATTCAGATCAAGTTAACCCTTTTGGAGTTAATCAAAGCAGGGAAGAAAGTAGAGGAAGGATCATATCATGAAGAGCAACAATATGATGACATTTAAAATATTATTAGCATTTGATTTAATACCTGGTCTTTGAATTATGGTTCCTACCTGCATTCCACGTGAGCTACATGTTCACTCCAGGAATTTGAGACCAGAAGATTTTTGCTAGCAGGGTCCATTGATCCATGCATACTCCCATCTCTTCTTTATACTCAGAACCATAAGAGGCAGCATGGACTGGCAAGCTCTGTCATTCCTTTCTGTTTCCTGTGATCTGAAATGGAATCTCTTCAGTGTCCACAATGTGAACCAAAATTTTGTAGTTAGTTGTAAATAGGTTTTAAACTTATTTTAGACATAAGGTAGGTTACCCCCAATACCTCCCAGTACTGTGACCAGGACCCCAGGATTAAATACCCCTGTGTCCTGCACCTGAGCATTCCCTGTCCTCAATAACCATGAGACATGGCCATCAAACCAGGGAAGGCCTTTGGGCACTGAGCACATTCAGGGGGACTCTGTAAGCCCAAGCCTCGGAGGAATCCAATGGAAGGGGGGCAGGGGGAAGGAAAAAATTCCAAAGTGCTGGAGCATCACTCTGTCCTGGAGCAGTCAGGAAGCACTACTACCTCTGAACAAATGATCAGACCATTGCCCAGTGTCCTATGCCATTCCATGGCCTATGGAGCGCACCCTCTCCTCGACAAGGTTCAAGTAGCCACTCCCACCAGAGCCCAGGCCTTCCACTGCCCTGCTGCTGGAGATCTTATAGAGCAGTAAAGTGGGGCTCTGTTCACCCCTATTAAGGTTTGTTGGTTGCTTAGGTGTACTCCACTACCTGCCTTTCTTTTCCTTTGCTGTGGAGCCTTGTGTCAGGGCTATTTGCTATGGAAAGATAACTGGGGTGGCAGTCAGCGCACACTACCCCTTATACCCTCCGTGAAATACAAGCCGGGATCACACGTTTCATAGAACTCCTCTTACTGTAGGGTTTGGTAACCTTACTCTGAGATAACGAGGACTTTCAGGCTGCTCTCGACCATTGTTACAGGAGTTCTGCAGTCTCAAGCTGACATTGCTGAATCAGTTAACCCTGACAGTGAGAACACAGTTTTGCTTCACAACCTTAAAAGTGAGAGAGGCCATTTTTAAAACATGAAATTAGAGATCCTGGAGCCTAAGAAAACAGCTTTTCAAAGATGCCACACTACTAGTTACCAGCCCAATTCCTGTCCTGAAATTTTAGGTTGACACCTGATACAGATCATATGAACATAGCAACATCCATACTGGTCAGAGCAATGGGCCATGGCCAATGTGAGATGCTTCAGAGAGAATGACCAGAACAGGACATCCCATGTTGTCCTGTCCCAGCTGCTGTCAGTCAGACTTTTTTTCGCTATGGTAGTGGAAAGTAGCTCCACAGGAATGTGCCAGAGACACATGATTTAGTGCAAGAGCGGGCTTTGATTTATTTGGCAGACCTTATATTATCATTATGTGTGAGCCTGAGCACTGGAGAAAATCAGGACTCAGTCAGGCTAACAACAAACTTGCCAACCAGTGCCATTATGACTAGAACTAAATCTTAGCAGCACAAAGATTATGGGCTAGTTTGCTAGTGTGCTAAACACCTGCAACAGTTTCTTTCCATATAGTGTAACTGTTTTGAAGGGGGTTGGATGTAGATGTAGACATAGATCAGGGTGAGGCAGTATAGAAAATTTCAGCCCAAACCATTGGAGTTCCACTAAGTCATAAGCAGCGCTATGAGTTTATCAAACCAGTTTTTAATAAATGTTACGACAGAGGTACCAGAAATGAATGGTATGTGACAGAAAGGGAGGCAAGATGTTCATGGGGAAGCGGGTTTTGGATAGTGAGCCCACCCACACTCACCCAGCAGCTGCAGCTCCTGTCCAGCAGGACTGGGCTTCAGGTGTTGTAAAGTAGCCCATGCATTTGCAACCCCAGCCAGATCCAATTTGATTTTCATTGCAACCTAGTGCACAGGGTCACAGAGCCGCACAGGTTTGCTGTCTCCACCTGTGTAAGGTTGGATACACTAAGGCTGAGTTGAGTTGTAACCCTGAGGCCTAGGTCAGAATTCCATGTGATCTGAGTGCATTTTATAGACTTTATTCAAATTCATGGTTTCGGTGATCACCAAGATATCGAGGATGATACTGTCGCCTCAGTTACAAGAAACTGAAAACAGGGTCTTCTAAGTAAATGTGTTGGACAACAATTATTTCAAGCCAGGGCCTAGCCCTGTAGATAGTGATATTATGAATTCTAACAAATAAAACAAAAACACATGGCTGTGTTAAAAAAGTGACCTAATTTTGGCATATTCCCATGGCACTACTGCACACATAGTTAACTTAAAAAAGAACACTTCTCAAAATACTTGTTCATCAAACAAGCAGGTACAAGATCAGTTGACTGCAAACAACAAAGATTAGCAATTCCAGACCATAGTTTGGGACATGTTTCCCTGGGAAATATTTGTGATTTTTAATTAAAACCGATGCTGTATGATAAAAACTAATTACTTTTTTGATTACTCAAATTTAAAATTAATCAGCAGGATAGGATCAGTCTCGATGGATATTTTTTAATCGTAATAGCTTATCTTACCAGATTACTGTCACATGGCATTAGTAATGGACTAATACATGTTTATTTTTATTAGCTCTCTAATTTCTTGAATTGTTCTTTGACATAAAGATGTTGAGGTGCTTTCTGGGTGTTCCTGCCATTGTGAGACACCCCACAAGTACCTGCCCTGAGTGTGAGGAAGTCTCATCTGTGCCTGCCGGGGGCAGCTCCCCAACTCCACTAGCGACAGGCGCCACAACCGCTCCCTTCAATGCCCATATAAGAACACTGTTTTTCTTCAAGTTAGCAATAGGTTCCATGAAGAGTCCAGCTGCTATTCCATGGAACATTTGCAGTATACACAGATCTTCCACCTACAAAGAACCAGTTTGCCCCAGCTAATCAGGACCAGCTTTGCGTAGCCCACAACAATTAGATATGTTTATAGTGAAATCAAGTATAAGTTTATTCAATAAAGCGTAGAGTCAAGTAACATTACGTGGAAGTATTGAGAGGGAAACGGTTACATATAAAACAAGATTATGATGTACTCTCTAGAGCCTACCCCTAGGAAAGACTAGCATTTGGCTTACCCAAAATCACTGAAATGTGTTTCAGCTACTCTTGACTGTGAGCCTCCTTTCATGAGATGAGTACACTATCAATTAGACGCCCTGGTGAAGGGTTCCTTGTGTTCCTTTCTCCCCAAAGATATATCATTTCTATCCTTTGTCTTCAATCATAAACAGAGTACCCCCCCACTTTTGTTCCTTCCTGTACATTTTCTTTTTTGAAGATTTCACAATCTCTCACTGACACCTAGCTCATCACACAAATAGGTACCATCTCCACTGTACACTACACAGACCATACACAGATGATCAGACAAAGCAATAAGCATCTGTTATCTGCTACTTGAAAGGAATGAGTCCTAGTCATGTCACCTCATGGTGACCTACATTAACTCCAAGGCCTTAAGAATATAATTATTAATTTATAAATACATAACTTCTGAAATGTTATCCACACGTATATTTAGTAGCGATTATGACAACCAATGAACAACTGGGTTTGGGTAGAATAGGTCAGAAAAAACCTTTTCACATCACTTATTGGTGAACTATTATGCATATGTCTGGATCCAGGCCATCGGTGTAAGCCATCTACATCCTCTGTCAGCTGGCATGAAGAGGTCCCTCGATCACAAATTCATCTCTACAATGTCCCTTTTTAAAGAATGATTAGTGAACAAATAGCTGGCTTAAAGCAATGGAAACAACCACAGAAATGTTCACCCCTGAGACCTTTGCTAGACAAACTTGAGAGATGCAAACAGAGGCAGCTAATAGGAAAATTTTAGAGGATGTACCTGCAAATGAAAGCTTAATAAATAAAAACAAATTAGTGTTTTTGAAGTTTTTTGCTTGAGAATGGCGACTTTCAAATCTGTAACTGCATGTCCAAGGAAGTTAAAATGTTTTCCCACTTCTTGTTGTATATTTTCATTCTTGATGTCTAATTTGTGTCCATTTATTCTGTCTGGTTTGTCCAATGTACATGGGATAGGGGCTTTGCTGGCTCATGTTGGCTTCAGGTAATGGCCAGTGGCATTCTGTTGCTTTCTTTGTTGGGTATGTCTTATTGTAGGTGACTTCTGGGTAACTGCATGGCTCTGTCAGGTTGATTCTTCAGTTCCTGAGGTGGGTATTGTAGCTTTTAGAATGCCTGATAGACATCCTATAGGTGTTTGTCTCTGTCTCGGGGGATTGGTGCAAATGTAGTCTTTATCTTAGGGCTTGGCTGCAGATAATGGATCTTGTGATATGGCCTGGATGAATGCTAGGGGTTTATAAGTAAATATAGTAGTCAGTAGGTTTCCAGCATATGGTATGTTGACATGACCATTACTTAGCTGCACTGTAGTATCCAGAAAGTAGATCTCTTGTGTGGAATACTCCGGGCTGAGATTGATCGTGATATGTAAATAGTTGAAATCCCAGTGGAATTCTTCAAGGGCCTCCTTCCTGTTGATCCAGATGATGATGTCATCAATGTAGCACAAGTGGAGGAAGGGTGCTTGGGAACAAAAGCTCTGGAAGCATTGTTTTAATTCAGCCATAAAAACATTGGGTGTACAATGGGTGCCACTGACTTGGAGGCAAAAATCATCCCAAATCTGAAATGGTGTGGGGGAGAACAAAGTCACACAGTTCAGCAACCAGCTGTAGCATGACATGATCAGGGGTGCAGTTCCTGACAGCATATACTCTGTCTTTGTGTGGAATGTTGTTATAGAGAGTTTCTGCATCCATGTGGCTAGGATTGTGTTTTCTGTGAGATCACCAATGGATCGTAGTTTCTTCAGGAAGTCAGTGGTGTCTTGAACATAGCTAGGGGTGCTGGTAGTATAGGGCCTGAGGAGAAAGTCCATACAGCCAAGCAATCCTGCTGTAAGAGTGCCAGAGCCTGTGATGATAGGCCATCCAGGATTTCCAGATGTATGGATCTTGGGTAGCAGATACAATACCCCAAAGTTGGAGTTCTGGGAGGGGAAGTCCTGTCTAGATTCATTCCTGTGCTTATTCAGGTAGTTTCTTGAGTAGCTGGTGTACAGTTTGAGGTGGGTGTTTAATTTGGTACTCCTCAGGGGGATCAGAGGATAATGGCCTGTAGAATACTGTGTTGAAGAGAATTGTTTAGCAGCCTCAAGTTCATAAGCTTACCTATTCATTATGACTACAGCACCTTGTTTATCAGCCTGTTTGATTATAATGTTAAACTTGTTTCTGAGACTACTACAGGACAGACCCAACAAAGAAAGCAACAGAACACCACTGACCATCACCTACAGACCCCGCTAAAACCTCTCCAGCACATCATCAAGGATCTATAATCTATCCGACATGACAATTTCTCACTATCACAGACCTTGCTTACCAGACAACCCCCCCACCTGGAAACACATACTCACTCACCACCGACCACACACCCCACAACAGAATGACTAAGCCAGGAACCAATCACTGCAACAAACCCCAGTACCAACTCTGCCCACATATCTACCCTCTTGACACCATCATAGGACCTAACCACATCAGCCATATCTTCAAAGACTCATTCCCACGCATATCTACTAATATGATATAAGCCATCATGTGCCAGCAATGTCCTGCTGCCATGTACATTGGACAAACCAGACTGTCTCTAAGCAAAAGAACAAATAGACATAAATCAGACATCAAGAATAATGACATGTAAAAACCAGTCCAACTCCTGACCTTAGTGGAACATGGAGGGGAGAAGAAGAATCCACAAGTAGTACGTCATTTAAAACAAAACCAAAGCCTACAGCATCCCAGGATTATAAATATAGATATTTTCTCTTGAAAACTTGAGCTGTTAGAATGTATCTTAAATCTCTCTGATCTTCTCCTGCATGGCCAGAGGAATCAGGTGATTTCTGATCAACCAAACATAGCAACTGAATTTTGTTAAAATGAAACAGCTGTTTGACCTGAAATGAACACACACTATTCACCCAGTTCATATGTGAATCACATTCAGTGCTCTGGGGATTATGACCCTTAACAAAATTCAGTTCTGTTTGCATAGGGGAGGAGTAGAGAAATAGTCACTTCTCCATGGAAGTGGGGAACAGAGATTGTTGGTCTAGCCACAGCTACATCCCAGTGAAGAGGAGATGATCTTGCCACTACAGTGGTTCTCGTCTTTTCCAGACCACTGTGCCCCTTTCAGGAGTTTGATATGTCTTGAGTACCCCCAACTTTGCATCATCATCATCATCAATAACTGTGGGCTCAGTGCCTGTTGGTGTCTGATGCCTCTCTCACTATTTCTTTCCATCTTTCCCTGTCCAGTGCAGAGTGGCTTAGTTTCTGTAGACTAGCTCCACAACAATCTACCATATCGTCTATCCATTCTCTGTGGGGTCTGCCTCTCCGATTCGAACCATCCATTAGGCTGAATACCAGGGTATTGATTTTTCGTTCGTCATTCATTCTGCAAATATGCCCAAATAGTTGTAGCTTCCATTTTATAACCTTCTGCGGCAGGTTCTCTTTCAGCTGTATCTTTCTATATAATTCCTCATTGGTGACCTCCTATCCTCAGAATCTTTCTGTAACAACTCCTTTCGAACGCCAATATTCTTCTTTTCAAATCTTTCGTTATCACCCATGTCTCACATCCGTACAACATGCTGCTGAATACACACATTTTCAAGACGCTCAGCTTTGTTCCTAAGCTAATTGCTTTGCTTTTCCAGATATTGTCCATTGCCTTCAAACTCGCTCTTGCTTTCGCTATTCTAGTCGCAATTTCCTTCTTACAGTCTAGGAAATACATTATGTTGCTCCCCAGATATGTGAACTTCTCTACATTTTCTAGTTCAATACAATCTACACTGATCTTCCTTCCTATTTTCTTATCTCCAAATACCATTGTTTTTATTAATGTTCATAATCAGTCTGTACAGCTTCCCTTCTTCATTTAGCACCTGCACTATTTTCGCTAGCTTCCTCAATGATAACTATATCATTTGTGAAGCTCGAGTTGTTAATTCTTTTCCCATGCACAGGTATCCCTTCTACCTCTTCCTTGATCTTGTCTGTCACTCTCTCCAGATGTGCGATGAAGATACTTAGCAATATTGGATCTCCTTGTCTCGCACCTTTACTTTCTCATTTGGAATATAAATATTGTACTTATATTTCAGTGTATAGCCCTGGTTCTCAACCTTTTGGATTACAGTCTCCCTTTCAAGAATCTGATTTGTCTTGCGTACTCCCCTTTTCACCTCACTTAAAAGTTACTTGACCACAAAATCAGACATTAAAGTGTCACAGAAGATTATTACTGACAAATGCTGACTTTCTCATTCTTATTCTAAAATTATAACTTTAATCAATTGGAATGTAAATATTGTGTTTCCATTTCACTTCTGAACCTTGTCTGAAGCCTGAGGCCCACAGTCTGGGACAGAAGTGTGTAACTTAGCTTTGCTGGGTTTCCTGTGACCTGGAACCCTGGATAATTGCCCTGCTAGCCACACCCTAATGCCATCCCTGCACTTGTGACCCTTCCCACTGCCAAGCAGCTCAACCTCCAACCCGAGGTACAGAAACACTGATGTAGGTAAGTTGTTGTACCACCTGGAAGACCTCTGCATACCCCCAGGGTGCAAGTATCTCTTGTTGAGAACCACTGTGCTATGATTCCTCCCCACTGTACATGCCTTCTACAGGTTGCTCCTCCCTGGCTTGGCACCCTTGGGACCTGAGTGATCTGAATGAGGGATTTTTTCTGACGAGATGTCTGGCCTCCTAAGCCCCCTTCTGAGTGACCTACCAGCTGTTCTGGCCACCTCCTGCTCCCTGCCCCCAGACTGCCTGAGCGCTCGGCTCCTGGGGTGCCTAAGGGGCTGATGCAGGGAGGGGAAGCTCCTGTCCCAGCTAGCCAGCCAGCTGGGCTCCTTGGCCAGGCTCTCCACAGGGCTCCCTGCCCTAGGCCCAGCCCCCGAGCCACTTCAGGGCTACAGGTGGGGGGACTCCTCACCCACCAGCTGGGCTCCCCACTGCGGGGCTGCAGGCAGAGTTCTCTACCCTCAGTGGGGCTCCCTGCCACTTGCCCACTAGCAGGGCTCTGCTCCCGCCAGCCAGCCAAAACAGCTGGACACAGCTGGGGCTCTCTGGTCCAGCAACATCTGTGGTCCTGTCAGACCAGAGGTTTAGCCAGACCAGATAGTTTCAACCTGTAGCAAATATTGCTGTTTGTAACCCTTTTAACTGTAGCAGGTAGAAGAGCGATGCCCTGCCATCAGCTTGCATAACTGAAAGATGGCAAGTTGTTTATGAGAACAAAGCTACTTCCCTATGAGATGGTCGCAGTGTGCATGTGTGGACTTCTGGATTTGCAGAACAGTTTGCGGTTCACTGAGGGACTATGTGCTGTGTCTGAGAAGCTCTTCCATGTTAATTATTGTGGGCCACTCAGAATTAATGATGTATTTACAGATCTTCATGTTTTCTATTTCTGTAGTCTAATATTCCCCGGAGTGCGCCTGGGTGCTGACAGTCAATTTAGTGATTTCCTCGATGGACTTGGACCTGCACAGTTAGTAGGTCGACAGACACTAGCTACCCCTGCTATGGGTAAGAGTAATTTATTCTCATGAGTAATACAAAAGCTATCTCATTGGCGAAAGTGAGTTAAGATGGGCAGAATGCAGATCACAGACTACACTCAGCCAAAGGGTTCTCACCTTTAACACTAAAGTGCTGTCTTAGGCTATTGACAGCCATAAGCAGGAATAATTTGGAGTTCTCCTATACAATGCATAACAAAAGGTGGATAGTGAACCCCGTTGAGCACTTGGGGCCCTACACAATTGCTTAGTTTGCTTCTTCCTTGCACTGACTCTGCTGTCCACAAATAGAAGAGAGGCTCTGTTTCAGCCAAAATCAGCTGAAGATAGAGCATTTCATGTCCACAGAGCTCATTTCTGTGTCAGAGATAGTGGTTGCAATCTGTTCCTTTCTGTGCAGAGTAATCATGGTGCTTGGCTCCTGGCAAATTGCTAGTTCTCAGCTAGTTAGCCTTTGCCATGGAGTATGTAATCAGAACTGAACTAGGCCCAGATTTAGCTGATTGAATGGTAATCGAAAAATTGGAAACGGTGCTCCCTGTTTGCAGCAAGGCTGACAGCCACCTTACAAATGGTGCCGTTAGGTTGGTGATATTGGAGCAGATTAAAATCTAAAGTCTAATTTCCAGCAGCCTCTCAAGTACAAATCACTACAGGCTCACCTCTGACAGGCCCATAAGGCTGCCAGTCCTCCAGCTTTGTCATGAAATCTCCAGGAATTAAAGATTAATCTTTAATTAGAGATTATATCATGTGATGAAACCTCCTGGGCAGTATAACACAAGTAAACAAAATTTCTCACCAGTGTGGGATTGGAGGACATACCCACCGAGACTCCCCACACCCTTCCCATCCCCTCCCCTCCCCATCCCACATTACATGTGGGGGGAAGGGAATAGGGGTGGTACAGCACCCAGAGGAACTGCTGGTATTCTGCTCCTTTCCTCACTCCCCCTCCCAGCAGGGAAAGGAGCAGAACTCCCCGACACCTCCACTCCAGATTCCTTGCCTCATTGCACTGTGTGCATTAAAATCACAGCTAGCAAGTGATCTGGCTGAGCAGTCTTCAATGCTGCAGGAACTCAGGCTCAGGAAGCTACTGAATTGCTACTGAAAAGTAGTGAACCAGGAGGAAAAATGGGAGGGGGCCTTCTCTTCTTTGCAGCTTGTGAGTTCTACAAAGGAAGAAGTCATGAGTTGCTGTGTAAGTCCAAAATTAAGTGTATTTTGCATTTTGGAATGAGCTCATTGAGCATGAAGTCTGTATAATGTTATAACCTCAGTTAAAATATATCAGCTTTCCTTTTTATAGGGCACAAGAAGTGTCTGTGTTCTTCTGTTGTCAATTATAAAATCAGGATGCACCCAATACTGAATCCAAGTGCTAGCTTCCATTCATCTCACTTTTTGCTTAAAAGTTGTTTTCCTCACTAGACCTGAGGGCCAATAGTTTATTTCCATCTGTTGGAGCCTTTATTTCTACAGTCTGAGGGAAGGAATTTGGCTGCAGAAATTCACTCAGTCTTCCTACCTAATAATTTCTCTGCTAGGGCTTATTCCTAGAAGATGGCCATCTCTGCCGGTTTTAAAAAAGCATGTGTCACAGCACCCCCAGCTGACCACTAGCAGCATAGACTGGATTTGAATATACAGGCTTTCTGCATTGAAATGTATCCCAAGAGCACAGGTTGTGGAATTTTCTTCTACACTATTTTTAGCCTCGGACAGAACTGTGTTTGTTGACACGAAGTTTTGGTGGATAACAAATCACCCTGCTTGGCTTGTCATATCTCAAGTACTAGAGCAGTTCTGGGCACTGTGCTATAATACTCTTTTAGTGGAAAAGGGTGCTAAGGTCTCCTTTTCAACTACATTTGAACAATAATATTTTTATGATTAAGAACACAGCAGATTCACCATTCTTTCTTAGAAACATGTCACATATAAGGTAAGAGCCCTGCCATTGGCTTTCACAGTCACCACAATGGCACATGCCCAGTGGGGTATATGAATGTCCGAACAGCCAGCAAGGTGACTACCCATTTTCACAATCAGTCTTGGTGACTCTTTTTTAATGCAGCCATGGATTTCTCATGGTTTGAAAATCAGGACCCACAATTATTGAGGCCCAAAGCCACAAAGGGGCTTAGGTTTTTCAACACTACTCAGAGTCACAAAGTCTAATCTGTAGGTGCCCAGCCACCCAATAGAATCCACAAATCTAGAATTAAGGGCCTTGGCTCCCTCTATAATGATTGGTGACAAATATGTGACTCAAAATGGCATAAGCAAAACCCACCAGACTTTTGGAGGGAGTCACCTAAGCTAGCCAATAGCAGATGCAGAGGAGAGCTAAGCCCCACCCCTCTCAAGGAGGTAGGCACTTTTCTTCATTTTGGATCCTCAGCTGGGAACACTCTCCAGGAATGAGGTGCTGAAGCAACTTCTTGCAGTAGCTGCAGTGCTGCATGTGTAACTGTAGGGAGAGCCCACCCTTCTATGGTGGTGAGAGTAACAAATCGTGCCAGACCAATCTGATGGCTTTTTTTGACAGGGTAAGAAGCCTTGGAGATAAGGGAGAAGCGATGGATGTGGTATATCTAGACTTTAGTAAAGAATTTGACACAGTCTCACCTGATCTTCTTATCAATAACCTAAGCTAATACACCTTAGATGGGGGCACTATAAGGTGGGTCCATAACTGTCTGGATAACTGTTCTCAGAGAATTGTTATTAGTGGTTCACAGCCATACTGAAAGGGCATAACAAGTGGGGTTCCACAGGGATCTATTTTGAGACCGGTTCTATTCAGTATCTTCATCAACGATTTAGATCATTTCATAGAGTACGCTTATTAAGTTTGCAGATGATACCAAGCTGAGAGGGGTTGCAACTGCTCTGAAGGATAGGGTCATAATACAAAATGGCCTGGAAAACTGGAAAAATTATCTGAGGTAAACAGAATGAAGTTTAATAAGGACAAATGCAAACTACTCTACTTAGGAAGGAAAAATCAGCTTCATACACATTGAATGGGAAGTGACTATCTAGGAAGGAGGACTGCAGAAAGGGATTTAGGGGTCATAGTGGACCACAAGCTAAATACGAGTCAACAGTGTGATGCTGTTGCAAAAAAAAGCAAACAAGATTCTTGGATGCATTAACAGGAGTGTTGTGAGCAAGATACAAGAAGTCATTCTTCCGCTTTACACAGTGCTGATTACACCTCATTTGGAGTTTTGTGTCCAGTTCTGGGCACCACATTTCAAGAAAGATGTGGAGAAATTGGAGAAGGTCCAGAGAAGAGCAACAAGAATGATTAAAGGTCTAGAGAACATGAGCTATGAGGGGAGACTGAAAAAAATGGGCTTGTTTAGTTTAGAAAATAGGAGACTTTGAGGGGACATGATAGCACTTTTCAAGTACCTAAAAGAAGGTTACAAGGAGGAGGGAGAGAAATTGTTCTCCTTGGCCTCTGAGGATAGGACAAGGAGCAGTGGGCTTAATCTGCAGGAAGAGAGGTTTAGATTAGACATTAGGAAAAACTTCCTAACTGTCAAGATGGTTAAACACTGGAATAAATTACATAAGAAGGGAGTGTAGTCTCCATTGCTGGAGATTTTTAAGAGCAGGTTAGATAGACACCTGTTGGGGATGGTCTAGATGGTGCTTGGTCCTGCTGAGAGGGCAGGGAACTGGACTCCATGACTTCTCGAGGTCCCTTCCAGTTCTGGTGTTCTCTGATTCCATGGGATATGGCAGATCCTGGATCAATTACCCCTTTGCTTGAAGGGGAAAAGGGATTTGAACATAGATGTCCCACATCTCAAAGGAGAGCCCCAGCCAGGGATCTGGAGCAGAGGGTGGCAAGGAGAAGCCTGGTGTCCACATTGGTTGGGGAAATTATGTTGAGGGTTGGGTAGTGAAATCTGAGGGAGGCTGTGTTTCCCCAAACAGCTGCATGTGACTTGGTCCCCACCCTTTATCCAACCCTAATCCCCTGGAACTCCCTGCCCTCTATGCAGATACCCTTTTTAACTATCATATAATTATGCTGCCTGGAGAATAGGGTCACGAATCACTGCAGCTGCACTAGCTGGCCAGATCAGGAACTCAGAGAGGGGCTTGACTGAAGGGTCTGACTGGCCAGATGTGGGCCATAGTTTTCTACCCTCCATTCCAGAGAGTCATTCTCACTGTCATTGGCTCAATGCATAATATGTGTATACTGTGTAACAACCTCAGATAGAGAGCTTAAGAGAGTCCAACGTGAGTCTGTCTCGTTCTCCAATGATTGTTCTCTTATCTCTGCCTCCTTCTGGGCATTTTCCACGTAGTTAGGAATGTTCTGAGAAGACCTACCATATCAAGCTCCACAGCCCCTCATTTGAACCTCATTTGAGGATCCCACTTGAGTTTGGTATGAGCTGCGCACCTAGACTGATGTGATCATGTCTGATGGCAGAAACTTAGGTACCTAGAGGGCATGTGAAAATGTGCTGAAAGATTATGGGCATCTCCACAGCCGGAGGATTTCAGTAGCACCTAAATTTTTGGACTGAGGCACCTAAACAGGAGGTTAGGCACCTAGGTTCTTTTGCAGATGTGCACGTAAGTGTATTATTTTCATTTACAATCTTTCTTTCCAAATCAGAATAGCACTTGGACCCATACTTGGCAAATTTTCTTTCCTGCAGTTGTAGCCAGAGTCATCCTTTGCCAGAACATTCAGAACTGAGGAAGCAGCCTGGAAATCTTGTTCTCATAACATTCTGACAGTTTGTGCAAAGTGTTGTTCAGGAGGAGAACTGTCATGCGGTTGCATTCATTACATAACTATTGTAAAAAGTTTTTTTTTTTTTGTGAGTCTCAGAGAACTTAGTCATTGCCTAGACAGGTTGCAGTCTACTCATCTGGCTTTTTTCTTTCTGAAGGACAAACTTGCAATGTTTGCAGCCACACGGTTACCTTGTGTTCCTTCAGTCTCTTTGGCTGTGGCCACACTATCCCCCTCCTTTTGGAGGGGACATGGTAATAAGGTGCTGCCATGAATAGGCAGCGCTTCTTTAGCATAATGGCAACCACATGCTCTTCGGAAGTGCTGCTTTTGAAATGCACACTGTCCATGTAGCCGGGGCCTTTCAAAAGGACCCCCGGATTTCAAAAGCCCCTTCTTCCCATTTGGTTTTGGGAAGGAGGGGCTTTTAAAATCAGGGGGTCCTTTCAAAAGGCCCTTGGCTACATGGGCTGCGTGGATTTCGAAAGTGGCAGTTTCGAATCGTGTGTGGCTACCATTATGCTAATGAGACACTGCCTATTCATGGCAGTGCCTCATTTGCATCTGCCAAAATCCCTCATTACCATGTTCCTTCCCAAAGGAGGGTGCTAGCATAGACGCGGCCTTTGTGTATCCACCTGGTGTCTCTCCTATATACTTGGATCAGAAGGGACCATCAGTGGAACACAAATCCCTGATTGGCAGCACAAGAGGCCTCCACATTACAGTATCAAATATAATGATAATCTAAAGTATTGCCTGAGTGAAGATCACGTAGTAGTGTCTACACTGAACTGATAGAGAAAATGGAATATGCTTTTTCTTCTCCTTCCCTTTCAGGTGATATTCAGATTGGAATGGTGGATAAAAAAGGCCAGTTAGAAGTAGAAGTCATTAGAGCTCGAGGTCTCACACAAAAGCCTGGTTCCAAATCGACCCCAGGTGAGAAAAGCTGCAAGTCACAGAGGAAGAGAAAATTTAAAGCATACAGTAATGTGTGGACTGGAGAAATCCAAAGAGATTTTCTCAGCTCCTTTTAGCAGTCACTACATTGATATGTATTTTGTTTGTTTTCCATAGAGATGCGCATTTAGAAATATTTATTCCCCCTGTGTTCAATTCCTTCCTCTGCACACCATGTACATTCAGAAGGTGCTTCCCTCTCACAAGCCAAAGTAAGATTTGTTAGGCTGAAAAGTCCTTTCCAAAAGGAATGTCTGTTAGGGGTGCTCAGCATATCTAGGGAAAATGTTACATTCGGGCTTGGAAGGACTAGATTTTTGTTGATAAATGTCAATTTCACAGTATGCGTTCAAATCAATAAAAATTTCAAGAGAAATAATCACACCTTACAGATAGGCAAATTAACAAAATGTTCCTTGAGAATTTATTAGCCTTTGATTTAAGGATATTTATCTACTATATGTTTCAGAGAGTTTCTCTTTGTCTGTTTCCTCAAGTACTCTTCATAAATGGTAAGAGGACCACCAAATTCGGCTTTTTCCTATCATAACTTAAACCAGTGAAGGGTTTGGCTGTGCCAAGACAATGAGATATGCCTGGAATGGGATTGTTTCTCATAAAACCAAACAGAAAAGACACAGAATCACCAAATCAAGTCCAGTCCTCAAAATTGACATAACTGAGCAAATATTGAAAGAGACTGAACCAACATGAGTCAAAGGAATAGGATGTACCTGGAATAGGATTGCTTCTCAGTAAACTTCCAGAAAAGAGATAAAATAGAGAAATTTGGAGTTATGCTCTCTTTTGGCACAACTAAATCAATGCTTAAGGTTTGAAAACTAGAAAAAAATGTTATTCAGAAGGAAATTGATTATAGCTCTTTTTTGTTAAAACATAGTAAACAATTAGCGTTTATAGGGAATGAAGGAAACATACACTTGATGGAATTCCCATTTTAAAAATTTACTGAAATAATTGAATGGAAAATGTAACTTCTTTTAAGAAAAACTAAATAAAAATTAATTTCATAAAAATAAATATTGAATTTTTGAGGGGAAAAACATATTATTTAAATAAGGCATGTACTTTTTCCTTTAAAAATAAATAAATAAATAAAACCCGTAACTGAGTTAAGGTCCCAAGCATTGCTGGGTAAATCTGGTAGTACTGTATATTTTGATATATGATATTGATAATTTGCGTTATTACAGTTTAGAGCTTTAACTCTTTGAATCTCAAAGTATATTATAAATAGACATCATCTGAATCCAAACCCAATAATTGCCTGAAGCTGTAAACTTTAAGTTGATAACAATTTGGGAAAAAATGGTTAAACCCCATAGTTTTTTACAACTGTGAAAACTAAAAATAAACTGATAATATACCTCAAAATTATTAAAATAATCCAAATCTAGTTACTTGGTAGCATGGACATGGTGATGAATGTGGAGTCCCTTACATTATTATATCTGCATTTGTTTATGTTCAGATATGAAAGAGTAAAAGAAGGTGAAAGTGAGTAGCAAGCCAATGGGTAAGACAGGGGGAAATTGAATATTGTGATCTTCAGTCGCATGGCAGTGTTTTGAATAAGTTGGCAGTGCCTGTGAGCTCAAACATTGGATCTTTGTGGGAATGAATTAAATGATTGTTATAATAAAAACCTCATTTTAAAAGAAATCTTGCCTGGAAAACAAAGATGTTTTCCAGGGCAAATGCTGTCTATCATGATAATTAGAATATACGTTTCAGATTAACATTTGCTGAGATATGGTACTTTAAAACTTTTCGAGACACAAATTAAATGAGGAACAACTGCCTTTTTCTATGATTGGTTTCAGAAATGACTGTGTTCCATTTTAAAATATACAGTTGATGAAATACCAGCCTTTTATTTTCAAATGGCTTTGAACTCCTAACACATGGAGTTGCATCAAACTGTCAATCCATGACAACATATTGTTGTTAATAATATCCACTTCATGGGATACATACATTAAAACAAATAATACTTTAAAAGCTAATTCTAATACGTGTTACTAGTATTAACTTATGCAGTGTTGTTGCAACTGTGTTGTATCCCAGGATATTGAAGAGAAAAGGTCTGTGTCTACACTAGCAAGTTCTTTCGAAAGATCCCACAAAGTGTCTACACACAAAAAGCGTTTGTTCAAAAGTAAATCAAAAGAATGCAGCACTCCTTTTGAAAGTGCTCTTCCATTCTCATTTCAGGAAGAATGCCTTCTTTGAAAGCTTAATTCAAAAGAGCAGTCCTCCAGGCACCTGATATTTCGATCCCTGAACCATTCTTGTGAAAGAGCAGCGGGCCTGTGTGGATGCTCTCTTCAAAAGAGCAGATCACTCTTTTGATCTGCTTTTTTGTGTGTGGACAATCCCATTTGCAAGGAGTTTTTTCAGAAGAGATGTTCCAGAAGAGCTTCTTTCAAAAGATCTCTGTTGTGTAGAGATAGCTGAGGTGTGTGAGGTAATATAATATTGGACCAAGCTTGTGTCTCTCACCAGTATAAATTGGTCCAATAAATATATTACCTCGCTTACCTGTCTCTCTAATAATATTTTGATTAAAACAAAAAAATTGTACATATATAATTGATTTATCTTCATCTAAAATATTTGGTGGTTGTTGAAAATTCTATCCAGTATGGCCAATTAAATTAGTTAAGTTCACTTTTCTTTTTAGTCAGTTTTCATTCATTGTTCTTGTCCTCTAGCTCAATGGTGCAATACAGGGAAATGCTTCAGTTCAAACATAAAATTGTGGTGTTTGATTTTTGCAGCTCCCTATGTTAAAGTGTACCTATTGGAGAACGGCGCCTGCGTGGCCAAGAAAAAGACAAGAATTGCACGGAAAACACTTGATCCATTGTACCAACAGACACTTGTTTTTGATGAAAGTCCCCAGGGTAAAGTCCTTCAGGTCAGTAAGTACTTAATCTTGATGTAGGCCCTGATTTGGTAAAGCACTTGAGCATTTATATGCTAGTCTTTAAGATTGTGGGTAGTCCCACTCCCAACCCACATTTGTACTTAATTTCAGAAATATCAGTTAATAATACCTGAGGGGGTTTGTAATGTCATCGAACTCCCAAAATGTACCTAAGTGGCATTATTCGAAGTTCTTCCCTCTTGATTTGTATAGCCCTAATACTACCTGAGTTTCCCCTTCAGACCCCTTCTCTTCTCCTTTAAGAGTACTGATCCTATTCCTGGAATGATTCAGTGATTTGTTACATGGATGAACTGATAAGTGTGTATTCTTTGGATAATGTTAAATTTGTATTTTATATCCTTCCAGGTGATAGTTTGGGGAGACTATGGTCGAATGGATCACAAATGCTTCATGGGTGTTGCACAGATCCTGCTGGAGGAACTTGATCTATCCAGTGTAGTAATAGGATGGTATAAATTATTTCCACCCTCATCACTAGTGGATCCAACTTTGACTCCCCTGACCCGCAGGGCTTCCCAGTCATCTCTGGAAAGTTCATCTGGGCCTCCCTGCATTAGATCATAGTGAACTTGGAGTGGATGCTGTCTAATAAAAATGTTACCACCCAGGATAATGATCAGAACCAGATTTGTATATGATCAAAAGCATTGCTGGAGAGCGACAATCACTTCTGTTTTTGCCTGTAGTAGTTATCCAAAAATATGTCTGAATTATTTGTTAAAAGATGGCTTAAATTACCAGAACAAAGTAGTATATCAAATACAGTAAGTCAATCTACTAGTGGCAGTCAACGAAGCTTATTACAATTTTTTAAAAAGAAAGGGATCTTTAGATTAGAATAAAATGAAAAAAAATACCAAACTGGAAGCTCTCACTCTGTTAAGTATCTTTTCACATTTTGACAGAGCCCACAAGCAGTGTTAACCTCCTGGTGTTTCAGCAGTTTTTCTGTACTTGTTACTTCCACTAGTTTTTTGCTGTGTGATTCTGCCAGTTTTGTAAAAGTCCTCACAATGCTAACAGAGACCCTTCCTTTCATTTTCTAAACCAAACAAAAAAGGGCTGAAGTATATCTCTGTAAGTATCCCTTCCAGTGTTCAACAGCCAGAATTTTCATACACAATGCCACTAAGGTTCTCATTGGTTCTTAGTTCTGGTTCTTCCCAGGCCTTCACGTGAAAACCCAGAACAAATGACCAATCCAGATTATTTCATTAACAACAAAACCATAGTGCTAGGTGTGGGGTTTTTTTGTAAAAAGCAAATATGTTTGCATTATATATAATATGTTTTTTTATGTTTTATGATGTTTTGCATGGAAGAGTGTTGAAGAAATCTATCTGCAACTGATGCTGGGGTCTGACAAAAGCCGCTTTAGTCTTAATTTTGACACTGAAAATATTACTGGTAATGCAGTTTTCTTCCTAGGCTCAGAGAGGAAGTATTTACGTTCATATGTATAAATGTATATTTGACTTCCCAAAATGTTGACTAGGAATGGGGTTAAGCATATGACACTTTCAGCTGTACCCAGGCTTCTCTGATGTGTGTCACTTTAGGCACACATGACTGCCCTGGATAGAGCATGATATGAGTTGTTCAGTATTTTACTGGAAATTCCAGTTGAAATATTCAGCACTTACTCATGTTTTTATCAAATTTTAGTTTACATTTCTTTGAGATTGATGCAAGCACAAAGCTTGATTTTTTAACGCAAGATATCTTACTTTTTTGGTAAAAAAAAATCAAATTTCAATTTGCATTTTATTCATTTGAGCTCTTCTTGGCCTTGAAATCCCATGTGATTAACTGTAAATGTGCTAAAAACTGCAGACTCTGCTGGTTCATGGATATGTTTTCCCTCCTTTTACAGGCCATTCAATTTTGGGATCACACAAATAGGGCAGCATGACTTGAAACTGTTCAAAGCTGCATGCACGTTTTGTATAAAGAAGCAAAAAGGTTATTTAATAATGTATGTTAGTTCCACGTAGGCCGGCTTGTATGTTGCATGTACTTGTACAGTTTGCTCGTAATTACTATCCTGAAGTAAACAAGAAATCTAAGCCATCCATTTTTCTCATAGACATTTTGCAGGTTTTAGCCAGGCAAGGTCTGTTAGTCTGGTGCTAAATGTCTATAGATGGACTTTATTTTTTACCCTAGGGAAAACGTGATGTAGTATGGACCAAATTCCTTCTAATAAATATTTTGGTGTAGATTCCTACTGTGGGGCTGTAACACATGTAGAAACTCTGTGCACACTAGGTTTTAATTCATAGACATACTGCCTGCACCAAGTGAACTACTTATTATTGTTTAACATGCCGGAATTATTCTGCCTGTGGTTCCACAGGGCACAGATTGAATACTGCTTGACCTGCTGAGCAGGAAGAACTGAAGCACTGGTGCACTACTACTAGATTCCATTCTGTTTTAGTGGCCAAAAAGTCAACTAATGATAATTCGGTAGTATCTTTCTATTTTGACCACTTGTCTTAACACTCCCCTGTGCTTTTAAATGAACTCCCAACTCATGTTCTGTAAACATGTTTAATAAAATTTCCTTTTCACGTCCAGAGTCGTCATTGTATTCAGTGTGTTCTAAGGGTCGGAGGTGACTCCACTTATTAACAAATTGAATAAGGTGTGTTATAGGAGTGAGAAAATAAGTGGTCCATTTAGTTGATGTAAAAGCAGATGTTCAAATGTCAAGTCAAGTCTAGACATGGGGTGAGCGGTCCTTTCATGTGATTTCAGTGATGCTGCTTTCCCTTCCACGAAGGAGAGGGCCAAATTTAGCTCTCATTTGTGTTCGTGCAGTCAATAAGACCAAGCTAAGAGTTGGTGTAAGCAGATGCAACTCATTTGATTTCACTGAGGTTGGATTCTTAGGTTTAATTTTGATTTAGTGGAGGTTCACAGATGTATGTGATGTATGTATGTGATGGATATGAGATGTATGTGATGGATATTAAAAATTTGTCTCAGGTCTGTATTTGTTATTGCTATTTAGGTACAAAGGGCAAAATCTGCTCTTGCAATCATTTAAATCCAGAACAATGGCATTGTTGTTGATACCCTAAATATATTGTGAGTAACTTATTTGCCAGTGTAGCTGAGAGCAGAATATGGCACTAAATTGTATGCCTAGGGAAGCAAGATGACATACTGTATTTGATTTTAGTTCTTCTTCTCCAGATATCATTTAACCTAATTTAGAAATAGCCTAAAGACTATTGCATCACTTTGAATGCACAGGTTTATTGCTTTGTTTAAATGAATGCATACCTAAGCTTCAGCAGAATGACTCATTAAAAATGGTACTTTCTCTATAACATTCTTTTTTGTTATGTTTCTACCTCAGTGGGTGGAGAATGATCTGTGAAATACAAAGGACATTATGACACTGCAAAACCATCTCAAGTAAAGTGAATGAATGTTTCATAACTCCTATAACTTTGGATATTGCTTCCAAAAATAGGATTTTTTTCCCATTCTTGGGAATAAATTAAAAGTAATTGTTTAGTATTCATTGCCCCCTTCCATAACACAGAAAAGGATCCAACAAGATAAGATTTTAAACATTTAAACCTTATTTTCAAGCATGGGGTCTAATGAACAAGTAGCACAAGTACAAAGCACTAGGGAAAGAAGTGTGTTTCCCCACCCACACACTAGGTGGTAGAATGTGCGAAGACAGACATGGCAGGTGTTTCTCCCTCTCTTCTGCAGCTGTTGCCCTTTGAATTGCGTATTGTTGAGTGGTGGAATTTTAGCATCACCGGTAAGTCGCTCCTTGCTTCTCTCCTCCCCAGAGAGGAGGACGCAGCATCACTTCACAGACAATATACATCATAAAGTAAACATATAGAAAGCATAATAGCCAAGTTTAAGCCCATGATCTGTCATTTGTTTTCCTCATGACAAGAGTTTAATCAACTTCATTTTAAAACCCCTTTATGATTTGCTGCCTTATTATGGAAGAAAAGCTATGCGCTTACCCTGGTATGGTGCTGAGACCGTAAGAACTAATGAAGTCAGATAGGTAGAGTGGGATGCATGTTTAAGTCTCTTCCCCTTGTAAGGCACAAGAAACTTAGGTTTGCATTGCCCACGCTGAGTGATCAGTTATAACACCTGAGTGAAAGCCTGAAATGAAGTGCTGTATGTACAAACTAAACTAGAATAATTTAAAATGCATAAAGTACTCAACAAGTGTATTGAGGATATAAATAAAATCCTGGGATATACATAATAGTTGATTCACAGATACCTCTAGGATCATTGGAATATAGTCCTGTGCAAAAGGGATCTATAGAATTATCAGCCACCCATCAACCTTTTGGCTGGGATCTTAATCGTGGTTCACCTAAAATGAGTTATCTCGAAGGTCTGACAAAGTCCTACAGCCAATTCTTCCCTATACAGCCCACAGGTCACTGTTTTATGTGCTTCTCCTAGGAGTTGTGTCTAAGTTCTCATATGCCTAGTAAAGTGCCACAACATAGTCCATGTGATAAAACATCAGATGGGGGACAGAGAGAAAAAATAGTCCAGTGGTTAAACTACTTCCTAGAACTGGGAAGGAGGAGGTTCATTTCCCTGCTCCATCACTGACTTTCTTTGTGACCTTAGACAGTCAGTTAGGGCCAAACCTTGCCAAGGCTTTAGGTGTTCAACTCCCAGTGAGCTTAGTGAGAGTTATGCACCTGAACATCTTTTCAATCTGGCCTTTCTCTTTGGGCCTCAATTGCCCATCTGTAAACTGGCGATAATAGCACCACCTACGTCACTGGGGTGTTGTGAAGATCAATGTGGTGATGACTGGGAGGTCTTCAGATACTATGGTAATGAAGATGTAGATAGATGGATAGCAGGGGTCCACCGTGTTCCTCCAGTTTCTGACAAATATGTTGTAGTGATGTGTTTGATGTGGTACTGTCTGTTCCGACTTGCCATCCTGTTCCTTTACATGGGTGGCGAGGTGGCCTTTAGAAATTCGGCACTAGATTACAGAAAATGATTACATATGTTTATATATGTATACTAGTGACCCACCATAGAAGAGCATGGAATAAATCCATATATTACACACTTCATAGAGTTACACTAGGGGCCTAGGTAAGTCCTCAGTGTTTAAGGGGCCCTTTTCCATAAGTTTAGTCTAAGCGCTCACAAAATAAAGCTTTATGGGCTTTGAAACCAAAGGGCAAATAAAAGGAACCCAAGAACTGCATTGTTTAATCATGATTTTTAAACCAATCAGATGACAGGAGAGTGTCGGGTGTGGGCAGGCTTGTAATGTTTGAGATTGGCAATATTGTTCCAGAAGATCAGGATTTAGAGTGAGCCCCAAACATCCCTCCACCACCAGAAGCATTTAAGCGCATTCTTAAGTCCATCCTTATGGAGCAATCCATTCACTTGAGCTTTGCTAAGTCTGTGCTGCTTAAACTGAAATACATGCTTATGTACATCCCTGACTTAAGGCTGCACTCTGGATTGGGGCTCTGAGAGGAGGTGCTAGTATTTGGAGAAGCACTCATGAGTCTAGAGTGGCTCTGTGGTCTGACTGAATGCTGGCAGAGTTCTGGACAGATGAAACTCAGTGTGAGTGGGATGTCAGTCAGGGACCATGGAAGGAAATGATGTGTCTGCTTAGGAGAAAAGGGACACATGGAGAATTTATTTAGCTCAAATCCTTTGATTTAGAAACCTGAAAACAAGAATAGTGGCTAGTATTTGGCCACCTCCTGCAGTCCTTGCTCAGGCAAAATTCCCAGTGCAAGCAAACAGGGTTGTCCCAAGAGCAAATAAAAGAAAAGGCTCCCAGATTTAGCCCAATACTAACTTTAGTATTAGAAATCCAATATACTGAACCAGAAAGATACCGGTGCCAACTTTTTTGTGCCTACACCATCACAGTGACAACACTGGGCTCCACAAAGCCAAGATACATTCACATTAACCCTATACACCGAATGGGGGAGACACAGGCACCTAAAATGCTATCTACAAAAGTTGTTTGGAGATGCCAGTGTGCTAAAACTCACAACTTTCTTAGAGCTACGTACATCGGTCTTCTCTACTGAGCCTAACACCTCATAGCTAGAGTGGCTACACTCTAGACCAAATGTGGGGGTGCCCCCATTATAATGTTGAGACCAGGGATTAAAGCAGTCATGGGAGGTGGAGGTGAGGGTCAAATTTCCCCCAAGGCTTTGAATAGGGGGCGGCGCCCTTTTATTTAGGCCAATGCTCTTCCCATTGAGCTGCAAGCTATTCTGCTTTAAGGCATCTTTGATCTCTCCTGTTGGAGCTGCACCACTCTGGCTAAACAAAAAGGGAAAAGGTTAAAGAGAGAAAATGAGTGTGCACTACAACATCAAGGGTGCAGGAGACTCTGGATCAAGTTCCCTGCTGCCTTTACGCTCTTGTTAGCCATCCAGAGACCAACAGCTTCAGCAGGCAAGATGCAGGGACTCTCATGCCAGAGTATCCCTTGGCTCAATGGTCATCAGGGTCTCCTGAGAAGTAGGAGAACCCTAGTTCAAACCTTTCATCACTTGTCTGATCGGGAGGGGGAGATTTCAACCTGGGTCTCAAATACGCTAAGTGATTATCTAACCAGTGGGCTATGAGTAATAAGTGATGATATCACTGCCTCCGCTAGCTGGATGTTTTGAATGCGGCCAACTCTGGTATGCTCAGAGGGCACCTTAGCAACTTAGGTACCGAAATGCTGCGTTTTATGAATCACTCTCAGGCTTAGGAATGAGAGGGAGCCAGCAGTGTGCATGCCCAGAGGCATAACCGTAGGTGCCTACAGGGTTGAGAAATAGCTTTTGGATTGTAGTGGGCGGTTTAGAGTTAGGTGCCTAAATCTGGGTTTAGGTAGATAAATAGTTTTGTGAATTCCACCCCTAGTGCTTTTTGATCAAGAAAGATGTTTCCTGCCCTGAGGAGCAGTACTCTAGTGGTTAATTCTGAAAGTACCCCAACTAATGCCACAAACCCTTGTACACTGTGGCTGAAGTCGCTGACGCAGAGTAAGTAAGTAAGTAAGTAAGTAAGCTTCGAGAATAATTAATATCACGTAGTGTATTTCAGGATGGTCTTTCCCACAAATTGCTTTGTTGGCCTTGTGTCCTGTGAAAAGGTGATTTGTGCAACTCCTCACAGAACTCTCAAATGTTACATGATGAGACTGAAACTATCGTCAAGAAAGAAACCCAACGGGATCAAGTTAGATTGGAAAGTTTGGGGTTTGTTCCTATATTTCACTTCCTTGTGTTGTAAAAGAAAGACCATAGGTATTCCTTGGCTCTTCCTTGGGTGTGGGCTTTTTTTGTTTTTTGGGGGTTTTGTTTGTTTGGTTTTCTGTCCTGAAGAACTTCCTAGGTGTCTGAGAATATATATGACAGCCATAAGACCTGAATGGACGGGTTGAGGGTGTTAGGTATTGAAGAGCGGTTTTGTTGCTACAAAATATGACTTAGTCCATTGCAGTTAACACAAACAAATATAAAACAGAGTCTTAAGCAGTATGGAAAATATCTCACTTGCTCAGTATTTATTCTGAACTCCAGTGATTCACTTGTTCCCTGCAGACTGCCAGAGCAGATAAGAGACCTAAATTTCTCGCTTTCTAATGTTAGACCAAAAACCTAACTGTAAGTTGGCAAACCCACTCTACAGCTTGGCACAAACAGTTAGCCACACCCAGTTCAGCTCAGGGCACTTTCTATTTATTCTCTAACAGAGAAAGAGAAAAATATGGAATGGTAACACCATGTACTTGTACTGTTCCCAGCCTAGGATGCAAGATCCTCTGTTAGCTTAATAGTCAGGCTCTTCCTCAGCCTAAGCAAGGCCACAGGACTTGTTTGTTCACTCCCAGTCTTCTCTTGTGGCCAGGCCACAAAGAATAAATTCTGAGCCCTCTCCTGCTTCCAGGCTCCCTCCTGCTTCTGGGGCTCTCATTTTTAATCCCAAGATGAGACTCATCAACCCCTATTACTTAAGACTCTTCAGCGGGTTTGGCTGATTCCTTCTTGCTCCTCTCCACATCATGGCTGGCTGCTCTTTGGCCCCCTTGACTCTTAAAGTTGCAGATCATGTTACACTATCTTTACCAGTGTTCTTACCCATCAAGAAAAAAAGAAAAGACAGAAGCCCATTTTATTTTCCTTTGCAGTCCATCTTGAAGAAGAGTTAAACCTCAGCTATGTCAGAGTTCTTTGCACTGGTATCTGTACAATCATCCATGCTCTCAATATGTCAAGTCTTCTTAATTACAGATTGGAACCTCTCTTGTCCAGCAACATCCATAATCCAGCATGATTTTAGTGAGGCAGATGACCACTTATCATGGGTGTGGCCAAGTTTCCCGCGGTTCCATAAAGTTTGTTTCCAGCCAGAAGTCCTGGTTCTCAGTGTTCTGTGCTGTTATTGAGCTGGAATTTACTCCTAATCAACTTCTAAGAACCCAGTGAGCAGTGGAAGTGTTGGTAATGCTGCTAGACAATATTGGCCTCTCATGGTCCGGCAAGTTCTCTCATTTGGCAGTGGTTAATTCCTAAGACTAGAGAGGTTTAATCTGTAAAAGAGCGGTTATACTCATTCAAGTTTTCTTTTAGGCAAGTCCCACAATCTAAATCTCAGTAGGGAAGGAGGGGCAGACAAACATTCCCAGGAGAGAGTTCAGCCATTTGCCTGAAATGTGTTTTCTGGACTATATCTTTTTGCAGTAAATACTTGTTGGGTGTGATAACATTTAGGTTCCTTCAGCGTTCTATAGTCAATAAAAAATATTAAGAATTTCTGACTATATTTTCTCTCTGGAACTGACCTCCTTTTATGTAACCATCTTCTGGGCAGTAAGAAAGGACAGGTGGGTTTTTTTGTGTTCCAGAAAATTTGAGACACATAGTATACTACACACGAATAAGGGATTAGAGTACACAGAGAAACTCACACATAGCCAGTTTGAAACACTTTCATCCAGTTTGCTTTCAGTCTTTATTCTTGCATTTTCCCATTAGCTCCATTGCTAGTTTGACTTGGTAAAAATCTGAAGATTTTGCTTGTTATAAATATATTAAAATTAAAACTTGTGAGGGCCAGTTAACAGCCAGCATTTGCCAAGCATTACCATATGCTGGTATGGGAGGTACAATTGTCATTTCCTGTTCAAAGAACTGGAAAAAACTGTGGTATATCAATTGAGCTGTCACACTCCATTTTAATTCCAGATGCATGAACGTGAAATATCCTGGTTTTGATGTAGACAGCAATCTACACAGCGTGGCTGAGGTTGCTGGAGCTGAAGATCAATGAAGTGCCCATAAATCTTTGTGACAATAAAAAGTCAGATTTGCTTCTCCTGCATTTGTGCCTCTTTTGTGGCTAGTTTTTATGGTTGTGCTCTAACTAAGAAGCTCACAGGTAAGAATTTTCATAGAAACAATGAATTTCAAGTGTACATTCAGAGAAATCAAATTTTGTACTAAATATATGAAAGTTCATTCCAGAAACTTGATTAAGGTTACCATATAAGCACACCCCTGAGACGGAGTGTATCTGTTATCAGTATCTACCAAGTCACCTTGTCTTAATGTGTTATTGTATATATAATATATTGTGAGTTGATAGATACTAGTACAGATTTACTCCCTCACAGGAGTGTCCTCTTTTTTGAAAGGTCAAATATGGTAACCATAAACTCCTTGAAGCTGGGACTCCATCAACAATGGGGCCCTGTTTCTGACTGGTGCTGCAGCGGTATAAATATTCAAAAATTTCTCATCTAGTTGTGGACCAGAAGCAATACTAGATGATCTAACCAATATGTCTTCAATGTCTGATACCACTAGAAATTGCAAAGAAATAATCTGAGCATTAAATATAAGTAGAAATCATTTAGCAAACAATTTTAAGTCATGAACAAATTTTTAAAGTAACAGAGAGAAAGCTATGCTAGTTTATACACTATCAAAACAAAAAAGCAGTCCTGTAGCACTTTAAAGACTAAGAATAATTTATTAGTTGATGAACTTTCGTGGGACAGACCCACTTCTTCAGATCATAGCCATACCAGAACAGATGGCAAACTTTACTCATACTGTTTGCAAACAGCAAAAATATTAATTTTTTAAATAAATTATTAGTTATTTTTTTCACTCAGTCCTAGGATTTCACTTCTAGTCCTGCAGGTGTAATATGATGTGTATTTTAGTACACAATTTGAAGAGTATCAAAACAAAAAGCAGTCAAGTAGCACTTTAAAGACTAGCAAAATAGTTTATTAGGTGAGCTTTCGTGGGACAGACCCACTTCTTCAGACCATATCCAGAGCAGAACAGACTCAATATTTAAGACACAGAGAACCAAAACCAGTAAGCAAGGAGGACAAATCAGAAAAAGATAATCAAGGTGAGCAAACCCCTCCACTCTCTGATTTGCTCACCTTGATTATCTTTTTCTGATTTGTCCTCCTTGCTTACTGGTTTTGGTTCTCTGTGTCTTAAATATTGAGTCTGTTCTGCTCTGGATATGGTCTGAAGAAGTGGGTCTGTCCCACGAAAGCTCACCTAATAAACTATTTTGCTAGTCTTTAAAGTGCTACTTGACTGCTTTTTGTTTTGATAGTGTATAGACTAGCACAGCTTACTCTCTGTTACTAATTTGAAGAGTGTTATTAACTCAACCAGCCACAAGATGTCACTGGTGTTTCAGATGACCATATCTCAAACTGCATTAGGAAATATACTATCAAAACAAAATAGCGTAGGACAGATTCAATATTTAAGGCACAGAGAACCAAAAACAGTAATCAAGGTTGACAAATCAGAAAAAAAAATTATCAAGGTGAGCAAATCAGAGAGTAGAGGGGCAGAAGCAGCGGGGGTGGTGGGGGAGGAGAGGGAGTCAAGAATTAGATTAAGCCAAGTAGGCAAAAGAGCCCCTACAATGACCCAGAAAATTCCCATCCCGGTTCAAACCATGTGTTAATGTGTCGAATTTGAATATAAAAGAGAGTTCAGCAGCCTCTCTTTCAAGACTCTTGTGATAATTCCTCTTCAGTAAGACACAACAGAATGGCCCACTCCATTAAAATGCTGATTGACCGGTTTGTGGATCAGGAGTGTTTTTATGTCTGTTTTGTGCCCATTAACTCTTTGTCTAAGAGAGTTTGAAGTCATTAGGAAATAGTAACACAGACCTGCACCTGATGAAGTGGGTCTTTGCCCATTAAAGCTTATGCTCCAAAATATCTGTTTGTCTATAAGGTGACACAGGACTTCTTGTTGTTTTTTAGGAAATGTGATGACTTTCATTCTTTACAATCAATGGCAAAAACTTCTACTGACTTTAGCAGGGACACCACCACCCTAGGTAACGCATTCCAGTGCTTCACCACCCTCCTGGTGAAGTAGTTTTTCCTAATATCCAACCTAGACTTCTCCCACTGCAACCTGAGACCATTGTTCCTAGTTCTGTCATCACCACTAAAAACAGCCTCTCTCCATCTGCTTTGTAATCTCCCTTCAGATAGTTAGAGGCTGCTATCAAATCCCTGCCCCCCTCACTATTCTCTTCTGTAGACTAAATAAGCCCATATCCCTTCAGCCTCTCCTCATAAGTCATGTACTACACACCCCTAATCATTTTTGCTGGACTCCCTCCAATGTGCCCCCCTTAATGGGAGCCTAGAACTGGACACAGTACTCCAGATGCAGCCTCACCAGTGCTAAATAAAAGGGCATAATCACTTCCCTCGATCTGCTGGCAATGCTCCTCCTAATTCACCCCAAAATGCCATTAGCCTTCTTGGCTACAAGGGCACATGTTGACTCATATCCAGCCTCTCACCTACCGTAATCCCCAGGTCCTTTTCTTCAGAACTGCTTCTTAGTGAATCCATTCTCAGCCTGCAACAGCGCTTGGGATTCTTCTGTCCCAGCCGCAGGACTCTTCACTTATCCTTGTTGAACCTCATAATGTTTCTCTTGGCCCAATCCTCCAATTTGTGTAGGTCACTTTGGACCCTATTTGTACCTCTCCCACTAGCTTAGTGTCATCTGCAAACTCGCTGAGGGTGCAATCCATTCTCTCATCCAGGTCGATACAGATGTTGAATAAAATTGGCCCCAGAACTGACCCTTGGAGCTCTTTGCTTGATGTCACCCACTAACCAGACCCAGAGCTGTTGATCGCTACACTTTGAATTTGATGATCTGTCTAGCTTTCTATCCACTTTACCATCTACTTATCCAATCCATACGACTTTAACGTGCTGGAAAGAATACTGTGGAAGGCCATATCAAAAACTTTGCTAAAGTCAAGGTATATCACATCCACTGTGCCCCCTCCCCCCCCCCCGCATATCCACAGAGCCACTTACCTTGTCATAGATGGCAAGCAGGTTGGTCAGATACGATTTGCTCTTGGAGAATCCATGTTGACTATTCCTGATCATTTTTCTCTCCTCCAAGTGCTTCAGAATGGATTCATTGATGACCCACTCCATGATTTTTTAGGGGACTGAGGTGTAGCTGACTAAACTGTAGTGCCCCAGATTCTCCTTCTTCCCATTTTTAAGATGGGCACTGCATTTGCCTTTTTCTGATCATCCAGGACCTCCTCCAGTCACCAGAAGTTTTCAAAGATGGCCAATGGCTCTGAAAACGCAGCAGCCAACTCCTTCAGCACTCTCAGATGCATTAGCCCTGGCACAATGGATTTGCATATGGCCAGCTTTCTAAATAGTTCTTAACCTGTTCTTTCTGCACATCTCCTCCCCATGCTGTGCTGCCCAGTGCAGTGTTTGGGAGTTGACCTTGGCTGTAAAGACAGAGGCAAAAAAAAAGCATTCAGTTCTTCAGCTTTTTCTACATCATCTGTCACTAGGTTACTGTTCTCACTCAGTAAAGGTCCCACAACTTCCCTGACTACGTTCTTATTGCTAACATGCCTGTTGAAACCTTTCACATCCCTTGCTAGCTGCAGTTCCCACTGTTTGAGCCTACCTGATTACACACCTGCATGCTTGTGCAATTTACTTATACTCTTCCCAGTCACCTGACCATGTTTCCTCTTCTTGTAAGTTTCCTTTTAGTGTTTCAGCTTGCCAAGAATTTCACTTCTAAACCAAGCTGTTTGCCTACCCTACTTGCCTTTTTTTACTGCACAGCAGTATGGTAAAAATATACTTTCACCTCTCCTATCCAGCTAAAGTCCCTGTTAACTTCAGAAAAGCAGCCAGAATTTCTCTCTGAAGCTCACCCTAACACCCAGGAGCTGAGAAATTTGCTAGAGTATTTGCTCATTAGATTTCCATTGCTGCTTGGTTTGCCTGGGTCAGAAAAGCTGCTGTCATTGCACTGTTAATAGCCTCTCCTCCTGTCCCAGACATCAGTTGGAAGGGCAGAGCGATTTGAGGTGACAGGGCTGGGGGTGAGGGGAATCTACTGAGAGGTGTGTTTGATTTCCATGGATGAAGCCAGGAGCAGTGTATCTTACAGTGTTTGCTCATGTGTTGCAGGTGCAATTGTAAGTGCAGCAAATCCTTGAAATGCGCGATTTCGAGTTGCACTTAACTTGCATTAATGCCATTAAACCCCCCAGCCCCAGCCCTTGTTCAACCCCCCCATGGCCCCCTCCAGCTCACCATGCCTGCGCAGGGCTCTGGCTCAACCCCCGGCCTCAGTTCAACCCCGCCCTGCCCCCTCCACCCCCCATGTGCAGCTCCAGTTCAACCTCCCCACCCCGGTCCAAACCTCCTGTGGCACCAATGCAAACCCCCTGTGCATGGCTCTTTCTCAAGATCCCTGGCCCCAGTTCAAACCCCCTGGCCGCAGCCCTGGGTCAACCCCCCAGGTCCTGGTTCAAATGGCCTAGTTTGGCCGTTCTTATGTAACCCCACACCAATGGCCCTAGTTCAACTTACCCGCAGCCCCAGTTCAATCCCCTCATTCAAACTCCCTGTGGCCTGGCTCACATCCCTTCACCCCCTCTCCCCCTGCACGTGGCTCTGGCTCATCTCCACCACCCAACCCCCTGCAGCCCTAATCCACCCCAGGCTGGAGCCCCCTGAGCCCCTCCCATGGCCCCAACCCTCCACCAGGCTTAACTCTCCCCAGCTGCCCCCGTAACCCAGGACTCACCTATCAAACGGAGCCCCAGGTGCTCCTGCTGCTTCCCCCGCTGCAGAACGTGTGCTGTGCTGGGAAAAAAGCCGCACCCAACTTATGCAAAATTTGAGTTACGCAAGGGTATGTGGGAACGCAACCCTCGCATAACTCAAGGGACTACAGTCTAGTGAAACCGATAGTTACTGGCTACCTTAGCCTTCTGTTTCTATGGTACAACCAATATTGCTGTCACTGACATAGCAAAATTCACTATTTGGATAAGAGACCTCCAAAGAAAACCGAGGGTGGGAAAGGAAACCATTCCTGATTCAGTAGGGGATACCCTTGTCTCAGAGTCGTTACAGATTATGGCCACTAGACCATGGTGTAAATCAGTATAGTTCCATTGACATCACTGGAACAATACCAGTATACACTAGCTAAAAACAGTGAGGTGCCCTGTGGCACCTTAGAGACTAACACATTTATTTGGGCCTGAGATTTCATGGGTAAAGAGCCATTTTATCAGGTGCATCAAAAATGATTCTGGCCCTTAAATTTGCATGCCATGTAAGACAGAAGGCCTTTGGGCTCAGAAATTCTTTCAGCTTGTGCTAAAACTGAGAGCTACTCACAGGCATTCCAGGTTCCAAAATATTGTTGGTAAGGCATATTAGCCCCCAGGCTGGGGATAATTCACATTGCCATCTGACATACAGCCTGCAGCTTTAATAAGAGAGAATGTTCTTTATGTCCTACCCCAAAGTGCCATGTTTATTGCTGTGTGCTACTAAAAACAGCTGTCATGCCAAGCCAGCCCTGCAGTAAAAGTGCTAGTGGCAGCCCAGAGATGGACAGATAGTGGTGTGAGTCAGATACTTGCTTTATAAAGTGCTTTAGGTCCTGCAGGGTGAAAAGTGCTCTTCAACTGTACAAAGTTTTATCAACGGATACAGTGAGCCAGACCCCGCTCTGTGGCAGCGTGGTGCTAGTCCCTGGCACAAAGCTGTCCTAGACCCTGACATCTGGACGCTTGAGCTCTTCTGCCCTGCACGGGAAGATCCTGTAGTAATAATGGTTTTCTGCAGTGGTTCCTATGATGCCCTCCTCCCAGCTGCTGGTATTGGCCTAATGTCCTGGTGATTCTTGGCTGCCAGAATAGCCCCTGGGGGACCACTGGAGATGGACATAGCAGCTGATCTGAGAATTCTCTCATGTGCAGTGGGACCAGGCCAGAAGCAGGAATTACACACAGTTTTACCCCTGCCACACAGCCCTTCAACAATGTACTGCAGTTATTAAAGCTCCCCTCCTGTAAAGCTTTTAGCAAGGCAGTACAGTCTCTTCTCTCCCCTAGTAGCAGAGGTGGTCAAGGCCAGAAGACTCAGGGAGGTTGACAGCAGATCGATCCCTTCTGAATGACATGCCTGATGCTTCAAGAAAGCACCTCAGCCACTAGGACACTTTGCCCCTCCTCCACCCCTGCCCCCCACAAAATTTCCTCATCTCTTTATTTACCTTATTTAGCTTGGTCCCAGTATAAGCTCTATCAACAAAACATTTTTGCTGGTGTACGCTGTCCTCACAAGTAGGATTTGCTGAGCGAAGTAGCCATACTGACAAACCCTTTCCAGTATAGCTGTAGCCCCTTCCCTCAGCATAGTCCACACGGACCTCTTATGGGATGGCAGAAATCTGCTGTTCCCTTCGTGCTTGCACAAAATAGGAAAGCAAGAGAAGGGAATACGCTGCCGCTGCTAGATCTGCTTCTGCACTAGTTAGAGAATTCCTGTCTCATAATCTCCCTTGTTCCTAGCAAGGTAACAAGGGAAATCACAACCGCCATGCTTTATTCTCTGCCCCTCTCCCACAGATACATTCTCCCCTGGTGTGTATGTGGTAGTTCTGCCAGAACACCCAGCCCTGAAAATCACAGAATCAGAGGAGTTTCCTCACATCAGAGCAAGAGCTATTCCGGCAGGCTTCAGAATCCCATGATCCACAATCAGTTGGTGCGCACAGGTTATACGGCTGTAGAAATCTTTTTAAGGGCTGGACTATGTGAGTAAACTCCTCTGCTTCCCCAGAAATCCACCTATGAACAAGAGACACCATCCCTTCCCAGGTAACCCTCTGAAGGCACTGCTGGGACTAGCTACCTTCTGCCCCCGACAACACTAGGGGAGATGAAAATCAAAATATCAGCTCCCACTATACCCTATAACTGTGTTATAGTCTAGGCCTGGAACCTTGAGAGAGCCAGGGCTGGGGCACTGAAGAGGAAGGCAAAAGTAAAGAGGTGGTACATCCGCAAATCCACGAGAAATCAAGCTACCCAGCTTTCAGGTGGGCTCACAGTTCTCTAGATGAAGCTTCATACTCATGGGGAAGAATGTAATTTCCCACTGGCATTTATGTCACTTTTTTAATAGTATAGTAATTTTTGTATTGTGCATGATTCTAAAAGCTTGAACATAAAGGCATACAGGGTCTTTTAAATCATTCTGTTGTGTAGGCTATTTTTCTACCAATGTGCTGGTTTCCTAGGAAACTGGTAGAGGGTGGAATTTGGGTTTGTGTGGTGTCAATAGCTAATGTGAATTGTAAGTGAATTTTCAAGTGACAAAAAGAGGTATAAAATGGATTGAAAAAGTAAATGTTTGAAATATGAGGCTATGCAGGCAGTCCAAATGGGCCTGGGCTATGAACAGCCAAGCCTAGAGCTCAGCACTGGCAAGCCCGGGCACAAATTATGCACTGCTTTCCAAGCAAGTAAATTAGATTCTCTTCCCACAGTTCAGGCTTTCGTAGTGCTGGCTAGCCCCAAGGAGCCTGGGTTCAGTCTTTCAGAAGGAGTCTCCACTCACCTTAGTGAATGGCCCCAGCATGTCTTTTTCTTCCTTGTGATAGTCCTTCCACCTTGTAGTGAGCCACTGTGGCCTCCCACCAACTCAGAGGCAGAGGAGGCTGCGCGGAGGCCCTGGTGGGTAGGCCCGGAGCAGAACACCAGTGGCCCACCCCTCAGAGGGCGTGGCCTAGAGCCAGAAGGGCCAAGGGCAGAGCTGGGCCTCCGGGCTGGGAGGGAGTGCCTTCGTGGGCTCCCGGACGCCAGGGGCAGAGAGCCCGCCGCCACCCAGCCGGTCGGGAGGAGCAAGCCCCCAGCGGCCCAGACCAGCCAGGACAGCTATGGATCCGGATGCCCCAGGGGACCTACCCGGACTTCCCAGATCTGCCAGGGCCCTCATGCCGGCGGGGGACCCCCTCCTTGGAGGAAGCCCCAGACCCAGCCAGGCAGGCGGGGGCTAGCAACCATGAGGCCCCAGGAGCAGCCTGCCCTGGAGTTCCAGCAACCCCCTACCCCCTCCCCTCCCCTCCTCTCCTTGACGGGCTGCTGCCCCGCCCTGAACTGAAGGCTGGGCTTATTCTGTAGAACCTTGTGTGGTGGCCCCGCCCTGAATGGGGGCTGGGCCTGTACTGTAACCCTTGTGCTGCCGCCCCGCCCTGAACTGAGGGCTGCGCTTCCCAGGACAGCCGGTGTGGCTGCGGTCCCGTCCGGAGCTGCGGGCGCTGCCATAGCCCCAGGCGCCTACACACCTTGAGATAGTAATGAGTCTTTCATCTTCACTCATTAACAGGGTGCCTCTCTTATTCTCAGACTGCTTCTCTACGCTTCCAAGTAGCTCAGATGTTTCTAGTTTTATGTTTTCCCTTGACTTTTCTGGGTTGTTGCAACGGTGAACAATTGAGCAATACACTGTATAAGCAGTGAGCCAAGGAGGGTGATTACTCCCCCTTGGTTTAATGGGCCTCCACCAAGCCCTCTGAGTCTCTAGAGTAGGCTTTTCGCTCATGGTTTAGACACTCATACACTAAGCTCCGGAGGTCTAATTCTGCCTGCAGACTACAGGGATCTATTGTCATTACAAGTGGGGGCTTGTCTGGGATTTCCACTGGATGGTCTCTGAAGCCTGGGACCCTTTCTTAGCTTGTAGGGGGAAAACACAGGTATGCCATCTTCGAATGTCCAAACAGCAACAACCTAGACTCCATCTTGGCTGCCCTTCTTCCTCCCCTGAGGGCAGTTCCCTGCTCTTTTGGCAGGAAATCAGATAGACATGTAACTTGAGTGCTGCCTTGTAACAAATGGGTTATTTAAGGGCTGCCTCACCAGTTCTAAGGGACTGCCCTTCTGAGAGCTGCTCAGAAGTGCACAAAAGTCTGGTTGCAGGAAGGTGAGGTTACCTGCATACAAATGATGTGTTAGCCACCACCCCCTCCTAACAGGACAAACCCACAACAGTGCAGGGTGGGAAAATGAGTCAAGCCATCCCCAGGGAGTTACCATTGTCTGATCACTGGTGTCAGAGTCTGCATACCTCTTCACTGTTACTTATATCTAGTTGAGGGGGGGGGCCTTGTTATAACTATGTTTTCTATCCCTTTATCTACCTTTCATTTATCTGGATTGGAACTATTGAATAAATATCCTGTTTGTTTGCACCTACATTCTATTTGGTTTTATAGCTCTTAAGGGGCTCAGACAAACCTTGATGATAGAACCAGGTAGAGCCACCATTCCCCTCACATGGCTCCCTTCAGCCAGGCTTACCAGTCAACAAGCTCGAGGAAGTAGGTAACTCACACACTGTCTGAGACTGGTGTACTGTTCCATCGAGTGGCACCGAGACCACTTACAGAGCACATGAGGAGTTTGTTCTGCAACCTTAGTTAATAGCCCTTAGCCCATGTGGTGGAGGTTCATGCATTGAGGTTCCCTGTTCAGTTCTGCCTGCACACAAACAGGATCCATCAGAGTCACACTACAACTCAGCATAGAGGTGACACTGGTGTCAAAGGCAGCTGCAAAATATTTTGAATTTCTCATTGTTTGTGTTGAAAGAAATGCTAATGACCATCATACTTGCAGCAGGGTTTTTCACTTTTTAGAGGCAATTAAGTCAGAGCCAAAAGTGGGGAACATGGCTGAGCTTGGAAATAGCCTGGATGCACTTCACTCGAACTTCACAACCATCCCTCAGGCATAAACAGCTCTGAATGAGCTTCCTGAACCTGAAATCAGAGGAACCACTCTGCAAACATTCAGCTCCGGACCCAGAACTTCCACTGGAGACCTCTGTAACCGGTACACTGATACAGGGGTGGGGGATGGAGGGTTTGTAAGAAATAGCCTCAATATTTTCTTTATCTGTATTTTGTGCTCACGCTTCACACATGTTGCAAGAATCCACTTACCCACCTTTTGTAATCCCCAGCAGCAGAAGTGTAATACTGCAATGCATTAGTACATTGTACAACGGCAGATGATGGTAAATATAGATCAACAAACAAATAGTAGCAACTTTCAGCCTGTGTTTAAAGCTTCATTTATTGGTAGGACAAATTCTGAGAAAGAAACCTGGGGCATATTGCCACTGTGATTAGATACTGAGGCTGCTGTAGCCTGAACCTTGTAAAATATATGGTTACTGAACATTCCTCCTACTGTGTACCATCATTTTTACCTAGATTATGTGAGTCATATACACTGGAGAAAGAAATAAACATAATTTACCCTATAGGGACCTCTCTAAATTATCAGTGAATGAGAAAACGAGAATGTAGCATGCGTCTTTGCTCATGGAATTCAAGCCCCCTGCAAATTTGACTGCGTGCATACAAATGCATTCATCCTAACCCAGAAAAAAGGGGTTGTAATAAAATGTCAGTCACTCTCAGTTATGCTGCAGTTACCTCCAAAAACAACAGGATCTGTGCTGCAACTCACCCTGCACTGTGGCTTTACGTTCCACAAATGAGCAAAATTATCATGTTTTGATTAGAGAAAGATTTGCGCTAATGCGAAAGTAGCCAGCCTGAGACCTCAAGCAAGAATTGAGATGTAAGCAGGGGCTGAGTTAATGTGTTCCCTAACAGTTAGCTGGGAAGAGAGGAAAAGACTTTGGGTGTGTTCATGTAAATACAGCTTGCTCCTGTTTGCTTAGATTTGTTAGATATTCAGTTGGTGGAATGGTGTTTTGCTCTCTGTTATCAGTTTGGCTGGTGCAGAGTCAGAGATGGTATTAGTGCTAAACGCAGGACTAGTCAGATATGGTCACTAATGCTTGTAATTATTGTGGGAATAGAGAAAAGACATATTGTCCTTATCTGTGCCTACGAAAGGGAGGCACCCTCCGTTAAAAGAACCTCAGATGGGTAAAGACTCCAATGTCAGCATTATGAGAGTAAGCGAAGGGTCCTAGCCTGTAGTCTGTGGGGGCTGGAGAACCTGCTGCAAGATTGATTCAGCCTGTTTTTCTCCTTCTTTCAAAGACCGGCACTGCATAGGTTTTGTTAAGAATCTCTTTTGTTTTTGACTTGTTCCATCATTGCTGAAGTCATTTGGGGCAGGGCTGTACATTTGTCCTAGCACTGAAATCACCCGTGGCAGGACTGTACTTCTGTCCAGAGCTATGACACTGCCTGGGGGGCAATGAATAAGCAGCCGACAGCAGTGGGGCAGGTGTGCAAAAATTTGGATGGTGCCCAGCAGCCGCACCCCTCCCACATTCAGAATCTTCCGCCCCCCCCACCTCACCCTTGCACCTGACAAAGACTCTGAAAGGGAGGGAGTTTGGGTGGGGGAGGGATTTTGGGTGCTGGATGCAGGCTCTGGACTGGAGCAGGGGACTGGGATGCAAGAGGGGAGGCAGACACTGGCAGAGAGCTTAAGTGTAGGAGGGGTGAGGGGTGGAATCCGAAGAGATTGGGTGCAGACTCTGGGAGGGAATGGGGGTGCAGGATGATGTGAGGGTGCAGACGCTGAGATGGCGTCTGGCTCTGGCGTGGGGCAGGGGTGTGGGGGCAGGATGGGGGGAAAGGGGGCAGGGTCTGGAGGGAGAGTGTTGCAAGAGGTGTGAGGGAAGAGGAATGGGGGGGTGCCACATTGAGCTTTGGCACACCCCTCTGGCAATGTCTTCTGGGAGGGTGGAGTTCTCCAGGTAATGCTGTCCTCCACACACAGCCCCAGCTCCCTGACACCCCATGCCAGTGCACAGCACAGAGACAAACACTCCCCCCGACCCCAGCTGCAGGGATGCACATACTAGCAGCTAGGATGAGCGACCAGCCAAGAGCCCCTCTAGCCCTGCTGTGTTGCCAGTGGTGGGGATGGCAGGTGGAGCCTGGGGAAGTATGGGAGACAGCATGCAGGGGAGCTGGGAGACACAGGTCCAGGCAGCGAGTTTGGATGGAGCCCAGCTCTGGGCCAGGAATATTGCTGGTGCTGGGGAACCACAGGCAGGGCACTGGCAGAGAGGTGTGATGAGCAGCTAGCAGGGAGGTCAGTGGAGAGGTGTGATGAGCAGCCAGAGAGGCAAGTAAGATGCCTCTTTATCTTACCCCACGCAGGACAGATGAACTCTCCAGATGCACCTCTGGTCTGGACTGACCGAGAACAATACAACACTGTCATTGTGAGAGGGGTGCAGAGACAGTCCATGCACTGTCTGTGGAACTGCCATTGCACAGCTGGCCCAGGAGCTGTGCATAAGAGTGGGACTTGGCAGTGCAGACTTCACTGGGCTGGTGCAGCCAGGCAGCAAAGAGCTTGACTATCACTGAGTCTAGCTGACCCCAAGAGTGGGCTTTTCAAATGGATGAACTCAGTGTTTAACGAGCTGGATAATTAATAATTGGAACTTTGGTGCTGGTCATCTTGCTGATGAAGTGATGGGGTTTTATTGCATGTAAATACAGATATATGCTGGTCACGTTTTTGGTCTCCTCCTCCTCCTCCCAAAAAAAGAAGAGAACTGATTTGTGGTCCATTTGTCCAAGGACTGCTGCATTCTGCAAGTGGGGAAATAAATGGCAAAACTAACTGGGGAAGTTTTGTGCTAATCTCCCTGGAAGCATAAGTAAGGCTCAGAGTGAGGGTTTGAACCACTGTTTCTTTTGCTCCTAGAAAAGGACCCCTAGCCAGACTGAAGCTCAGCTGTGGGTTGCCATTGGCACCTTGCAGAGGGTTACATATAAGTTCAATGCAATTCTTTTGCGAAGCTGTTACAAAGAGATCTTGACAACAGTGATGTTAGACACTGACAGGCAGCTTGGCACTAGAACATCGCGTCTTTCCTTCAGATGGCCTTTGTGGCTCTGAACCCACACAATATACATCCCCATCTCATCTTGTCAAAGCAGCAAGTGGGCGTTGCAGAGTCAACTGGCCATCTGTGGTCACTGTGGTTTAGTTGTTATTTGTTGTTAATTTTTGTCAGGATTCGGCTGTGTTCTAAAAACTATGGATGAGCCTGAAAAGTTAATCTGAACACAGAGGTTTGTGTGCAACTGTAGAGGGAGCCTCTCTATAGAAACATGAGATGAGCTTAACACATCCCGCTTTCAAAACAGACTACAAATGAGTCCCCATGTAAAACTTATTCAACACTCAAGACATTTTTATATTGTTCTACATTTGAACAGCCTGTGATGTTCCCCTGGTTTTATTGCTGTCCCTCAAACAAGCCATCAGTCTCCCATTCCACAGGACACAGAGCCCAGTTTTGCCATGGGGAAGACTATAAAGTTACCATTTATTACTGTTTTTATCGTTGTATTATTCAGTGGCACCTTTTGTTTTTTCCTTCCTCCCAAATAGTTGTTATCCTGCAAACACCTTTGAGTGCTTCTAATTGTGAGACTTACATTGTGTACAACAAGTGGCACTTAAAGCAATTGGATATCCACTGATATCTTAATAGCTTTTATTAGCTTTTTTTCAGAAGCACAACATGCCCAAAGCCACAGTAAAGGACACGTTGAAATTGCACATTGACTAGCAGCTGCCAGCAGTACTGCCAGTACTGAATAATTACTCCCTTGGCTAGCCCCCCAAGTTTAGCTTAGCTCTCTGAGCTCTTGCTGCTTGATAATGGTTTCCAGCTGAAGCATGATGCTTAGGTTACTAGTGTTCTCTCTCGCCATGTAAAAACTGCCTTTCAGATGCTTACTGGTGAATTTAATTTAAATGCTGTTGCATTGTATGTAGGCGTCTACAACCAATTATGGACTAATATTCCTTTCCTCCTTCAATCTGATTCCTTTTATGGTTGAAAGCACCAGGAATTCATATTTGACTAAGTTACAATGCACTGCAATGATCTGCAGGAATTAGCTTAAAATTGTTGCCTAGAATTACTTCTCCATCATGACTTTAATAATCCATAAGTCAATTTATTATAATTATAGGCAAGAATTTAAATAAGTATTAATTTGCACCTCTGGATTTCCCAGTGATTCCTGTGATCTAAATATCTCTCTTTTACATTGGATGCCGTTCCTGGTGGGTACATACCTTTGCAGTGTCCCCTTCCAAGAGTTTATCAGAAGGCAAAGTGACCAGGGCCGTGGAAAGCTATCATCCCTTATTATTATAACAATAATGACATGGAAATATTCTCCACACCCAACCTCGCTTGTAAGTACAATTTTATATGTGCTCTTTGCCAGTACAAAACTACACGATTGCAAGACATCACACACATAAATACATATTAGTTTACTTAGAGATGTCTATCTCTATCACCAGGGAAATGAAACGATAGGAGTCTTCTCCCTATGATCTTTTATTAAGCTCCTTGGAAATGAACAGTCCTTTTCTTCCACCCTGGCTGCCACATCACCTGGCGAAGAGTGTCGCTTTCTGACTAATGTTCTACCATCAGCTTTCTCATCCAGTCTCCATAAATGTGCATTGTGACAATCCCCACCCCCATGCTCTGTGAAAATTGGGTTAGTAATATAAATATGCATAACTGAAAGGTGCTTTAAACAAAATATCTCATGTAACATATCTATTTTAATATTGTAATCTGCTGGATCTGTATATGCTATTTTGGTGCACAAAGCATTCTTGTATGAGAAGTTAGAAATATAAAATGTCAGTCTGTTTATAGTTTTAATGTGCTGAGGAGAACCATTGCTGGCGCCCCAGAACCCTAATTACTGGGTAATCAACTTAAGCAATTTTAAACAGCCTTGTTTGGTCTGTAAGTCTAGAAGATGGTTGGCATTAAAAAGGCATGTGACACTACCATCTAGCACTGAAATCCTTTTGGAATCTGTCCCTGGGAAGCATACATTAACCTCAACTCTGTGCTTTGTCTGGGGTGAGACCAGGGGATCGGGCTCAGCAAGGCAGGGTGGTGAGTTGCCCAAACAGCAAGAAGTTGGGTATCAGTAGCATGATCAGCTCACTGGGAACAATCCCAAGTGGACTTCTGCGATTGCACCCCTTCACATAGCTCACCTGCTGAACCTCTTAAAATGTGCCTTGAAAATTGATTCTTTCTGTTCATAAGATCTCTGTATAGCATTTGCAAAGTTCCAATCATCTCCAATAATTTTTGTTGGTTACAAGATCTATCTATAATGCTTTCAGACCTCTTCTATTATGCCATAATTTGAAAAATGGTAGTTTCTGTATGAGTGATTGAATGTACGTGTTTCACGACTGTAATGTAGCACAGAACAAATGTAAAGTTGACAAAGAATAAATGCATAACTAGCAGACCATGATTAGTCAAACTGGATATTGCCCAGTCCATCAGGTAAACCACAGGAGAAGCTTCTGTTGTGAGTTAGTTGGCATGTTCACCATTCAGCCATTATTTGTTATCCCTCTCACTCTAAATTGTACAAAAGCTCCCTCTCATGGTGTGGAGGAGCTCATGAATTTTATGCGTACATTTTATTATGGGAGCACTGAGTGCTACGGTGGAGTCTGCATATGGGCAGGGCATCTGAAACTCTGATCCCACTCATCCAACTTTATTCTTGATTGCTTTTATTCATAAACATTTAGATTTCTACATAAAATGAAAGGGGCAGATGTAACCACAATCAGCAGAATCCTCAAGAGAACAACTGCACTGTCAGTTAAGGTTTGCCTGGGGAATAATATGGCAGTACAGCTATCTCTAAATATATAACTCCAAAATTCAACGATGGATTACACTGCTCCATTCTTACTTGTACCAGGAATTCTCCATCCCTGTTTTGAGTAGGTTTCTTCTACAGAACAAACATCTACTACCAGATTTGTGAATTCACTCCATAAGTAAATCAATATTTCGTATAAGGAAATTGTACCTGAAGTGCTCACCAGGAATTAACTGCTCCTCAGCCTGAGACTTTATATTCTTATTTTCAAACTAGTTTCTGTCTCATCATCTTTTTGCTATGCAGCTGATCCATTCCTTTCATAAGCTTATATTACCTGATGACATGGGCCAAGTCTTAAAACTAGTTCTTCACAGTGTGCATCTCAAATGCTTCAGTGAATTGTAAAGGTTTTGAGGTGCACATTATCTACTTACGATAGCTCTCCTGTACCCATTCTATCTGAGTAATATCTCCTCTATAATCAGGTTTGCCAAAAGACGCACTGTTTCATTCTAATGAAGACTTATGAGTGCTAAACGAGCAGTTGAGCTATGGGAAAATGTTGATAGCTTAATCCTAGCATGTTTGATTTTTTGTTTGCACTATCCACTGTGCTGCCTTGTCAGTAAATTCCATGGTTATTTTTGTTCCCTATTTTCATTGTTACTTATGAGTCCATAATTAATGTTATAGAGTCATCAGTCATCGGTCCAAGAATGGCAAGAAAAAGCCTGTCTAGGCAGCTGTGCAGTGGAACATCCATCTTTCTACATATAATCTGTTTTACAAAGACTGAGAAACTAGAAAGATTTTACACAAGCCCTCCCCGTCTCCTAGAAGAAGACAACATTACATACCCTTCTATTACAGATTTGTTGTGTTGGGGAGAGAAAGAAGGGGAGGTTTCAAAGAGGAAATAGAACATAGAGCATGTATGAAGCAACACCTTGTGTCTGCCAACACAGCCCTGAGTAACAGGATGGTGCCTGCCTCAGATTCAGCCCAGAGAGGGATTGCGGTTCAGATGGAGGTTTTCCAAATGAAATTGCTGTCATGTTATTGCAATGCCTGGCAGCTTTGATCGAATTTCACTAGACTATGCAGGCATGAGAGCCCCTGCAGGTGGAGCACTACTGCAGAATATGCTGGGAAAAGTTTGCTGAACTACTGACGTCACAGAGGAGAAGCTTTTGTCTTGGTAAGGTGTGCAAAGACACCTGGAATGTTGCCCTAAGGCAATCTCTGCATCCAACTGCAGCAATAAAAACCAACATTGTGAAAAATACAGGACAAAGCTTCTTTTTAAAGGGCTTTTATTGCCCATACTGCTGGATTCATGGTATGTGGAGAAACCTCTGAACTGCAGCATTTACCTGCTCAAATAATCCTTAAGGATTCCCACAGGGAAACGTGTCATGAGCCATGAGGCTTCAAACAAAAGACAGACCTTAAAATGCAGCCAGAGTGGTCCAGGTTGTAATAACCAAGCTAAGAACAGCACATTAGCGGTCCTGCTGTGTTAGGCAGTACCATGAAGCTCAGAGTAGACTTGTGGGAAGTGCCATAATCCTTCACACTCAAGTAGGGCGAGAAGCCTTTGAAGCTGCTGAATTTTGTACAGCTTTAGCTGATAGTCCCATTGCTATGCCCTGTGTGAGAAATGCCCTGTTCCCCATGTGTTACCCCCTCTGCTGTTGTACCATATCAGTCTGAATCCACATTGTGACAGAGGCCTGGATCAACTTGAAGGAAGCTGGCACCGACTTGAATGAGTGACCTAGGGGAATATAAAACCAACCAAATCCCAGGCCTGAGCACCCTGTGTGGAAGGAAGGAGAGAAGTCCCAGCTTTGAGCCAAGGTGTCTTCTCTATGAGGCGATGAACCTAAGCCCCAGATCTAATCATTTCTAAACCTGGGATCGAAGAAAATATGCCTCTGTGCTGTTCAGCTCAGCCCTATTGCTCTTTGAAATCTGTTCATACTGAAGTAACTTTTCCCAGATGTGGTCAGGGCCATTAGCTAAAGCTTTCAGACTCACTCGCCTTACAGCAGTTTCTCTGGATTCACACTTCAGCAGTAACCTTCTCAGCTCACAAGACATACTAAGCCTCCCCGCATCTCTTCCGTTTTTCATCTTTAGTTACAAAGATGTCCCACATATAAACAGCCAACAAACATTTGCAAGTGACAAGCAATGAGAATCATGGTAAAAATAATCACAAACATGTTTTATAGCAGTTTGAGTTATGCCTCAGTCCATCGTAAAAATGGCCATGAGTCAGACTGATAGCTGATCTAATCCATTAGCTAGTTCCTTGTCTTCTCACAACAGCTGGTGCCAGATGCTTCTGGCAATCAGAGGTTTAGGGACACCCAGAGCGCAGGGTGCAGCCCTGACCAGCTCACTGTTAGCCATTAATGGGCCTATTTGCCAAGAACATTTCTAAGTCTTATTTTTTTAACCCACTTAGGCTTTTGGCCTTCATGACATCCCCTGGTAACAAGTCTTTTTAATACAGCTTAGGAGATACAAAGATTTGTTACTTTCTTGTTGCTTCTTTTTTATGTTCATTCCGTATAGTTCTTTCATAAGCAGGGGGGCTGACAGTCTCTATGGGCTCCTGGGCAAGACGGGGTGGGGCACTCTGTGTTCCTGGAAGAGGTGGGGCCTCAGGTGGAAGGGGTGTGGCTCTGTGCTACCAGCAGTGCCGTGTTCCACCCCGCCAGAGCCACATGGAGCATACCCTATGGTGCTCCAGAGGCTATTCAAAGGCCCTGAGGATCTGTTTGCCACTGCTGCTGAAGTAGCAGCGGTGGTACCAGGGAGCTGAACCTCCCAGCCCTGGTGCAGTTGCCTGTTGCTGGGTCAGTTCATAAGCCAACAGAAATATTCCGGCCTACCCATAAAAATTATCCTAAAATATTAGGGGCTGTGGTAGGATCACCTTATTTCACATTCCTGACTGACATCTACAGCCCTGGGGGGTCTGATCAGCTAATGTTCTAAACAAGTCTGTTAAGTCTCTCACTTATGTTTATTCAATGGTTTACTGTTCTGCTGTTAACCCAGCCACCAGTGGTTACTCATCCACACCCACCTATCTGTCCATATCCTAACTCACTGCTTCCAGTCAGGCACTTACCTACCTGCCCTCTGCTCTCTTCAGCTACCTGCTCACAGCCTAGAACAATAAACACGCCTCAGCTGTTAACTTACCTCATAGAGTAAACACTGCCAAATGTCAGAGACTCTTGACAGTCATTTCAAGCATGAACGCTAGTACTGATGATGTCCACGCCAGCTTGAGACCCCCTCGTTCTTAAATACCACCTATGGTACTTATCAGAAAGCTACAGCAGTGGTCCTCAACTGGTGTGCTGGGAGCGTGGTCCGCCACTCTGTGCAGGTGCCCCACAGCTTGGTGGTAGAAGCACGTGGTCACAGCAGCAGTGGCAGAGGCTCTGGGGCGGTGGCAGTGGTAGCAGCTCCCGGGCAGTCACAGCTGTGATGGCAGCTCTGGTGAGTCACCAACATCTAGTTGAGGCTCTGAGGATGCCTGGCTCTGGGGTCGGGGAGAGTGAGGGATTGGGTTATAGTGGGGAGCTGGGGGTGCCTAGTTCTGCAGGAGGAAAGGGGGATTGGGTTAGAGCAGGGGACTGAGGGTGCCTGGCTCTAGAGGAAGGGAGGGGGCTGGGTTTTATCTATTCATCATGTCATGAAATTATAATGAATGCTGAAGTGTGCCATGAGGTTGTAAAGGTTGCTGAGCACCAAGCTAGAGAACCGAGAGCAACAGCAAATGGTTAGAAAGGACAAAAGAAGGTATTTCTCCGAACAAAGGACAAATATTTCTCTTTTTTGTGTTGAGAACATCTTGTACACCCCAGTTTTCAGCATTCTTTCTGTCAGCACTCACATGTATTATGTTTCTTTTATAAGAGGTATGCAAAAATTATTTATTAAAAAAAAAATCTACCATTATGTTCTATTTAAATTTACTTTTACAAACCTACACATTACTGGCCTTTCCTTTCTACAGCATTGAAAAAAATAATGGGTTTTCGTTTTTAATATTGCATGTGGGGGAGACATGGACTAAAAGGTGATAATTTAACGTTTAGCTGAAGAGAACATAGATCTGGAAAGTGTATAATTTTTCACTGCCATATCGATATATTTCTCTACATTTCTACTGCATCTGTTACTGTGGTTAGATTTGTGCTTTTCAGCGTAAATCATCGGTAAGATTAATGTTAGCAATAAATCTGTGAGGAAATGGCCAATAATGAGGAAAAAAATATGAAAAAATAGAAACCAGGAGAACGTTTTCTGTAATTGCAGTATACTCTACTATCTAGTGAAGCTGTGCTTTAAAACTGAAATGAACACATCACAGTATTATAAATCATGTCAGATAAATAGCACTTTCACTAAGATACCTCTTCTAATAGAAGAAAGTTTGATGAGTGTTCATGTTACACTCCCCATCAGTACTTGGTCTGGGCTGCAGAAGCTGGTGAACCAACCAGTGAAACAAATTCTGTGATGAGTCCTGGTCATATGCCACCTCAGGCACATCGTGCAAATGCTGAAGAGAAGCGGGGAGTAGCCTGTTGGAACCTTAAATTTGCTATTATCCAGATAAGGGTTAAGTTGTTTAGTAGATCAAACAATAACATAACATTTCCCCTCTATGACATCATAACTCTGCTGGGAGGGGGGTGCAGTTGTTTACTCAGAAAACTGTGGATCCACCTCCAGCCTACATTGACACTACACCTACCCTAATATTAGAATCACAGCACAGCTCAAAGAGTTTGCTGTAATCAGGGCCAATTAAAACTGGCTCTTCATACAAAGCCTCTTCCTTGTCCTTGAAGCCTTTCTCGCAAGCCACTGCCCATCCCCCAACTTCCTCTTTTTTGTATGTTTCATTATGGGTAACACAATGTTGCTAATACCCTTTGCAAACCTCCAGTAATACCTGACCAGACCAATACTAGATTGGACTTGCTTCTTGGTTTGGTCACTAAAAATATTCTAGTCATCTACACAGGCCATGGCAAAGTTCTGTAAACCTGCAGCACCTCATTGCCAAGCCTCTGAAATGTAGCCCCTGCATTAATTAACCCACAAGGCATAACCTGAAACTCATATAGGCCAGATTCCACTATGAACACTGATTTTTTCCCCTGGCATTGACATCTAAGTGATTTACCAATATCCACAAGTCAAGTTCAGAGTACTTAGGAATTTTGCACCTGTCAACATATCCAGTAGGTCCCCTCGCCAGGGTGTGGAGGTAGAGATCAGGAAGGGTGATGCCTATAAACTCTTATGGGTGTATCCATTTTACATATCATCATAGAAGAAGGTGCCTCGGGCTTTTCGCCTTAGTAATTACCCAGTGTCTATCATCTCCTCCACCTCATTCTGACTCTGTATTTCTCCTTTAGGGAGGTTTGCTTTGTTAGGAGAAGGATCTGGCGCTGTAGTTTCAATGGAAACTATGGCATGGAAACTATTTTGCTAATCAAATCTGGCACATTGGAAAACACACGCTGTGCTGTTTCTTTCGGGCCAGCAGCTCCTTCTTTTGAATTTGGTTCAAACCCTCCCAAATCTCAGTGCTCTCCAGAGGACTCTGTTCCTTACTCTCCCTGATCAAATCAATTAACGAGGCAGTGAATATTCCCTCATCAGCACAGGAAACACATTCACCCTTGTCATCACTCTTGCACAGCAGTCTTTCAATCTATTAACCTTTACTGTTCACACTGCCCCCAGGGCTCTGACAGATCTTCCAGGCCCCCTCCCAAGGTGGGGGGCAGTTTTGTGCTCCTGTAAGAGGCGGGCCTCAGGTAGAAAGGACAGGACCGTGGCATGTGGCACTCAGCACTGCCTGGAGCATACCATGCCAATCCCCTGCCCCACCAACCCTCAAAGCTACCCAGAGTGCATTGCATGGCACTCTGGTGGTGATTTAAAAGGCCCATGGCTCCAGCCATTGCCACTTCTGTGGTATCAGCAGTGGTGGCCAGAAGCCCCAGTCCCTTTTGAAGTGCTGGGCCCAGAGTTGTAGAATATATGTACACTACTGCCCAACAGTAATGTAACTGCAGGGCCATAGCCAGGCCGTTGTGTAGACAAAGGCTAAGCTTGCAGCAGTCACTTGATCAGCAATGCACTGCGGCTGAAGAGTATACAGTTCAGCATTTCACCACAGCGAAAGGGCATCTGCCCTCAACTTCACATCTCCTTCCCAGGGACAAATTATATGGGATGTTGGCGCGGGACTTCCTGTCCTTCCTCTAGCCAACCAGAAATCTTAAAGGGTAAAGAGACCAGTTTGTCCAGGTTGCTTGCCCAGTATCAATTAACTCATGGAGAACAGACTTTCACAGCAATGTAGCTGAATTTGGGGTGACTGCAACAGAGTGCTGGGAACCAACAGCTAAGCCAGCACTCGGATCACTTCAAGACAACTTCATTCCTCCCACACTCCCCAGGGTGGGCCTAGCTGTGTTGCCATAGAGGATCAGAATGGCTTGGGGAGGATACAAAAGAAGGAATAGGAACAAACTGCTGAGTAAAGAGAGATGGGCTAGTGTAGTCAGAACCAAGAAGGCTCTCTGGATAGAGAGGGCTCGTCCCTCTCTTCAACTCGGCAGAGGACTGAGGAGAAACAAATGCTGTAAATAATGTGGTATGAAGGCTCAGTACATGCTAGACAACAGTGTAAAAAAAACCCACATGGTGGTGTTTAATGACCAAAGGTCTCCAAACAGTTGGTGTAGACACTGGTGAGACCTCACCCTGTCATACTGCTCCACAGCTGAATGCAGAAGCCTCATATTGTGGTTCCGTGAGAGACATGTATTTGGGGAGTTAAAGATGTTACGAAGACCTAGAGCCAGCATGTGATCTAGGATGTCTGGCCATCTCCAAGCCTGGTCCATAGCTAAGCAAGAAGTAAGTCTTGATTAACTCTGACCGATATTTTATCTAGATCAGTATGTGGTCTCTGACAGTTGATGGTGTCAGTTGCTTCAAAGGAAGGTCCAAGAAAATCCCTATTAGTTAATTATGGAAAAGTAGAAGGGAGAAAGTGCTTTTCTGTGTAGGACAGAAAGCTTTTTCCTGGCTCCGATCAATAACTGGCTAGCTTACGTCCTGAACCATGAGAGTTTAAATCCCTTATTAAAACAAACAAAACTGCCTAAAGTAATCACCTGTCTAATATTATATTGAACTCTCCTAAATTCGCAGCCTCCATGAATGAGTTACACAGCTTAATTGTGTGTTTTGTTTAAAAAGAGTTGTTAAACTTTGAGCAATTAAAAAGTGATTGTACCTAAACACCTTCTTGTTTGCATCTGCTGCAAATGAAATTGGTTCAGGTTCCTTCACAATGCAAAAGAATTGAGTTCCAAAGAGCTAAAAAAATTGTAGTTTTTTTTTGCATTGCTGAAGTCTAGCAAACTATGTGGAAAAACTAGTTAGAACTCTGAGTGAAAGGACATACTTTTTCAGCCTGCGAAAAAGATAGACATGAGGAAATAGTTGATTTATCTTTGCAAAACTGTGCTTATCAGAAATAATAGCAAATTAGACAAATCTCTATAGTGACATCTGTTCTTAAAAACCTGTCATGTGAATGGAGAAAAATCATTAAAGCATAAAAACGAAAAACACATTGTAGCAAAGGGGGAATTGACAGTGAAAGATGGCTGGATGCCTCCAGGAGGGTGAAACTAAGGCGGCCTTAGTCACCACACGGGAAGTAGGGGGGCAAGACAGTAATAGAAGCGTCAAAGCTGTCAAAGGAGATGGATGTGTTTTCACCACTTCTGATGCAGGCACCCTCAAAAACTTCAAAGAAATTGGCCAAGCTACCAGAGCTGCCAGACCCTACCAACTCTGAGGAGCAGCTGGGGTTGCCGCTGGCAATGTAGTCTAAGACACCAGGTTCTCAACACACCAAGGAACCAAACCCGGGGAGAGTAGGAAGTAGCCCAGGAAAACAAGACAACTGTCTGATAGAACACTGGCTTTATAGAAGGTCAAAGTGTTGCGAGTCAATCCTGCTGATCCAGTGGCAGACACTCCACCACTGTTGGGGACCTGGGCTAGGATGGAGTGCCGTCCAAGTGGGCTGCATTCCCCACCTTCTGCCACTCCACTCTTGGGGTGGCAGCAATACCCTCCTTTGGCAGGAGGTCCATGTTAGTCTACCATCTGCTGAGCTAGGATGCTAGACTGTGTTGGATGCGCACTCCTTGCTAAAGCACCCTATAGTGTGTGGGGTACCAATCCCTTTCTGGAGCCCCCTAGACTGTGTGGGGTGCTCATCATTGCCTGAAGGCCAAGCTCCTAGACTCTCACCTGCTCTGTCCTGCCTGAGGTTGGAGTTCTAGACTGCTTGGTGCCCCACCCCACCCAAGGGCCTGACCCCCTGACCTGCTCTATCATGCCTGAGGGAGGCAAGCCCTAGACACAGCTAATTTTCCCCTTCTACAGCAGATGAGCAGATGGGAATAAGGGGACTTCGAAGCAGGCGGGGTCCTTTCGAAAAGGAGCCCCGTCGGGACAAGCTGCGCGGTGGTGAGCCGCATCAATTTCGAAGTGCCGCGGCTGCCCGCATGCTAATGAGGCACTGAATATGTATTTCAGTGCTTCATTAGTAAACTTCGAAATGGCCATTAACATAGCCATTTCGAAGTTTGGGGCTAGTGTAGACATGGTCTAGATCTTATAAAACAACAAGAAGTCCTGTGGCATCTTACAGACTAACAGATATTTTGGAGCATAAGCTTTCGTGGGCAAAGACCCACTTCATCAGATGCATGAGTGTTGTGGGGGAGAGGGTTTCCAGAGGGCTATTGAAAGAGTGGGGTCTCAGTAAAAGGGAGGGCCAGTGCTGACAAGGTCTATTCAGCAGGGTGGAAGTGACCCATTATCAGTAGTATGTACCAACAGAGGAAAAACAAGTCAGATCAGACAGGGGGATATGCCCCATTGTCAGAGTCTAATGGGGTGATATTAACACCCAGGGCAGAGAAGCTGCTTTTGTAAGGGGACAGCCACTCCCAGTCTCTGTTTAATCCTTGGTTGATGGAGTCAAATTTGCAAATAAATTGCAGCTCAGAGATTTCTCTCTCCATTTGTTTTTTTTTTATTTCTTTGTTTTAGGACTGCTACTTTTAAATCTGTTACTGAGTGTCCAGGGAGACTGAAGCGCTCTCCCACAGGTTTCTGTACATTACCGTTCGTGATGCCTGATTTATATCCATTTATTCTTTTACGAGAGACTATCCAGTTTGACCAATGTAAATTGTAGTGGGGCATTGCTGACATATGATGGCATATGTTATATTGGTAGATGTGCAGGTAAAGGAACCCCTGACAGTACGGTTGATGTTAGGTCCTGTGATGATATCACTGGTGTAGATATGTGAGCAGAGCTGGCAGCGAGGTTTGTTGCAGGGATGGGTTCCAGGTTGAGAGTTACTGTGTTGTGATCTATAGTTGCTGGTGAGAATTTAAGGTTGGCAGGCTGTCTTTTGGTGAGGACAGGTCTGCCTCACAAGGTCTGGGAGAGTGAAGGGGTATTGTCCAGGATGGGTTGCAGCTCACTGATGATGCATTGGAGAGGCCTTAGGGAGGGGCTGTATGTGACGGCCAGTGGTGTTCTCTTGTTTTTCTTGCGAGGCCTGCCTTGAAACAGGTGGCTTCTGGGTACCCATCTTGCTTTGTCAATCTGTTTCCTCATTTGCTTGGGTGGGTATTGTAGTTTTAGGAAAGCTTGGTAAAGGTCTTGTAGATGTTTGTCTCTGTCTGATGGGTCAGAGCAAATACGGTATACAATGGATCATGTAATGTGCCCTGGATGGAAACTTGAGGCATGTAGATAAGCATAGCAGTCCATGGGTTTTCGGTATATGGTGGTATTTATGTGCCCATCGCTTATCTGCACAGTAGTGTCCAGGAAGTGGAGCTCTTGTGTGGACTGGTCCAGGCTAAGGTTGATGGTGGGGTGGAAACTGTTGAAATCATGGTGGAACTCTTCAAGAGCCTCCTTCCCATGGGTTCAGATGATGAAGGTGTCATAAATGTACTGCAGGTAGAGGAGGGGCGCTAGGGGACGAGAACTGAGAAAGCGTTGTTCCAGGTCAGCCATAAAGATGTTGGCATGTTGTGGGGGCCATGCGGGTGCCTATAGCAGTGCCACTGATTTGAAGGTATAATTTGTCCTGAAATCTGAAATAGTTGTGGGTGAGGACAAAGTGACCCCACTCTTTAAATACCCCTCTGCAATGCCTCTTCCCCCCCATGCATCTGATGAAGTGGGTCTTTGCCCATGAAAGCTTATGCTCCAAAATACCTGTTAGTCTATACGGTGCCACAGGACTTCTTGTTGTTCTCAAAGACATAGACTAACACAGCTACTTCTCTGATACTAGAGCTTATAAAAACCTTTAGTGTCTCAATGCAAGTTACACTCCTTCCTGTCACGTGTAATGCATGGGTACTGTTCTACTCTGCTTAGCTGTACTGACCTGTTCACCACCATAAACAGGTGCCACAGGACTTCTTGTTTTTCCTCTAAGATACAGACTAACATGGCTACCTCTCTGATACCTGTCGCCATAAACAGGGGCAGTCTAACCACAGCCATCTCCTGTGTCATCCTTCGTCTGGACAGTAGGTGGTGCAGCAGCAACATGCAAGGAGTCTAAAAGCAGCAGGTAAAATACCAACCAGTCAAAACACTGAAAATTCATGTCTGCTTGCACTGAGGGGCAATAACTTAATATCTTCAGCCTCAGCCCCACTGGCAAGAATTTCACCCCACAGGAGACTGAGGGCTCTTTTTTATGTTTATTTTATAATACTGAGATAATATTGTCTTTTGTGGAGAAAAGTAAGGCTCCTAGACACTTCTGGTCCCATTCCCACACATCCCCACCACTATCATAGCTTCCAGTCCTGCAGACCAAATGAGTGAGCCCAGACATTACAGCTTCTTTTGCATTAGAGGAGGCACATTAATTTATTCCCCTTCGTGTTCTTCTGCACAGGAGGGAGACATGTAGTAAGTGTATTTAAGAGATTTATGTCCCTTACCATCTAGCTTCTGCTTCTATTTGATCCTGCATTTGTAACATTGACTCAATGATATTCTTCCCTGTTATGGACAAAATTATTGTGAATTTACAACTTTCATGCAAAATGGATCAAAGCGACATCTACTGTAAGATGCTGAATATGACTATGAGTTCAGTGCGGAATGGAAACAGGTGGAAAGTGGTAAAAAAAAAACAGGGCAGCTGTCAGACTTGCCACATCCTTGGGCAAGGTATGGGGGATGGTTCTGTGTCTCCAGCAGGGGCAGGACCTCAGGTGGAAGGGGCAAGGTTGAGGCTAGCCTTCCTCAGGCAGTCCTTCTGTATTCATGGAACACGTTGTCTGGGGCTCCAGCAGCTATTTAACGGGCCACGGGCTCTGGCTACTGCTGCTGCTGTATTAGCGGTAATCAGGAGCCCCAAAACCTTTTAAATTTCAGGGCCTCAAGACAGATGCCAAATGCCCCATTGTCCCTCTCCATTGGCAGGGCTGGGTGGAAAATCAAAGGTGTTCAGCTGAGTAACTAATAGAAGAAATAGAAGTGGGAGGGAACCTGGGCTGCAGCAACCATGAGATCGTAGAGTTCATGATCCAGACAAAAGTAAGAAAGGTGAGTAGTAACATACAGACCCTTGATTTCAGAAGAGCAGACTTTGACTCCCTGAGGAAATGGATGAGCAGGATCCCTTGGGGAACGAAGATGAAGGGGAAAAGAGTTGAAGAGAACTGGCAGTATTTTAAAGAAGTCTCACTGAAGGCACAGAAGCAAACAATCCTGCTGCATAGTAAGAAATGCAAACATGGTAGGCAACCAGTTTGGCTTAACAGGGAAATCCTTAGTCAGCTGAAATTCAGAAAGGATGCATACAAGAAATGGAAACATGGACAGTTGACTAAGGAGGAGTATAAACATACGGCTAGAGAATGCCGGGCAGTAATCAGAAAAGTGAAAGCACAATTGGAACTGCAGCTGGCAAGGGATGTGAAGAGTAACAAGAAGGGTTTCTACAGGCAAGTGAACAATAAATGGGTTATCAGAGAAGGTGTGGGGCCACTACTGGATGAGGGAGGTAGCCTAGTGACAGATGATGCAGGAAAAGCTGAAGTACTCAATGCTTTTTTTTTTTTTTGCCTCAGTCTTCATGGACAAAGTCAACTTCCACATGAAGGTCCTAGACGATGCAGTATGGGAAGGTGGAGGGCTGCCATCTGTGGGGAAGGAACAAGTTCTGAGCTATCTAGAAAAACTAGATGTGCACAAGTCCATGGGTGTGGATTTAATGCACCCCAGGGTACTGAGGGAATTGGCAAAGGTCATTGCTGAACCTTTGGCCATTATCCTTGATGACTCTTGGAGATCGGTGGAGATACCAGATGGCTGGAAGAAGGCAAACGTAGTGCCCATCTTTAAAAAAGGAAAGAAGGACAATCCAGGGAACTATAGTATAGACCCATCAGCCTTACCTCAATCCCTGGGGAAATAATGGAAGGAATCCTCAAGGAATCCATTTTGGAGCACTTGGAAGAGGGGAAAGTGATCAAAAGTAGCCAACATGGATTCACCAGGGGCAAGTTCTGCCTGACCAATCTGATTAGCTTCTATGACAAGGTAACAAGCTCTGTGGACATGGGGAAGTCAGTGGATGTGATATATCTTGACTTCAGCAAGGTTTTTGATACGATCTCCCACAGTCTTGTCCATAAGTTAAGGAAATATGGATTGGATCCTTGAACTATAAGATGGATAGAAAGCTGGCTTGATGGTCAGGACCAACGGGTAGTGGTCATTGGCACAATATCTGGATGGCGATCTGTTTCAAGTGGAGTGCCGCAAGGCTCGGTTCTGGGGCCAGTGTTATTCAACATCTTTATTAATGACCTGGATGAGGGACTGGATTGCACCCTCAGCAAGTTTGCAGATGACACAAAACTAGGGGGAGAGGTAGATTCATTGAAGGGCAGAGAAAGAATACAGAGGGACCTGGATAAATTGGAGGATTGGGCCAAAAGAAAGCTGATGCGGTTCAATAAGGAGAAGTGTAGAGTCCTGCACCAGGGGCGGAAGAATCCCAAGCATTTTTACAGACTGAGGACCAACTGGCTCAGCAGCAATGCAATGGAAAGGGACCTAGGGGTTATGGTGGATGAAAGACTGGATATGAGTAAACAGTGTGCCTTTGTAGCCAAGAAGGCTAACGGCATACTAGGGTTCATTAGGAGGAGCATTTCAAGCAGATCTAGAGAAGTAGTTATTCCTCCTTATTCGGCACTGGTGAGGCCACATCTGGAATATTGTGTCCAGTTTTGGGCCCCCCAGTATAAAAAGGATGTGGTTTTGCTGGAGCAGGTTTAGCAAAGGGCAACAAAAATGATTAAGGGTCTGGAGCACAAGACCTATGAGGATAGGCTGAGGGATATGGGCTAGTTTAGTTTACAGAAGAGAAGACTTAGAGGTGATTTAATAGCAGCCTTCAACTTCCTGAAGGGGAGCTCAAAAAAGGAGGGTGAGAAACTGTTCTCAGTGGTGTCAGATGGCAGAACAAGGAGTAATGGTCTGAAGTTGAAGAGAGAGAGATGTAGGCTAGATATTAGGAAAAACTACTTCACCAGGCGGGTGGTGATCCCTTGAGGTTTTTAAGTCCCGGCTGGACAAGGTCCTGGCTGGGATGACTTAGTGGGGGTTGATCCTACTTGAAGCAGGGGGCTGGACTAGATGACCTCCTGAGGTCCCTTCCAGCCCTGTGATTCTGTGATTCTGCAAGTGTGTCTCTGATAAGTAATAAAATTACCTGGAATCTGAAAACTCTGGAAGGCTAATTGTACTTTATGCTAAATTGTGATATATTTAAATGAGTTTTTCTAAGAGAAAGCTACTCTTCAAGCAAAGCCAATTCACCTTTACAGCACCTGTCAAGATAGTCTCCATTTGCTGTCTCCATTTCCTGTCCTCATGAGGCCTGACTTTATGGAAGCAATTTTAAAAAAAGCTCTTCTGGCTTGAGGTAGGAAGGTTTAGAACCCATCGTGAGAACTTCTCACAACACCTCTTGCTTTCATACTCAGAACCTTTATTATATGTTAGGCAAGAACAGCATGTTCATCATTTACAAGACCTAAAATAAACCCTATCTGAAAGTTTCTTTCTTTCTATGTGAGTATAAGATTACTTTAAAAAGTCATCAGACTTGGTAGTTCTGGGAACTGAAAATGTACTGTGGCAGGGATTCTTAAACTTCACAGCTCAGTGGCCCCTTTCTGAGAACAAAATTTACCACACAGCCCCAGTGGGGAGAACCTAATTCTGAGCCCTCTTGAGCTCTGATCCCTAGGTTGGGAGTGGGGCAGGGGGCCACAACTGATGCCCCAGGGTTTCAGCTTGAAGCAGGAGGCCTGTAACCAGTGTCTTGCCACTTACGGCTGAAGCCTGAGGGCTTCAGCTCCAACCACCTGTGGTGGGACTTGGGCTTCAGCCCCAGCAAATCTAAGCCAGCCCTGCTGCTGCCATTAAAATGTCGTTGCCACTTACTTTGGAGTCCTGACTCACAGTTTGAGAACGACTGATAAATTTTACTAAGATCGGAAGTGACTAAGGTCTGTCACTATGTGCAGGGCTTTTGGTAGCCATTTGAAATATATTAGTTTCTGTCTAATTTACAGTAGGTGGATATCCACATTGTCACACTGTCTGCAGTGGCTCATGACCATGAATGCCTACTTAAGGGCAGTCTTCCTGCATGGGTAGTGTGTTCTGTAACTAGAGTTCACCATCCCAGGACCAAATGTGAACTCCCAAGGTGCTACAGTAGTCCTATAATGGAGTTACAGTCAGTCCCTTTAGACATTCCAGTCTGCCTTGCCAGCCAGGCAAACTGGAGTATGTGATAAATGGTCACTTACACCAAAAATCACTAAATATTCACGTTTGCACCCTGTCCCAAGAGACCAGTCACTCATACAAGGCTATTTGCATCCTTAATTCCACAAGGCAGACAATGCTACTGGCCTCATGTGATGTATCTCGATTTTAGTAAGGTTTTAACACTGGCACACATGATATTCTTATGAGCAAAACCACGGGAATGTGGTCGAGATGAAATTATTTTAAGGTGGGTGCACAACTGGTAGAAAGACAGTATTCTAAGAATAGTTATTAATGCTTTGCTGTCAAATTAGGGAGATATATTTAGTAGAGTCCCACAGGGAAACACAGTGTGGCTTCAGGGCTGGCTGGTCAGCAATGGACATGATTTTCTCACGTCGACAACTACAGGAAAAATGCAGAGAACAAGGAAAGCCGTTATTCATAGAATTTGTGGCCTTAACAAAGGTATTTGACACAGTTAGTACATCAGAACTATGCAGAGTATTAACCCACATTGGCTGCCCACTGACCCTACTCAAGCTCATAACATCCTTTCATGAAAACATGAAAGCAACAGTGCAACATAATGGATCTGCATCAGAACCATTTGCAGTGAACAGTGAAGCCAAATGATGGTGTGTTCTTGCCCCTACCCTCTATCCAGAACCTGCAAGTTGTTTTCCCTTGACATAAGCATGAAGAAAACTGTTGTATTCACTCAATGTATACCTCAGCAACCCAATGTCATTCTGGATAACAGCCCATTAGATGTGGTTCAACAGTTCTGTTACCTTGAATCTACTGTCATCACAAACCAATCCATGGAGGAAGAACTGAACACCTGAATCAGAAAGGCAGCTAACTATTTTCGGCAGATTTACAATATTGGATGGATAAGTAACAACAGAAGCTGCAGACTCAAACACTACCCATAGATCCTCATCACCACTGCTAACCACCATCTCTCAAGATGAAAGGGGCCATATATGTACATTCCAGGATGCAAAGCATAGTTTCCATTCAGTCATTGACTTTCTCTTGTGACCACAAAAGTGGATATCTGGTCAGATGCAGTTGATCAACAGGAATTAATTGGAACTGGCTGTGTTTAAGGATTGTTTTCTCTCCCTCTCTTCTTTCGCAGAAAGCAGTACTGTCCCTAAATAGGGCTGCTTTGACACCTAGGCAGGATACGGGAGCAGCTGCTGTTTCATTTCAGCAGACAGAGGACCTTCAAACCTGGGCCATTTATGGGCAGGTTCCAGTGGTATCCTCCACCTGCATCCAACATCACTTGCCCATTGCCTTTTTCATCAAGAGGTAAATCTTTAGCATCAAGAGAGAGACTTTTCACATATGAATGGATTTAAGTGAGGCTGTCTTGTGATTTTCCCACCCAATTCTCTCTTCTCGCACTGACCTTCCTGCACAGGCACAAGAACTGCGACATGTGCATTAGAGGGCGACAGTGCAGGTTTGAGATCAGAGTTACCTTCTCCTAGACTGATGTGCCTAAAAAGGCATAGCGAGGTCTTTCTGCCCCAGTTTGGAATCAGAGTTTCCCTTCTCCTAGCTACTGTTGCTCCATGGTTCCTTATTCTTTTTTATTCAGCACAACCCCTCAAGATCACTCCACGGAGGGCTTACTCAATCCATCACCTTGAGGATGCATCTCAACACTATAGTACCCCAGTGCAAAAAGCCAAAAAAAAAAGAAAAAAAAAGCTAATGTTCTGGGAAATATTAACAAGCATGTCAGATATAAGCAGGGCTTTTCTGGCAGCACACACCAGCGTAGAATTCTTTTTTCTGCTAGAACACCAGAAAATTTTTCACACCCAGTTCTGCAGCAGTGCGGGGACCAGAGCAGAACCCCACACTGGTCCTGCAACAGCACGGGGACAGGGCAGGAGCCCCTTCCAACCTGGGGAGGAGCCTCTGCTGGTCCTGCAGCAGCACAGGGACTCGGACAGGACTCCCTGCTGCCCTACAGCAGCATGGGGACCAGGGTGTTGAAAGTGAACACCCTAATCCCTATGAGGAATCATCAGACTTGAGTTTTGGCACCTTTTTTCTAGGCAAAAAAAAAACACTGTATGAAAGACATGAGAGGTAACTGTACCTTTCTAAGCACTGATGATGCCTCAGCTGGAATATCGTGTCCACTTATGAGTGCTACGCTTTAGGAAATACATTGAAAAATTGGAGAAAGTCCAGAACGGAGTAATAAAAATGATAAAATGCTTAGAAAACCTGGCCTATGAGGAATGATTAAAAAATCTGGGCATGCTTAGTCTTGAGATAAGAAGACTAAGGTGGTACTTGATAAGAGTCTTCAAATATGTTAGGTGATGTCATAAGGAGGAGGATGATCAATTTTTCTTTATACCAAAGGAGAGTACAACTAGGAGCTTAGTCTGCTACAAGGAATTTAGGTTTGATATTAGAAAATCTTTCAAACCAGAAGAGTAATTACATACTCAAAAAGGTTTTCAAGGGAGGTCTTGGAGCCCTCAGCACGGAAGGTTTTTAGAACAGATTGGCTGCTTTCCTGTCAGTTATGATCAAGGTTTACTTAGTACTATTGCCATGCAGGCAGCTAGATTTGCTGATGTCTCAAAATTCCTTTCCGACCTAGATGTCTATGATTTCATGATTCTATATAACACTTTATTCAAATTTTAGCTGTAATGATTTTTTTCCTCTTTTTAAAATTGACACTGGAGACTTTCATAGAAGACAGAGTAGGAATGTTTGACTGATGTTTAAAACTTAAAAATGTTTAGCCCTCTATGTCTTTTATATAAATATGGTGAATAGCTCTGACAGACAAAATTGATGACTATTGTAAAATACAAGTATTTTCCCCATTTGAAATAGTCCATATGTGTGACATTTCATCCTTTTTTTTAACAAAAAAGTTTTAAAAAGTCAATATTGAGAGACTTTATATGAAACCAGATAGAATTAAACTGATAAGAACAGATTAAAACTTTTATAAAGGAATATTTAAATTATAGCATACAAGTTGAACAAACATTACAAACACTCCAGTCATATTCATTCTTGTTTATCAAAAGAAAAAAAAACCCTTATACGCATGGATTGAAAATAAAGATAATGATACGAAAGAAAATATATGTCTGTGGTATGGAAGGAAGTGGTGTGAGCTGACAATTCATCCCAATAGAAAATACATACAAAGTTGATTAAGCAAATAACAGAAAACGAAAATACACTGATTAATTACACCTCTTCAAAGGCTCCTTTATTCTCATCATACCTTATTTAATGATATGGAGGTAGTATCCTCCAGTAGCATTCAATATCATGAAATCAGAGACCAGGAAGGGACCCCGACAGGTCATCTAGTCCAGTTCCCTGTGCTCATGACAAGACTATTTTTTGTCCAGACCAGGGGTCTGCAACCAAAATGTTGAGAAGAATCATTTTTTTTAAATTCGGTTACAAAATCAAAACTTAAAGAGCTGCAATAAATAACGTCACACGGTACATTTTGTCACCCCCATTTTAAGAACAGTGCGTGCACACAAGGATGTATACCAGTTAGAAATGTACATAACTCCCATCTCCAGGCTTTACCCACCTCAGCCCCAACCCCCCATGTTTAATCTTTCTCAGCCCCAAACTCACCCCCCCCATCACCTGCTAAACCCTCTCAGCCCCAAACCCTCCCACACCTCTAGCGTTTACCTCCTCCAGCCGCAGGTCTTCTGCAGCCACCGCCTCCTTTTCAGCGAGGCTCTGCAGCTCCAGCAGGGGCAGACGCCTCCCGGCTCTCCTGCTCACTTCTCCCACCTGCAGCATGGGCAGCTCCCTGCCCTGCCACACTGAAATAAGGGAGCTAAATTTAATCGATTTAATGACCAGATCCCTCCCACCATCCTGCCGGCCATTAACCCCATTAAATTTAGTTCCATTGTGGCAGGGCAGGGAGCTGCAAGAAGAGTCAGCGGCAGCAGCATCCAGAGCCGCAAGTGACTCCTTAAAGAGCCGCGTGCAGCTTCAGAGCCACAGGTTGCCATCCCCTGAGCTACACCATCCCTGAAAGGTGTTGGTTAAATCTGCTCTTAAAAATCTCCACTGATGGTGTCACGGGGCTATCCATAAGCTTTATGGCAATATACTTATGAATATGTATAAATGGAAAATTCTTTATGCAAAATACTTTGTGTAAGGCCTGGATGGCCATGGATAGAGTGTAAAGAAATAAATATGATATATTTATTTTTATCCAACTATCTATATATGTAGACATACGATAGATAGATTGCTTAATGCCCTCCCCCAGAGCCAGGTGCCCCACTCTAACTCTAGGCTGCTGACTCACTGAAACCATCACTACTGATGCTGCCACTATATGTTTGTCCCACCAAGAGCTGGTGCATGCACAGAGCAGCAGACAGCGCTCTCAGCACACAACTCCACGCAGCTGCATTTAATTGCTCAAAGAGCCGTGTGTGGTTTGAGAGAGCCGCAGAGGCGCCATCCCTGCTGTTAGGTACCATTTGAAAAGTTGAAACCTACTGAAGATGCCTGTTTTTGTGCATGTATCACGCCTGTATCTGAAGTAAGAAATATGAAGTATAAACCTGTTTTACAAATAAAGACGTGCTAAATGAACGTCATTAAGTATATGTGAGAAACTTGATGGCTCACTGATAAGGTCGATGATAAGGTAAATGGGTTTGTTTTTCCTAGGCCCAGTCCATAGCAGGGGCTGAGCGACCCCTCAAGGGCAGGTGTTTTGGGACCATCATAGACACTGTACTTTTCCAGTGAAAGTAACAAAAAAAATTAAACACAAAGGATTCCCACCATTGGCCGAATCTTTAAAAAGGTGGGAAGTCAAAAATAGGGGTTGACAGACATGAGGACACCACTATGTACCACCCAAGATGGCTGCTGGCAACACCTAAGACTGAATGATGGGAGGATCAAGTACAGACTGGGAGGCTATCCATTCTGTGCAAGAAGCTTATGAGAAGAACTGAGGGTGAAATATTTCATGGAACCGCTTTCTTAGTGTGCTGTATTAAGGATAGCTGGCGCGTTTTGTTTCATTTTGCTTAGTAACTTTGTTCCTTTTGCTGTTACTTACAACCACTTAAATCCTACTCATTATACTTAACAAAAATCACTTTTGTGCATTAACACTTATGTGTATTAATAAAACCAGTTTAAAAACTGTTAACAGGGTGGGGAAGAAGCAGCTGAGAATCTTTGTCTTTAGGTAAGAAAGTGGGTGAACAAGAGCTTATGCTGCATTAAACTTTATACAGGGTAAGATGGATTTACCTGGGGTTCAGGTCCCACTCATGCTGTGTACCTGGGTGAGGAGGCAAGTCCCTTTAACTGAGCCTTCCCAGAGCTGAGCTGATCTCAGCATCTGTGTTACACCACTGTGGGCTCTGCCAGTGCTGGGGCAGGCTGGAGAGTCTGACTCAACAAGACAGAGTATAGAGCATCAAGATTGGCTCAGTGGTATTTTAGCGCATCAAGTGACAGCCGCAAGGGGATCTCTAGGATCCAACCCATCACAGACGCAGATTCCACAATCTCCCAAGGCAATTTTTTCCACTGGTTAACCACCCAGACAGCTGGGAAGCCCAATGGGTGTCTCATCCTATCCTCAGAGGTTAAGAAAAACAATTCTTCTCTCACCTTACTGTAACTATACTTTATGTACTTGAACATTGTTACCATGTCCCCTCTTGGGCTTCTCTTTTCCAGGCTAAACAAACTCATTTTTTTCAGTCTTGCCACATAGATCATATTTTCAAGATCTTTAATCGTTTTTTTTTTTTTGCTCTTCTCTAGACTTTATCCAGTTTGTCCACACCTCCCTGAAATGTGGTGGCCAGAGCCTGCCAGAAATACTCCATCTAAGGCCTAATCAGCCTGCAGTAGAGCAGAAGTACTTTATTTGTGTCTTATTTGCAACACTCTGCTAGTACATACCAGAACAATGGTTCTGTTTTGTACAATAGTGTTATAGTGTTAACTCATACTTAATTTGTGACCCACTATGACCTCCAGATCCCTTTCCATAGTACTTCTTCCTAGACAGTCGTTTCCCATTTTGTATGGCTACGTCTACACTTTGGAAAAACTTCGAAATGGCCGTGCTAATGGCCAAATCGGAGAATACTAATGAGATGCTGAAATGAATATTCAGCACCTCATTAGCATGCTGCCAGCCACAGCACTTCGAAACTGCCGCGTTTCGCTCATGTGCAGCTCGTCTACATGGGGGTCTTTTTTGAAAAGACCCTGCAAACATCAAAATCCTCTTATTCCTCTCAGCTGAAAGGAATGAGGGGATTTCGATGTTTGCAGGGTCCTTTTGAAACGGACCCCCATGTAGATGAACTGCATGCAAGTGAAAAGTAGCACTTTCGAAGTGTCATTGCTGGCAGCATGCTAATGAGGTGCTGAATATTCATTTCAGCACCTCATTAGTATTCTCCAATTTGGCCATTAACATGGCCATTCCAAAGTTTTTTCTAAGTGTAGACATGGCCTATGCGTGCTACTGATTGTTCCTTTCTAAGTGGCTTAATTTGTATTTGTCCATATTGAATTTCATCATTTTTACTTCAGACCATTTCTCCAGGTTGTCCAGATCTTTTTGAATTTTAGTTCTTTCCTCCAAAGCACTTGCAACTACTCCCAGCTTGGCATTGTCTCAAAACTTTGTAAGTGTACTCTCTAAGCTGTTATCTAAATCAGATATTGAAGGAACCGGACCCAAAACTGATCCCTGTGGGATCGCACTCAATATCCCCTTCCATCATGACTGTGAACCATTTATAACTACTCTTTGGGAATGGTTTTCCAACCATTTGGACACCAGCCTTACAGTAGTTCCATCTAGGTTGCATTTCTCTAGGTCATTTATGAGAAGGTCATGTGAGACAGAATCAAAAGCCTTAATAAAATTATGATATTTAACATCCTCCACTTTCTGCTATCCACAAGGCTTGTTCCCTGGCAGAAGTGCTATTATGTTGGTTTGACATGATTTATTCTTGACAAATCCACGATGACAGTTATTTATCACCTTTCCTGCTACAGAAGTTAAGCTGGTTGTTCTATAATTCCCTGGGTTGTTCTTATTTCCTTTTTTTTTTTTATAACTGGGCATTCTATCTGCTCGTTTCTAATCTTCTGGAATCTCTCTCCTCTTCCATGACTTTTTAAGGTTAACCACTAAAGACTCAGGTATCTCCTCAGGCCGGTTCTTGAGTATTCTGAGATACATTTCATCAGGCCTTAATGACTTTATCAAGTTTAACTTGTTTAATATCAATATCCCTTGACCTGCCCTTGGTAAAAGGAACTCTCAACCACCACATCTCCTTGATATAACATCTGGGCACCTTACATTCCCAGAATACAGTTTTGTTCCTGAAGTCCCAGTACTCCAAAAATCAGCAAAGTAGAGTATCCTCATTCTCTCATGGTATTGATCAGGGTAGGTGTTTTTTTTTTTCTAGTTTCCATTCCTTTTCCTCAACAAAAAGCAGTGATCTAGTTCTGAAAGAGCCTTTAATCCAGAAGTCCATTCTATATATTGCCACTAATTAAGAGCTTATGCTGCAGTTAAGGCAAGGTTATCCAACTGTTTTTGTGGAGTGAGCCACATCTTAATAGCAGAAAATCTCAGGGAACATTCCTCTTCCATACTGACTATTTCCTCTCTAAATGTCAAACCCAGAACATCTGTGTAGTAACTGCAGCTGTCGCTTACATAGAAAGCAATTTTCGTATATTTTCAACTTTTTTTAATGAGATTACCAGGTGGAAACAAGGAAGAGATTTAGCGCTATGAACCAAGCCACCTCTATGTAGACCTTTATGGGCCTCCAGTGGCCTGTGCATCACCTATGAGTGCCGGTCATTTTGTTTTGGTCACAAGTGAGACGAATTCTATGCAGTAGGCCCACTGAGGCATTTGAAACTTCCTCACTTTCAGGCTTGCATTTAAGTGAGAAAGAACATACTCCATGGGCTTTTACTTTCTATTAAGCAATTTATTTTTAGTTGCTTCCTCTCCTTACAGATACAGCTAACTCCCCTCTTGACACTTAGGACTTTGTAATTACATGCTGCAAAAGGAAATGGATTTTTACAAAATCTGGGTTAAGGTTACTAGAGAGCCTGCTGGCTTAAGCTAATAGAGATCTCGCCGTAGATCAATGACAGTGCTTTGCTTTGAGAACTAAAGACCTGGAGTCCAGTGCCAGTAGCAACCTCTCCTCCTAATTAATTGTCGATGTGCTGCAGTCTGTTAAGAGGATGTATGATGGCAAATGAACGCTGAGAACTGGCAAAAGATACCCACCCATTATAAAGGCTGAGTTATTTGTTTGATTGTCTTAGTATTGAAAACAGAGGGAAAATACCATCCACTGTAAATCTTTTACTAGGGTTTATTTGAACACAAAAATGGTTTTTAGAAGTACTCTACTATAAGGAATAATCCGGAGTGATTTATTCAGATCTTTTCCTTTAGACTAAATCCATAAATTACTCTACAATAAAGCTTTGTTATTTAATAATCCTTAGAATTTAGAACAAAAATCAAGAAACCAATCTAGATTGGAGATTTGTACATGGTAAGAGTGCAGGTATGGAGTAACTCTTAATAGGAAATTATATAGTATGTTTATATACTTTCCTGAGGAAAAAAGTCAGTATAGAGCCAGTTCTGTGTTAGCTGTGTCAGAGTTTGACTACAGAGCCTGTATGACTACAGGTTGAACCTCTCCTGTCCAACACCCTCGGGACCTGACGGGTGCTGGACAAGAGAATTTGCCAGATGATAGGAGTTCAATATTTTCTAGTAGATTACCAGCATTTCCACTGCTCACTGGGCTCTTAGAAGAGATTTAGGGGTAAATTACAGCTAAATAACAGCACAGAACACTGAGAGCCAGGACTGGCGTCACTAAACAAGTTTTATGGGACCACAGAAAACTTGGCCATGCCCATGATAAGAGGTTGTCTGGGTAAATAAAATCATGCTGGATTATGGAGTTTAACGAATGAGAGCGTTCTAGATTAGAGACATTCCACCTGTGCTCAGTACTGGCTATGTCTACACTAGAAGTATCTTTCGACAGTTCAATCTCGACAGAACCTCTGTCAGCAGATTGCATCTACACACAACTTGCTCTGTCGCCAGAACGCTGCCACTCTACACTGCCCTCTGGTGCCAGAAAGCAGAATGGCAGCTCTTCAAAGAGGGCTGCTCAGCAACCAGAAGCCCTCTCTGCTGACAGAAGTGTGTATACTGCACTTTTGTCAACAGTACTCTCTCCAGAGATCATTGTGCCTCAAATTTTGACGGATGACACTGTCGAGGAAAATGCAGTGTTCTGTTGAGACTCTGTTGCCAGAATGCTTTAAGTGTGTGGACGCTCCCTTAGTTATGTCGACAGAATGTCCCCAGAGGGTGTGTCTACACTAGTAAGTACATTCAAAATCCAGATCGGAAGACTGAGCTCTTTTGAAAGAACCCACGGAGTGTCTACACACACGATGCTCTGTCAAAATTAACTTCGAAAGAACTCCCCCATTCTTTCAAAGTCAGTCCTCCCTTCCCAGGGTGGGAAGAGCACCTTCATTCGAAAGATTATTTCAAAAGACAGCAAACGTAGACAATCATCAGCCCACTCTTTCGAAAGAGGCTGTCTTCCATGGCTGCGATCAGCTGGCAGGTGGTGGTGCCGCTCCCAGTACAAGCGAGCTGTATGGCTCCAGTGTCCAGCTGCATTTCAGGATGCAGGCTCCCAGAAACCCTCAGGCAGGAAGCTGACAGCATGCAGGCAGCAGGGAGCCCATGTTGCCACACAGCCGGCTCCCTACGACAATGCTCTGGCCAGCTGAACAACCTCCTCGGCACCATGGCCAGCACCTCTGACCCCTGCCTACGCCAGGGGCCCCCGAAAGAAACAGGGGAGCCCTCCCAGGAGGGGAGCCAGAACCCCAAGTGCCGGGCCCCCTCCTGGACAGATGCTGAGGTGTGGGACCTCCTTGCCCCCTGGGCAGATGAGGAGGTCCTGCACCAGACAGGGGTCCGGTGCAGGAACGCAGTGGCATTCCAGGGCCTCACCAGCCAGGGTCACCCCACCCACACCTCGGATCAGGTGAGGTCCAAGGTGACGGAGTTGCTCCAGGGAGACTGCAGGGCCCTGGACATGGCCAGGCGGTCAGGGGCAGTTCCCACAAGCTGCCCCTACTATAAAGACCTGGACTGCCTCCTTGGGCCCAAGGAAGCTGGACCCCCAGCCGAGCTGCTGGACACGATGGTCCTGGTGTCAGAGCAGGAGCCCGAGATGGGAACAGAAGGGGAAGACCATCCCAGACCTGCACCCAGCACCAGGCACCCACAGATGCTGGACACCACCGGTGACGATGACGGCTCAAGCGAGAGGGCCCTCGTCATCGACATCCTGTCCAGGCTGTCCAGCTGGGGCCCATCCACCCATACCTTGCCCAACTTCCTGGAGGGCCCCACAGGTAGGTGGCCCACACACCAACCAACCCAGGACTGGGGAGGGGGCATCTGGTCCTGCCCAGGGTTGCCACAGGCCCCCCCACATGCCCACCACCCCAGGACCTGTGGACTCCAGACAGCTGCATTCCCCAGGCCCGAACAAGGGGCTGACAAGAAGCACTCAGCACCATATGGGCAGGACAGCACCACAGGCTGGCTGGCTGTGGAGGGGTTGGGAGGGCAGCATGTGGCAGCCCGTGCCCTTGGCACACATGCAGGGAACCTTGGGACATTGGCATCACAGGACACTTGGCGGTGGGAGCACAAGGTTCAGAGCTTGGGACTCATGGCCCCCCCTGCTCTCCCCTTTTGGCTCCACAGCTCCTGTAGCCAGCTGCCAGACCAGCCCCACCACAGAGTGCGAGAGGGAGCAACCCGGACCCTGCACTGTCCCATTAAATAAAGAGAAGAAGGATTCTTTCGAAGATGGGTTCACTTTCAAAAGAGCAGCGTCTACACTGGCTTTCTTCTTTCGAAAGAACCTCTTTCAAAATTAGAGTATGCAAATGATGTGCTGAATATGCAAATTTATATCTCATTTGCATTTTATTTACCTAATTTGTGTACCTCTTTTGAAAGAGGAATGCATGTGTAGGCACACCCTCTGTTTTGAAAGAGCATCTTTTGATGTTCTCTTTCGAAAGACGTGCTTTGGAAACAGAGGTGTAGTGTAGACACACCCAGCCAGTATGTTTTATAAAAAGGTTCAGCACCTACATATAAGAGTGCCAGATGTATTAGAACTGCCTGTGCAACTAAGGAGTACAGACAGACTGATGGGGAGGTGTTTGTGTATATATGCCTTGTAAAACACTTTCTTCATGTTAAAAACATGAAGCTGGAAGAATGTCATGTGGCTCTAATGTTACTGGACATCAACCCTCAAGCAATTTGATCCAATTATAGGAAAGGCTTAATCCTGTGTGCAGTTAGTTTTGTTATGCAAATATGTCTGAGGAGATGTCCAGGGAACTGCACAGTTGGCAGTTCCATTAGAGCTCCATGTAACTGATTTAGTTTATTTGGATTTTTTTTAAATGTTTTTATCCATCTTTCTGGGCACATGTACATTTTAAAAAATGACAATCACAAAAATAGTAAAGTGGAGAATAACTGCTGACTTGCCATGATTTTTGCAAGGAATGCACACTAAAAAGTAATAAAAGACCAACACCGATAATATATCACTATCATGGAGATCATCCTCCTTACCAAGGCCAAGTTTATCCATAAATAAGATCCAGGAAAGTGTTGCTGCTGAATGAAAACTACAGAGGAAAGGAAAATACAAAGTGAAAATAGAATTAAACCTTTTGAAAGTAATAACTCCATTTTAAAAAATGGCTGTGCAGTCAGAAAGATAATACAACCTAAGTTTGTATAAACTTTCCTGTGCAGTTCCTTTCGGGACCCTGACTGGGGAAATCCATGGTCGTCCATTGGAGCTGTTCTGCCAGGGAGCTGTCTTACTTCTGGGGCCATGAGGTGGATTATCAATAGAGGTTTCTGGAAATCTACCAAGTTTAGGTTTGGGCTGTACTGCCATTGATGCAGTCCTGGGACAAATCACATATGCCTGCTCAGGCACAGGAGATTTCCTTGAGGGGATCCGTTTAGAGATTTCTTCCTTCAGGGGGCTCTTCAGGGTTTTTTTTTTTAGGGAGGGTGATGATATGAACTATTTGCATTTCAGCAAGTTTTGGCCAGCCGTGTGTACCATTGCAGCAAGGCAGGTTTAGGTTGGACGTTAGGAAAAACTTTCTAACTGCCTGGATGGTTAAGCACAGATTACCTGAAAAGGCTGTGGAATCTCCATTATTGGAGATTTTTAAGAGCTGGTCAGACACACTGTTGACGCGGTGGTCCAAATAATACTTAGCCCTGATATGAGTGCAAGGGACTGAATTGAATGAGCTCTCAATGTCCCTTCCAGTTCTAAGATTCTGTGGGAGATGAGTATCAGAGGGGTAGCAGTGTTAGAAGTTCTGTTAGTCTATAAGGTGCCACAGGACCCCTTGTGGCTTCTGTGGGAGATGTAGTCTGACCAGAAGTCTAGCCCTTGGATGACACAGGGAGCATGAGGCATCATGGCAGGATTTTTGGTGGAAAATTGTCAGGGTTTTTATTTTTCTTTGAAAAGAAGAAAATTTTTTCCAGTCAGCTCTGCACATGCGCGTGCGCGCACGCGCGCACGCACACACACACACACACACACACACACACACACATGCCACAAGTGAATAAAAAGCAGAGAAGAGCAGGAAATGGGTGGCGCTTTGGCCCAGATCTTTAAAGATATTCATTCAGGTGTTGCTTTGGGCCCTGGTACTGTCCAGTGGAGCTGACCCTATATGGAAGGAACTCCTCTGACTTCCTTCTCTGGGCGATGTGGACATGGTGCAGCTTCCTAAGGCCAGAGGTAAAGGTACCACCTAACTCTCACATTTGTATGATAGAAAAAAGGACAGAGAATAGTTTAAATATCTGGAGGAACTTTTAGGTAATATACTAGAGAGAGATTTGTGTTTAAAAATTGGTGTGTTACCACCTTGTTTTCTGTATTCTTTATCCTGCACCATAGTCCGTTTCCTCTCTTGCCCAATAGCCTGTTGGCCATTTGTCCCATGGCACAGGAAGAAAACTGTGCTGATAAAGACTATTTTCATATATTACAGGAAAAAATGAGACACGTGAGTTTTCATAATCACATCATAGCTTACCTGTGTCTCGTTTATGGAACACAAAACTCTAATTCTTCTGTCAGTTATGCCAATGGAATTCTACTGAAGTCATCTGCACTGGTGTAACTCTGAGGCAAATATAACCCCTGTTAGAGATGGTGGTGATTTTCTGTTTTCATAACTTGGTCTTTTATCTCAAGTGTTTGACAAAGTATTTATTCCAACCATCTGTCTATATAGTGACTAAAAGGTAAAGTCTGGACAGTTGTAATGAAAAAATATAAGCTGGCGAAAACCTCCTCAGTTTCTCTGGGATGGTTAGCAGATGAAGGCTAGATTAGAATACATCTCAAAAATGAGACACTCAGCAAAGGCGTCCTGTCAAATGTTCAATTAAATACCTTCTGTGGGGCATTAAACATCATTTAGAAGAGGTAGTACAGCATGATGAAGGAGAAAATTGATCTTCTGCTTCTCATTCAGAAAACATATGGTTCAAATTTTCTATACATTGGTTGTTCATTGGATAACTCTTATAGAATATATAGCTTTAGCAAAACATCCAACCAGTTTCAAAGGGGTAGCCATGTTAGGGTGTTTCAGCCCATGAAAACTGATGCCCAAATAAATGTGTTAGTCTTTAAGGTGCCACAGGACTCCTCTTTGTTTTTGATCAAACTTATTAAAGGACCCTATAGTGCCCAGTCTGGAAAGTAGGTCATGTAGGGGACAGAAAATATCATACAATTCCCCACAGAAGGTCCCCTGAATTCTTCTGTTAGGATTGTGGGTCTCAGAAATGAAACTTTAGAAACAGAATTTTGATCCCCAGAAACCAAGCATCCCCAGAGTCACACCAGTCACCTGGGCTTTCTGTACAGCAGCTCAGTGCCTCTGCATTGTTGTCCTGTTTCCAGTAGGCCTGTGGAGCAATGCTGACTTGGCTGCTGCCTTTAGCACTCCCCTTTAGAACAGGTCAGGTGTGTGGGGAAGGGGTCCAGTCAGGAGAAATAAGACAATCTGTGCTTGAGGATTATTTTGGAATCAAGAGAAGCGCTCCAGAAGCAGCTGATCTCCCACTCATTTCTTCCACATCACCAGGGGACAAGTTCCAGAGGGGTAGCCGGGTTAGTCTGTATCTGCAAAAACAATGAGAAGGCCTGTGTACCACATAGACTTACAAATTTTTTTGGAGCAAAAGCTTTCATGGGCAAATACCCACTTTGTCAGATGCAAGTCTAGGGGGAGATCTATTCATTCCATTGCTCTAACTTTTGTGCAGAGTGACTTGTGCTCTGTTGCAATAACTTGGATATCTGATTAGCTAAAATGATCACACCATTTCTGTTGCTTCTCATGGAGTCAGATCCTTCTCACACTGAAACAATTACAGCATTTACTTTTATCTTCATGGAAGATATTAACTACTGAGACTCATAAATGCTGAGTGACTCTGAACGTGATTTATTCCAAACACAGTCATAAAGTTCTCTCAGTAAATGCTGTGACTATAATAAGGAAATAGAAAATTAATTTAATTTAGTTTAATTTAATATACTGTGTATATTTATCCAGAACTGGAGAGGGTACATCAGAGGATCTTGAAGGAATCACCTCAAGCCGTCATGGAACCATCATTAGAGCAAATGGCAGATCTTTAAAAATATATTGAATGGCACAGATAGATACTGGTTTGTCTAGCTGATTTCGGTCCTAGATAGTATACTAGTAAAAATGAAGCTGATTTGTGAGCAATGGAAAAGATGGTAATTATTGAAAAATAGCATAAGTTTGTAAACCACAAATTCTGTGAAAACAATATGATCAGCTTTATGACATAAAGAAACACAAGGTTGATTGAAGAATATGGTAGATAAAATTATTATTAGAAATATATATGATTATGCAAAGTATTGCACACTGAAAAGCATAATCCCAACTATACATATAAAATGATGTGGTCTAAATAAGATAAAACCACTCAAGGATGATCTTAGCACTACTGTGGATAGGTCTCAGAAAATATCCACTCAATGTGCAACATCAGTCAAAAAATCAAACTGAATGTTGGAAACCGCTAGGAAAGGAATCATAAAAAGATTACAAAATATATTGCCTCTATATAAATCCAACATCATGAATATTGAGTGCATATCCCTTCACCTCATCACAAAAAAGATATCTTGGAACTGGAAAAGGTACAACAAAACTGATTAGGAATATGGTATAGTTTCCATATGAGGAGAGACTAATATGACTGGAATTTTTAAGCTTGGAAGAAGACATGATGAAGGGCGGATATGAAGGAGGCCTATAAAATCATGACAGGTGTGGAAGGAGCAAATATTGAAGTGTCATTTATTCCTCATAACACACGAACTAGGAGTCAGAAAATTAAATTAATAGGCAGAGGTTCAAAACAAATGCAAGGAGGTATTTTTTCACACAATTCACAGTCAACCTGTGGACCTGCTTGGCAGAGGATGTTGTAAAATCCAAGGCTATCACATGGTTCAAAAAATAATTAAATTCATTCTTGACAGACAGGTCCCTCAATGGCTCTGCAAAGCACATCTAAATCTCTCCTGCTTCCTGGTGGGCTCTGGATGCTCCTCTGCCTAGTGCAGAAGCCCCCTACTTCCAGCCAATTTTCGAATATCCCTCCACAGCAGCTCCTCCACTGTTTTTTGTTTTCTGTCCTGGTAAGTAGTTTTGCCTTAGCCCCTTTCTTCTCTGACTTTCCTCTCATCCATCCATTGCTCCTCCTGGTCTGGACCCAGCTGGCTGGGGGGTCCTCTTTCCACAGCCTATTAGAATCAGTTGTTCTGTCTGAGCTGGGTCTCCTAGTAACAAGGTCACCTGTCACTGGGATCTCAATTCTCCAAACCACAGTCCTCAGTTCCATGATGGTTCCTGTAACAATGATCTTCCTCACACCTTCCCTTGTTAAACCAGTAACACCTAGAGACACTGAGCGCCTTCTTCCTTAGCATTCAGGCTCATCGAAACCTCCACAAATCCACCCACTTTGTCACAGCTGTTGAACACTGAATCTATACATCAAGGTCCAGAACCTGGATGAATGTCAGGAAGGAGAAGATATGCCTGTAAAATATCTTCCCTTACCCCGAGCCTTGACCCTCACCAGTCTCCCAATATAACTTGGGGTAACTTAAGTGCTGCTCTAACTTAGGCCACCTGGAACGTTACTCTGTCAGACAAGGATCACCACAGTGTGAGGCACTTTTGCTTTCCACTTCTTATCAGAGGTGGAGTTACCAAGCCAGTTTTCAGGAGCCTCATCAGTAGGGTAACCATCCCTCCCATACTGTGCGAGACGGTCCCGTATGTGGTGTCCCAACTTATTTTTTGAAAGGGACTAATTGTCCCGTATTTGGATAGTCCCCTTCCCACCAGCAGCTGTTGGTGGGAGTCACTTCCCAAAGCCTCAGGGAAGTGTGGACAGCTGCCGCTTCCCCCAGGGCTCCCAGGGACGCTGGCAGCTGCAGCTTCCCCAGGACTCCAGGGGAGAGCCAGCAGCTGCCACTTCCCTGGGGCTCCAGGGTATAGGCTGCAACTGCTGCTTCCCCGGGCTGTAGAGGATCACCGGGGGTTGCAGCTTCCCACAGGCTCCAGGGGATCACTGGTGGCTGCCGCTTCCCTTAGACTCCCAGGGGATCATTGGTGGCTACTGCTTGCCCAGGGCTCCTGGGAAGCACCGGTGGCTGCTGCCTCCTTCCTGGCTCCCTGGGCCTTGGAGGAGCCCCCCCTCCAATATCTCCTTGCCCCATATTTGGGACAGGGAGCTATGGTCACCCTACTCATCAGCAAAGTACGGAGCCCTCAGACCACCATTACATCTGGTCAGAGGGCGAGCATCACTGATTTCTGATACCGTCAGCCTTCGGCCACAGCCACATGAGGCAGCCACATGACCTTGGCCTATTCAAAATTGGTTCAGATGGGTCCATGAGCAGCATGGTACATCAAAGCCAGGTACACTCAGGGTGAGGTCAGTCATAAGAGACTGCTCTCTGACATAAGCTGCAGACGATTCTTCAGACAACCTCTGCATTACTGAGAAATCTGGGCAGGGTAAGTGGGCCCAGAATGGACACCTCAACTACACGCACATTCTGGGATGGTCAAAGAGGTCCATGTACAGTAGCAGGCCCAGGTACACCATGAACTTCCATACCATTTTGACTGTAGCAGCTTCATGACAGATGGGTGGAGAAGTGGAAAGGGACCTAGGGGTTATGGTAGATGAAAGGCTGGATATGAGTAAACAGTGTGCCTTTGTAGCCAAGAAGGCTAACGGAATACTAGGGTGCATTAGGAGGAGCATTTCGATCAGATCTAAAGAAGTAATTATTCCTCTTTATTCGGCACTGGTGAGGCCACATCTGGAATATTGTGTCCAGTTTTGGGCCCCCCAGTATAAAAAGGATGTGGATTTGCTAGAGCAGGTTCAGCGAAGGGCAACAAAAAACATTAAGGGTCTGGAGCACAAGACCTATGAGGATAGGCTGAGGGATTTGGGCTTGTTTAGTTTACAGAAGAGAAGACTTAGAGGTGATTTAATAGCAGCCTTCAACTTCCTGAAGGGGAGCTCAAAAAAGGAGGGTGAGAAACTGTTCTCAGTGGTGTCAGATGGCAGAACAAGGAGTAATGGTCTGAAGTTGAAGAGGGGAGGTGTAGGTTAGATATTAGGAAAAGCTACTTCACCAGAAGGATGGTGAAGCACTGGAATGCATTGCCTAGAGAGGTGGTGGATTCTCCATCCCTTGAGGTTTTTAAGTCCCAGCTGGACAAGCTCCTGGCTGGGGTGACTTAGTGGGGGTTGATCCTACTTGAAGCAGTGGGCTGGACTAGATGACCTCCTGAGGTCCCTTCCAGCCCTGTGATTCTGTGAAGTGATGTTGATTAACACAGGGAGTTACGGTCACCCTACTCATCAGCAAAGTACAGAGTCCTATCCATGGTACTAGTGTGGATCAAATAGCTCCCATTAATGATGTGCATGGTTGACTGTTGTGTGTTAGCCAGCTTGATGTGAGCCAAATGGAGCCAGACTAAAGCACAGTATTCTGCTGCAAAGTAACTTGGCAGGCAGAGGGGGTGGAGGTTAACTGATTGGAGAGTCTGAGCATTTGCTCCCCATGAAGTAAGTGCTGGCCAGTTTGCTCAGCTGGTTTTTACACAAGCTCACCTTAGCAGATGTGGTTAAAAATTTTAAACAGCAAAATAATTCAAATGCGGGGAGGAGGGTGGAAGGGGCAGAGTTCTTTGTGAAAAATTTTCTTTTCATTTCGGTGGGCGGTAGCTTCCCAAGCACCTTTGAAAAGGCCTCTGTGTGCTGATCTGTGTACATACTGGAACTAGAGCTTCTGGCCTGAAGTGGTTTCCATTGAATACAGAATTTCCAGTTAGGTTCAATGTCTCTCAGCACCCCTATTATATAAATTGTTCCCGCATCCCTCCCTGTTGGCATATTTAGAGGCTTAAATACCTCTGAATATCTGGTCCTCTGTACCTTATTACAGAAGCCTAGCAAGGGGTTTTGTTAAAACAATCTCTGGTACAAGAGGGTTGGCTGGCTCTCGCAGCTCTGCTCTTAGGGGCTCTCTTTCTGACATGATACTGTTCCTGCTGATTGAAGCTGTGTGCCTGCACCTTCCACTGTGCCTTACGCCGTTGCACTGTATCTATCCCACCTCAACTGAACCTTAAAATCATAACATTCCACAGGAGTCCTTCCTTCTTAATTTTTGTTTTATTTCTACTCCACTTCCAAACAAACTGGTGTTTTATCTCCCACTAAGGAAACACAACACTCCCAAATTTCCTTACACTTTTCTTCACCAAACCTTATTTTCAAAGCTACCTTATTTCTCAAATACCCATTACATTTCACATAACTTCCGCCAATGACACTTTTAGTCTGAAACTTGACTGAAAAGTAATATTGCTTGACTTTGCGAGCTGCTGTCATGTCAATTCACAGTCACATCTGCTTATTTTGCTGACAATTGTCAGCTATTCTTGATACCACTGCAGACTCAACAGGACTAAGAGAATATAGAATCTATTTCTTTTTGTGCATCTTTTTTTTTTAATTGTCTGCATAGGTCTTCACTCTCCTTTGACTTATGTTGATGTAATTCTATTGAGTCCACTTCAGTTACTCCAGAATTCCACTAAAAACTCAGGTCTTAAAGCCAAATCGTCACACCTATCCAAAAGGAAGTCAGAAGTACGATCAGGAAAAAAAGAAAAAGTCTGCTTACTTGTAAATTGATCTGGAAATAATTAAGACCAAGACGGAATTCTTCGATACAATTTTTGCAGCTGCTTCACAGAGTAGAAACTAATACATCCTACTACATCAAGAACCTGATCCAAAGTCCACTGACATCAAATTTCCATAGACTTCGTTGAACCTTGGACCAGGCCCTAAGCTTTCATTGCGTGGCAAAAAAAATAAAGCCTGCTGCTGTCCAATACATTCTCTGCCCTCTGCAGCTAAATGATTGCCATGAGCTCCACAAAGGAATAGTTACCATAGTTTCTCATCCCAGTGACTTGGCACTTCCTTCTGAAGAGGGAGTCCATTTTAGTAGTTCTAAGTGCATGGTGTATAACTGATCCCCTTTTACAGACTCTTGAATCAAATTCTCTATGACTTCAGTTGAGCCACAATGGGCTGAATTTGGCTCCTTGTCCTCACTTCATACAAACATTGTTATGTCAGCCCAACTGTGTCGCATGAAGCTTGCTTTACAAAGTGCCACACTATCTTATAAACAGCATAATAAATGACTTGATTATAATTATAATGTTAATTGTGTTTTTCACATTGGAAATCTTTTTTACAACTAAGAATAGAATGGTGTTGAATTTCTTTAAATCAGTCACTTTGGGTTCAAGCTATGAAGCTTATGGGGTCAATATGTTCGTTCCTGATGACAGCTTTTTTTCTTTAAACATGGACCCATCTTCAAAACTCACTTTGCTTCTTCCATTTTCAACAAAATGGCACTGCTTTCCAACTGTGGGCTTTAGTTATGTGGCAATATATTTGGAACAGTAGTTGATGTGTGGGAGTGCACCGGGGGGCATGGGCAGGGAAGGGGTAGGACGTGGACGGAGCAGGGAAGTAGGGGAGAAGCATTGGCAAAGCAGTGACAGGAAGGAGGTGTGGCAGGGGCACGTGGCTGGTACCCACTCCCTAGAATCCCTGCACCATTTGCCTCTGTTTGGGATACCAATTACTCTGTTTTTCTGCAATAACAGAGGATTATCTGGGGAGTACAGTTCCAATGTATGATTAAATTTAGGAAAATTAAGCCAAAAACTCAATGATGTCCCTTAAAAATGTTGGAGACTCGGAGCTGTGGATAACGTTTATAATCCACGTACAAAACAGCAAAATGACTAAGTTTTAAATCAAATTAAGCGTTCTCCAAAGAGACACGTGCTCTTTAGGCAGGACAAGTGATCTGGTTAAAGCACACATGATAGTTACAGGCATAGGGATTTCCTGTATCAACTTGGCTGAAAGAGGGCAGCAAAGAGTTTGAGGATATGAGGGAAATACTGTGGAAGAATCTGGGGGAGAGAATGTAAAACCATGGTGTAGGACTGAGCATCTGTTGCTCTAGGGCAGAGTGAGGCGGGAGGGAGGGCAAGAACAACTGAATTTCTGTTGGGAAATAACGCAATTGAATTATTAATAGTGAGGAAATGGGTTAGTTGCCATCAATTAAGGAAGCACCTTAGGAGCTAATTCCTTTGGTTATTTAAAGTCTTAAAGACATTAGGATCTAACATGTAAAAAGCTTGTTTGTAGGAGAAAAGATAATAGAAAATGTATTCATTCACATAGCACAGGCTTAGTGCGGGAGAATTAGAAAATATTGCTATGAATTGTTTAAAAATAATTTGGAGGTGCATCTTGTTAAGCAAGTACAAGCATCTTCACAAAGATGAGATGGCCACCTATCACCACAGGCAATGGGTTTCTTAGGCTCAGAGCCACACAAGTCAATTAGGGGTTCAGGTCAATTTGTAATGTAAGCTGCCACTGTTGCACTGATGCTAGAGTCAGTCATCAGTTGTCCAGATTCTCAAAAACTGAAGTAAATAGGAATCCTGATAAAAACAGACAAGCTTCCTTTCTCTTCCTCAGCTGAGTCCAGAAAATCATTAGCTTGTCAAGAAAAGAGACAGCATGTAATTAGGGATCTACTTGAATCAAGGAGAAAACATACCCTCTTTGGTGGGTTGGTCATGGGTATAAGCAGCAAATTGCACAGATGCATTTGGACAGTGGCATTTCTCCAGCTGAGGGTCCTCACCCAGAAGGAGGGCTCACAAGACTATAGTAGAGGGTCACAAGAGTGGCAGCTGATGACCAGGTGCCTATCTCTGAAGGCAGCAGTTCCACAAGCAGCAGCTAAGAATTAAGGGATGCCAATGCCACACCACGCCGCCCTTCATTCTCTGCTACAGAAGGAAGGGTGGCATGGTGTGACATTGGCATCCCTTAATTCTTAGCTGCTGCTGGTGGTAGTGCTGCCTTCAAACCTGGGAGCCAAGCCAGCAGCTACTGCTCTCCAGCTCTGAAAGCAGTATGGAAATAAGGGTGGCAATACTGCCACCACTTTGCCATAGCCAGACTTAAAGGGGAAGGTTAGATGTCATGGTTTGTGACTTTGGTAGGGCTCTACAGGTTGTGGCACTGACCATGCTTCAAAGCTCGAGCAATGAAAACTCCACCAACTACTGCACGTAACGAATGCACTAATCTTGTTGTCTTTTTCCAAATTAAGTCTGATGAAAAAAACGATTGCTTTCTAAGTTCCATATCCTCAAATTCTGTGGATTAGAAATGCCATGCTGCTTATTATGGAAGGGTTCAAATGGGCTAATTTGCAACAACATCCATGCTAACAGCTTTCTTCTTAAGGTACGAATCACGTGGACAAAAGCACACAAACTTTTAGACATTCCGCAATATGTTCAGCAAGGTTTATTTCATTTACATTTGACAAATGCTTCTGAACACTGTCCAAGCAACTGCATGTTGTAGCCTGTTCTTAACTGAAACAAACATTTTTGCGTTTTTTAGGTGTGTACGTGGGAAGGTGTTAAGCGTACAACAGAGCAAAACAAACAAGCCCTCAGTATCTAACAGATTTAGAAAAAACAAGAACCAATGGATGTGGATTCAGAACAGCAGTTATGTTGTTCACATTATATTTGCTTTGTAAAAATGGTCATTGTTCAGGAGCCAGGATCTTTACTAAGAAGTCCATTCCTTTTATAGAGTGTGCTTTGGACTTTTGTGCTTAGGTTTTGTTTTTTAATTGATTTTGATTTAATTGTTTTTAATTGAATTTAGGCTGCCATGTAGATGTAGTCTTAATGTCCCAGGTTTTGTCACCTCCTGTTCCTTAGCCTGCCTTTCTTCTGCCTTCTACACATTTTTGTCTCTATAAAAGGGGCTGTCCTGGGTTAGGCACAGACTCAGCAGGGGACCCAGGGATGGGAGGGAGCATAACTAGCTTTGGACCAGGATGGAGGAAAGCTGCCTGCAGGACAGGGCTGAGGAGATCCAGGAATCCTCATTAGAGCTGGGCTGATGGCACAGCAGCAGAAAATGAGACCATGCCCAGATGGCTCATTGCTCTTCCCACTCAGGGATGATTTTGGGTTTTGTGTGCAGCAGGATACAGACCATCATTAATCAGGTTAGGGCTGCCCTTTTCTTTCAAGAATTAAATATACCTATCTGCTCCTATTCGTCTTCCTGCTCTTCCCTCAGTCACCTTCTTTCTCTGATGGCTGCATGTGAATATGTAACTACTGTCACCGGTCTGTGCACAAAAGCCCAAGAACAAAATGAACCTAGTCTCAGCCAGAGGGTTCCAATATGAGGAAAACACATTCTGAGGAACACTTGGGGACTAGTCTGAGCCAGGTTTTCTCTCCTGCCATCCTGCAAGTTTGATGGGAGAGATTTGAGAAGATAACTACTTAGGGCCCCCTTACATTTACTCTTTAGGTCCCCATGAATGTTTTTCTCACACCAGTGAGTCAAGACAACTTGTCAGTCAGGTGATGGAAGCCACTAGAAACAGTTTCAAGGTGTGCGCTATCTGGCAGAAGCGTGAATATGCTTCCCTTCACAAGTCTTTTCAAAGGTTAAGCGGAGTCTTTTATTTTTGACCCCAAGACTTTTTGCTGCTGCTTTGTACATATGTGTTAAATACAGGGGATTGAGCAGGTGCACTAAGCCCATCTCTTTCTTTAGGGAGACCACCCTCCAGCAAAGATGAGTCTCCTGCTAATCACAGATCAGAGTTACTCCCTAGCTTACAGGTAGGGATTATGCTTTGAAGGACCCTGGTTTGATTTTTTATCTGATGCCTGTGACATCGGTATGAGAACAGTTCCATATAAGCAATATGATCTTATGCTTGTTTCTGACTTTTTGGATGTTAGCAGCCACCTAATACAGCCAAACCAAACAAAAACTTCTGGAAAAGGGTTTCAAATTGACAATAAGGCAGCATCTTTTATTTCTAACAGTTTTCAGCATGGGTCAAGCATCGAGGAATCAAATTTCATTGCTGAGCATCCCTGCACTTTGTAGAATGTATTGTTAAAATAGTAATGAACTGCCCACTCCACTAGTTGTCAGGGTCAGGGAGGGAAACGGAGTCAATATTTTACTCAGAAATCCTCTAAAGACCCAATGTACAATAATAAGAACATTTGGATGCTATTTTATTTGGTTTTTATTTTGTTGTTTCAGGGAACTAACATAGTGTACTGTGACTTCACATCTCCCCTTTCAGCCAAATCTTTTCTGTCACAAACTGATGAAAACTGTCTTGTATTAACAAGATGAGAAGCCACTTGATAATAAACAACTACTTGCAGAGAAAAGCAAGAGGAGAAAATAGCATTAAAGTGAGCTTTCCAAAGAATGGACAATACTACAGTTTGTATTTATGTTATTTGCTTATATTCATCTTTGGGACTAGTTTCTGGTTTGTATGTCTCTTTCTTATTTTAGATCATTTAATATCCTCTGGTTAAGCCAAGGTGGTCTCTTGCCATACTTCTATTTCCTATGTAGAAAAATTGTTTGTTTGTGGGCCCTTAAAAACGTCCCTTGGAAAAATCGGCCAACTGTCTTCATTTGTTTTTCCTCTGTGTCTTGCTTCCAGTGGGACCTCACCTACCAGCTCTCTGAGTTTATGAAAATCTGCCTTTGTAAATCATTTGTTTTTATTTTGCTACTCACTTTCTACCATTCCTTAGAATCGTGAACTCTATCATTTCATGTTCACTTTCACTCAAGCTGCCTTACCCTTTAAAACTGTCAACCAGTTCCTCTCTATTTCTTAAAGTCAAACCTAGTACAGCTTCTCCGAGTAGCTTTCTCAGCCTTCTCAAATAAAAAAAAAATTGTCTCCAGGGCATTTCAAGAACTTGTTGGATAATCTGCGCCCTGCTGTGTTATTTTCCCAGCAGAAGTCTGGCTAGTGGAAGTCCCCGATCACCACGAAGTCCTGTGCTTTGTATGATTTTGTTAGTTGTTTTAAAAAGCCTTATCTACCTCTTCTTCCTGGTTTAGTATCTGTAGTAGACCCCTAGCATGACATCACCCTTATCTTCACATCTATTAAATGGATCCCTGGGGCAGTTCATAGTACTCAGCTGCAGTCATGTAACAGTTAGCTTCTTATAACTCTGCCTTTGTTCAACCAAAGAATATGTGAGCAAATAAGCAGGTTCTATTGGTAATATTTTCACCACGCACACAGATTCTATAATGCAGCGTTTTTTATCAACAAGTGGTGCCTTGTGAAAGATTCAGAATCAAGATCTTGAAATATATCTCTCCTGACAACTTCCCTCTGCCCGGCAAGACAGCTTAACAGCTACTTTCACCGTTCAAAGTAACATTTTTCCATGGGTGGCAGTAATGGTGCGCCAGATCAGCAACTGGCTTCTTTCCCATCCTACAGGACACATCTGACCTTTACTCACCTACTCCTGGAAATCCCATAACTTATGACTTATTCAGTTCTCGTGCTTCACAACTCGCATGCTTAATGCCTTCTGGCCTCAACTAACAGCAAAGAAATGTCGCTGTTTGCTCTTTCTGAGAGTCAAGAGCTCCTTTTCTGCTGCAAATGTTTTGAAGAGGGGATAACATTTGCAAAATAGGAGGACATTTTTATGGGGGGGAAGTTCATTAACTAGAAAATATTCACATGTCAATTAGCTCTGTAGTCTTCGCTTATTTTCAGAGATAGAACTCTGCACTTAACTGCAGTTTATCCTTATACCCTCTCAAAACTTTTTTTTACATTTTTAGCGATCGCATTTTGTGGCACTGTGCCATGTTTTACATCACTTTCATGCTAGTGATGCTCATCAGACTAGTATAAAGTGTTACTCCTTTAATCTAAAATTGGACGTTGCCAGTTTTTAAGGAATCAGAGCTTGTTTGCCACAGCGGAACTAAAAGGCATCTAAATACGCCAGCAGTCCAAGGCATAATAAAGGATTTTTTCTTCTTACAATGTGGGAGATGAAAGGACAGCAAATCATTCTGAAGGAAATGAACTAGTTGGGGATTTTAAAAATCTTTTCTTCCCTAGGCAGAGTTCTCTGTATAATGTATTATGTAGTAGCAAAAGGCATAGTTCAATCCTTGAAGGAGCCTTTCAAGGGTCTGGAGTCAGTTAGATTTAAAGAAAAAATGGGGGGAGGGGCAGGATAGCTCAGTGGTTAGAACATTGGCCCTGTAAATTCAGGGTTGTGAGTTTAATCCTTGAGGGGGCCTTTAGGAGTCTGGGCCAGACTAAAGAAACCTGTCAGGGATGGTGATAGGTCCTGCTGTGAGGGCAGAGGACTGGACTCAATGAGCTCTGGAGGCCCCATCCAGCTCTATGAGGTATGCATACATAGACTTTATACTAGAAATCTAAGTTTAACACCTATTGGCTATATGCAAGCAAGAGGGTTCACAGGCAGCCTGCTGTCAGAGAAACTGAGTCAATTAGGAATTCTATGGTGATTGAACCTGTACTGCAGCCGTTTACCTAGTTTTAGTATTACACTTGGTAGCATTCAGGCCATGCATAACATGCATGTGCTTTGATCTTTCTTCACAGAGTCCTTTTGGAAATTTTTTCCCTAAGACAAAAATTTCTGACTTGAATGACATATTAAAGTGCTCTCAAATCTACATGCAGCCTCAGATTTTACTTCAGAAATCCTGTCAAATAAATGAGCATTAATTAAATAGAGGGAAGATGAAAGGCAGTTAAAATAACATAATGTTTCTTTGCACAATGGTGCTAAACTAAAGAAAGCAAATCCCTTTGTCATTTGGTCAAGAGGTTGCTGATACAACCCCCACTGCCATGGGCTGTTCATACATTTTCTTAGTTCAGTTCCAGTCGTGTGGCAGGATCTAGTAAGACCTTCCACTATGGGGTATCTGAGCCCTTCCTCCTTCTCCCCAGGTGTATGCTAGGATCTGGGGAGACCTGTTCTAGGGGAAGGGAGGTCTGAGCTCCTCTCTCTCCCATCCCCCAGGTGTTAGGTGGAATGCTAAGTGTCAGAGGAAGGGGGTGAAATGATGCATTCAGATGACTGGAGCTATTCACATGTCTCCATGCTGAAAGCTGTGCTCATCTCCATGAGGCGTGTGACAGTCTGTACCCCTATATTCAACCCTTGCAGGCTATTGTAGTAATCTTTGTGCAAATTATGTCTTATTATTTGAAATTTCATAATTGGTTGCTCACTACTGGAAGTGTAGCAACAGTGTATGCAGTGTTATAAAATTCTACTGCATGGTGCAAAGAAGGTTCTAAATCTGGGAAGTGGCCCAACCAGTTCCGCAGAGACATATGGACAAGCTGATGCTTCAGCTAGGTGTAAACACAGTCAGCAGGCCAATACCTGATAAATGACCATTATTTGGCAAGAAAGGGGGCATTTATGAAAAATCTCCAGGTACATTTAAACAAGAACATACAGAGACTTTTTATTTCCTGAAACTTGAAACTCAACTGGAGATTCTTCTTAAAGAAGGGTGAGGACTATAGAATGAAAAGGAAGACTGTCTCCTCCTACTCCTCTCTCTTCCTGTCCATCAATTAACAGCCCCAGGAGAAACAAAGGTAGCAGCTGTTGAACTGAACAGAGGGCCTAAGCAAATTAGCCCATAAAACTCTTGAGAACACATGCTGAGAAAACCTGCTTTGGATGTAAAATAGTTTAAGTCAGGCATTGCTTGAGTTTTATTTTTCTTGTAATCACCTCTGGCTTTTCTAACTCCTAACTTGTAATCACTTAAAATCTACCTCTTTGTAGTTAAGAAGCTTGTTTTATCCATAGCAGTTTGTCTGATCTGAACGGTTTGGGAAACTCCATTTGGGATAACAGAATTTATACATATCACTCTATTAATAAAATGTTGAAGGGTTTTTATATGAGGTCATATTGACCAGGAAAGGGCTGGGCAGGAGAAGAAACACATTTCTGGAGAGCAGTCTGTGTCTGTGCTGGGGTCACAGTATAATTCAGGTTGGTAAAGTCTGGGTGTAACTGGCACACACTGCAAGTGCACACAGACATAGCTGAGGGTAACTTACATGCTAGCAGCTGACTGGAAGCAGTTCAGGAGTGGTGCCAACAACAGCAGAGCAGTGTGAGTGGAACCTCAGGTTAGAAGGTGGGGGTGACACAGCTACTCGCTCATTTCCATTGCACTTGGATATGTCACGGTGTTCTCACTGAACTGTCACGGGGGTAGCCGAGTTAGTCTGCACCTTCAAACACAACAAGAAGTCCTGTGGCACCTGATAGACTAACAGATATTTTGGAGCCTAAGCTTTCGTGGGCAAAGACCCACTTTGTATCTGATGAAAGCTCAGGCTCAGACTATCTGTTAGTCTGTCAGGTGCCGCAGGACTTCTTGTTCTCGTTCAACTGAAAGCACCACGCTGGGATGAACTGGCCACTTCACACCTCTCTGACCTTCCTTTGCTGCAGACCTGCGAGGACCTGGTTCTACAGACACTAGGCTGTGATTTGATGTAGCATGAGGTCTCTGCGGCTGTCTCTGCAACTCTTTTTTTTTTTTTCAACAATACTTTTTACAAGCTTTCAAGGCCAAAATAAGTAAAGTCAACAAACTGAGTTCCCACAGCCACAACACTGTGAAATGGAGCGGTCTCATTTACGGCCGTAATTCAGTGCCACAGCACTGCAAAAGGAGTGTTCATGTAAGCCAGTGATAGCTGATCTTTGTTCATATGCATTAATTTTTGACCTTGAAAGGGGATGGGCTTGACAAAAGTTGTTCACATCTCTGGGGTTATTTTTGTGAGATTAAAAAGTCCTCATCTCAACTTCTTGTGCACATGTAGCCAAGCCCTGCATCTCCACTCTCCTGCCCCTGCCTGCATCCGGCTGATAAAATTGGAGAGGTAGCCGTGTTAGTCTGGATCTGTAACAGCAACGAAGGGTCCTGTGGCACCTTATAGACTAACAGAAAAGTTTTGAGCATGAGCTTTCGTGAGCACAGACTCACTTCCAGCATCTGATGAAGTGAGTCTGTGCTCACGAAAACTCATGCTCAGAACTTTTCTGTTAGTCTATAAGGTGCCACAGGACCCTTTGTTGCTGTTACAGCTGATAATATGCATTTCTACAGCCACATCCTTTCCACTTTGCCTTGGCTTCTTCAAGGTTATTCTCCTTCTCTGCCTCTCCTTGTCTGTGCTGTGGTGGGACCTCTCAGATTGTGCCACCCCTCATGGATTACCACTCTCCATTAGGGATGGTCCTGGGCAAGGTTCTAACAACATGCATGACCTCAGGTGTTGCCAGATGAGAAAGTGCTTGACTAGTGAGGTAGAATCTACAATGTTTTTTTCCAGGACTCTCAAGATTCGTGTTAAAAAAATCTGATTATTTAGCAAGTTTAAAACAAAAACTAGTGATTGAAAATGAAATTTAAGAAATGTGTTTTTAAAACATTCCAGAATGCCCTCTTCCAAATGTTGAGTTTAGTGTTTTTCTTCTTTTGCAACATCAGATGTGAAAAGCACTTCCTATAAACTATCCCACACCTTCCCACACAGCTCAATATTTAGCGATAGTTGTAATTAAACCAACAAAAAAAATCTTATGCGCTCCTATAGCAAATTTTTTCCAAACAAAAAAAAGGAAGGGAATTTGTAAAGTAAGAGGAGCAACAAGAAGCAAGTGTTCATAAATCCTCAGATTGCACAATAGTGTTAAGGAGCCACAACCAGGATGGGTTCATTAGGATTTCAAAAGGCAGCTCAGAATATAGGGCACAGAAATGTCACTGAGATAAATTGGACTTAGTTACTGAAGTGCTTTGTATGTTTCAAAAACATTTTCATAAGCTACAGGAGATTTAATCAGGAGACAGGACAAGGCTCATATAACTAAGCATTTATATTAAAATAAATGTTATAGGTAAACCCCTTGGTCTGTAGATTCTGTACAAGTTACACTATCTACAGAGAAATTCAGGAAAGCCCTTAAAGCAGAGTGTTTCAGTTTGGAAATCTCGAACTGACTAAAGCCTGGATCACTGCTGAAATGTCAGACAAGTCCATCTATAAAGATTTCGTAGATTTGATGTTCTTAGAATGTTCCTCCCAAACAAGAAAGAGCAATGATAATCAGCCCTGAACAGTCTAAAGTATATTTTAAATAACACATTTACTGAAAAGTTTACAGTGTGTGTGTGCATGTGCACGCACGTGTGCGTGCATTAAAGGCAAAACTAGTAGCAACACCTATTAAGCTACCTCTTTCAGTTGCTTATAACTTTGCAAACTTTTTTACGATTTTGACAGTGATTTGTTTACATCCCGGATGTCTGTCTCAGGCTGAATTGTTTAAGCAAATCTAACCCGAGACAATTCAGCCATTTCTGAGAGTGGGGTGATGCATGGAGGAGTGAATGAGGGTCACATGCACTTCTTATGAATGCACCCCCTCCCCAGACACACACATCATGATGCTCTAGGGCTGTGTCGCTCTAGAGGGGTGGGTGGGACCACCCTTGCACTCACTGGAAGTGGTGTGGCACTTCCAGAGGAAGAAATAGGTGGGAGAAAATCAGGGCTGGGGCAGGGCCAGAGAAAGGGGGAAGATTGGCAGGGCTTGAGGTATGGGGCAGTTGTGGCGGGGTCACGTGGCCAGCGTGCTCTCCCCATCCCCAGTCATCTGAGAAAAAATATATCTTTGCCCATTTTAAGAAATGCTGGCAACCTTCTCTGTGAGACATTGTGCATACCCTGCCCCTCCTCCCACACACACACATTACTTCAGCATCTTGAAGTTTGGCAGTAGGGCGTTCTGGTTTCAGCAATATGCCTTTGGCCAGCTCCATGAGAATCTACCGATATATGACCAAATCATAAGCTTCTGAAAAATCAGTTTCTATGTGGCTGTAGTGTTTTTGAAGTCATGTTTGTTGCAAGATATTAAAGAGCCAAATTGGGTGGGGTAATATCTTTTATTGAACCAAATTCTGTTGGTGACTGAGACAAGCTTTCACACAGCTGCTCTTCAGGTCTGGGCAAGGGTTAGTGTACATAGTTACGACATATTGTAATAAGGTTGTGTCTACACTATGAGATAAAATCGAATTTAAAGGCGTTAACTTGATATTAAAACGTCACTGTCTTCAAAGTTAATACTATTAGCTTGATTTATTGAGCCATAATACTGATAAAAATGCCAATATTACAGGACAGATATAGCGTGAATTTAAAATTTAAAAATCTCGAATAAAGGGAAGTGTGGAAGCGCCATGTCCTTAATTCGAATTTATTAGCCTCCAGAAGTGTCCCATATATATCCCACAAAGCTACATGGTGACCCTCCGTGTACGGCTGCTTCCCCGTTAGCTGCTCTCCATCCAAGTGCGCAGGAAGAAGGGCACAGGAAGACTGCGGAGTTTTGATTGAATTTGAATTTGAACTAGCATTTGAATTGGAATTCAGCAGTGCCCAGCCCTGCAAATATAAAGGGGGCCGTTTATGAAACAATTTTCTTTGCCCATTGCATCACACCACATCAGTAGCCATTGCACCACATCGGTAGCGATTGCATCAATAGCCATCTCCTGCAAGCATGAGCACTCAGGGTAGTGATCTGCCAAGTACTTCTCAGGGTCACAAGAGAGCCCCAGCGTGGCCCCACCAGGAGATTCTGGATCTTCTTGCGATTTGGGGAGACCAATCAGTGGCGAAGGGACTTTGGGTGGCCAAGAGAAACATGCCAATCTATGATCAGATGATGCATGAGATGACTGCCTGAGATTACCCCCAGGACTCAATGCAATGCTGGGTGAAGATGAAAGAACTCCAGAAGGCCTATCAAAAGGTCCAGGAAGCCAACCAGCTGTCAGGGGCAGCTCCAAGGACCTGCTGCTATTATGAACAGCTGCACATGGTTATGGGAAGCAACCCCACCATGGAGCCTGGTCTTAATTATGACACTTCTAGAGGCGTTCGGGATGAGCCCAGTGGAGCTGGGTGGCCTGGAGGAAGAGGGCAATGCAGAGGAGGAAGGGAGCAATGAGCAGGGGACCGAGGAAGTTCTTCACAACAGCCCTGAGATCTTCACGATAGACCTGGAACTGGTCCCCTCCATGCTGGGCGCCTCCACAGCAGTACCCTCCATGACCTCCATGCCCGTCACCGCCACGCTAGTCCCCAAGCCCTGCTGGACCAAGCTGTTCAGGTGAGTATTTATTCTGCATGTTAGAAATGGGTTGAGGGTGGGTTTGTGTATGGGTGCAGGTTTGCTAGCTATGGTTCTGTGCCCCTTGATGTTTCTTGGGATGGAGCGCTTCTCCTTTTCAGAGATCTCCTTGAAGGCCTCATCCAGGCACTCTAGTATTTTTTAACGAGGTTCTCAGGCAGTCCTGACTTGTTGCAGCTTCCACGATAGCACACCTTGCCACACAAGGCAAACAGATAGTGAGCTGGTGTCATGGCACCACACGGCATTTTAGCAAATTTTCCAGGCTTTGGGTCACACAACATGAGCAGGTGTTCTTCGTCCATATCTGTTAGTTTTAGGAGGGTGATGTCTTCTTTGGTAACTGCAGAAGGACGGGAATTTGCATCGTATTTTTTTTAAAATGCTTCCTGCCCTTTACATTTACCTGCAGAAGCCAGTGGGCGCTCTGTTCCCCACCACCCAAACACTGTTTGCAGGCTCTGCGGGGCTTCTCCCCTCCTGTGTCCATTTCCACCCAGCATTTCTTTTCATTTTTCAGGAATTCCCTGCACCATGCAGCTGCTGGGCTCTCCAGGGCATTTCCACACACACTCCATGTCCCTTTCCAGCCAGCATTTATGATTATTGTGGAGGATTGCTTCAGGAGCAGCTGAAAAAATTTTCCCTGACCCAGGGCACCCCCAGGGTACAACCCCAACACTGGTTATACAGTTTCTTGCCAGACAGAATGCTACGCAGCTAAGTTTCCTTAAGAGCTGTTCCTTTATCTGGTGATAGTGGGTGATGATAGAACAGGGTCTCCTTCATAGAGTTTGACTTTACATTGTTTTAATGCAACTGAGATGAAATGTGAGGATGTGAATTCCTGCCTCTCAACTAATGGCTGCTGCTCTTTTAATATTGCTACTGACAAAGGCCTTAGGCTTTAGAATATGGCTACGGAAAAAGGCCTTATTCTTAAATGACAATTAGCTATACCTTCCCCGCCTGTACTGGATAAGGTCCATTTGGCCGCTGCTGCAGGAGCTTTCACTCCCTCATGGTCAGAGCATACAGCTGCATAGGATACCTGAGGATTTGGGGAAACCACTGGGTCTTAATGTCCACCCACCAGCCTCCTCCTATCCCTGTTCTTGGCTCTGCTTCCTCCAGAAAGGGTGTAGCTAACTTAAAATGGAAAAAGTCTACCCGTGCTATTAGCAGAACCGGTAAAAGAGCTATTCAAATGGTAATGAAGCCCCTGTCAGGTTCCAAAGTTACTGTGTTAGTCAACAGACCATGAGCTTAAAATATGTTGTAAAAATATTTCATTAGTGTGTTGCTGAAGATTATAAAATCACATATATAAAATGTGTATTCTCCCCCCACCCAAGTTTTTGTGGGACATAGCAGCACCAGTTTAATAGTACTGCCTAGAGCCCCATAAATCCTAAACATGTCCCTGCTCATCTGCCCTCTCTTCCCCAGCAAATAATCCTGTCCTTCATCCGTTTTATCACCAACCCATCACATCAGCCCCCTACCCCACTGCCCTCGGTTCATCTTCCCAGCATTCATACCATCTTCATAGACCCCATCATTCATATAGCCCTTCCCACCCCATCAGCCTCCATCATCCTCACTTCAGCCCCCAGGTCAGAGTTCAGCCTGACCAGCTGACACTGCTCCAAACGCCTGAGCTGGGGGCACACCTCTCAAATGGCAGGATTTCTTTTTGTTCAGCTGCGAATGAAAAAAACCAAAACCCTGACATTTGAGAGTTCTATCTTCAGATCATGAGTCAGGCTTAATTTTACTTAGAAATCACGTCTCTCACGACTAACTCACGAGAACTGGCATGTCTGCAGCAAGCTATAACCCACTAACCCCTCCCCTGTTTTGTCATATGATGGCAGAGGCAATTGCTGCTTCACCTTGAATAGTCTCTTACAATCTCTAATAAATGCATATGCTAAGAAACCTGTCACACTTGTATTTAGCTGTGATTGAGTACCTTTCCCAGGCCTTCAGAGGAGGTGTGAAAGTTTGTCTCTTTCACCAACAGTGGTTGGTTTGATAAAAGACAGTACCTCACCCACCTTCTTGTTGTAGGCTCTATGTGATTGGTACAGACTTACCAACGTTTTAAAGCTACATTGCTCAAAGATTCTGTCCTTGTCGGGCATGTGCCAGTCCAGAGCCAAACAAGGTTTTCCCTTCGATTGCAATTCACTGCTGCTGGCTGGGTGTCCAGCTCTGGGTCCAGCCACTGGAAGTGAGAGAAGGGAGTTGGCTCTGCTCACTTTGTGATCTCCCCTGCCCTTCACCCCCACTGACATCTGGGCAATGTGGAGGAGGGAGGTCCTGGATTCATATGCAGAGAGGGTAAAGTTGGACCTGGTGGGAGAGGGAGGAAAGTGGTTTTGGACAAAGAGCATGGGACAGGGGGAGAAATGGGAGTGGGAGTTTTGATGGAGGCAGACTAGATGGATTGGGCAAAGGAACAGAGAGCTAGTGGAAGGAGTGCAGATTGATTTGATGAGGATACTTGAGGGTAGAAAGCCAGGGATAGGACTGAGACAGAACTGGGATGGAGACAGGAAAAGAGAATGGGGCAGAGGAAGTCAAGTTGGGCAGAAGATGCAGGAAATATTAATTCTGGCATTTCCTTACTTGCATTTGCTACCTTAACGTTTTTATATATAGGGGGTTTTATATTAACTTAATGGCCCAAATTCAGCCTCAAGGGACATATTGGTAGATAATGTTTATGTTTTTGTGTGTTACATACATATTATTGGAAGTCAACAATTTAACCAAATGGTTCCTATCTGTGCTGTATCCATCTTTCTTTGAATTGTATAGCAAATCATCTGTGAATGGTAGTAAGCAAGTGCCTTATGTTTTGCTGCACTGTTAGCCTCTAGCAATTTGTATGCAACACACAAAAACACAAACATTATCTGCCAGTATGTCCCCAGAGGTTGAATTTGGGTCATTTATGCTGAAGAAAGTTTTGTACTGGCTTGGAAACCTAAGTATCAAAATAACCTCCAGTTTTGGGTAGAGGGGGCTGCCTTCCTCTCTCTTTTCAGTTTGACCCTAATTGAGTAACTTGAGTTGGCTCCCATGGGACCCTGGTCACAATTATCAAGCTGAATTGCTTCATGGAGTCTGAATAAATGTCTCTGACATCTATTTGCAACACTTGGGCAGCTCTACTTTAGGTGAGTATACTTTCTATTATCTTTTGAAATTTTACTCCATTTAAGTTTGGGATGAGGGAAGGTTGGAAAGGAAATAATGGCACTGTACAATTATTTCATCTTAACTTTGTGACTCAGCATTGAAAAAGTGTGTCTAATATGACACCATTACATAAGAATGTCTTAGAGCAGTATTATTTTGCTTAAAATCATCTTGTCTCTTTTCACCGTCACAGCTGCTGTCTTCTGATCTAAGTACTTGCTTTTCAAAATCACAAATACAGAGCATGTAAGCATCGGTCTTCGTGGCTGAGGATATGAGGGAGATTCCCAAACCTGAGTCATTTTTTGTTGTGACAAATCTGAGGAACTGTCCCAGACTGAGCTGTCACTAGAGGAGGTTTTGGAATAAATTGATAAACCAAGCAGTAATAGATCACCAGGGCCAGATGGCATTCGCTCAAGAGTTCTGAAAGAACTCAAACGTGAAATTGTAGAACTACTAACTGCAGTTGGTAACATATCCATTAAATCATCCTCTGTACCAAATGACAGGAGGATCACTAATGTGATACTATTTTTGAAAAAGGCTCTAGAGCTGATCCTGGTAACTACAGATGGGTAAACCTAACTTCAATACCAGGCAAATTGGATGAAACTATAGTAAAGAACTGAGTTCTCAGACACATAGATGAACATAATGTGTTGTGGAAAAGTCAACATGGTTTCTGTAAAAGGAAACCATGCCTCATCAATCTAGTAGACTTCTTGGAGGGGGGTCAATAAGCGTGTGGACAAGGGGGATCCAGTGGATATAATCTACCTATATTTCTAGAAAGTCTTTGACAAAGTTTCTCACAAAAGGATCTCAAGCGAGGAAAGCTGTCATGGAATAAAAGAGAATCATAGAATCATAGAACACTAGGACTGCAAGGGACCTCGAGAGGCCATCGAGTCCAGCCCCCTGCCCCAATGGCAGGACCAAGTACTATCTAAACCATTCCTGATAGACGTCTATCTAACCTGTTCTTAAATATCTCCAGCGATGGAGATTCCACAACCTCCCTTGGCAATTTATTCCACTGTTTGACTGCCCTGACAGTTAGGAAGTTTTTCCTAATGTCCAACCTAAACCTCCCTTGCTGCAGTTTAAGCCCGTTGCCTCTTGTTCTATCCTCAGAGGCCAAGAAGAACAAGTTTTCTCCTTCCTCCTTACGACTCCCTTTTAGCTACCTGAAGACCGCTATCATGTCTCCCCTCAATCTTCTCTTTTCCAAACTAAACAAACCCAATTCTTTCAACCTTTTTTCATAGGTCACATTCTCTAGACCTTTAATCATTCTTGTCACTCTTTTCTGGACCCTCTCTAGTTTCTCCACATCTTTTTTGAACTGCGGCGCCCAGAACTGGACACAATACTCCAGCTGAGGCCTAACCAGCACAGAGTAGAGCGGAAGAATGACTTCTCGTGTCTTGTTCACAACACACCTGTTAATGCATCCCAGAATCATGTTTGCTTTTTTTGCAACAGCATCACACTGTTGACTCATATTTAGCTTGTGGTCCACTATAACCCCCAGATCCCTTTCTGCTGTACTCATTCCTAGACGGTCTCTCCCCATTCTGTATCTGTGAAATTGATTGTTCCTTCCTAAATGGAGCACTTTGCATTTGTCCTTATTAAACTTCATCCTGTTTACCTCAGACCATTTCTCCAATTTATCCAGATCATTTTGAATTATGACCCTATCCTCCAAAGTAGTCGCAACCCCTCCCAACTTGGTATCATCTGCAAACTTAATAAGCGTACTTTCTATGTCAATATCTAAGTCATTGATGAAGACATTGAACAGAACCAGTCCTAACACAGACCCCTGCGGAACCCCACTTTTTATACTTTTCCAGCAGGATTTAGAACCATTAAGAACTACTCTCTGAGTACGGTTATCCAGCCAGTTATGCACCCACCTTATAGTAGCCTCATCTAAATTGTATTTGCCTAGTTTTTTTATAAGAATATCATGAGAGACCGTATCAAATGCTTTACTAAAGTCTAGGTATACCACATCTACCGCTTCTCCCCTATCCACAAGGCTCGTTATCCTATCAAAGAAAGCTATCAGAATAGTTTGACAAGATTTATTCTTTACAAACCCATGCTGGCTGTTTCCTATTACCTTACCACCTTCCAAGTTCTTGCAGATGATTTCTTTAATTACCTGCTCCATTATCTTTCCTGGCACTGAAGTTAAGCTGACTGGCCTGTAGTTTCCTGGGTTATTCTTATTTCCCTTTTTTATAGATGGGCACTATATTTGCCCTTTTCCAGTCTTCTGGAATCTCTCCTGTCTCCCATGATTTTCCAAAGATGATAGATAAAGGCTCAGATACCCCTCTATCAGCTCCTTGAGTATTCTAGGGTGCATTTCATCAGGCCTTGGTGACTTGCAGACATCTAATTTTCTTAAGTGATTTTTAACTTGTTCTTTTTTAATTTCAACTTCTAACCCTACCCCTTTCCCACTAGCATTCACTACGTTGGGCACTCTTTCATCAGACTTCTCAGTAAAGACCGAAACAAAGAAGTCATTGAGCATCTCTGCCAATTCCAAATTCCCTGTTACTGTTTCTCCCTCCTCACTGAGCAATGGCCCTACCCTGTCCCTGGTCTTCCTCTTGTTTCTAATATATTTATAAAAAGCTTTCTTGTTTCCCTTTATGCCTGTAGCTAGTTTGAGCTCATTTTGTGCCTTAGCCTTTCTAATCTTTCTCCTGCATTCTTGTGTTGTTTGCCTATTTTCATCCTTTGTAATTTTTCCTTGTTTCCATTTTTTATACAATTCCTTTTTTATTTTGAGATCATGCAAGATCTCCTGGTTAAGCCAAAGCGGTCTTTTTCCATATTTTCTATCTTTCCTACACAGCAGGATAGTTTGCTTTTGGGCCCTTAATAATGTCCCTTTGAAAAACTGCCAACTCTCCTCAGCTGTTTTTCCCCTCTGCTTTGCTTCCCATGGGACCTTACCTACCAGCTCTCTGAGTTTACCAAAATCTGCCCTCCTGAAATCCATTATCTCTCTTTTGCTGTTTTCTGTTCTACCCTGTTTATATCCTCCCTATTTGTTAAAATCAAATCTAAAACAGCTTCCCCCCCCGGTAGCTTTTTCAACCTTTTGGAATAAAAAATTGTCTCCAATACAATCCAAGAACTTACTGGATAGTCTGTACCCTGCTGTATTAGTTTCCCAATATATATCTGGATAGTTGAAGTCCCCCATCACCACCAAATCTGGGGCCCTGCTTGACTTTGTTAGTTGTTTGAAAAAAGTCTCATCCACCTCTTCCACCTGGCTAGGCGGCCTGTAGCAGACACCTATCAGGACATCATCCTTGTTTTTTACCTCTCTTAGTCTAACCCAGAGACTCTCAACACATCCATCTCCACCTCAGTCCAAGTATATACCTTTGTAATATATAAGGCAACACCTCCCCGCTTTCTTCCCTGTCTATCCTTCCTAAGCAGGCTGTACCCTTCAATACCAATATTCCAATTGTGTGTATTATCCCACCAAGTTTCTGTGATCCCAAAGATGTCATAGTTATATTTATTTACTAGCACTTCCAGTTCTTCCTGCTTATTACCCATACTTCTTGCATTTGTATACAGGCATCTAAGATATTGATTTGATCTTGCCTCCCTGTTTTGCCCTGACCCTCTTTTTACTCTGACATTGTTGCCCATGCTGCCTCCCATTTCTGACCCATCACCCAGGTTTCCATGTTCTCCACTTACTTGTGGGCTTGGCTCCCCTGCCCCCGTCGAACCTAGTTTAAAGACCTCCTCACTAGGTTAGCCAATCTGTGTCCAAACACGAAATAAGCTACCTCGATGTAGGCTTCACGTGTAGACGTAGCCAAGAAGTGGTAAAGAAGACTGGTGAAGAAGCTTGAAAAAGTGACCGCTGAGGGGGGTATATGATAGAAGCTTATAAAATCATGGCTGGTGCAGAAAAAGTGAATAAAGAGTTATTTACTTCTTCCCATAACACAAGATCTAGAAGTCACTCAATGAAAATACAGTAAACCCTCGATTTGAAGGACCCTGATATAGTGGCCTTCAGAAATAACAGACGCTGTCTGCCAGTCCCCCTGCCCCCTGAAATAAATGCTGGAGACTCACCAGAGCTGCCACTAGGGCCAGAGGAGCTGCCAGAGTGACTGGGGTTACCAGGTTGCAGGGGCCACCACAGTGGTTGGGGTGGGGCCAGAGTAGCCGGGAGGCAGGAGCATGTTGGCTGCTCCAGCACCATATGCGTGGAGTGTGTTGGCACCCGGCTGTCACTGCCTGCAAGGGCGCTGAGCAGCAGCCATGGTGTCAGAGGCTGCTGCCCACTGGCAAGCTGGGGTGGTGCAATCTCTACCTTCATGCAGGTGGCTCAGAGCCGGGGGCTGGAGGAGCAGCAGCTCCAAGAACTGCAGGAGGTGGAAGGAGCCAGGCTGTCATTCAGCTCCTCTCCTGGTAATTGGGAGAGGGAGATGGCGGTATGAGGGGCAGGAGGGAGGAAGGGGAGAGGCGGAGCAGAGGACGGGAGTGAGCAATGTGCTGGGAAGGCCAGTGCATCATCATACAGTGTAACCATTCAGATATAACAGACTTTTGGCATTAACAGATACCCCTTCCACCCTTTCAGTCTGTTAAATTGAGGGTTTACTGTACAGCCATTCTTATGTTTTTAATGAGCAGCTGAGTCATTTTCTCTATTAAAACTCCCTCTTTTCATTTCCTCTTTAAACAAACAAGCAAAAAAGGAAAACCCACCATGGAAAACAAGGTTCAGGCATCAGAGAAACCATTCTTACTTTATAAATAGTCTATTTCCCATTTTTGTTTGTAAAGCTTTTTACGGGTCTTGACTGTGGCCATTCTAAGAATCACAGTACAGTACAATCTTCATAAGCAATGCTTTATGGTATGACATGACAGTTATTTGACCATACCATAAGGCATAGCAATAACCAGTATTCCAGAGATGGTATTTCTGGGAACAGCCACATGTTCATACCAGCTTGTGACATTCTTTAAGAGGAAAGGTGTTTGTAAAAGTGAAAACTAGGTGTCCTCATTTTGGCTCCTTTCTACTTTTCATTACTAGCTATGTACCCAGTAGAACTGAGATGGCAAACGCTTGCTGACATGCTTTTTCCTAAGCTAAATGAATATTAAACAATATGAAACTGACTGAATGAATCAGCCAATGAGTCAACGAAGTTTTAAGTGAAGGATGTGCAAGCCTAACAGTTGATGAGGTATGGCTTAGTATCTAAAGTCTTCAAAATGTTTGCTTTCTTGGATCAGAAACTTAAGAGATTTCATAAAAATTACTTTCCATCTTTTCCCCAGCAAATAAAAAAATGCCCTTTTGACCATGTAAACTGTTTAGACACCAAAATATATCCATAAGAATACATCCAGAGAGAGCTCAGCTGTAAAAAGAAATGACAAGAGCTCATACACATAGCTTTAAATTATAATAGGGTTTCCATTTTCTTTTCATAAACTAAAATTATTTCATTCACATAATGACAGTGATCGCACATAATCCCACTTCTTGGCCAAATACTATTACAAACTATAGCATGAATGCACTGTTGTTTAATGCAATGTTTTTTAAAAGTGTCTTTTCCATAATTGCTTTGTATGCAGCTCTGCTAATATACGTGTTATAGGTCTGATTTTAAGACCTGCTGAGCACATGCCACTGAATATACACAACAGATGCGGTGGGTACGTGACATCACTGGAAAACGAGGCCCTACATTTTTAAAACTGGTGGAGTGTATGTCATAGGGCTTTTCATTAAGTTCTCAGCACCAGGGCTGTGGTTTGTTGTGTTTTGTGCTGTTTCTTTTTTCCCTTTGGTATCTTTTGGCTTTAGGCCAGAGGTTCTCAAACTTCATTGTACCATAACTCCCTTCAGACAGCAAAGTTACTACATGACCCCAGGGTGAAGGGGTGGAGTCTGAGCCCTTCTGCCCGGGGAGGGGAAGAAGATGCTGCAGCTTGAGACCCACCACCCAGGGTGTGGGAGGAGAAGGCCATTGTCCAGCCACCACTGCACTGGGTAGGGGGAGCTGCTCAGGTTTCAGCTTCAGCCCCAAGTAACAGCAGATCTGTCAGCCCGCTTGGGGTCCTGGTAGAGGGCTGGATACTTGTGCCGGTCCAGAGTTCAGGATGGTTTGGGCTCTAGGAGAACCTAGTCAAAATGCAATGTGCCCCCTGACGTGAGGATGAGATTTTCTGAGTAAGCACTTTTCCCCAGACCCACAAAGATACTCAGGCACTTAAACTAGGCTAAGGCCCTGTCTGCACAATAGAGTTAAAGCAACTTAAGTGACACTGACACACAGCCATGTAGGGAAGTGGTGGGGCCTCCCTCCAAGCCAGAGGAGGTGGAGGAACTACTCTATCTGCCCAGCTGAGGTGGGCTGAGTCTGGCCAGGCCTGGCCCTCCCAATGGAAATTGAGGGGCAGTACAGGAAGTACAAAAGACAGAGCTCCTAACTCAATCAAGGTCAAGCCAGAGAAGAAAACAGATGTATCCTGCTTTTGCTGCTGAACCAGGAGGCACCCTGGATCCGGAAAGGCCCAAAGCTGAGGAGGAGATGGAGCTGCTGATGGCCAAATACACAGACAAACCTGAGGCGTCTGATCTGGAACTCAGTCAGGAAGTAGCCCAGGTGTTTTAGCTCATGGCGTTGTGACCTAACATCCAGTCAGCATGATGAGGGAGGATCCCCACTGACCAGGTAGTGCAACACCCTGCCACCGTTAGGGCCCTGCTCTGAACACAGTGGAGTCAGGTAGACCTACGTTCCCTTACCCGTGACATCTCACCTCTGTGGAGGCCATCTCCCCAGCATAGGCCACATGGCTAGTGCTCATCCTTGCACTCCCTGCCTCAGAGGCTGAATCATAGTCTGCTCACCAGTGCTCCCCTTCCTAGGAACCCAGGGCCTCCTGCCCAGGGGAGTTATTCCTGGTAAAAAGGCTGGGATGCCGCACCTACTCTGCTAATTCCCCACAACCCCGGTGATATATGGAGGCAGTGCAGCCTCCCTCTGAGTCAGAGAAGGAGAAACAATTGCACCAACCTTCTACAAGCCACGGCTGTAATTAAACCATTGTTGCATGTCCCAGCTATGCGCCTTGTGCCAGCAGATCATGTTCACAGCAGCAGCTTTTCCATCACCACAGAGAGCAGTGCACCATGGGTAGCTATCCCACATTGCATTCCCCACCATCTAGTACAGGGTGTCCCAGGGTCAGGTTCAGCAGCCCATGATATAGTTTCATCTATCATCATTCTAGTATGTTTCTAAACAATCGCTGTCAGCTGTGAGAAAGCATGAATCCTGCACTGCTCTCCGAAATTGTGATGAGCATTGGGAGAACACAACACATCTGTTCCTCCAGTCTATCATGAGCTGCAACTCTGACACTGATACCATGATACTGATACTATAGTATCTGCCCTGCTTTGTACTATGCTTTGCTTTGTACTATGGACTGAAACAATCCCTGCCTGCTGTTGATATTTGTGAAGCAGCTTTACATGGTGGACTGTCAGTTATGGGATCAGGAAACAAACCCCAGGTGATGGGATTGCATCGTTATGCAGGTTTGGGATGACGAGCAGGGACTGCAGAACTTTTGAGATGCACAAGGCCATTTTTCTGAAAAGCAGACACACTAAAATGAGAGTTGCCTTCTACATCCCCAGTGATAATCCTCTCTCTTGGAAATTAAGTTCCTGCTTGCAAATTTCTGTACAAGCCTGTATTCCTACAGAGGCATGAGTGATGCACCTTTCCTGACCAGCACCACCGTCCCTCCCCCAACTTCTTTCTCTTGATGGAGGGTGTGGAGTGAGGCAAGTATCTAACTCATTGCCATCAGAAACACGCTAGATGCCTAAACTGCCCAACTTCAGCTGGTTGGTACCCATTCATGGGAAGCTAAGCAGAAAGGCACCTCTGTGCAACCCAACTTATGTGCCATACTCCAAGAAAGAGGGGGTCAGCATCAGCACACATCCTTCTCATTGGTAGAACCCACTGACTAATTTAGGCAGCTCCCTGCCTATTGTGATGCTTTTGTGGACCACGTTCTAAGAGTCTCTCTCTCCCTGTTTGGTGCAGCTTCCATAGGCACCTAAGTAGGCTTTGTGGATCACTGTCTTGCTCCTATGAGCTCTCTGGTACCCTTAAAATTAGGTGTTGCAAAGCTGAGTATCTCAGCCAGTATGTCCCTTCAGGGACTCCACCCTAGACCATGGGCCCCATATGCATTAAGATTGTGGGAGGGTTTCTTTTTCATTATTCCAAGAGACCACACGAACAGTCTAATTGGAACAGGTCCCTAGGAATTACAAATCATCTTCTCTTTTACATTTGCAACTACTTGATTATAAAATATCCCCAGGATATATTGTGTTGTCTGACCAGCCGGCACAAAAACACCAAACAGCTGGGAAGATGCCCAGCCTTGGTGTGAATTTGGGTATTCATAAGACATCTCATTGAAGAAAAAAACTGTTGCTGTTTATGATATTGTCTACACAGCTAGAGGGAAAAACACAAGGAACCGGGCCCGTTGTTTGTTCTGAATATTACTATTTTCCATATTAGTACTAATATTAAGATGGTGACGGGAGTGATGGGGTTCCTGGGAATGTAGCATTCATATTAGTTTCACAGGTAACTGTGCGCCATTCCCCAGGAGGCTGTTAAGATTAGAGTGGTAGTTTTGTCCATTTGCAGTAGTTTTCTGTAACTTGAGCACACAGGGTTGTGATCCAGCCTCATCACATGAATCCCTCTAAAGCACTGAGCTTAGATCAGCACTGTACACCAACCCAATGTAGCTGTCCTTAGCAGGGCAAAGTAACTCCCAGATTTTAAAGGACTGTTTTACAGAAACTGTTCAGCATTGTTTGCCCCTCAAAGTTTTATTTAAAAAAAAATTCTGAGGATGACTTCTTTCTCTCAGGAAGCCATCCATTCAGGGTAGCACCATTTCATTGTCAGCTGCCTCTACACAACTTCACCACTGCTATGTTCTGTGCCCTCTAGTCCCACCCCACAACGCCCTGCCCCCAGCTGCCATACTCTTGTCTCAGGACACACTTTTCCCTTCTCCACCACTTTCCATGTGTTATCTGCTTCAACTCTTGTCCCCACCACTCCGTCAGTCACTACCTGCCATGCTTCTTCCAAAGACAGGGTGATAACAGTAGTACTTTCCACTCTACAGCAATTTGAATCTCATGGTATTGAAGGCAAAGAATGGGTTGCACACACCCAAGAAGTCAGTGGGAACGATGGGAACACAACTCATCTGCTATCTCCCAGGCAGAGAGATGTGTTAACAACTGCATTGATATCATCTTGAGCTTTGCTTTACTGATACTGCAGTTATTACTGATTTAAACTTACTTTATGTATTCCTAAGTATATCCTCAGTCTATTAATACTATTAAGTACATTCTGCAACCCTGGCTTGGTTCTGGACATCTTTATTTAAAAAAAAATCAAACTTTATTTAATTTTAGAAGAAGTAGATTTTGTAGCAATCTCTTATTGGCAGGGCTTTATCTCTTGCAGTGTTCCCCAGCTGCCATATGTACTGGAAGTGTTGTGGGTTTATGGCTTTGCAATATCTGTGCTGAGCTTCAATAACCATGTTTATGCTGCCTCGTGCTGTTATGGCAACTGCAATCAGGTCTAAAATGGCACTCAGGAAATAAGGACTCGTATGTATCAAGTTGCTATGGCAACACATCTTCTGTGTTTACGAAATTCAATCTGTAGCATCACAAGTCCCTTTCAAAACATCTGGATGACAGAGTAGGGGCTACGGTGTAGTTGGAACACTACAATCAAATGGCAAGGGAACACAGCTGTGCATCAACTGAACAACAGAGTCCAAATGAAATCATTAAGCCTGAGTCAATGGGGTAAATTTTCTCCCATACCCCAGGAGGCCTTCTGCTGATTTTTTTTCCCATGCCACTGTTCAAAGGATTTCATGTAGTTAGAGTAGCACTGCTGGACCAGGGATGCTCCTCTGACCCACCCTAACAAATGATCTGTACCACAAGTGGCAGCAACAGCATAGAAATAAGACCCAGGTCATCAGAAGAAGAGGCAATTATAGACAGTTACACATTCTGCCAGCTGAGGGATAATCGTTATAGAATCCATCAGTTGTGACAGTGATGTAAGACCCTCTGAACCCACCACCCCAGACACTGCTCCAATCTCTTGTCCTTCTTCCGCATTGTAAAGCACAATTAAAAGTGTGTCTCCTAGGCTGTGGCCACACTACCCCTCCCTTTCAGAAGGGGCATGTTAATGAGGGATTTTGGAAGATGTTAAGGAGGTGCTGACATGAATATGCAGCACCTCATTAGCATAAGGATGGCCACATGCAATTCGAAAGTGCCACTTTCGAAACATACGCTGCCCTTGTAGCTGGGTGCCTTTCAAAAGGACCCCGGACTTTAAAAGCCCCTTCTTCCTATTTGGTTTTAGGAAGAAGGGGCTTTTGCAGTCAAGGGGGTCCTTTTCAAAGGCCCCGTCTCCAGGGGTGGTGGTGTTCTGAAAGCAGTACTTTCGAATTGCACATGGCCACTATTATGCTAATGAGGTGCTGCACATTCCTGTCAGCGCCTCATTGAAATCTTCCAAAATCCCTCATTAACGTGTCCCTTCTGAAAGGGAGGGGTAGTGTGGCCACAGCCCTAATGTTTAAGGCATTTCATAAAACTAAGTGAAACTATGTGACAGAGATTTCTCTTTTGTGATGACGACCTACTAGAAAAAATACGTTCCACTATGAAGTTGTCGATATCAGGAGGTAACTCAGGAGTTTGGAAAAATGAGCTGTCACAGAAGGCAAATCTAGATTTACTTTTTAAAAAATAGTTTTGCCTTGTGAAATTTTTCTACAAATTTTACCAAAAAATGCTGATGGAGAAACACAAATTTCACCTAGTGCACACCTAACAATAGGTGTCTTGGAGGAAAGGAAGGGGAAGCCTTGGTTTGTGCTCGCTTTCTGTGGAAGTTCAGTCTCCCACGTGGTCTTCTTCTCCCACCATCTCCTTTAGGCACAGACACTCTTTCCTCCAAGTCCAGAGATGAGAACATCAGTTCCTGGGGAAGACAAGTAGCAGGGCAAACTGAGAACCAGGAGGGCTTTCACATCCTTCACTGGTAGTCAGTTTATATCCACATGCTGAATTACAGGTACACTTCTTTATTTGCAGGGCATATTGGTAAATGCTAAAGATTCTTTAAGATTACTCACACAGGCTGGGTCTATGCTTGCCCCCAACTTCAAAGGGGGGCATGTTAATCAGGGCGATGGGAGATTACTAATGAAGTGCTGCAGTGAATACACAACACTTCATTCGGATAATTCTCCCCCAAGGCAACTTCGAAGTGCTGGCATGCCGTGCAGCCGCAGGTACTTCAAAGTGCCTTTGCTCCTCAAAATTTTGGGGAGTAAGGGCACTTCGAAGTAGTGAGGTGCTCTGAAGTACCCGTGGCAACACGCATGCCGGCACCTCAAAGTCTGACGCTTCGAAGTTGCCGTGGGGGAGAATTAGCCTCATGCGGTGCTGCATTTAGTAATCTCCCATCAGCCTGATTACCATGCCCTCTGTGAAGTTGGGGGCAAGTGTAGACAAGCCCACATACAAGTGTGCCTTTCTGCACCTTCCTGCCCATCTACTGCATATGTCTCTCAAAATTTAGCTAGCGAATTTAACCAACTTTTATTCAACAGGAAAAAACTGTTTCAGGGTTGAACAATAAACATGTAATAGTCTGGCAATGTCATGGTTAATGCTCCTATATATGTATAGATTACAGAAGTGCCTTTTTTGTTAAAAAAAATGGGGAGGAGTCAGTACTCAGCTGGCTCCCTGCTCCCCCACACACCCCCAGTCAATCCCATGGCTGGGGCTGCCCAGGTGCCAGTACTCAGTACTGGCAAGTACCGTCACAAAAATAGCATTGGATTAAAGTTACCTTTAGCTTGCAGGATCAAATACTGATTCACAGGTAACATTTGACACTGTTCATGCAAACACTTTTGCATGTGAGTAGCATAAATAATCTTACTGGAGCTATTCATGAGTGCAGAAGATTGTAGGGTTAGGGCCTGGTAATATTTTCTCTCCATATTTCTCAATTTGTTAATCTCATTGTCACGGTTTTGACAGCTTTATTGACTTAGGCTTCCTACATCATAACACCTCTTTTCTTATGGTATTTACCAGCATAATTTTATCAGTATCTAAGAAGTACTTTTGGAGGTGAGCCAAGACTGTGGAACAAACACCCTGCAGGAACTCAAGTAACTTCATATTCTGACCCAAGTGCAAGATGACTGTCTGATCTTTCCTTCCGAACACAAACAAACAAAAGCCTCACAGAGCACATACAAAAAATATACACTAGTAGCTGAAAGCTTAGGCTATCGTACGGGTGTAATCTAAAAAGGCATGTGTGTGTTTTTTTTTAAAAATGGGAGCAAAAAGCTAAAAACAGCTAAGAATTTTCAAAGTGGGTGGTCACAGACTGTGAATGAGTTCACCTAGTTAAATTCTGAACAAAAAGACTCTAAACCATGTTTATGCCTATTTCCTTCACATCACACTGACAGTACAGATATCCTTGGCTTCCAAGTGATGCTTGGGTTATTGTGTGTGCTGGTTGTCTTGTGTTGATGTGCTTTGGGGAGGAGGGGGTCATGGTGGGATATTTATGGTGATTTGTGCAGTGGAGAATGAGGGAGGTGTTTGCTGTGACAAGGGGCTAAGTAGCATCTGCTGATTGTGTTATATGGATAGTTTTGAAGAACTGTGGTAGCTGAACCAAGCAACCCTCCAGCTATGCAGCAGCCAATGAAACTTACATGCTAATTAGCTGTGGAGTAATGGTGGTGATCATTACCTCTGACATGAAAATGATCTAGGGTTCTTAGTATGGCCTAGATATATGCTTTACTGTTGCTGTATGTCATCAGGGTCTAATTCATGACCGAGAACTTACAAACTGAGCAGTTGCAGACTGCAAAACCTGATTACAATTGAAACTATATTCTGAACCCAAAGCACTTTCAACCATACTTACAGCAGTTTCCATCAGTTCATACCGACATTACAGTGATTATAGGCTTCAGAATGGTATACTTACAGAATATAAAGCAATGTATATAGAGAGACCGTCACCTTTCAGGTGCACCTCTCTAGTTACTTTCAGGGATCATTTCTATAATGTAGATAGAGTTTTTTTCAGTGGGAGAGGAAAAGAAACAGGCACACATGACAGACATGGGTCCTGTCATGGAAAGCACTATTAGCAGAAAGCTCTCCAGTACTTTACCTTTCCACTGACTTTGGACTGGGCTCTTCTTAAAATTAAAAAATGCATTCAGAGCTGTTGGACACATATTAAGATTAGTGTCTTCCCATTAGGAACTACTGATTGTAAACATCAGCTAATGAGCTAAGAAAAAGAAGAGAAGAAACTTAGAGAAGGCATATTATTTAGATTTCCTTTTGTTTGGTTACTCACCTTCCATGTAAAATTCAAGTCATATGATATGGATTAGTGCTCATGGGCTACCTGGAAGATGTGAAGGGAAGCTGCAGCCATGGGGCATTGGACTCTCTAATTCCCTGAACAAATTGAAGTACTAGCCTCTTTTAAGTATGAGCCTATGGCCATGTCTACACTTACTAAAAACTTTTAAATGCCCATGCTAATGTCCAAATCGAAGAATACTAATGAGGCACTGAAATGCATATTCAGGACCTCATTAGCATGCCAGCAGCTGCAACACTCCAGCTGATAGGAATAAGGGGATTTCAACGTTGGTTGGGTCCTTTCAAAATGGCCTCCCATGTAGACGAGCCGCAGGCAAGCGAACCGTGGCACTTTCAAAGTGCTGTGACTGGCGGCATGCTAATGAGGCGCTGAATATACATTTCAGTACCTCATTAGTATTCTTCTATTTGGCCATTAGCATGGCCTTTTTGAAGTTTTTAGTAAGTGTAGACGTAGCCTATATGTCTTAGACTAATTGTTGTATGTACTCTTAAATCTGGTAAAAGATCTTGGTTCTTGAGGTTTTGGTACCATTGTTTTCTCTTTGGCTATGTCTACACTAACCCTGCCCATTTCGAAAGAGGGATGCTAATAAAACACTTCAGGATATGCTAATGAATATGCAGCACTGCATTAGCATAATGGCGGCCATGCCCCTTTCAATCACGCTTTCGGAAAGGACCCCGTGTAGACGAGCCATGTGCAGTTGAAAGCAGCACTTTCAAAGTGCCACAGCTAATGTGCTAATATGCTAATGAGGTGCTGCATAGTCATTGCAGTGCCTCACTAGCATATCCCAAAGTGTCTCATTAGCATTCCCCTTTTGAAAGGGGGGGTGTAGACATAGCCTTTGTATTGCATGCAAATATGGGAAAGTACTTTAAGCTTTTCTGAGTTTTGGTCAGTTTTAAAGGTCACTGTTGCACTGGATAGTCTTTCACTGAATCATCAGAAACACCATCACTGTTTCTTTGGTCTATGTCTTCTGAAGTATTGCTGAAACTGAGCCACATCTCTCAACACCCTGAGCTAATGTCACTGTGGTTTGGCCATGTTCTCTGCTGTGTAGTTGACTAGATTCTGGAGATTTCAGTTAAACAACATTTCTTACCCACACCCTCTGTGCTTTTCAGTGCAGTGAAGCCTGGAAGACTTATTTCACAGGACCTGGAGGGTCTGTGAGGTAAACCTATATAGGCAAGTTAGAGCTTTTAAAAATGAAACGATGTCTGCAAATCTGCATAGCAACGACTTCATGACAATGAATGTGGTTGCACAAGTGAGGGGGGTAGGGAGAGGTGGAGGGTGATCTTTGTTCCATGTTATAAGCGTTAAGGTAAAAAATGTGGATACCCAAGCTCCAGTAGGCAACTAAATGCAGTATTTTGTATAACCTGGACACTGAGGTTAATTGGAGTTGAGTTCAGTAGAACGATGGTCAATAAGGGTCAAACTTAGTGTGTTTCTATCTCTCTCTAGGAAGAAAGATGATAAACTTAGCCGCTGCTTTGCTCCTACCTCCTTACAATGACAACTAAAAAGGAGTGAGGTGGAAAAGAGAGTTCTTTGATTCTGCAAATATGCCCATCCATGTCACCAAGGATCAGGGAGGAAGAAAGAATCTTCAATTCTGAAATGTGTTTGTGAGGCAAAGAACCCATTCTGTGCAGTGTATGTGACACCCAAGGAGTATTAATTGAAAGTTGGAAATGGCTGGGTCAGTATCCTGCTCTGAGATAATCGCTTTTTCTCAATAGCGATTGTGTGATTATGCATGATGATTTTTGTTGCTTTTTGGTTGGGTGTTTGTTTTTGGTCACTCCTGCTGGCTGAATTATGTGAATGTAGCTGTAGATGATTCAGAACTTTCCATATCTTTCAGCCTTATTAATGTTAGTGAATTCAGTTCTTAATAAAGCAGTTGTTAGCTTTTCCCTGCAGACTTGAGAGCAACATTTTTCAAATCTAGATGCCCAAAGTTAGGTACCTGAAGCCATGTCTGGGCACTGTGCTAGATCACAGACTGCAGCAGACAAGGGCCTGATGGAGGGGGAACATTTTGGGTGCAGGAAGAACCACTTTTTGTTCTCCTCTTGAGTTCACAGAAAGATTCAGTCCTGCAGGCTGGATAGGCAGCTGGGGCTTATCAGGAGTCAGCCAGCAACAGGCTGTAATTAAAGCACCTGTGACCAGTTAAGGCCTCCAGGGTTTCTATAAAAGGCTTTCCCCAGTCTTCATGAGGGGAATGGAGAGAAAGAGGCTGGAGGTGTGGTGTGCCGTGCCGTGCCGTGCCGTGCCGTGCCGTGCCGTGCCGTGCCGTGCCGTGCCGTGCCGAGTCGAGCCGAGCCGAGCCGAGCCGGTAGTGGTGGGTGAAGAGGCCCAGAGAAAGGGTGCTGTAGAGCAGGGGCAAAAAGCACCTGCTAGCTCCCTCCTTCTCTAGGGTCCCTGGGCTGGACTACCCCCCCCACACACACACTTCTTCACCACCACCCCCCACCCAGAGGGCAGCTAACTGGGACAGAGCCGGAGCAGCTCGAGGGTGGTGGAGAGGGACCTGCTCCACCACAAGTTCAGACTGGCCCATGATGAGAATTGGTGGGTAAAGGGAGACCTTTGCCTGTAGGAAGTCCCAGGGCAACAAGAGGGGCATCTCTGAGGTACACAAGGAGCTGTCTGGAAGCGCAGAACCCTTAAAGGACAGCTGAGGGGTCTGTCACAGCACCTACAGAAGTTGTCTGACTGGGCAGAGGAGCTGAGCAAGCCCAACTTCTGCTGGAGTCAGTGGGAGTGGCAGGTGTTCATCACCTTTGAAAATCAGGCTAAAACTTATATTTAGGACTCAAGCTTTAGGCTCCCAGATTTGATGGCTTCCACTAATATTACTTAGCCAATTTCTTTGTTGGATTTCACTTGTGAAGAAGCCTTCAAATCTGCTGTAGCGCAGTTAGGCTATGTCTACACGTGCACGCTACATCGAAATAGCTTATTTCGATGTAGCGACATCGAAATAAGCTATTTCAATGAATAACGTCTACACGTCCTCCAGGGCTGGCAATGTCGACGTTCAACTTCGACGTTGGGCAGCACCACATCGAAATAGGCGCTGCGAGGGAACGCCTACACGCCAAAGTAGCACACATCGAAATAAGGGTGCCAGGAACAGCTGCAGACAGGGTCACAGGGCGGACTCAACAGCAAGCCGCTCCCTTAAAGGGCCCCTCCCAGACACAGTTGCACTAAACAACACAAGATCCACAGAGCCGACAACTGGTTGCAGACCCTGTTCATGCAGCATGGATCCCCAGCTGCCGCAGCAGCAGCCAGAAGCCCTGGGCTAAGGGCTGCTGCACACAGTGACCATAGAGCCCCGCAGGGGCTGGAGAGAGAGCGTCTCTCAACCCCTCAGCTGATGGCTGCCATGGCGGACCCTGCTATTTCAATGTTGCGGGACGCGGATCGTCTACACGTGCCCTACTTCGATGATCAACTTCGAAGTAGGGAGCTATTCCCATCCCCTCATGGGGTTAGCGACTTCGACGTCTCGCCACCTAACATCGATTTCAACTTCGAAATAGCGCCCAACACAGGTAGCTGTGACGGGCGCTATTTCGAAGTTGGCGCTGCTACTTCGAAGTAGCGTGCACGTGTAGACGCGGCCTTAGTAATATATATTTAATGGTATTAAGTAAGAGAAAGACAAAAACAAAGAAGCATAATGGCTCCAAGGAGAGCTACTCTATTTCTAAAACAGGATTGCACAAACACCTTCAGAAATTGAAAAAATCAAAATGGAAAGAGACAATGCAAGAAAATAGCCACAACAGTATTTGTGAGGGGGAAAATAACAGAAAGTCAAAGCAAGGATGCATAATATCATTGAAAGGGATCTTGTTCGGTAACTTCTACTGCTCTAAACATCAATAAAATTAACTATGATGTACAAAGTGAAAGTGGACAATTGTTTCATAGAGGACAATTGTTGCATAGATTTTCCAAGCAAACAAATACAAGATAAGGTGGAACAGATGTGAAGAAAATTGCAAATGATGACTTTGAGGGCCAGCTCAGCTATTGGTAATTAATGTCAGATAATTGTGGTTCATCAAGCAGGGTAATTTATCTATTGGTTCTAGAGGAACCTTTTCTGTTGAAGATGATGACCTTAAAATGATAAACAGCTCCAAAAAGTCTCTGTTAGTGAGCATTATTGAAGTTTTCCTAAGACAATTCATTTTAGTCCTAATTAATGAAGGGAAAAGATTGATATTTTCACACTTAGGGCTGTAAATAGTTTTCATTTTTTGTCATGAATATTCAAGTTAATTGGAACCAATGAATTCAGAATATTCCTGATCTTATTTCTTTCTTTGTTGCATGATCATTCTCAGTCCTGGGAGACCAGCAGTGGCTGTTGCTCAGCCACAAACATCCATACTAACAATTTTAAAAAATCATTCTACTTACAGGTCAGTCTTTCTGTAGTGATCACATCAAAATTATGGAGGGAGCTTTAAATCTAACAAGCAACGTAGAACAGAGCAACATTAAAATCCACCAATGGCTGAAAACAGTATGAATAGTCATGGCAAAAAGATAAGAATTGATCTGTTATTCATATGCATGGAAAGAAAAAGGAATCAAATGCTGAGGTTTCATCTGTGGCATGTGGCTAGCTCTCAAAGAGCAAACTATTTTGTGTAGCTTTGCAGGGATATAAATAAGAGATAACATATATAAATGCAAGATAGCTAACAGAAAAATAATAAACAATGTGCAGATCTCAAAATCCAGCTCAGATTCCACAGACACAAATTGTCACATTTAGTCTTACATAATTAAGGGCTTGTCTACTTGGCAAGCAGAAATTATAGAACAAGCCAATGTGTGCTGGTACAAACTAAAATGTCCTTAATGAGCGTTTTAATTGTTTCCTGGTATGCAAGGAGGTGGCAGACCCTGCCCTCCTGGTGGATGAAGCACAGATGATCTTTGGAGGGAAGGGTGATCTAGTAAGGAAGATTGGATTTAGGATGCAGCAATTATTTGGTCTGATCTGTACTCTCCTGTGATATATGTGATTAAATATAAAGAGGATAAGGTTGATAATCTGAATGTGTGTGTGTTGGCTGCTAACCACTTCACAACTACCATGTGCCACTGATTAAGTTAAACTGTAAGCCAGAGCTCTGGCCAGGAAGTGTGAAGCCTCTTGGAAAAGGGTCTGTTTTGAGTAGTGGGGGTCTGAAGGCTCAGTGTACCCAGAGAGCATAGGTGGTTGGATAGTGGGTTCCAGCACTTGAAGAGGGTTTGCCAGATAAAAGATCTGACTCCTGAGAGTGCACCTAGGGACCCTGCAATTGGAGCACTATCTGGGTTTCATTCAGGATCTCGGAACTTGAAATATCCCTGGGAATCCAGATCATGGAAGCATGGATTCCCCTCATAGCAATTGTGGTGGGTGGCTAGGAAGGGGCATTCACTGGGATCTATGACGGTACATTGGTGGGATTCTCTCCAAGACCTTACCAGAACACTTCCTCCGGTTCTGGGAGAACACTGCATCTAGTTCTCTGCAATCCTAGAAATCACTCCAGACTCATCACTGAGGTTTCTTTTTTGGTACACAGCCAAATCTTTCTTGAGTTGCTCAAGGAGTTCTGTGCAGCTTATATACTTCATCATGTATCAGCTTACATATATATGCTTACTTTTTCTACTGTTGGGTGATGCACTGTACTACACATGTTGATTGGTCTAGTAATTTTTGTAGCAACTCCTTGTACAGAGCATGAACTGTCCACAAGCTGGAAAGTAGACTAGTAAGTAAATCTGCTTACTCTTTCTTTACATATTAATTATATATTATTTACCGGGCCACCTGTGAGCTTACGCTTTGTCCATTAGTAACCTCTGTTCCTTACTTCTGTTTTTTGTTTTACTTGTATATGTATTCTTAAAATGCATGTCCAAACATGACTCAACCATATATTGTCTTTGCAGTACAGTCAGCAGGGAAAGAAAGCAATTTTCTGTATTTCCAAATGTAATAAAAACCAATATCAATCAGTTTCCAAGTTTCAAACTTCGGCACCCTACAGGAAGCACCCAAATCCATATTTAGAGACTTAAGTCAACACAAATGTCTGATATGAGTATTTTAGTGCCTGAAGTTAGACATCCATGTCTGAAAATTAAGCCTTATAAAAAGGAAATATATTCCATCTAATTCTTAACTCCTTTTCAAAGAACATTATCTCACTGAAATCAATATTCAGTTTATTTATCCTGTTTTTATATGAGGCATAATAATTTCCCCATTGTCTGAATCTGAGAGCTCCTGTTAACATACATTATATCAAGGTCTGTAAGAATTGGTATAATTCTTTTATATAGTAGCTGATTTTTTCAGAAAGGAGTTGTAGGAAAACCAACCCTTTCAATTCCCTAATCTTCTTGCATTCACACATTGGTTTTTCATGCTGCTAAGCATGGTATCCTCATGAATTCCACAGAATACTTTCTTACACAGGCAGCAAAGCAGATGAAAAGGATCATATATGAGAATTCAAAATACAATATCAATGATCGACTAACCACAAAGATCCAGCCACTTCCCTGGTTTATTTCCCTGGAAGGCAGTTGCTCGTGGAGTTGCCACAGGAGGAATTTGATGTACTCACGCTCTAAGAATTGCTTGTTATAGGATATTGTTTAATGAAAGCAAACTAACAGTAAATTCCATTTACATCTCAGGAGAAATAAAGCAAAGATTATGGGAAACATTCAGTGCATAGGTTGGTAACTCATAAATATTTTAACATCCTCTCTATGTATTATTTGTTTAAGAGGTTGGACTAAAGCAGCTGAGAGCTCTAAGAACCTTTCACCTCACAGGGAGCATTTGAGGTGTGGCCCTGCCCTTGCTTGGTGAAGTTAATGGCTGGAACTGCTGTGAGGCCCCTATGACAATTACAGCTCTTTGACTCTTTCATGGATCACTCCTTCTTATCTGCTGCAGGGCTTGGGACAACACAGCCCTACTCAACTGAGCCGAGGGTCTGGAGGTGATGAGGTTGGAGACAGAGTCCTGGTGACTTCACTAGCAGAGAGACAGGGGGTTGGCAGCAGAGCTGATCCTAGGGGTGGGCGAGCTGAATGGTCACCGAGGGCTGCCGATTTCAAGGGGCCACCAAAATTGATTGGCCCGTGTGGGGCTGGAGCCAACAGGTGCTTGCTGCTCAGGGATGGGGGACTGGCAGGGCCGCAGCTGAGCAACCTTGTAGTTGGGATTCACTGTAGGTGGCCGGGGGTGCATCAGAGCCTGGCAGGAGGGCGCAGCAGCTGGGAGGGTGCATCCACTGCCCCACACCCCTCATGGGAGGGCACACCCACCAGCGTGCACACACACACCCTCAGGAGGATGCAGCAGCCAGGAGGGTGCATGCGTTGCTTCCCTTACCTCCTGGAGGCCCCCATTTGCCCGGGGTCACCAATTAGTTAGGACTGGCTCTGGTTGGCAGTAGTGAGATCCCAGCATCCTTCCTCCTGATGCACACACAGAATCAGCAATTTGGCAGGAGTGCCCAGAAAAGTGGTTTCAAAGTTGACCCATGGAGATAGAGGCACTGGTCACCCCTCTAGAGCTATTGTTTGAACCTCTCTGTGGAGCCAGGCAGAGATCACTGCAGTGGTTAGGCTTTAGTTACATTTCAAAGCTTTTCTTTGCAATTGAAAGGGCTAATTTATTTTTAAAAATGAAAGCTAAGGTTGACTTCACCAGCAGATTTCCCCAGCTTTCATCCCTTATAGTCTGCACTAGCTGCATGAGCAACAAGAGGTCCTGTGGCACCTCATAGACTAACAGAAATGTGTGAGCATATGCTTCCGTGGGCAAAGACCCACTTCGTCAGATGCAGGTAGTGGAGATTTGCAGAGGAAGGTATAAATAGGCAGGCCAGACCAAGGCTGGAGATAATGAGATTAACTCAGTCAGGGAGGGTGAGGCCTACTACCAGCAGTTGATCTGGAGGTATGAACACCAAGAGAGGAGAAACTGCTTTTGTATTTAGCCAGCCATTCACAGTCTTTGTTTAATCCTCAGCTCAGAGTGTCAAATTTGCAGATGAAATGCAGCTCAGCAGTTTTTCTATGCAGTCTGGTTTTAAAAATTTTTTTGCTGTAGGATAGCTACTTTTAAATCTGTTACTGTGTGTCCTGGGAGATTGAAGTGCTCTCCTACAGGCTTTTGTACGTTGCCATTTCTGATATCCGACTTGTGTGCATTTATTCTTTTCCTCAGGGACTGTCCAGTTTGTCCAATATATATAGCAGAGGGGCACTGCTGGCACATGATGGCATATATTACGTTGGTAGATGTGCAGCTGAATGAACCTGTGATGGTGTGACTGACCTGCTTAGGTCCTGTGATGGTGTTGCTGGTGTAGATATGTGGGCAGAGCTGGCACCGAGGTTTGTTGCATGGGTAGGTTCCTGAGTTAGAGTTACTGTGGTGTGGTGTATAGTTGCTGGTGAGAATTTGCTTCAGGTTGGCAGGTTGTCTGTGAGCAAGGACTGGCCTGCCTCCCAAGGCCTGTGAAAGTTGGGGACCATTGTCCAGGATGGGTTGTAAATCACTGATGATGTGCTGGAGGGGTTTTAGCTGAGGACTGTAGGTGATGGCCAGTGGTGTTCTATTGGTTTCTTTCTTGGGCTTGTCCTGTAGTAGGAGTCTTCTGGGTACACGTCTGGCTCTGTTGATCTGTTTCCTTACTTCCTTGGGCGGGTATTGTAGTTTCAAGAATGCTTGGTAAAGATCCTGTAGATGTTCGTCTCTGTCAGAGGGGTTGGAGCAAATGCGGTCGTATCTTAGTGCTTGGCTGTAGACAATGGATCATGTGGTGTGTCTGGGATGGAAGCTAGAGACATGAAGGTAGGCGTAGCGGTCAGTGGGTTTACAGTATAGGGTGGTGTTTATGCGGCCATCACGTATTTGCACCGGGGTGTCCAGGAAATGGATCTCCTGTGTAGACAGGTCCAGGCTGAGGTTGATGTTGGGGTGAAAGTTGTTGAAGTCCCAGTGGAATTCCTCCAGAGTCTCCGTCCCATGGGTCCAGATGATGAAGATGTTATCGATGTAGCATAGGAAGAGACGCGGTGTAAGTGGACAAGAGTTGAGGAAGTGCTGTTCCAGGTCAGCCATAAAATGTTGGCATACTGAGGGGCCATGCGGGTGTCCATAGCTGTGCCACTGATTTGGAGGTATATATTGTCACCAAATCTCAAATAGGTGTGTGTGAGGATAAATTTACAGAGCTCTGCCACCAGTTGTGCTGTGGCATCATCAGGGATACTGTTCTGGACAGCATTTACTCCATCTGTGTGTGGGATATTGGTGTAGAGAGCCTCTACACCCACGGCGGCTAGGATGGTGTTTTCTGGAAGATCACCAATGTTTTGCAGTTTTCTCAGGAAATCAGTGGTATCCCAGAGATAACTGGGAGTGCTGGTGGCATAGGGTCTGAGGAGAGAGTCCACATAACCAGACAGTCCTGCAGTGAGAGAGCCAATGCCTGAGATGATGGATTGTCCAGGATTTCCAGGTTTGTGGATCTTGGGTAGTAGATATGGTATGGGTAGAGGATGAGAGCTGAGAAAGCGTTGTTCCAGGTCAGCCATAGAAATGTTGGCATACTGTGGGGCCATGTGGGTGTCCATAGCAGTGCCACTGATTTGAAGGTATAAATTGTCCTCAAATCTGAAATAGTTGTAGATGAGGGCAAAGTCACAAAGCTCCACCACCATTTGTGCCTTGGTCTTATCAAGGATAATATTCCCAACAGCTTGAGGTCTATCTTCATGTGGGATATTGGCATAAAGGGCCTCTACATCCATGGTGGCCAGGATGGTGTTTTCAGGAAAGTCACCAAAGAATTATCATTTCCTAAGAAAGTTGGTGGTATTTCAAAGAAAGCTGGAAGTGCTGGAAGCATAGGGTCTGAGTAGAGAATCCACATATCCAGACAGTTCTGTGGTGAGAGTGCCAATACCTGAGATGATGGGGCATCCAGGATTCCCAGGTTTATGGATCTTGGATAGTAGGTAGAATAAACCTGGTTGGAGTTCTAGGGGTGTATCTGTGTAGATTTGTTCCTGTGTTTTTACAGGGAAGGTCTTGAGCAGATGCTGTAGTTTCTTTGTGTATTCGTCAGTGGGATCCTGAGACAGTGGCTTGTAGAATGTGGTATTGGAGAGTTGTCTGGCAGCCTCCTTTTGGTAGTCTGTCCTATTCATGATGACAATAGCACCTCCTTTGTCAGCTTCTTGGATGACAATGTCAGAGTTGTTCCTGACGCTGTTGATGGAGTTGCATTCTGCACGGCTGAGGTTATCGGGTAAGCGATGCCACTTTTCCACAATTTCTGCCTGTGCACGTTGGCGGAAGCATCCTATGTACAGGTCCAGTTTGTCATTTCAACCATCGGAGGAGTCCATGAAGAATTCTTTTTCTTGTACTGTAGGTGGGAGTGTACCTGTGGGTCAGTGCGCTGTTCAGTGTTGTGTTGTAAGTATTCCTTGAGTCAGAGAAGGCAAAAGTAGGCTTTCAGATCCCTGCAGAACTGTATCAAGTTCATGGAGGTGATGGGGCAAAAAAGGTGTCCCCGAGAAAGGGCAGATCCTTCTGCCAGGCTGAATGAGTAGTTGGATATATTGACAATATTGCTGGGTGAGTTAAGGGTACCACTATTGTAGCCCCATGTAAAAAGTAGGAGTTTAGATAGTTTACAGTCCTTTTCTTCTGTAGGGAAGAGAAATGTGCATTGTAAATCTCCTGTCTTGTTTTAGTAAAGCCCAGCCATGTGGAAGTTTGTGTGGAAGGTTGGTTTCTTATGAGAGTCTCCAAATTTGAGAGCTCTTTTTTTGATGTTTTCCTATTTGCTGTACAGGATGCTGATCAGGTGGTTTCTCACTTTCTCACACAGTGTCTGGCTCAATCTCTCACCATAATCTGTGTAGTATTTGTTGATTTAAGTGGGTTTTTCACTTCCATTCCTTTTGGTATGATGTCCGCCTGTTTGCCTTTGGAGAGGAAGATGATGTCTGTCTGTATCTGTGAAAGTTTTTTTCGTGAGGTTGATGGATTTCCACTCAATAGGGCTAAATGCAGTGACTTGCATGGTGACATGTATCAGAGAGGGAGCAGAGTTTGTATCTTCAAAAATAACAAGAAGTCCTGTGGCAGCTGATAAACGAACATAAGCTTTCATAGGCAGAGTCTGGGTGGGGGGTGTTCAGAGAAGGATTTAAAGTGGGAGCATCCGTCAAGGGGAGGGCCAGAGCTGACAAGGTCTATTCAGTCAGGGTGGATGTGGCCCATTATCGGCAATTAATGTGGAGTTGTGAACATCAAGAGAGGAGAAATCAAGTCAGTTCAGTCAGTGGGGATGTGGCCCATTATCTGTAGCTAATGTGGAGGTGTGAATATCAAGAGTGGAGAAACTGCTTTTGTAATGGGCCAACCACTCCCAGTCTCTGTTCAATCCTTGGTTGATGGATTCAAATTTGCAAATGAATTATGGCTCTGAAATTTCTCTTTGCAGTTTAATTTAGGTTGTCACACAGTCTATTTGTTTGTAATGGTTTCCTTTGCTGTATAGTAAAGGAACATAATAAGCTAAAAGTACATTAAAAATATATCCTATTAAATGACCACCAAAACCACCTCTTACTATTCATCTCATAATCACAGAGAGAAAGCTTGAAGTAGAATAGACGGTGAAATTCAGTGTCCCAACAGGCTGTACCTCTGGAAATGCTTCAATATGTCTTCTTGACACCTCCTTGGTAATAACACTAGTGGGGCAGAAAATAATTGATTTTTTGAGAGTATTACAGGCTTCTTGTATTTTAAGCTGTTCTTTTCTTAGCCTGCAAGTGGATACAGAGTGTTAATGATTTTGAGGGAAGTACTGGAGAGAAATTTACTTTCGCAAATTTTTTGCCTATGAACCAATTCACCCAGTCATGTAATGCACCCATATATCATTTCTCAGTTGACTAAAATCTCCAAATCCTGCCTGAATTAAAATGTTAGGGTGTTTTTTTGTCATTCTGGGCTCTTAGTGGTGTAAGAAAATTATTAGAAGATTAATGTAAGCTGTCATGACAGCAAAGTACACAGTAGAAGAAGTGGTCATATTCAAAACAGTTCATATTGTTTCAAATGATTTCATTTATGCCAATGCACACATATGAACATTTAAAGCCATACGTGGTTTGAGACACTTAGGCTGTGTCTACACTACAAAAATAACGTCAAAGTGGCCAGCAGAGAGTCTACACACATTTTCCCTTTCTTTGAAGTTAACATCAAAGTAGGAAGACCAACTTTAAAGTCCTTACTCCATTCCTGGGAATGGAGTAGTGCCCTCCTTCAAAGTTTACCTTCCAAGGTAGGGTGTGTGAAGATGCTCTTCGAAGTGGTACTTCAACGTAAGCGGCTTCAAAGTTATTTTTGTAATGTAGACAGAGCTTTAATGTTTTTGGGGATAGAACCAATCATTGCTGTCATAATATCAGAAAGACTGGTTATTAATAAGTTGAGCACCTATGAAAATGGCATATGTGATTTGTTGCTAATAATGCATTCAGGGGTCTAGTTAAAGCGTTTGGGAAATGTACCTTAGATTCAGTCTCTGCACCTTTGGACTGGCTGTGTCTCACGGCTGGTGTCACAAACGGGAACGTGTGGGCAGTCTTGCCTCATGAGCAACTCAAAAGTAAACAAGTCTAGTGCTCAGAGCAGGATTCAGAGGCCAGGAACAGCACTAAATGTTAGTCAAAGATCAGGAACCATGAGTCAGGAACTGAGCTAAGCTGAAGAAGACTGGGGCAGGATGAAAGCAAGACATGCACAGGGGAGATTCCAACTGCAGCCATGTGCATTAAGCAGCCGGTGATCAGATGTGGCTGGTGGGCTTAAGAGCAGACTTGCTGACTTCTTAGCAAGTTGGGCAGAGAAGTGGATCAGATGACCCTGTTCCAGCTCATCTGTGCTCATAGGCTCCATGGACACTGATGGTATGTCTACACAACAGCGTTATTTTGAAATAAGCAGAATAGCTATTTTGGAATTGCTCATTTCAAAATAATGCTGCTACACAGAAAGGCGTTGTGAACCAGCACTTAACTGTTTCTAAATACCGCGTCTGTGCACATAGAGCCTATTTCGAAACAGAGCCGTTGGATGCACTATGCCTTATTCCAAATAGGCTCCATTCCCGGTGGCTGCAGCACACTTTCAAAAGGTGATCTCCCAGAAGGCATCTTTCGAAAGATCAGGTTTCAAACGAGTGTGCATACACCAAAGAGCAGATCAGGTTTCAAACGAGTGTGCATACACCAAAGAGCAGATCAGGTTTCTGATCTGTTCTTTCAAAAGATCAAGGTGCTCTTCTGAAGGAGAGCATCCATACTGCAAGGGGTGCCCTTTCTAAAGAGCAAGCCAGGAAATACCACAGATGGGGTTGCATGGCTGATAAGCCCTTCCAGGCCCTGCAGCCAGCTGCTCCCTTAAAAGGTCCCTCCCAAACACCCCCACCTTGCACATGCCAAGAGCTGCTCTGCAAGACACAGCACCACAGACCCTGTGCCTGGAGCTAAGCCAGGATCCCACAGACACTCATGGATCCCCTTCAGCAGGGACACCACCAACATCTAAATCAGACTTCTTGCCATGATCAGGTTTCATGTTTGCCATTCTCTACCTCCCCCAGTGGCTGACCCCTCCTGCCTGCAGACCGTCACCACAAGGCACCATCCATGCCCCAGCCCCCATCACTCCTGGCTTTGTCTCCTCCCACCATGTTGCTGGCTTGAAGAGAAGTCACCGAGAGTTTTTTTTCCTATGCATTACAGTTTACAGGGATCACTCCATACCCAGCCTGCCATGCAGCTGGCAGAATTGAACCGTCCCCCTACCATGTGGCTGCTGGGCTCTGCAGACCGTGCTCCTGGATGTTGGCATGTCTAGCACTGGCGTTCTGGCTTTAAATGGCTTTTTTTCCCTGCATGCGATTGATGAAGAGCCACCAAGAAAGGTTTTTTTCCATGTATTACAGTTTACAGAGATTGCTCCCCACCCAGCCTGCCATGCAGCCAGCAGAACTGAACCCCCCCACCACAGCCACACATTCACAGATTAGAGTTTATATGGCTTTATTTTCAAACCACCACCTCTGCTTCTTAAACCAGCAAGATTTTACCATGTCTGCATGAAATGTTCTAGATAAGAAATAGCTTCTGTTCTCCAGAGGTTGATTAATTGTCATCCTTAAGAAGCCAGAAGTGTCCTTGAAAAAAAGAGTTGCAACGATTGTCAAACTGAGACTCATTCATTCTATGGGTAAGCGTTTTGTGTCAATTGTATTTAAATCTGGCCCTTCACTTTCTTCAGCAGGCTGATTCAATGGGGAAGACAAGGTTGCCATAATGAGGAGAAGGAAAAGATGCAAACGAAACCTTATCCTACAGCAGCTGGAGAAGGCTGATAGTAGAGCCATTGTTAACTGAAAGTTGACAGAGCAGTGGTTCCAGAGAGGTCTGCAGTCCCATGAAAGCATGCTCCAAAACAGGAAAGAGGACTCAGCACAACTGACAGCCTCTGCAGCTCAGGATGGCATGAAATTCTCCTCCTTGATTCACAAATGTTATGAAGAATGCAGCATGCTGCAAGGCCGTGGGGAAGTTGGTTTTGGAAAGGTCCAAACAGGTTAAAAATGCACCTAAATCTTGCTTTTAAATGGCTAAGGGCACATTCCACTGCCATTTTGCACTTTTGCAGTCTGTAGCTGAAGTTTTCCTGACTGTGATCCAGGGTACTGATGAATGACTTCCTGAGACAAGAGAGCAGAGGGTAAGCAGGGTCACCCACTATGACTGTGAGCATCTCCACGTCGCTAATCTTCTATTTTCTGGCCTGGGAAGAAAGACCCATCCAGGAGCTTTCTCTACAGACCTGAATTTCTAAAGATGCACTTGTGCATGTTTCTCAACCATCCCATGTTAGTGTCGGTGAAATGATCTTTGTGATCCAGCAATGTCTGCAACACCAAGGACCCTTCTGGTTTATGTATTCTGAGGCTGGGTGGTCCAGAGCCATGATGGGGATGTGTGTTCCATTTATTGCCGCACTGCAGTTAGAGAACCTCATGGCAGCAAAGCCATCCAATATGTGCTGGACATTTCCCAGGGTCAAGCTCTCAGGTACAATTGCATTTCCTCTGATCCAACTGACAGAGACCAAAAGCTACAAGAACTTTATCTTTGTCTGATTTGTCCTCCTTGCTTACTGTTTTTGGTTCTCTGTGCCTTAACTATTGAGTCTGTTCTGGTCTGGCTGTGATCTGAAGAAGTGGGTCTGTCCCACGAAAGCTCACCTAATAAACTATTTTGCTAGTCTTTAAAGTGCTACTTGACTGCTTTTTGCATGAGACGGTGACAGATTGCACTGGCTACCTGCATCACCATGGTCCCCACTGTGGATCTGCCCACCCCAAATGGATTTGCCACTGATCTGTAGCTGTTGGGCATTGCAAACTTCCACAGAGCGATTGCCACTCACTTGTGAACTGTCAATGCCAGTCTCATTCTGGTATCTCTGCACTTCAGGGTGTGGGACAGCAAATCACAAAGTTCCACGAAAGTGGCCTTATGCATGTGGGACTTCTGCACCCGCTGCTGGTCATCCCAGACCACCAAAACTATGTGGTCCCACCAGTGTGTGCTGGTTTCACATTTCCAGAAATGGTGCTCCACTATAAGCAGTGCATCGGTGAAGCCAGCATTTCTAAATGTCCAGTCCGTCAGTTTCATCAACCAGTGAATCCTCTTCCTCCAGATCCATCTTATCCTCCCACTACCTTTGTCTAAATAAATACTCCACAACACTTTAGGAAGTGGCCATAATGCACTGCAAAGCCCTCAATGAGCCATGCTACTGCCATGCAGTTGCATGAGCCAGGGCAAGTTTTGGAAAATGTCCAGAAAAAAATAACACTAAGTTATCCATTTGTTTGTTTGTTTGTTTTGGGGGGGTGCTTTGCATTCTGGGATGATGATGTCAGACACCCACAAGCACTTGCAGCGCATTTTTCCCATAAGCCACTGACACAAAAACCCAGAATGCAACAGGGAAAAAGGCACTGCAGGATAGGTGCCCACATTGCTCACAAAGTCAAATGTAGATAAGGCAATGGAGACACGGTAACTTGACTTTCTGAACATGTGTGGACACTGATCTTTGACTTTATAAAATCTAGCGTTAAAAGTTGACTTTATTAAATTCAATTTTATTTCATAGTGTAGACATAGCCAAAGTTTTGTATGTGTGGGATATTATTGACTGACAGTTAGTGCCCAAATTTCAAACCTGTGTACCTAATATTAGGCACCTTTTCTCCTCTCTTGCAATTTTTTTTCATCAGAATCTTCCAAATTCAAACCTATTTTCAGTATTTTGGCTTCTGAGTTGGCAGGATGCAATGAAACAGATTCCAGATGAAGAAGCTAGCAATAATGAGTTTTCAAGGTAAACTGAAACCAGTTTGGGACTAAATTAACACTCCTTTGCCGCCCTGTGGGACATGAGATTTCATTGCTGGTGACACTGAATGGAGAAAAGTGGCTGGGGGGGGGGCAGCTAATAATTAGTAGATAATGCAGTACTTGGGAGCCAGCTCAAACTAACTCAGTTACTGTGTTACACTAGTACAGACCCTTTTTTGTTAATCTGCCTAAGTACATTATTTTCCAGCACAGACAGGAGAATTTAAGGACTGAAAAAGCACAGGAGTGATAATGGGATTGTGTGTTCAAAAATGAAAAAGTTCCGCAGTACAATAATGTTGTAAAGGCAAACAGAAAGTGTACAGTTACAAGAACAGATGAGAGGCAGACAAATAACAGGATATGGCTGGTAGAATAAATAGAAGGAGACAAGTCTTAAGGAGTTTCCATGACTCATTGCCAGGCTACGGTAACCAAAACGGCACAGAGAAATTATTCAAAGGGAATGTAAGGAAAATGGATGCAGAAGAAATAAAAAGGAGGATAAATGCTTTGTAGGGCTGAGGAGACAGGGAAATGGATGAGCTGGAATGATGTCATGGAGAGATACCTTTCTTGGCCAGACATGTGGAAAATTGAGGCACATAGATTATAGTTCTGTTTATGATCCTTTGCCAGCAACTTCTTGTTTACAGCACTGAGGGTTAAGAAAAGATGACAGCTGTACCTTAATGTGACAGGAAACCTTATTTTGTAATAAGTCTTGTTGGTCTGGCAAGAGGTCTGGTCTGGTAGCAATGGATGCATGTAAAGGTTTTGAAAATCCAGTAGGCATGTAAAGAGAGCAGATTAGTTTCAGAAAACGAGATGAAATAAAATCTCCCTCTTCTTTTCCCACTCTGTGACACAGTAATGAGAGAGACCTCTGCTAGGGATCAGTACTCCATGCCACAAAAACACAAATTAAAATCAGCAACTAGGAAATCAGAATATTTTTAGAAAGGCGTTTGCGTTTATTCTCACCAGGAGCAAAAGCCAGAATGATCCTGAGGTACCGTAGCCAGGTAAGTGAAATAAACATCTGACTAAGTAGATGCCTTCATATTGCCATGGGGAGAGCTTGCAAATTAAAGAGTGAAAGGAATGAACAGATGAGGAAAAAGCATAGTAGATCCTGACAGAACTCAAGGCACAGTGTGTATCTTTAGAAAAGGGCTGTAAAGGATATACACAGGAGAAATAGTCGCAGCATTTCAGGACTCATCAGCAATGTGAGATGAGATTATTCTGGAAGTCAGATGAGGACAGAAGAAAACATTACCCTTGTTAATTTTAGAAGCATGGGATTACTGTGTGCTTTGCAGTAAAGAATAATTATTTAATGGGCATTCAAATGCTTTTGGTAAGTCATTGTCAATTATATTTACATTTTACTCCCAGGCCCAAATTCAGTATTAGAGAGTAACCAGGTAAAACTTCCACTGAAGTCAGTAGCAGTTGTGTGCTTATTCCAGGACTGTTTTCAGCTCTGGGGTTTAACTAAGGGCTGGATTGAGCCCTTAGTTCACCTGGCTACCAAAGTGAGGCCTTCCCAGCCATCTTGTGCAGCTCTCTAGGTCTGGATTCAGTGGAATGCACAGGCTCTGCTCAGGATAGCCCCTACTCAGCCAGTCTCCTTCTCCCACAAACAAATATGAAGAAAGAAGGTGGGAGCAGGAAAAGATGGATTGGTGCAAGAAAATAACTTGCCAGTCCCAGACTCTCCCTTTGTGTTAGTCCCCAGCTGATCTCACTCACCCCACTCTGAGCCCCTTCCATGTTGCAGCCTAATGGCTGGTGCCTAGAATTCTTCGGTGGGCAGAGCAGTATATTTTAAAGCACAGGAGCATAAGGCCCACAGAAAACACAATGAGCCTGTGTGCATTGTGTGTGCTACAGTTACAGCTTTCTCTGTCCATTTCTCTCAAAGCTTCACTATTTATGTTTATGACGTACATGTAGGTTGTCAGTCACCCATCACATTAGTGCTTAATATTCATTACTACTGTTGCATCCAGGGATGCCTATCAGGCCTAAGGCTGGAGTATTACTGCTCTGTCTAGATTCTTATATGCCCTCCATACACATAATATCTGAATAGCTACATAAGCATTTATTTTCTCTCCAATCATCTCCAACTTTACAGCACAGTGACGTTACTATCGTATCTTTGTGAGGAACTTCAGTCCATGGCAAACAGACATCTCCATTACATGGGTATCAAACACAAGTATCCGATATGATGGGCACAGTGAAAACCTAACAGTGACTATGGTGTTCTCAGTCATAATGTTTTTGGGACTAGTCTCAACTATTATAAGTTGGTGTAGCCCCCTTAAAACACCAGTTGTGAATTTGGCCGTTTTTCTATATGTACCATACAGAATCCACTCTATTCTTGGGCATAAAATAAACTAATGAAATTTGTACTTTAAGAGAGCAGCTCCCAGTTTTGTCTTATTTATAACAGTTATAGATAGTATAATCGTAATATAGGTCAAACTAATAGTTCCAAAGTTAATGGACATGCCAGAATGTTCCAGGACCTTTAAAATTCTGGTGCTTTACTAAAGAGTTGATAAACTTTATAAGGATGTGGCTAATTATTAATCTATGTGTTTGTTTATATTTTTGTTGAATATTCTGCACTTTAAAATTTCTATCACATAAAAATGTTAAAGATTTGCATTATTTTCGTTTAGTATGAAAACGTTATTATATAAGTACAAGGACTGCAAAACTATAAAGTTCTCATTTAAAGAACTCAATTTTTCTTGTCATTTCTAGCTGCTAGTGGGTCTTATTTATGACTTTAATATAAATGCATTCCTCTGTGCATTTATCACTGTAATCTTGATGAAACTTTTGTTTTAAGCCATAAGAAAGCCCTGTCTGTTGAGGAATTATTTTGTATTGGAGTTTTGTATCTTGATTTAAAAAATATTAAATTACTATTGTACCTTTATATTGTCTCGAACTTTGCACTCCATACCGATAATGATGGAATTCATATACTATTCAATTTACACAATTTCCTGGCTTTGTGAACTTGCCCAGCTCCAATATAGGGCCAGCCTATCAGGATGTCTGTCCTGGACACTAACCTTTGAGGATGACAAATCTTTGTGAATCCCTATTTTTGGTTCATGGTGCAACAATTTTGCTTGACAACATTTTTAAGTATTTTTGGGGGAAGTGAAGCCTAAAACCGTTTCTGCCCTGAGCAGCAAGGCTGGCCCTGCTCCCATTTGGCAAACATTTGTGTACATATTTAATTTTACACACATTTTGTAATCCCAGTGAAGACAAAGAGTGAAATCCTGGCCTCATTGGGCTGAGTCTACACTACAGTCCTGTTTCAAAAGACCGTTTTTCGAAAGAGAACATCTTTCGAAACAGAGCGTCCACACGCACCAGCGGGGACGGAAGGTTTGGTCCATTCTTTCGAAAGGCTTCCAGCACAATTTCAAAAGACAGCGTCTACACGTGCCAGGGCGCTCTTTCGAAAGAGCAGGGGCAGGAAGCGCCACAGGCAGGGTCCCATAGCGGATGAGCCCTTCCAGGGCTGCCGCCCACCATCCCCTTAAAGGCCCCACCCTCCTGCCATACTTCAGCCTGCACATGCTGAGGGCCAGCAACCCTGTCCCCCGGCAGAGCAAAAGCGAGAGAGAGAGAGAGAGAGAGACAAACATTGGAGGTGACATCCCGGGTCCCCATGAACCCCGAGCAGCACCCCCTCATCCATCGCAGCCACGGCCAGCACCCTGGCCATGGTCCTGGCTGCCGTGCTGCAGCATCTCCGGGTGGCTAGCACGATAGCCACCCTCCTGGATGCCATCCTCAGGGTGCAACATCCGCAGCCGGTTCCCCAGGTCATCTGCCACCTGTGGAGCTTCCCCACACGCAGCAACTGGTGGGACTGGCTGGTGCTGTAGGACTGGGGCAATGACCGGTGGCTACAGAACTTCAGAATGACCAAGGGGACATTCCTGGGGCTGTGCCACTGGCTCACGCCAGTCCTCCAGCACGGGGACACACGCCTGAAGCCGGCACTCCCCCTGTACAAAAGGGAGTGGCCTGCGATGGAGCGGCAGCAGGGGCCAGGTGGCCAACCCCAGCCTGGGTGAGGGCATCCAGGTTGAACGCCACCCAGTCGCATGCCTCCCGCTCCATGGCAAGCCATTCCCGCATGACACCCTTCAGCTCCCTCAGGGCGGCCATGTGGGCCATGTCCCCTGCCTCCTCCTCCCCGGCCTGGTGGCACCGGCAGAGGGACCAGCAGTGGCCTCGTGCTGTCCCCATCCGGGGCCTGGGCTCCTCCCCCTTGCCCTCTGTGGTAGGGCTCCCCAGGTCCATTGTGGGATTGGTCCAGCTACTGGCCGCTGGAGCTGTGGAGACATAAGGGGAGAGGAACTGGCCATTAGTCCCAGTGAGGGACCCCCTGAAACCCCAGCCACCCCATCCCTGCAGTCCTGCAGAGACTGCATCCAGGGTTCCCCGTCTGGGTTGCGGGAGGGTTGACTCTCCCTGCCCCCCTTAGTCCCTCCGTGGCCTGGCAGCTTGTTGTACTGTCTGGGCCGCATGGTGCTGAGTGCCACTCGTCGGCCCTGTGAGGCCGGGGCAGTGGGGCCATCTGGCCCGCCCATTCTGTGGGGCTGATGTCCCCATGGGTGGGCTGCAGCTACCCCAGGTAGGATTGCACAACCCCCTCCCCTGGCCCTGCGGCCGCCCGCATGCATGGTACATACCTGTGGGTCCCTCCAGGAGATCAGGCGAGGCGTGATCCGAGAGGGCCAGGCTGGCCCCCTCGCTCAAGTCCTTGTCATCGCTGGCGTCTGAAATCCGTTGTGGCCGCCTGCAGGTGGCTGGAGGTCTGGGGCAGTTCTCCCCCTAGATCCCCATCCCCTCCAGGTCCATCGGGGGGTCTACCATGTCAAGGAACAAGGCCAGGGGTCCCACCTTCTTGGGCCCAAGGAGGCGGTCAAGATCTTTAAAATAGGGGCAGCTGGTGGGTGCTACCCCTGACCACCCAGCCATGGCCTGAGCCCAAGAATAGGCCTGCTGGAGCTCCTTCACCTCACCTGATTCGGGGTCCAGGTGGGATGCCCCTGGCTGGTGAGGCCCTTGGTGAGGTGCTCGAACGCGGCTTCATTTTGGCACCAGACCCCTGCCTGCTGCAGGACTTCCTCATCTGCCCAGAGGGAGAGGAGGTCCTGCAGCTTGGTGTCAGTCCAGGAGGGGGCCTGGCGCTTGTGGTGCTGGCTCCCCTCCTGGAAGGGCTGCCCGGTGTCCTTGTGTGGCCCCTGGGGTGGGCGGGGGTTGGGGCGATGGCCAAGGTGCCAGGGAGGCCAGAAGGTGGGCTGGAGTGTCGCCCTTGCTGGACGGCTGGGAGCAGTATGGGCTCCCTGCTGCCTGCATTCTTTCAGCTTCCTGCCTGAGGGCTTCTGGGAGACTGCGTCCTAAGACACAGCTGGACACTGGAGCTTAGAGCTCTGCTTGTGCTGGGAGCGGCGCCGCCACCTGCCAGCTGATTGCAGCCATGGAGGACCAGCGCCTTCAAAAGAGCGGGCCGCAGAGCATCCACACTTGCTCTCTTTCGAAATTATCTTTCGAAAGTGGGCGTTTTTCCCATCCCAGGAATGGAAGACTGACTTCAAAAGAATGGGGGCGTTCTTTCGTAATTAATGTCGAAAGAGCGCTGTGTCAGTGTAGACGCTCCCCGGCTTCTTTCAATCCTAATCTCGAATGTACTTGCTACGGTAGACGCACCCTTGAAGTTGGTGGCAAAACTTGACTTTAACAGGGCAAAGATCTCATCCAAAGGGCATGCTGTATAACCCAAGACAAAAAAATCATAAGCGTAGATATTGGGAACATTTTGAATATCTATAATCAGGGCTTTTTTTTTCCAGCGGAATGCAGCAGAACACAGTTCCACCACCTTTTTCCCAGCACAATTTTTAAATGGCGTCACTGCTGCCACTCTGCCTGCAGAGGAAAGAGCAGGGCTGGATTCAATTGATTTAGCAGCCAGCTAGACTATTAAACCAATAAAATTGACTCCTGCTCTTCCAGCACACAGGTCAGGGAGCTGCTTCTGTGGTTGTACGAGAGGGAAGCCGCACAGCCAGCAAAGCAGCAGGAGCACGTGGAGCTCATTTTGAAATGTAAGTCCTGGGTTGGTGGGGGGACAGTTGGGAAGGTTAAGCCTGTTGGTGGGTTGGGGCCATGGGCGGGGGGTGGGGGGTGAAGCCTGGTGTGGGTTAGGGCTGCAGTGGGTGGGTGGGGGGCAAGGGTTGAGTTGAGCCAGGGAAAGTGGCTATGCAGGGGGTTGAGCTGGAGGACCAGGGCTGGGGTGGGGGGTTGAGCCGTGCCCATGTGGCCATGCAGGGGTTGAACCGGGGGAGGGGGAATGGGGAGTTGAGGTGGGGCTGTGCAGGCAGGTCGAGGAGGGGTGGGGCAATAGTGGGGGCAGTCTGTGGCTGTGGAGGGGTTGAGCTGCGGGCGTGGTTTGAAGCTTGAGTTCCGGCACCTTTCTGTGTAGAAAAAAAGCACTGTCTACAGTAAACTCTCATATCCGGCACTCTATCATCCAGAACTTTCCAATAACTGGCACATTAACCATAAGGCAATTTTAGTTACATATTCCATATGTACCGTGTAGTGAAAGTAAATACTAACAAGTACAGCAAATACAGCACAGCTGGGTCTACGCAACGTTCGAATTCTAGCCTTTCGAAAGAGTGCGGCTACACATAAAAAGCAGATCGAAACCTCACTCTGTTCTTTCAAAACATCACTCCGCTCTTTCAAAAGGGGGTGTCCACACAGCTCAGCTCCAGGTGCTCTTTCAAAAGACTGGAGCAAGACATGGTGTGGAAGGGGGTCACATGACAGACAAGCCCTTCTGGGGCCAGCAGCCAGCTGCTTCCTTAAAAGTCCCCTCCCCAACACCCCCAGTCTTCACGAGATGAGGCCTGCCAAGCTGCTATAAGCCCAAGCAGAGCCTGGTGTGCAGCTAAATGGAGTCCCAGCACCAGCCCTTGGCTTTGGACGATGACCTCTTGGACACCGTGCTCCAGATGCTGTGCACAGTTGTCATGGCTACACCCCACCTCCTTGTGTGGCCGAGCTGCCCCCCTGGGGCTGTGGATTCCCCCCAGCCTGGATCCCATGCCCCACCAGCTGGCCTGATGCCTCTGGAGCCACCCCAGTAGCTCGAACTGGTGGGAGTGGCTGGGGTAGGGGCAGTGGGATGATGCCAGATGGCTGTGGAACTCCTCATAAGCAGGGACACCTTTCAGGAGCTCTGCCACTGGCTCGTCTCCACATGCAGGCACCAGGACACCACCATGCAGCCCGCTCTCCCCCTTGAGAAGTGGGTCACCATTGCTATATAGAAGCTGGCCACCCCAGACAGCTACCACTCAATGGGGCACCAGTTCAGGGTGAGCAAGGCCACCGTCAGGGCTGTCCTCATGGAGGTAAGCCAGACCCAGGTCACACACCAACCACAGGGACGGTGGAGGGAGCTCCTGGGCAAGGGGAACCCTTGTCAGCAGGGGGCCAGGAGGATGCAGGAGGTTCAGGGGCTGGAAGGAGGCAAGGGGTTCAGGGGCTGGGAGGGGGTAGGAGATACAGGGGCCTGGGTGTGGGTGCCAGGAGGGTGCAAGGGGTTCAGGGGCTGGGAGGGGGTAGGAGATACAGGGGCCTGGGTGTGGGCCCAACAAGCCCTCATGAGAGCACATGTCCTCTACCCCTGCACAATCAACACAATGCTGCTCTACAGAGTCACCCGTGTGAGGGATCTGCATGCAGCCATTGGGGGATTCACTGCACTCCGCCTCCTGAACTGCTTCAGTGCCCTGGATAGGCCGCACATTCCCATCTGCATCCCCAGCTCACTGTGCCAGCCACTACATCACCAGAAAGGGCTACGACTCCATGGTCCTCCAGGCCCTGGTGGATCCCAAAGGCCAGGTCATGGATATCTACATGGGCTGGGTGGGCTGGACACATGACACATGTGTTCCAGAATTCTGGCCTCTGCCAATGCATGAAGGCTGGGAACTTCATCCCCCCGGTGGAAACTTCCAGTCAGGGATGTCACCATGCCACCCTGCATGGTGGTGGACACCACCTATCCCCTGCAGCTGTGGCTAATGTGGCCCTCAGCCCCGCTCAGGAGGCATTTAACACCCACCCCAACCAAGCCCACAACATCATAGAGCGAGACTTTGGGCACCTGAAGGGGTAGTGGCGGTGCCTCCTCTCACACCAGGAGGTCAGGGTGCAGAACGTCCCGCAGGTGATGGGCAACTGCTGCACCCTCCACATCATGGAGGGCAAGGGAGACACCTTTGTGCAGGGGTGGGCAGCCAACTCTGGTCCTGGCTATAAGCAGCTGGCCACTGCCCCAGTCACCAGGCCCACCAGGATGGGGTCCGCATCACAGAGGCCCTCCATAAGAGCTTCGCTCACAGGCCCCACTGGTTCCCACCTACAGCCATCCCTCACTATCCCCTCCACACATCAACCCCCACCATCCCACCGCCAAGAACACGGGGCACAAGAATGCTTGAAAAATGAAACTTTAAGCTATTATTTTACAACTATTAGACATTTAACACAAAAACTATGTACAATGGGGAGGGTGCAACCTATGTCCATGGGGGGAGCTGGGAGGAACCTGAACCTGAAGTGGGATGGGGGGATCACTCAGGGACAGGGGTTGAAGACCGAGAGCCCATTGGCCCCAGGATCTCCTCCCTCCCCGGGTTCAGAGTCTGCAGTGGGGCTAAGATGGGGCGGGAAGTAAGGGCAGGTAGGGCCATGGGAGGGCTTCAGTGGGGTCAGGCTTGGTGGTGGGGGGCTCAGTGGGAGTGTTGCAGGGGGAGTGTTAGCCATATGCTCCTGCAGGATGCCGCTAATGTCCTCCAGGTTGGACATTAGCCTGGCCCAGACCAACTTCTGCCAAGCTATGTCGGCCTCCTCCAGCCAAAGGCATTGCTCTGCCACCTTGGTCTAGCAGCAGCTGTCAGTATAGTCCCCTGACTGCCCCGAGGTGCTGCTGGGGTGGTTCCTGGACCCACTTTGCCACCTCTGGGAGTGCTCTCTGGGACAATGGAGGCCACAGGATTCTCCTGGTCCTTGGATGGTGGAGCTGTGTGAAGAGAAAAACAGTGTTTCAGTCCCTAATCACGGCCCTTGAGACTGTGCCCCTGGTGGCAACACTCCCCCTGGGGGCAACACTTCCTGTCCAAAGGCAAGGTCTATCATGGGCACGTAGCGGTTCCATGTGGGACAGTCCCCGGGTGTGGTCTGGCCTGACCTACCTCTCACTTTGCATGCAGCTCATGGCGCTGTCCATGGGAGTGGGTGCTGGGTGTCACCAGTGGTTGTCATGGGGTGGTGGGGGCCAGGCCTGGCCAGGATGTGGCTGGGCCGGGCTCACTAGGCATGTGCATGGCCCGCTGGCAGCTGTGTTGCTCCCTCCCTCCAAGCCGGGGAGCACATCCCCTTGGGACTTACCAGAGGGTCTCTTGCCAAAGTCAGGTGATGCCCAGATCCCGTTCACCCAGCTGGACGACTGGGAGGGCAAGTTGATCACAAGGTCCTCCTCATCATTCACCCACTCCACAGTGGGGTCTGGCTGCTGCCTGCCTGCTCCTGGCTCCTCATGTTCCTCTGGCTGCAGCTCATCCCCAGCTTTGTCCAGGGTGGCTTGTGGTGGCGAGCTGTCCCAGAGCCCCAGGATGGACTGGAGCCCCTGGTGGTAGGGCCAGGTGTAGGGACCTGCCCCTGAGTGTCCGGCCTCATCTTGGGCCTGGGCATAGCCATGCCCCAGCTCCTTAACCTTACACCAAACTTGGTCTGGAGTGTACTTGGGGTGTCCCCAGGTGCTGAGTCCACCGGCCAGTTAGGCAAAGGCTGCGGCTTTGCAGCGCTTCACTCCCACCTCCCTCCACACCTTCTGCTCCTTCCACAGGCCAAGGAGGTCTCTCAATTCTGGCTTTATCCAGGAGGGAGCCCTTTTTTATTCTCAGATGCAGGCTCTTGGGAGCCTGGTGAGGGCTCTGAGAGGGGGCCCTGGGCCTTCTGTGGTGGTTGGCTGCTAGCCATAATTCTTTTTTCATTTTGGGGTGGATGAGAGGGACCACTGAGCTTGTGGCTGTGGTGCTAGCATGGTCTCAACTTCTTGCCATGGGGTTTCTGGGTCCTTACAGCTTTCAAGGTTGACCAGATGCAGAGATCATAGAGCACTGCTGCTGTGGGTCAGGGTGTCACCATGCTCCAGCTGGCCAGCACCATGGAGGACTTTGAAAGGGAGTTTCAAAAGGGGATGCTCTTCCTAATACAGGATTGGGGTAGGGATTTTGAATTCTGCATTATGTTCCTCCGATTTCCTTTCAAAAGAATGCATTGTACATGTAGACACTCCCTGCTTTCTTTCAAAAGAGAGATGGATAGTTCAAAATTATTTGCATGTGTAGACCTAGCTTATAAGTTTACAGTATACAGTACTACTGTTACTGGTAAATAAAGTATTCTCCTTACATTTTTGTTGGTTTTTTAATATTTAATCTTGTTTTTCTTTAGTGTTCTGTATGACTAGATATATCTCTTTATTGTCCAGAATATTTGACTATCCAGTGACCTCCTGGTCCAGGAGCTGCCAGATATGAAAGAGTTTACTCTGTTTTAATATTGGGAATGGTTGTAACACTATTTCACAGAATCACAGAATCATGGGGCTGGAACGTACCTCAGGAGGTCACTTAGTCCAGCCCCCTGCTTCAAGCAGGATCAACCTCCACTAAGTCATTCCAGCCACGATCTTGTCAAGCCAGGACTTAAAAACCTCCAGGGAAGGAGAATCCATCACCTCTGTAGGCAACGCATTCCAATGCTTCACCATCCTCCTGGTGAAGTAGTTTTTCCTAATATCTAATCTACACCTTTCCCTCTTCAACTTTAGATCATAACTCCTTGTTCTGCCATCTGACACCACTGAGAACAGTTTCTCACCCTCCTTTTTTGAGCTCCCCTTCAGGAAGTTGAAGGGTGCTATTAAATCACCCCTAAGTCTTCTCTTCTGAAAACTAAACAAGCCCAAATCCCTCAGCCTATCCTCATAGGTCTTGTGCTCCAGGCCCTTAATAATTTTTGTTGCTCTCCGCTGAACCTACTCCAGCACATCCACATCCTTTTTATACTGGGGGGGCCCAAAACTGGACACAATATTCCAGATGTGCCTCACCAGTGCCAAATAGAGGGGAACAGCCACTTCTCTAGATATGCTTGAAATGCTCCTCCTAATGCACCCTATTATGTCGTTAGCCTTCTTGGCTACAAGGGCACAGTGTTTACTCTTATCCAGCCTTTCATCCACCCTAACCACTCAGTCCCTTTCCATCGTACTGCTACTGAGCCAGTCAGTCCCCAGCCTATAACAATGCTTGGGATTCTTCCGCCCCAGGTGCAGGACTCTACACTACTCCTTGTTGAACCACGTCAGATTTCTGTCGGCCCAATCCTCCAATTTATCCAAGTCACTGTGGATTCTCTCTCTACTCTCCAACGTATCTACCTCTCCCCCTAGTTTTGTGTCATCCACAAACTTGCTGAGGATGCAATCCAGTCCCTCATTCAGGTCATCAAAAAGACATTTAACAACGCCAGCCCCAGAACTGAGCCTTGCAGCACACCACTAGAAACTGACCACCATCCAGATATCGAGCCATTGAGCACTACCTGTTGGGCCCGACCATCTAGCCAGCTTTCTATCCATTTTATAGTCTAAGGATCCAATCCATATTTCTTTAACTTATGGACAAGAATGTTGTGGGAGACTGTATCAAAAGCATTGCTGAAGTCAAGGTATATCACAGCCACTGACTCCCCCATGTCCACAGAGTCTGTTACCTCATCATAGAAGCTCATCAGATTGGTCAGGCAGGACTTGCCCCTGGTGAATCCATGTTGGCTACTTTTGATCACTTTCCCCTCTTCCAAGTGCTTCAAAATGGATTCCTTGAGGATTTTCTCCATTATTTTCCCAGGGATTGAGGTAAGACTGACCAGTCTATAGTTCCCTGGATTGTCCTTCTTCCCTTTTTTAAAGATGGGCACACATTTGCCTTTTTCCAGTCATCCAGGATCTATCCTGATCTCGAAGAGTCTTCAAAGACAATGGCCAAAATGGCCATTTATCCTATCATCACTACTACCAGATATAATTTGAAATAAAGCTATTCTGATCTCTGTAACTGGTTATCAAGTCCTTCATTTGAACTAACAATATGCCAATGGTAAAACAAGCCATGCTTTGAAATTAAGACGATTTAGTTCTGCTTGTTTGGGTAGAATTACTTCCTCTTCGCCATCATCGCTGAGTATTCACCTGTTCTTTTAAAGCGGTTGGTGATCATCAGAGTTTTTGATGCAGACGGACTTGGTGTTTATCTGACCGATTTCTGTTTCCCTAAACAGGTTGCATCTGGAAGGCCCTGGTGGTAATTCAGTGACATTTTCTGCCCCACCACAGGTATCTGACAAGTTTCCTGATAGAGCTGTGGGAGGAAGAGGAAGAGGAGCACTGCAGCTGGGCACACTCACACTGGTAGACATTGCTTTGTACAATTGGCATAGCTACCGATCCTTGCTATCTGCACCTCTGCGTCTGACACAATCACAAGCACAGACCATTGGGACCACAGCTCACAGACCTGGAAAGACCCACAGTAAGTCCAGAATTTTCTCATGAAGAAACCCCCTTGTCTGGAGCTTTGTGAGTTGCTTGCCTCCATCTTACAGTGTAAAGAGACACAACTGAGGCCAATCTTGCTGATCCAGAAGTGAGTTACTATAACCATCTGGAAACTAACCACCCCAGCTTGCTACAGGTCCATTGGCAAGCAGTGAACCTACCAACTTTTTTGCAGGGTCGAGGAGTTCTTAGGAGGGGTATGGACTTGCTGTGCCATGCAGTGTAATTCTGAATGACAGGCTGATTAATGAATGTGGGTGTTGAGGGGGGCCAGTATAGCTTTACAGATGTAATGTACTGAAATGTGCATTGCTGTACCTGGCTAATCAGAGGAATGCCATAAGGCTTAATTGCTCCTGAACAAGTGTTTAGCTTTATTATCACAAATCATGATTGTTTGATGGGATGTAGTAATAGCAATAAACTTTCTTGAAAACATAATATGATTTATTTGCATCAGGTCTTAAATGGCACATGAGTCACACGTTCTTTGGCTGGCTACCTGCATTACAAACCGCAGAGCCTCAGAAGTGGGTGGGAACAAGCCGGGCACCATGCAGCTGAGAATGCTGTCATGAAGCATGGGTGGATCTGTTCTCAGTGCAGTCCTAGAACCCAGTCAAAGTTGCCATAAAGAAGGTAAGTCATTGGCGTGTTGCTTAAGCTGCAGTTCTGATCTCTGGTCTTTCTGGTAAGTGATCTTCAGCCTCTTAATACACCTCTTCCATTGAGTACTATCAGGAAAAGCTGCAGAACAGCCCTTTTTATTTATTTTAATGTAATGTTATTTATTTTATTTTATTTTGCTATCTGCTGGCACGTGGCCATTCGTAATGTTTTTCTTCAAGTTTGTAGTTGTACTAGCCTCACACCAGAGAGTCACTAAAATCTGGCTGTACTCTCATGACCAGGAAGCAGTTTGCTTTGCAAAAGTTTTGTTTACATCTGTCTCCATTGCAAACCCAGGAGGTTCTCCAATAATGTACTTACTGCTCAGTGGCCAAAAGAGAATGGCTTATTGCTGACATGAGCTGCCCCTGTTTGCCTAGGTGGGGAGTGGCTTCCCTTTTCAAAAGTGGACTGCAGATTTCTGGGACAGGGAAGATTAAGAAAATTGCCCCATGGAATTGTGGGATATTTCTAGAATTGTACTGGCACGTGACTCAAGCAGATCTGTGTCTACATTGCAAAGCAATAGTACTAGCTTGATTCACGCTCAGGTTCATTCTCAGACCCTGTAGGGTCCTGGGACACTTAGTCTGACCACCCCACCGCATCTTGAGACCATTGCTCCTTGTTCTGTCACCTGTCACCACTGAGAACAGCCTCTCTCCCTCCTCTTTGGAACCCACTTTCAGATAGCTGATGGCTGCTATCATGTCCCTGCCTTACTCTTCCTACTAATGCACCCCAGTATGCCATTAGCCTTCTTGGAAACAAGGATACACTGTAGGCTCATATCCACCTTCTCGTTAACTGTATCCCCAAGTCCTTTTATACAAAACTGCTGCATAGCCAGTCAGTTCCCAGTCTGTACCCATGCATGGGATTCCTCCATCCCCCTAGTTCAACAAGTTTGCTGAGTGTACAATTCATCCCCTCATCCAGGTCATTAATAAAGATGATGAACAAAACTTGCCCCAGAAGTGACTCATGGGCACCCCACTTGATACTGGCCACCACCAAGTCATAGAGACATTGATCACTGACAGTTTACATTGATCACTGTTGACCCTGACAGTTTAGCCAGCGGTCTATTCACCTTACAGTCCATTTATCCAAGTTATACCTCTTTAATGTGCTGGCAAGGATACTGTGGGAGACCATATCAAAAGCTTTGCTAAAGTTAAGGTAGATTACGTCACCACCTACTCCATATCCACAAAGCCAGTCTAAACTTTCTGAAGTTTTGAAATTTCAGTGATAGTTTTCGCTGAAACAATTTTGACGAAACAAAGAAGGAAAGAATCACAGAGAAACTTTCATAAAATAATTTTATTTTAAGTAAAGAAGGAATAGACTTCTCTTCTTGAAATTATTGGTATTAATTCCCCCTCTTATTGTGCAGCATTTAGGGTAAGAGCTGTGATGATTACATGAAACCCGGGCAATCTAACTTAGAAGAAGGTAACAGAGAGGTAGCTGCATTAGTCTGTATTCTAACAAAACAAAACAGCAGAAATGTAGCACTTTTAAGACTAACAAAATGATTTATTCAGTGATAAGCTTTCGTGGGACAGACCCATCTGATGAAGTGGATCTGCCCCACGAAAGCCCATCACCAAATAAATCATTGTTAGTTTTTAAAGTGCTACATTTCTGCTGTTTTGTTTTGTTGAAAGTAGGTGTTAGAATAGTTTTTCCTTGCCAAGAAGCTCACAGCCTTTAACAGATTAGATGTGTCTGAGTTATGCAGCTTCCAGCAACTCCAGCAATCAAGATACCATCTATGTAAAACCAGATTTTCACCCCCAAGAAATTTAAGAGATAAAAAACTGCTCTCTCCACCATGGTAAATTCACTGGGAGGAATGAACAGGCCAAATACCTTCTCTAGATAACTGCTCCCTTTTTCAGGAAAACCAAGGACATTTTCTTTAAAAATCACCCACACAGAATTATATTTGTACAAGTCTCCTGAATGATCAATTTTATAACTAAATTAGCAGCACATGAAGATTTCTGCCACAAGAAATTATTCAGTAAAACAAGCCCTACAGACTTAGCCTTTTCTTGTCCACATGCTGGCTTTCATTTTCTGCAAAGGAGTGAGTGACTTGCTTGCTTTCAGTCACTGCTGGCTGTAGGTTATGGTATGCCCCAGCTCTGATGTTTGTTTTTAACTCATGGCAGGGCCCTCCATCTCTGGGAAGGGAGCAGCTGGGAGTGCCAGGAGTTTCAGGTCATTGAAATCTACTAGTTAAGTCAGCATGGCATTTTACTATGCTTCCTGTCTTTCCTACACAGTGGAATAGTTTGGTCTTGTATCCTCAATAACGACCCTTTAAAAAACTGTTAAGTTTCTTGAGGTCATTTTTCGCTCAGACTTACTTTCCACCTACCAATTTGCTGAACTTGCTAAAGTCTGCCTTCTTGTAGTTGATTGTTTTGCTGTGTTACCTTAGTATAATGAATTTTATTTCATAATCACTTTTCACTTGAGCTGCCTTCCATCTTCAGCTTTCCAATCATTTCCTCCCTATTTGTCAGAATCAAATTAGGTACATTCTTGAAAGATAGGTCCATCAGTGTCTACTAGCCGGGATAGTCACAGATGCAACCCCATTGTCTGAATGTCTCTGCCCTCCCTGATTTCCAGAAGCAGGGAGTGGAGTTCAAGGGATGGATCACTTGAGTATTGTCCCACTCTGTTCATACCCTATGAAGCACTAGGCACTTGTCACTCTTGGTAGACAGGACGTGGGGCTGGATGCACAATAGGTCTGACCCAGTATGGCAGTTCTTATATTCTGAAAACCTCCTTTCTTCTAGTTGTTTTATTCATCTTATGCAATGTTCATATCTCTGTCCCTCTATTATTTTCCTAACAGGTGTTTTGGTAGTTTGGTAGTTGAAGTCTGTATCGCCACCAAGCCTTGTGTTTTGTATGATTTTGTAAACTGCTTTAAAAAAGCCTCATCCACCTTGTTAGGTATTCTGGGGTGGACCCCTCCTATGACATCACCCTTGTTTTTTACTTCTTTTATCCTTACCCATAGACTTTGAACAAATCTCCCTGTCCCTTCTATCTGACCCTAGGTTCAAGTGTATACATCTTTAATATACAAGTCAACACCTCCTCTCTTTTTTCCTGCCTGTTCTTCCTGAACAAGATGTACCCTTCTATACCAATGTTCCAGACATGAGAATTATCTCACCACATCTCTGAGATGCCAATTATGTCACAAGTGTGATTCTTCACTAGTATTTCTAGTTCTTCCTGTTTATTCCTCTTAGTACTTACATCACTATAAAGATGTCTTAACTATTCATTAGATTTCCCCTCTATATTCCCTCTCGCCTCTCCTTTCGTCTCAGTATTGCAGATTATTGTTGATCAGTAAGACACTGCTTCTCATTACAGTTTTATGGATGTGAAATGAGGGTCAACTGAGTTATGTCAGTTAGGCTAGCCCCCAGTACAAGAAGTGCTAGGCTAGAGGAAGAAGTTATTAATGAACTTACCTATCACCGCTCAAGGAGGCTTAATGACTGGAATATTGATATTGAAGGGTACATCACATTCAGAAAGGACAAGCAGGAAAAAAGCGAGGAAGTGTCGCTTTGTATATCAAAGAGATATGCACTTGGACCAAAGTTGAAAGAGAAGTGAGAGGCCGATTTGTTCAAAGTCTCTGGTAAGGATAAAAGAAATAAAAACCAAGAGTGATGTCATAGTAGGGGTCCACCTCAGACTTCCTACTTCTGACTTTCTGTTATTGTAATTAGTTTCTGTACTGAAGCTCTGCAGCTGTGTTGCTTCAGCAGTTTAAGGGCAGCCCTAGCCATTGTGTCTTCAGCATTCAGCTTTCCAGGAACAGGTTATCAAAAAGACACACAGTACTCGTGAGAGTGGATGTACATGCCAGGTTCACTAAGGCTCTCGCCTTGCAAACTTGACCTTGCTTATTTTTACATAATTGACTAGTTCTACTGATTGACTCATTGGGAGTAGCCAGGCGTAAAATTATTAATGCCTAGATGTTTGAAAGACTGGGGACTTTGTCATTTTAGAATAGAAGAGTAGAAACTGTGGAAGTACACTGAGTTAGGCAAATGAAAGAACGTTCACGGTGTGAGGCAAGCTTAGCGTAAAGGCTAAGAAAAAAATTCTGCCTTGACCAATGTCAGTCCTCTTGTCCAATTCTGACACTTTCTTGAGAGAGAGTACCAACCCAAACTGCCACCAGAGTTTGCAGCTCAAGCAAAGGTAGCATAAATATGTGTATCCAAATAGGAGAATCTGACTGCTAGTTTCTAGCACAGATGTAGACTTGAAGGTGAACTTGAAATACTTAACGGCAAAAGGATGTTCTATAAAGTCATACTGCTACCTCACTGCAAACACCAGCATGTTATTCATGATGCTGATAAAACAATTTAGGTCTGTGCCCTTCAAAACCTGCACATTTAGTGTAAAATCTTTATACATCTAAAGATTTATTTAACATTCCAAAACTGCAGAATGCCTAAGTTAGAGGATGTTTTAAAAATCTTAAATGGTTAAGGTGCTGTGTAGGGACAACCCCACGTTGAGCCAGCAAGGATTAATGAGCTGCTGTAGGTACTCCAGTGGAAGGTAAGCAGGCCCAGCACCACAGCTATTGGGTTTGTTTTGAGGACTTTTTCCTTGCTTTACCATACAAAGGAGTATCAGACAGTCTGTTCTCTGGAACAGGCATCTAGGACCTACAGATTATTGCGCTGTCTGTGCTGCTTGGGACAGGCCTGAGGAGGCCTTATTGAAACTACCAGGGAATTCCGAGATTGGCAACGTTATCATCTCATTTTCAGGGCATGTAGGCAAAGAGTTATATGGGCCCATGTGCCTGTGTTCCACCAATGCGTAGGAGTGTGGGCTTGGCTCACCAATGTTTGGGCTTATGTTTGCACAGGATGGACCATGGCAACTGCCCCAAGCCCTTGTGCTTCAGAGAGCCTTGGGATCCAGGGTGGCTTCAGGGGTTAGTAGGGACCTGGTGCTGATGTCAGCAAGTGATACAGCCCCAGATCACCCTGCTCACATTCCGTGGCTTAGCCCAAATCCTCACCTCACCTCACCTCGCCTCTTCCTGCCCTGCTCTGCCCCCCCTCCTCTCCTACTCTGCTCCTTCCCCAAACCTCCATCCTGCCTCTTCCCACACCTCTTCGACTCCTGTTCTGCCATTTCCTGCCTCTGCCCCACCCTTCCCATCTCTGCTTGGCTTTCTCCCCATCCTCTGAGCAATGCCAGGAGCTGGCAGAAGAGGGTGGGCCGGGGCCAGGTCACTCACTGCTTCCAGTGCCAGACCTCCTCATAATCCCCAGGCTGCCCTGGATACTGTGTCCCACAGAACAGGACAGCCAAAGTGCAGGACCGGAGGCAGTTGTTCCATTCTGTCTGACGTTCAGGGCTACTTGGTTTGGACCAGTTCTGGGCCCCTCCAAAATTATACAGACCTGTTGGCCATGGCTCCACCAACCATTAGCCTTAACGAAACACAGTGTAGATTAGTCAGTTTTCCTGGGTTTATTTTCTGCCTGTGGCAGAATGTGGAAGCATGGCCTTTTCCTGGTAGTCAGCAAAGTTATTCAAAATTCCCAGATTAATTGTTATATTATATGGAACAATTCTAGGTTCAGCATTTCTCTTTGTAACAAGGCCACAAGCCAAGTACTCTCAGTGAGGTCAACCACAGGCGTCAGTCCTGGCTCCAATTGTGTTTAATATCTTTATTGGTAAGCTTCCTCAAAAATAATCACAGAAATGTCTATGATTACACAGAAATTACACTTTCTTCCTGTATGTGTAGACAAGGCCTAAGAGAGCCTCTGCATTGTAACCCAACAGAATGGTTCCCCTAAACTGTGCCACTATGTAGGGCTGCCATCACAGTCTCTAGCCACTAATCTGGTCAGAGGAGGTGGAAAATGAGGGCAGAGATGCTCGCTGTTTCTGAACATAGGTGCTGGAACTAAGAATTCTGAGAGTGCAGCAGCACCCCCTGACTTTGAAGGAATAATAACAGCACAAATGCAAGTTTTCCACCTTCAGTGCCCCCATCATAAACATAATTCCAGCACCACTGCTATTGAAGGATATAGGATGAGCAGAAAAGTGAAAAAGACAAAGAAAAGGCCAGCAACCAACAAGAAGCACATAAGGGGGTGGTGGAAAGCCAAAAACAACTGGCCACCTGCTACAGCTGTCACAGAATCAATTACTGCAACAGCCAGCCATGCACAATGCCAGCTGCAAGTGTCTCAACAGCAATAGCATCAGCAGCAATTCATTCAAGGGCTGAACATTCAAAACCAATACCCAGTCCAGCAGAGTGGCACCACTTTTACAGGCCTCGGGAGCTGTTACTTACCTAGGATCCAGGTGTTTTGGGAGGGTCCCAATACCAGGAATCCCAGCCCAGATGATGAAGATTGTCGTGAGCATGACTCCAAACCCTTCCTGGTGACATTTGAGCAAGTGACCACTATAATGGAAGTCAGGTGAGGGAGTGCAGAAGTCAGGGCAGGGAGTTGTGAGGTGTGGGGGGCTCCAGGGAGGGAGTGGGGGGATACACGATTCAGGGCAAGGGGTGGGAACTCCATGGTGGGGGGGTGTCCGGACGTGTCAGAGGCATGATTGCTTGCTGCTCACTCTGTGGTCATTCTGGAGTATAACGATCCCTGTTATCACACCCCTCCTTTTCCGTTTGATGAGAAACAATCGCCTTTCACTCACATTCAAGGCTATGTCTAAACTAGCCCAAAACTAGGGCCATTTCGAAGTTTACTAATGAAGTGCTGAAATACATATTCAGCCCCTCATTAGCATGCCGGCAGCCGCAGCACTTCAAAATTGCTGCGGCTCGTCCAGATGGGGCTCCTTTTCGAAAGGACCCCGGCTACTTTGAAATCCCCTTATTCCTAACAGCAGCTTTCTGACAGGAATAATCTGCTGTTAGGAATAAGGGGATTTCGAAGTTGCCGGGGTCATTTCAAAAAGGAGCCCCATCTGGACAAGCCTCACGGTGACGAGCAGCAGCAATTTCGAAGTGCCGCAGCTGCCGGCATGCTAATGAGGCGCTGAATATGTATTTCAGTGCTTCATTAGTAAACCTCAAAGAGGCCATTTGCATGGCCATTTTGAAGGTTTGGGCTAGTGTAGACACGGCCCAAGTGTCCTGACACAACTGAACCCTGATCTTGCTTTAAGTTATGAATAGAGGAAGCTGTATGCCATATGTGGTGGTCCTAGTGCTTATCATTTAGGAAGAATTCTTGAAAAAACAGGCTCACAAATGGATGGACAGACAGACACACAAACTCTTTCAAATATATAGTAGATTTTTATTATCAATATTTGCACTGTAAAATGCAAAATATTATTTATTTTGTTTATCAATTCACATTGTACACTGTGTATCAATTCAAATTGCAACTGCAGTGCAATTTCTTTATCATGAAAGTGCATTTTACAATTGTATATATTTTTTGTGTTATGTTCCCGCACTCAAAACCAAAACAATGTAAAACTTAAATGTTTACAAGTGCACTCTACTACTTTTTGTACAGTCAATCACTCAGGCAAACAAGTTTGTTTACATTTGCAGGAGATAATGCCACCTGCTTCTTTTTTACAATATCACCTGAAAGTGAGAAAAAGAGTTTACAAGCCAGCATTGTTGTCGGCATCATAGGATATTTATATGCTAGATGTATTAAAGATTAATACAGTAAATTCTTTCACATCCAGCAGCCCCAGGACCAGGAGGTTGCTGGAAATGCAAATATTCTGGTTAATAGAGAGACACAGGTGGAGGTCTGTGTCCCCACACAACAAAGTTCAGCCCACCCCACCCCACTCCAGGGCAGGCTCCTGCTCAGCCGCTGCACCTACTTTTGGTGGGGACAGTGTGGAGCCACTTGAAGATGGCAACAGTGGGCTCACCGCACCACAGAAGGAGCCACTCTGGGTGGTGTACACCGGGTGAGAGAGCGGAGGAGTCTGCTGGCTGCACACACAGGCACCCAGAGGGACACAGGGTGGATGCTGAGTGGGCCGGCCCTAAGGGGTGGGGCGTTGCTCGTTAATTCACAGTCTGCAGCCATGATACAGCTTCTCCATGCTCGCGCCAGCTGTCCACTGCCCAGAGCTTCAGTTGTAGTTATGCTGATTATCTGAATAGTAACAAAGAGGAAGCCGTGCTAGTCTATACACTATCAAAACAAAAAGCAGTCAAGTAGCACTTTAAAGACTAGCAAAATGGTTTATTAGGTGAGCTTTCGTGGGACAGACCCACTTCTTCAGACCACAGCCAGACCAGAACAGACTCAATATTTAAGGCACAGAGAACCAGAAACAGTAAGCAAGAAGGACAAATCAGAAAAAGATAATCAAGGTGAACAAATCAGAGAGTGGAGGGGTGGGGGGGAAGGTCAAGAATTAGATTGAGCCAAGTATGCAGACGAGCCCCTATAGTGACTCAGAAAGTTCCCATCACGATTTAAACCATGTGTTAATGTGCCGAATTTGAATCTAAAAGCCAGCTCAGCTGTTTCTCTTTCCAAAACGGTCATTATCTGAGTGTGCCGGTTACTCAAATACCAGGTAAAAGAAGAGTTCATTGTATGTCCCTTCATTCTTCAGTCACCATTCCAAGGATATGCAGCCATGATGATGATGGCTTCTGCTTGGTTATGATCCAAAGCACTATGGACCAACACATGTTCATTTTCATCACCTGGGTCAGATGTTCGCACTAACGTGGCTATTACACTATCCATGTGTAGTACCCAGAGGCACTGAGACCTCATCTGGGGTGAGTGAAGTCTCTGCTCTACAGCTTTGGCTGAAAGCCAGCTGACCATTAGCTCATGTGGTTGAGTGCAGGGCTTTAGTCCCAATGCTTGGAGGTTCTATACCTGGTGCTGGCAACCTGAGTCTGTTGGCATTACATGTGACCTTCTGTTTGCCAATAACTGCATTGTTGGCTCATTCAGCAAAGGATGCACCAGAGATTTTTGATCACTGTGTTACTTCTGCTCATTGCTTTGGACTCACAGAGAGCCTCAAGAAGACAGAAGTTATGCCTCAGCCTGCTTGGAAAGAGCCCAGCACTCTGGGGATCACTGATACTGGTACAGTCCATTAGGCTGTTGACAAGTTCTGCTACCTCAGAAGTGTACTGTCCTCTAACATACATATGGATCATGATGTACCTTCTCAATTTGCCAAAAACAGCACTGCCTGTGGGAAATTGACACAATGAATATTGAATGACCCTGGGATTAAACTCCATACCAAGGTAACAGTTTATCAGGCAGTTGTCCTGAATATGCTGCTGTATAGCTCAGAGTGAAGGAGAATATATCACCACCATGTTTTGAAACTCAATTGGTTCCATATGCACTCAGTGAGGAAGATCACCCACTTGAATTGGTGGGACAAAACCCCTAACACAAACGTTCTTAAGATGTGTGGTATCATGGGCATGGAAGCAATGCTTATGAACAGACAGTTTCACTGGAGTGGTCATGCTATGAGGACAGATGCTGCATGGATACCAAAGATGGTCTTCTATGGCAAGGTTACCCATAGAAAGAGCTCTATTGGTGGTCAGTATAAGCACTATAATGGGATCTTAAAGGCCAACATGAAGTTATGTGGCATGTCCCCAATGATCTGGACACTCTAGGTCAGGACATATTGTCCTGGCAGCAAATCACTGCTTTGAGAGTCAGCGTATCCAGGCACTGCAGGACAAGCATAGGATCCGAAAAGGGCATATAACACCTGAAATAGGCAGCTTTTTATGTGAAATCTGTAGTCAGCTTTGCCAATCAAGGATTGGTTTAGTTGCTCACCAATGGTGTCATAGAAGATGAGATCTATCAATCAATGGCTCAGTCCAAGAAGAAGATTTTCATCATCTGGATCAGATGCTTCCAGCAGAAGGATGATTCTCTTTTTTTGTTGATTTGGGCTCTGTAGTTTCCAGGTTAGAGTGTTGCTTTTTTAAGAGTTCTGAAAGCACCTCCTTCTTCAGACTTTGGAAGACACTTCAGATTCTTAAACCTTGGATTGAGAGTTGTAGATATTTTTCAGAATCTCACACTGGTATCCTTTTTGTGTTTTGTGAAATCTGCAGTGAAAGTGTTCTTAAAATGGACATGTTGGGTTATCATTTGAGACTGCTGTAACATGAAATTTATGGCAGAATGCAAGTAGAACACAGAGCAGGAGATCTACAATTCTCTCCCAAAGAGTTTAATCACAATTTAAATTAGCACATTATTTTTATTGAGCATCATCAGCTCTGGAATGGTGGCCAAGGCATAAAAGTGCACATGAATGTTTCGCATATCTGGCATGTAAATATCTCACAACATCAAATATAAAAGTGCCATGTGAACATTTCACTTTCAGGTGACATTGTAAACAAGAAGTAGGCAGTATTCTCATCTGCAAATGTAAACAACTCATGTGTCTGAGAGATGAGCTGAACACGAAATAAGGGTAAGTGGACTTGTAGGCGTTAAAGTTTTTCATTGTTTTATGTTTCAATGAAGTTTTCTTACATAATTCTACAATTGACAAAGAAATTGTGCTACAGTACTTGTGTGAGGTGAACTGAAAAATACTGGTTCTTTTGAGTTTTTCTCCAGTGCAAATATTTGCAATCAAAAATAAGTGGAAAGGGAACATAGCACACTTTGTATTCCAGGCGTGTCCAACCCACGGCCCGCGAGCTACATGAGGCCCTGGACAGCTAGTAATGTGGCCCCACAAGATTGTAAACTTTTAACATTATTATGTGATTTATATACATTAACTATATTATATATTTTATATGCAGCCCAAGACAATTCCTCTTCACTCAGTGCGGCCCAGGCAAGCCAAAAGGTTGGACACCCATGTTGCATTCTGTGTCGTAATTGAAATCAATATATGTCAAAATGTAAATAGTATCTAAAAGTAATAAAATAAATTGTACTATATTATTATTTAACAGTGTGATTAATCACTATTAATTTTTAATTGGGTGATTAACTGCCATAAATTTGTACGAGTCTTCACAGGCCTAGTAAGGCTGCTGCTTGTTTGAGATGCCAGATATTTGACTGTCCTTTAACAGACTTTCTGTTTCTGGGTTTCCAGCCTGGGGTGTGTCCATTTTGAATGATGCAAGGACTGGTTTTATTTTTTTCACTTTCAGCTATTGAGATGAGCTAGACAAAATGACTGAAATTTTTGGGCCTTAAAGGAATCATGTCAATGGTGACATCAATCATTGCGGTGAACTTTGGCCATTTTGTCTTTCACGTGTCACCCGTTAATGCTGATTGTGTGGAAATTTACCAAGAATGACTCTGGAGCCATTCTTATGGATTCCTAATTTATCTTTTCTGAAGAAGAACAGATCTGAGTTTGTCACCTCTGTTCCAGCAGACAGAATGAAATATGTCTGTGTCTTTCCTGAAAAAAGAAGGTATGTGTCTTCATTTGATGACCATTCCACTAGGATAGTATCTAAGACACTATTATATCCCCACATTATGTAGCATCTATTGAAATCACTGACAATAAGCTGTGGATAGTGGTGGAGAAGGTCTGTTTTGCTTTGGTGGTTTATGTACATTACTACCATTATCTTGATGATTCTGACTGAGATGTTAAGGATTCTGGAATTGCTCCTAGTGACTATCATGCTACAATCCAATGCCTTCTTTGAAGTAGGTATCAAGGCCATGATGATGCTCAAGAATGTTGTAAGGAACAATGCCCAATGCTTCTGTGGAACTGCATCCATAAACTCCACAGATTCCTGCAACCTAAGCCTACATTGTTGTTTTGTCTTGGACAATGAAGAAAATGTCTACAGATTCCACAGATGCATTTAAGTATATGGCTAGGTTTGTGGTTTGTTTTTTTCATTTGATTAGTTATTTTATGGCCTTGGATGACCCACACTTCAGTTTCAGGAGCTGCTTTCCTCCTTTCTTCAGAGCTGTCTCAAACCAAATAAACTGAAAAAGTGCTTGACCTGTCTCTGAAATCTCTTTTCTTCAAATAACTTCTGAAACAGTGTGAATGATTGTGCTTTACTGTATGAAGAAATTACATTAAAACTGATGACGCCTTCTCACTGAAGGTACAGAAGTTATCAGAGGGGTTGAGTTTTGTGCTCCTTTTCTTTCCCCCTTTTGTTTTGGTTGCATTCATTACTTATTTTGGAAAGAAACCTGTTTAATCAGTCTAAATACTAGGATATTTTTGAATCACATATTATTTTGCTGAGTTCATTGCAGTTGGTAGGAGCCAAAGTAGTGTCCAGTTCTGATTTTTGAGCGCAGCTGCACCATTTCAAACTAAACACTGCATTTCTTTCTTCTTCAGAAGTTGAGTCTGCAGATTAGTTTTTTGTCTTTTATTTCATTCACATTTGGGCAAGTGGATGCCAGAATTAATCTTCGTTCCCTCCTTTTAAAATTAATTTTGAAAAAGTAATTTGCATAGTGGATGTAATTAGATAAAGCAGATCACCAAGTGCTATCTGACACTACATTAAGCAACTGGCTATATTTTTAAATCCCTGCAGATAATCACTGTCTTTCCATGTAAAGTAGTTGCTAACTTTCACTGGAGGGAGGGGATTCATGTGCTGCAATTAGTGGTGCTGCTACACCTCCTGGCTTAAAGTGGTTTCTATCACTGATAGGTTTTATAGTTTGGTTCAATGGCTTTCAGCACCCACACTATACAAATTGTTCCTGCACCCCTGCAGACAGACACTCCAGATGGATTCACACTGGGGATTTAGACACCCTGCATCCACTACAGAGGCCTCATTACTGCTGTTTTGTTTTACAGAGGCCTCAGTTCAACATTTGGGTCCCTCTGGCATTAACAAAACCCTCACTCAGCTGCTGCCTAATCTTGGTGCTCCTAAAGTCTCAAGAAACCTAAGGGAAAATTTACTCAACAGAAGAAGACCTGGGACAGTGAATTTTGGAGCTGGGTCAAATGACTAGGTCTCACAGGGTTGGTGCTACCATGCTAAAAAGAACAATGCAGACGTTAGGGCTTGGGCTGGAGCCCAAACTCCCTCGCTGCTTTCAGAGCCAAGCCAAAATGTCTACACTGCTATTTATAGTCCTGCAGTGGGAACCTGAGTCAGCTGACCCAGGCTCTGAGAGTCGCTGCTGGGGGTGAGGAGTTGTTTTGGGGGTTTTAGGGAGATATACAGTAGCCTTCTGCTCCTAAAGTCCCATAGACACCAACATTTTTGCAGCTGGATGGACACCCAGTGGCTTGGCACTTAACTCATGCCTAAATCTCAGCTGGATTCCCAACACTTTACCTCATCAGAGAGGAGAAATTCAACCTCCGTCTCCCATATTCAAGTGAGTAGTGCAACAACCAGTCTGAATGTTACACAGGAAGGCTACCAGTACCATCTTTTTGTTTTGTTTTGTTTTGTTTTGTTTTTAAAGGGCTGCTCTAGTTTAGGTGGTTTATGGCTCTAAAAGAGTTTATGAATCCAAGAGGAGATGAGTACCTTAAGCTACACAAATTAAGACCTCTTTATTCTGAATAAGCACATCCACACAGAGATTTAATGCAGGAACTAAGTCACTCCAAAATCTCATAGTTAGTTCAGGTTTTCCTGAGTGTTTCTGTTCACAGGTGCCATCAGCCTTTAGAGGTAAATGCATGTCAGCATCCTTACATCAGTGAGGTTCCCATTAGGCAAATAATACATTTAGAAACATGAGCACTTGAGCAGTTCCATTAAAATCAATGGAAGCATGTATGTTATAGCATGCAAGATCAGTCACTGGGCTGAACTCTGCTAAGAAAGAAATAATGTAATTGAGCTGTTCTCAGAGGAGGCAGACATTTTACTTCCCAAACAATAGGAAGAGTAGATACACTTTTAGCGGTTACCTACCAGGTTAGTCACTATTGAAGAAGTGCCAAGGGTATCTTTGAAATTTCGGTAAATGAAGTCATCAAGAACAATTATCAGGGAATTAGATTTTGGGAGCTACACAATATTATTTCCCACTGTTCCACTTAGCTGAGTTGTTATGATACTATGCAATAAGAAAAAAAAGGCTCTTTCATTGTGATTTAATGAAGAAAAAATTTCATAATTTTCATTACAGAGGGTCAGGAAAATTGACTAGATTTCTATTGGAAAAGGGAGTTGCAGCAAAACTGTGTCCAATTCACTGGCATTAATTTTGGAGGAGAAAAAATGAGAAATTGTGAGAAAGTTGAAAATCCTGATTCAACATTTTTTGTGTTCCCTGGACTGAGTTTTAACCAGCTCACAGTTTCCCAAATTCTTCTCTCAAGCAGGGAGTGGGACATCAAACTTTTATGTACTGAAACAAAAAACACAGTGCAAATGAAATGGTCTCTTGCTCGTTTTTATTTTGCAAAGAAATTTATTTTTGGCGCATGTGTGGAACTCTATTGGGTGCACTTAATATGCTTTTTACTGGTTTGAAATTGTCTGAGATAGTTTTTCTGTACATATTGTGTGAAATCAATCAAAATAATAAGCCAATAAAAACTTCCTTATTGGTAGATAATAGCACTGTCCTGAACCAGCTGTTGAGAAATTTTCCACCCATAGTTCTGTCAGTGCAATTGAATCCTGATTTCAAGGTTTGCTAGAGCAGACAAAGGCTACAGCTACACTACAGTGATCCTTCGAAAGCAGTTCTTCTGGAAGATCTCTTCCAAAAAAATTTCTTTCAAAAGATCACATCCATGCACAAAAAAGTGGATCTAAAAATTTGATCTGCTCTTTTGATACTGAGCATCTACACAGCCCCGACTCTTTCAAAAAAAACCAGCCAGGGATCCAATACAGCACCATGAGGACTGCTCTTTTGAAAAAAGGACCTCCACGTCTACACATGTTTTTTTTTTTCTGAAATAATCCTTTGGAAGAAGGCACTTTTCCTCATCTGGGAGAGGAAGAGGGACACCAGAAAAAGTGTTGCGTTCTTCCAATTTAATATTGAAAGAATGCATTTTGTGTGTAGATGCTCTGCAGGATATTTCAAAAGAGCCCTGGCATTCACTGATGTAGACATAGCCAAAGTGAGAAAGCCTCATTCCATGCTACTGCTTCCTCATCATCATGATAGCACTTCCCAGAGGGATATAGTATCCCTGCAGCTTTAATGTCACATGAATTTCCTCAGCATACATGCTTCAGAATGCATTGGTTTGCCAGTGTAATAGGTCCATTCCAAGAAAACCTCAGAAACTCAACCTAGAGGCAGTTGCTGGGTTTGGCTTAAAATGTTATCTCTGATCTTGTCCGACCATTTGAAATAGAGCAGCTGATGAGGATGACAAGCACTGTAAACATTAGCAGGTGTTCCTCAGCCTTCCTCAGCATCAGTTTTTCACTTCTATAAGATAGAACTGGTACAACCATAGAGCTATACATCCAAAGAGTGATGTCACAATGTCCCTACAGAGACATCTGAAAGGCCCAAAACATGGCAGCAGCAGCAGCTATACAAGTATCGATGTCCTTCATCTATGATACTTCCCAAATAGCTATCATTTATCTCCCTCATCCCTCCCTTGATATCCAGTCTGGTGCTGGCTATAATCAGGAGGTTGTGTGACAGTAATGGACAGAGGCTTGGTGGCAAAAGTCATGGATACCTGAGTTCACAGAGCTGCTGAACTTGACACTGACAAAATCCTTCATTCTTTGCATATTTTGGGCCTCCTGACATCCAAGGAAATTTGAAGCATGCCAATTAGAGCCCCTATACGGAAAGTATTGATATTTTTACAGGTAACTCTTAAAGCTTGATGGACTTGATTAAAATAAACTACAGATATCGTAAAAGTAGCCAAAAGGTTACATTACAGCACACAGTTAAATAATTTCTTTTAAAAGTTTCTCTAGAATTATTGACATACTTTTTACATCCATGCTATGCCAATTAAAGCATTTAATAATAGAAGACAGAACTCAGAGTTTGCAGAAAAAAATGAAACAAGCCCCAAAACAATAACTTATCCCTTCCAATAAACTAGCTTAGATATATGTTTCTTCCAATACAGAGCATTTGCTGACTTAATATAAAACTGCTTAGTACCAATGCAAACTTTTCTTCATTACTTTATTTCAACTTTGTAAAACTTGCATCATTAAATATTATAGCCTACTGTACAGCCGAGCTACTCCTAGGCAGAACTAAGCAGCGATTGTTGCCCTAAACTAATGTCTTCATTTCATAGCAGAATACGGCTTACACTCCAGCTGAATCATTTTCAGCCCTGTGTGCATATACATGGCATGGTGCTATGAATAGGAACCACACCAGCTTGCATCCCCAGAGGCATTCTCTCTGTGGAGCACTTAGGCAGTATGTCTCTACAGGCGCTGAAGGAAACATGCTGACAGCAGGCTGTAGAAATATTGATCTCTGCTATCAGACTTATTACACATGGGTGACATAATGCAGAAAGAATGTGAGGACCCTTCCAATGATGCCAGTTACAAACACTAATACTCATCTCGTCTTTCTATTCCAGTGTTCCTCTCCTCTGAGCAGGTGCATAAAGTTGGGGAGAGGAGCAGAAAAGGTTGGTTGTTCATATCTTTTTGCTCTGCACAGAGCCATCTGTGACCAGGCCCTTTTATTTTCTGTTTCAATTTCTTTTGCAAAACCCCAGAGAACAGAAATTAAATATATCTTGACTACATGTAGGCTACATCTACGCTACAGCGATCTTTCGAAAGAAGCCCTTCTGGAAGATCTCTCCAGGAAGGACTTCTTACAAAAGAGCACGTTCACACACAAAAAAGCAGAGCATCCACACATCCCCTGCTTTTTCAAAAGAACAGGCCGGGTATTGAAAAACCAGTCCTCACGAGGACTGCTCTTTCAAAAGAAAGGGGCTGTGGGGCATCTACACATGTTTCGAAAGAAGCTTTTGATAGGGAGTGCACTTCCTGAAATGGAAAAAGAAGAGTGATTTCGAAAGGAGCACCACATTCTTTCAATTTACTTTTGAAAGAATGCTTTTTGTGCGTAGACTCTCTGTGGGATCTTTCAAAAGAATGCCCTTCTTTCATTGCTAGTGTAGACGCAGCTATAGCGTATGATAAAAGTGAATGAAATGAAATATTATTCCAATGGCATTATACAATGCATGAAATATTATTTGGACATTTGCTCACTTTCTGCCACAAAATGCGGAAAGTCTACACCTGTGGTAAGGTGTCCCTTTGGTCAGCTCAAGTCCCTTGTCTCTTCCCTGATGGATAAACTGATGAAACTACATAGCCTCAAGGATTCTAGAGCCACCCTGTAATGTAATAAGGAGTTGTCTGCACACAAACTTAGATAGGTTTACTTAAACCCATAAAATCCACTAGGTAAACACTCTCATTTTGGTGTGAGTGGCTTATTTTGATTAAGTTTAATCCTGTTCCAAATCAACTTAAATTAAACCATAAAAGCCTGGCTTAAACCAAAGTAACTAACTATATACATCAGTTTAAATAAAGATATGTCTACATTACCGCTAGAGGTGTGACTGCAGCATATAGAGGTACATTCAAATCAGTTTAAGTCTAGCTAATGTGAGTACTTGCATGAAGCTGCTGCAGCACAAGCTTCAGCATGAGCTAGATTCCCAAGTACCTCAGGTCCTGGAGGGTCTTGCAGTTCATACAGGGATATCTGCGTTTAAGGATACAGATCTCTGAAGACCAGGTTTGCAGATCATGAATCAGATGTAGATATAAATTTTGTATCTCTCAGCATTTTACTTGTAGAGCGAACCTTCCAGATACACACAAACAAGTTGCACGTGTCTCAGCATAGCGTGACTGCTGCCCCTGACGGGTGGCAGCCACTGCTGTCAAAGGCAGCAGCTGCGGGTCTGGCTGCCATCCCTGACAGAAGCAGGAAGCCACTCCTGTCAGGGACAGCAGCCTGGCTCATGGCTACCACCCCTGACAGGAGTGGTTTCCCAGTCTCCAAAGTGGTGGGGAGCTGGGAACCAGGTGGCAGCCTAGCTCCCAGCTCCCCTCTGCTTGCAGAGCTGGGAAATAGAGCAGGGCAGTGCTGGTTAGTTTTCTGTATCTAAAGAGCAGAGGGGAGCCGGGAGCTAGGCTGCTCCTGTTTCCCGGCTCCCCTCCACTGGTGGGAGCCAGGAAACTGAACAAGGCTGTTGCCCTGCTTAGTTTCCCCTCTCTGTAAGTGGAAAGGAGCTGGTCAGCTTCCTGAGTCCCGCAAGCAGCAAGCAGCAGGGAGACGGGAACCCGGCTGCCCCCTGGTTCACAGCTCTCTGCCACTCTGGGAGCCAGGAAACAGACCAGTCCTGCTGGGCTGGTCAGTTTCCTGGGTTCTGCAAACCCAGAAATGCAACCCCTGTGTAACTCCAGGGTTTCCGGTATAGCCCACACTGCAGGCCTTGCTGTTGTGGCTTCACACCAGTTGGTGCACCCACTAACTCAATTAAAGCTAATCCAGCTATGTTCACACATGCTGCAATCATACCTTCAGTTGCAGTGTAGACATACCTTAAATCATGAAGTGAATCTGGTGCAAATCTTCATATAAGGAATTCCTAAGCAATGAGGCCCAGCTCCTTGAAGATATTTAGGCACCTAACTTCCACTGATTTCCACAAAGAAGATCAACAAACAATGGCTAACTGAAGTGTTCATATTCAGAACAAAGATCCAAATAGAGCTGAGTCAATGTCAAGTTGACATTCAGGAATCTAAGGAACCAAAGCAAGCGGTACTGTAGCACGTTAAAGACTAACCATTTTATTTATTAGCTTTCATAGAAAATACCCACTTCTTCAGATTAGTTTTCTCCATTACAACACTTTTAAGGTAGCATAAGCACCTATCCTTTTGCAAAAATGTGGCTGATGACCAGTGCATCTTGTAAAGGATATGGAGTCTTCTGATTTTCACAGTCTACCACCACTCAGAATTTTTCTGATCTGCTGGGTTTAAGTTTCTCTTGTAGGAGTTTTCTTGCTAATATATAAAACACTACAATAATTAATGTGACAAGACGAAACTACTACTCAGAAATTTTGCTTGAAAAAGTGTGAATTCTTTTCAGATGGGAAGTTAGTATGCAATGTAGAAAAGCGAAGTGTTACTGAATTGTGTGAGAAAAAATAAAACACAGTGGTGCAGTCACGGTAACTGCTGCTGCAGTACATCTTTTCTTCATGTAGCCAGGAGCTCTGCAGAATCAGCAAACCTGCACCTCTTTTCCCATTAGCATGCCCTCTTTTTCTTTCCTGATATGAATCATTGTTATCTGTAGGAAGCTGAACAGATACCTTCAATCAATACTCTTTTCCAGGCTCCATTTGATCTGCTTCTGCAGCTCTTGTCAATAGACCAAAGCATGTCATCTCATGATAAAAAATGTATTGGTCTCCAGCTGCTTAAAGCCCACGATTGTGAGACCTTTTGTCTTTTCTTCTAAAAAAAACCCCTCCAAGTCTCATTTGAGACCAATGAGCCAGTATGTGACAGTACCACTACATAACAGTTCTAAATGTCATCTACTCTGCTTCCTGGGACATACAGCACAAATTGCCAATGAACTTGTAAAGGTTCAAAGGACAACAAATAAATGGAAAAGATATTAGCTTAGAAAAACAGTCACTAACAAATAAATAGAGGCAGACAATAAAAAAATGGCAACTGAGGTGGTCTGTTTTTCACTGAGACCCTGTCTCATTCATTAGAGGCATACATGATGTACAGAAACCTTAGCTGAAAGAAAATGAATCATATTAATCCTGATGCTATTCCACTGGAGTTAATAAGGACACCGTTGGGAACTGAATTTGGCTCATTGCATCAGGTACTAACCACCTTAGTTTATTTAACTTAGTACTAAACTAATCTCCAACCTACCGTTATATCCATAAACATTAATCCTCTTGGTATGTAATCACTTTTAAAAACTATTTCAAAACCAGTTGAATAAAACTTTAATATTTTAAAACAGCCTTAAAATACAAAACAAAAAATGGCCTTGAAAAGACATACGTAATATTCTTAAAAAAAAAAAAAAAAAAAAAGGAAAATATGGGGGAAAAGGTCAATGCACATACAATTTACCATTATAAGGTTATTTGTGTAAATCTAATGTGTAAATAAATCACTCTAGAAATTAAATTTATTTCCTTGAAAAAAAACAAACACAACTGACAACACTTCCAATATTCAATTATACAGAAATCATCCTGTCAGCAATTAGAAAAGTAATTGCTTTAGCATATTAGCGTAGCTGTTTTTTCATACCCTTTTATAAGGGCACCATTATATCTCCTTCATCTCAAGGGATATTCTGTGTTCATTCTGTGCGAACATTTTGAAATGGCTGCATGAAATGGTAGGGAAATATTTAATCACAGTGTTAAATTATATTTTTTCAAATATTTCAAGACCATGTCAATGTAATGTATAAATATCACAAGAGAAACACAAATCCAGGAGCAGTAATGATGACAATTAAAGGAATGGACTTCCCAGGGAACTTATGGACTTGGAAATACTACTTGTAATTTGTTCATGATTGACTGTGACCTCTTTTCTAGAACAAGAGCACATTGATTAAAAGAACGAAATACTATGTGTGAATATAATAAAAATGATAAACAGCAAAATTTTAATATGATAATCCATCCTGGACTTACTCCTTTTTCAGCTGATAGAAAGTTTCATTTGAAAGGCTTGTATTGTCATTAGTGCCTGAGTTTTATTTATTTTATTATCCATGTCTCATCCTCAGTTTCCCTAGGAGTGGAAAGAAAGGTCAAGGGCACTGCCCAGAAAGTCAGACATTCCCTCTTCAGGAAGTTACTTCCTGGGGCTTACATTTTTCTGTTAACAAGTTGCCTAAAATGCAACCAGAGTGGGCACTGTTGCAGTAGTGGTGGATGCGGTGTCATACACCAAAGATAAATAAAGAAGGGGTTTCCTTGGCTAGTTGCTGAATGTTCTTAGTGCCACCTACTGAATACATATGGCTACTGTAGTTGTGTTAGCCAGTGGCCAGGTAATGTGCGGTGAGGTACTCCCCTGGGTCCTAAACAACCCAGTGTTTTACTGTTAGAGCAGGCAGCTCCTAGCACTCTCACCCACAGCCAGGCTGTAGTAACCAAATGGTTAAAGTTCTTTTTGTTGTGCCGGCTGTGTTGCAGTGACAAAAGGATAACAGGGTCAGGCTCAGAGCTTAACTAGTTACAAGTTTATTTAAGCTACAGTTATAAGCATGTGGTTACAAAAGGCTATTGTCTACTTCTTATATGCTAGCAAAGTACAGGTGTTAAAAGGTTACGTTACAATCCAATACAAAGATATCTGTTACCATCTAACACAATGATATCTTGATACAACGACGTCTAGTTACAGAGCTCTAATTCTTTAGCTGTGCACAAAAAAAATGGAGACCTAGCATGGGTGTATCTTACCCTCTCTGCGTCTCTCGATACCAGCATAGCCAAGCTGGACCGGTCACTCAATTCCACGGAAAGACGAATACGAGGTTGGGCGTCCCCAGCTGCGGACCTCGGGAGGCAATCACCTGACCCGACCAGCAGGTAGTTGGTGGAATGCACTCAGAGTTAGAGTTCTGCTGGGCCCACCTTTTATACCCCTTTTGGGTTACGTATTCTCTTTCTTATCTAAGGTGCCAGATTACACTGGTCTGTCTTTTGTGATGCCAGTTTGTTACAAGGGCATTTCTTACTTAATTTGCACTTGTAAGACAGGAGATAAGCAATTTGAGAGTACAGGACATTCTTTTTGTGCGGGCGGGGCACTTCCCCTTCTGGGATGGTTGTGTGGTCATCATATCCATCAATGCCAGCTGGGGTGATTTCTTGAGGGTCCTTCCCCTCTCTTGTGTTGACAGTTTGGCCTGTTAGCCTTCTATCTGTACTTTCTGCTTCTCAGGGTCACGATAAGCTAGCACATCTGGGCCTCAGTGAGGGCATCAAAGACTGTGCTGTCAGCAGCCGTTTCCATGCCCTGTGTGCTCCTCAGTGGGGCGGGGGGGCAGCGAGCAAGCTGGCTTGTAAGGGGGAGACTTTGTCTGGCTACAGGTTGTTAGTTTAAAAAGGAAGTTTTCAAAAATGGCAAGTCTTAGCGTGTCATGAGTCTAAGGAACAGCTTGAAAAAATATTTCGGTAATAGAAGACCTGATTCTGTTTCTACTGAAGTCTCACACATAACTCCCAATGACTTCAAGTAGACCAGTGTTGGGCCTAAAATTCTTGGAACTTTGACATGATATCTGTGTGTTTCAGCTATCACCGCGTGGGGCAGGAGTACATAACGGACCCCACTTCTGGTGTTGTATGAATAATAACTTGAAAGCTGCTGCATTTTTCATGTACAATGTCTTTGATATAAGGTATTATAAGACTTTAAGCTCAGGACAGTCTCACAGTTTGTAGTTCTAAAGGAAGATAAGGTTATAATCCCCAGTTTTGTCTCCATTGTCATTTCTACAGGACAGCTGTTTGTTCTCTCATTTCTGCCCTTCTTCAACCATGACTAGTTTAAAGTTGCATTTCCAAGGTCTTGATGGATTAGTTAGCTGGGATATAATGTGCAGGAAGCTGTGAATTTTTTTCCATTGCACAGCATATAGTTTTCAAAGTTATATTTGGGGGCAGGAGGGCAGCAGCACTGCAATAGAAAGTGCACGCACGCACGCACATGTGCGCGCACACACACACACACACACACACACACACACACACACACACACACGATCAGGTAATATTACATTGTGTAAATTATTTCTTGTTCCTAAAGAAGCGCTACCAAAACACCTTTGAAACTCTTTCAAGACAGAAACAACATATGAAATTGATGACATATTTGGCAATCTCAAGAAAAAAAAAGTTTGCTTTGTAACCTGAATCACTGTTACTCAGCGTCCCATACGTATGGGAAAATTCTACACCAGTGCACAAATAGAGAATTAATGTTCTCTACAGATTTTTTTTTTCACAGCAGATTAATTGATTCTGGCAGGTAGGTGAAGGGAAGCTGAAACTACACCTTCCACCCACCTCAGACTGGAGCAGCCAGCCATGATGAAGAAGGGGGTAGAAGCTTCTTCTCAACACCCAGCCCATGGTGCCAGGAGAACAGGCACAGGATATGGAGGTATGGGCAAAGTGAGACACATGGTCCCACGGAGGCGGGGGTGGGGTCACACAGCCTGGGGTTCACAGGAGCCAGTTAAGGGGAACACGACAAAGTGTGCACACAGTTGGGTGATAACCTTTGGCCAGGGCTGAATACAAGTGGGGGTGCAGGGACACATGGGAGAGAGCCTCTATTCCTGGCTGAATGGGAAGTGTGCATGTAGGGACACATGGAAATAAGGCAGCTATGCATGGCTGAGTGAAGGTGCAGGGATTTGCATTGCTTCTGAGGAATTGAAAGTATGTTTCTATATTGCAGTTTAAATGAATTATTCAAAGTACAATACTAACATGACTAATAGCAAATCTATTTGTCAAAGAAACATTTTCTGAATCTTTTTTGTTATCTGCATTGTTATAGACATACTGGCTGACAGGTATTTTGAAACAAATTACCAACATAATTGGAACCATAGTGATTATACTATTTTATTTTGATAAATACATTTTTTGAGTTATATGTAGATGCCTAAAAATGGGAGACAGGCTGTTTGTATATGCTGGTTGTCTATCACGGAAAACGATGAGAATATTGTCACAATTCTCATTTCATGGTTACACATAAAACTTTGAAGTCCAAACCCAGATGCACAGAGTTGGCTGTACTAAGAGCACAGGAAGTTTGTATCATTGATGTTTTATGATGCAGCTCTGGGTGCCTTTCACAAGCAGCCTAGACAATATTTTGTCAATCCTGCTCGAAGCTTTTGCGTGCTGACTGATAAGTTATCAGAGACCACCTGTGAGTCCTGTTCTGAGGATTTGCTCAAATTCGCTGTTGCCAGATCCCTGGTAACTGCTCTTCAAGTTATCTTGAAAGCACTTATATAGACAATCCTTCTGTTTTTTTTGTCCTACCTCTGCTTCACCTAGAGGATCTATGTTGGGAAGCAGTGGTCTTGTGTCCTGATGACATGTCTGCGCCACCTAAATTGTGCTCTCAACACTTCCTCAATGCTGGTTATGGTGCTTTCTCAAGGACCTTAACGTTGGTCACTCTGCCGCGGATACTCACCGTTAAGCATAGGGAGCGCATATGAAACTGCTGAAGCTGTTTAATGTGCCATCAATAAAGAATCTGTGTCTTTGATCAATATGGGAATGATCTTAGGACTGTGTATATACTATGATGTATAATCTCTTTGTAACATTCCCTTCTGCACTTTTAATGAGGTATTGTTTCAAACAGCACTACATAAAAGCTCAATAGGGTATCTTTAATGCTCACCAGCACGGTCTACAGAGACAGGTAATGTGCACACATTAGTGCAGTACAAAAAATACACCCCTGTAGTCCATATTATTGCTCTGCGTATGCCCTTTTGTTTCCAGTGAATGTTTTATAAGCATTCACCAGCTAAAACCTAAAAACAGAAGCCCTCAGTACACGCTGGGGATCACAGGATGTCTGAGAGGGAGCAGAAACAGAATTCTTTCCCCAGCCATGAGGCAGCAGCAGTATTGCTCTCTGGCTTCCCCAACCCTGTGCATTACCATTCAGGGGGTTCTCGGTCCCTAAACACTGCCTTGTTTTCCACAGGAGGATTTCCAGACCTGTAATTGTGCATTTTAGCACCCCCAGTGAGCAAGCATACTTGTGCCCCCTACAAGAGACAATGCATGGGGGGGGGCACATGCCCCCTCCTGTGTTTCTGTTGTGGCCACCTCTCAAACTCAGTCTGGGTGGCCCACTGAGGAGAGTCAGGAGAGGAGGTAGTCCTACCTCTCGCCCCTGTACCACGTGTTGCTAGACTGACCCGCCTGCTGCTGCCGTGATGTCTGGGGCTGGCCCAAGCCATTTCACATCACTAGCCTAAGCCACCCCTCACAGCTTGGTACCCTGTATGGCTGATTGCTTGTCCCACTCTGGTTATAGCCCTGGAGATTTCACAATTGGCTGCAAATGCTTGTTCTGCTTATCTAATGCAATGGACAAGGCTTTAATAATCATCCTCTAAGATGTTGTGAATTGGGAATTCCAGGGTAATCATTAACTTGTCATGTTTTGTGCTTTTTATGAAGTCACGTTCACTCTCCCAAAGTGGGCCTCCATCGTGTAGAGGCCCAGCTAAATGCCTATGCACTAAACTCATCATTTTAAGGTAAACAGATGAAAAACACATTTCTAATTTTCTTCATATTCTGAAAAACTTATTGCCTTCCCAAACTGAGGACTGAAACAACCATATGTCAACTTTCCCTACAGGTGCACTTTGTGAATAACTGATTTAGGTCTTTGGGTTTCCTGGCAATTGCAGTTTCTGCTCTGTTGGACAGAGCCAATCTTGTCAGTAGGGTGGGTGTTGAAATGCAGAAAAATTCTGTTGTCATAGATGCTTGAAGAATTTGATTTTGGTGTGTGTTGCTACATGTACTACTTCTAGAAACAGAAAGTGCTGTAGATCACCAGAGCAGAGACAGATGTAGTCATGTGTGCCCACAAAACAAAACACAACTGGCTGGTCTAATTTTAGGCAGTGCTTTCAGCAGTTGAAAATAAGTACTGTACTAATCTGAAAGGTTATATTGACAAGGAGGAATAAAATGGGAAGCAGTCTCTGCTCACTTACCCAAGATTCACAGTGGGGTAAAATGAGAGTCTAGTCTTCAGTAAGTACTTAGCCCACTGTTTATATTTTACATTCTAAATGGAACATGTATGCTTTGGCTCAGGAGGATGATGAGGAGCAGTGTACAGATTAGTTCTGGAAAAAACAGAGTGATTCGTATCTGTATGGAGAGATACAGCAAATGGAAAGAACTGTTTCTTCAACCAGACATCAAAATTGAGTTGTAGGTATATGTAATCAGACAGTGTGTTTTGTGAAATGTTCCAAAACATTCATCTGCATGCTTTCTCATTTCTACACCATGGAATTATTTTGAGCAAAATTAATTTTGCTATATCAGGGTTCAAAATTAGAAATGAAGAATTATGGTGATAGCTATTTCAAGCTGACTTATGCAGCAGCTGAAGATAGTTCATTGTTTTTATCTTTCTCTATAATTATCTTCTAGGCCGTTATTTTGTGAAATGTATAGGATATAACCAGAGGCACCTACTGCAGTGATTTCAGGGGAGGCACCAGCCATGTCCCGCTGCCCCACTGCCTCCCCCACCCCTCTCCACCCTACCCATACCTTACCCCCTCCATGCCCATGCTCTGCCCTGGATATAACCTGCACAATATGCAAAATCATACTGGAACTGGAGGCTTTTAAATAATCTTAGAAGACAATGGTATAAATGCACGGTCTGAGTGCTGATGATACTTTTTAAAGTCACTAAGGCTGTGTCTACATTTACATTCCTCTTTTGAAAGAGGTATGCAAATGAGGGAAATTGAAAATTCAAATGAGGTGCAGATTTGCATATATGTTGCCTCATTTGCATATTCTTCTTTCAAAAGAAGAAAAGCAATGTAAATGTGGCTTTTTCGAAAGCAAACCCCATCTTCGAAAGAACCATTCTTCTTGGAAAAAAATAGGAAGAATGGTTCTTTTGAAGAAGGGGATTACTTTCGAAAGAGCTGTGTCTACACTGCTTTTCTTTTTTCGAAAGAACCTCTTTCGAAGGAAGAGCATGCCAATGAGGCACCAGATATGAAAATCTGTATCTCATTTGCATTTTCAATATCTCACATTTGCATGCCTTTTTCAAAAGAGGAATGCTAGTATAGACATAGCCTAATAGTCCCACTTACAACAGCTTCATTAATAAATAAATTAAGATGCAGAGCTTTACTGTTTAGGTCATGGTTGGTAGCATTATCTGCTGCTATTATTACTTAACCCTTGCACTCCAAGTGGAGTGTAGGTCATCTACAAGTCTCCTCCACTTCGCTCTCTCTCGGAACAAAACTTCTAGCTGACTCCAGGAGTATTCCAGTTGTTGTCCTTCAATCCCATTAGATCTTCTCCACACTGTCCAAGGTCTTCCTCTTTTGTGTTTTCCTTCCGGGTACCATTTGAGAGCTTGAGGGACTATGCTGGATGATGGTTTTCTAAGAATGTGGCCTAGTCAAACCCACTTTCTTCTCTTGATTTCAATGTCAATTCGTTCTTGTCCTGCTCTGTTCCAAAGCTCCTCATTTGTGACAGTCTTGCCATTTGATGTGAAGGGTGTACTTCAGGCATCTGTTTATGAATGTCTGTAGCTTGTAATTTGAAGACTTTTTAGTACACCAGAGCTGTGTCTACACTAGCTCAAATCTATGAGACAGAGAGTCTTGAATGTAGCTGTTGCTGTCCCTATCCTGGCATTGATATCCTTATCTCTTCCTCCATCACTGCCCAGAATACTCCCAAAATAGGTGAACTGCTCCACATCTTCCAGGTCATCCCCTCCCAGTGTGACAGTATTGTTGCTGGACTGGTTGATCCTCATCATCTTGGTCTTTCCCTTGTTAATGCTCAGTGCAGTCAATGAGGCTGTTCATTTTAGTGTTGTGACCTTTTCTTCTGTGCTTTTATGTGTGTGTGAAAGAAGCGTGATGTCATCAGCAAAATAAATGTCCTCTAGCTATTTGAAAAGTGTCTACTGAATGCCTAGTTGATGGCCATCTGTTGTCCTGTCCATAATCCAGTCCATTGTGACCAAGAGCAGGAAAGGTGACAATAGGTACCCTTGCCACACTCCTGAGAGTATGCTGAAGGATTCTGTCAAGGCATCATTGTGAACAACTTGGTACATCAAGGGTTCATACACTGAATGAATCAAGTTAATAATTTTGGAATGAGTGCCATGGTATTGCAGCAGTTTCCACAAAGTGTAGCATTATCAGGTCTTTTGTTAATCTAGAGGCAGCATGGCTTTGAGCAAGCTCCCAGCTGGGTGGAGGAGGAGGAGCAGGGCTGAGCAATTCCAGTCCCCTTCACTTTTGACACCCATGCCAGGGGTTGCTGACCCCTAGTCTAGATGGTGCTTGGTCTTGCCATAAGTGGAGGGGACTGGAATCGCTGACCTTCAAGGTTCCTTCCAGTTCTAATATTCTGTGAAAACTGGAATGCATGAAAGCTAGACTCTGGAAGCAGTAAATTAATTAAGTGTTCTGGGATCAGACACATCCAACCAAAAAAAGTTCCAAAGCAATTGAAAGGAGAGTAGAAATGGCTTGCTTAACCCTGGCCTCCCATATGGCCTCTGGAACCATAGCTTCTGGAAATGTATTAAGATTCGATTGGTAAAATGCTTTTGTTTGGATTAAGTGATATATGAATGTAAATCATGAGGAGTTAACACTTATGACAAGAAGAAAAGAGAAGCCTTTGAAAGGTGGTGGTGATAAAGACTCCTGTGCATCTCCTGGATGAAAAAAAGATGAATGCTTATGTTATAAATATTACTGGAGAGAAATGCACCATGATGTCAGATATCAGCAGATGCAAACTAATGTATTTTGATCAAATTAGGCACAGAGATGGAAATATGCTTAAGAACATTATCATGGAAGGAATAATAGCAGGCCAGCCTAGCAAGGGATGACCAGTAAGGAGACGGTGAGGGGACGGGTAGCAGTTCACCAGGTGGGCAGAGATCTCTAAGGCAATGGATAGGGAAGGCTTCCAAATATTCTGCTATGATGTCAGCGATATTCAGACATGAATCAATGCATGTGACTTGCTTAATCATTCCTATTACTTGTGTTGGGGCCCATATCTCAGCTCTTTTTTTTTTGTATTCTTGTAAAATTTATCTGTTAAGTTTAATGCATTCTACTGCTTATGGAAGTGAAAGATAACTGCCTCAACTACTAGCACTTTCTATTTGTGCCTGAAGTTGTTGATAATAAATAGTGTCTATTATGGAGTATTTATAAATCCCTATAGAAGCAGCTCCAACATTGCTGAGCTAAATAAATTCACTTTTTTATCCAAATGGAATCCAGAAATATCAATTAACTAAGACAATATACTACATATATACATTTACTCTTGGTTACTTAATATTATCAGCTACAGACTGAACCTCTCTAGACTGGCACTTGCTGATCCAGGAACATCTGCGGTCTGGCAGAGTGGGGTCAACAACTGCTGCGGGTCTCAGGGCAAGGTGGGAGGAGGGCTTGGCTCCCTGATGGCCAAGAGCAGAAGGCAGGGACTTAGGGTATTCAGCCCTGGTCCCCTCCCCCACTCGGGAGCACAGCAGTGCCTCAGCACCCAGTGGCATTTCAAAGCAGCCTGGAGTTCCAGCCACCACCACTGCTACTTCAGCAGTGGCAATGGCTGAAGTTCTGGGCCCCTTTGAAATGCTGGGCCATGGGCAACTGCCTCCTTTGCCTGCTCTCTTCCCCCTCACCCCACTCAGTGGGCCTGGTCTGGCATGAATTTAGTCGGCCAGATGTCCATTTATCATGGGTGTCACTGAGTTTCCCACGATCCTATAAAGTTTGTTTACAACATCCAGTGCTGACTTTCATTGTTCTGTACTGCAGTTTATCTCTAATTTACCCCTAAATGTCTTCTAAGAGCCCAGTAAGTAGCTGAAGTGTTGGTGATGCTGCCAGATAATATAGATCACCCATGGGTAGGCACATTCTCACAGTTGCCACAGGTCACATCCTGAATCTACTGAACTAGAGGGGTTCAATCTGTAATTGAGAGCATAAGTACTCTATATAATATAATCATCTTATTATAAACATTTTAGATGTGTAAATTGTACCCTTCCTCACACTTAGAAACGTAATGTTTGAGGCACACAGTTGGGATTATGCAAGGTGGTCACAAAAACACAGGTTTATAATTCTGAAAGTTTATCTTTTAGACATTTGTACTAGAGCATAACATTGTTTATTGGACCAAACACACAGATATTTGAGTATAGAATTGTCATGCTGGGACTAGATGTCAAAAAACCTGCAGGTACATTTACAGTCTATAAATTTTCCAGAGCAGCACAGTCATCCAACATTCATTCAAAATTTCGTGTCTTTTCAGAAGTTATTTCAAGTCTCTCCTACTGTTGGATTTCATGGACTAACTTGGTATGTTTGAACCACACTCAATTCATCATTGCAGTTGTGATGTAGCCTGAAGCTAAAATACCATGAAAATTTGTTAGATTACAAATGTAGGCCCTCATATTAAGAGCTACATGAGCACAGGGGTGGCTAGGAGGGTTTTACTATACCTTTGAACAGCCTCACATAAGGTGAAGTTGAGATTTGTACATAATATAGCCCTTTTGCCAAATACAGAACAATTAGATGCATTTGAATGCTTTCTAATGATTGAAGTCAGACATGTTATACTGTGTCCCAGGTGCCCAGATTGTCCATCACATAGGTAAGGAAGAATCAGATTAACATTTGTCATATGTGCTTTTTCTCAAAGCACTATTGGATCAAATAAAACTACTGGCAAAGCAACATTGTTCACATACAATCCAAACATAATACTCAACTCACATTAGTATCAATACTGCATTTTGTGCACTTCAGACTTACTATACTTTTGTGACTTCACACAAATAACTGGCCTACGTTTTTCTGCTGTTACCCTAAAACTACTCTTTCCCAACTATTTCTTATATAATATATAATTTTCAGTACCACTAGGGGGCACAGAATTATTACAGTATTTCCCATTGGCTCACAAAAATTTCATCAAGAACAGGACCTTGTGTCTGGTAAGTTTAACTGTTTTACTCTTATGCCCTGGATCCTGAAAGCACTTACGCACACACTTCAATCCAAATCACTGGAAATAACGTTAAGTGCAGTCAAAATGATTTATCTCCAAAGATACAGAACTGCAATAGGATCTACGTCGTGGTCATTCAGTACAATCCACAAAATTACTGAAACGTCTGAGTCCCATTTTTAAGGACAACTGCTATCAGCAAAACTCTCACTTGGCTGTCATCTAACCCTATAGGCATCTAAACTTACTTAGTTTAGGACACCCATGAAAGCACCCACCAACAACCCCCCCATCAGTAACTCCTCCTCTCCTTAGCACCTCCTGTGTGTTTGTGATCAGCTCTTCAACAGTGTACAAGAAACACTGCTGGGGAAGGGAGGGGTGGGGTGTACTTGCAGGAAAGGATGGAATAAGGGCAGGAATAGGCAGGACAGGGGCAGGGCCTTGGGAAAAAGGGATGCATTGGGGATGGAGGTTTGGGTGGAGGCAGGTAGGACACACCCTTGGAATTTGAGGAAGTTAGTACCTGTGGCTGCAGCCTAATTCTAGGCATATATACACCTATTTCCTGCATAAGGGCTCATCTACACTAGAAAGACTGACAATAAAATTTATAATGTATTAGGTGATGAACATTTGTGAGACAGACACTTTCTTCAGATCTGGATTTTCCCAATCTGAAGAAGTGGGTCTGTCCCACAAAAGCTCAGAACCTGATAAATTATATTGTTAGTTTTTAAAGGGCTACAGGACTGCTTTTATGTTTTGTGAAGATACAGACTAACTTAGCTAAATGTCTGAGACTAGTCTACACTAGAAATGTTACATCAGCACATCTGTACCAATGCAGCTGCACAGCTGTAGCCCCTCTGGTGAAGACATTCTGCTCTCTCTGATCAGCATAATAAATCCACCCTCACAAGGTGCAGTAGCTATGTCAGCAGGAGAAGGTGTCCACACCTGCACTTCGGTTGGTGTAACTTACGTTGCTCAGGGGATATTTATTCAGATCCCTGGGCATCATAAGTTATACTGAAATAAGTGGTCACGTAGATCTGGTCTAAACCCCAGAGCAATTCAGAAACTGGGGAAGATAGGTGCTAAGCTGTGTAAATCACAGGAGGGGGTGTTTGATGTGGTACCTGTGCTCAGAGGCCATCTATTAGATTGGGCATCTTAGATAAGTTCCCAAAAAGCAGCTGAGGGGAAGGGCAAGAAGAAGAAGACAACCTCCCTTTATAAGCATTACCCTACACAGTCACTGGGGTTGTAGAAGCCCCTCACATGCTTAAAGTCCCCCCTTCTCCTGAGAGGGACAAGAAATTTGAACAGGAAGCTTTCACATGAGTTCACTAACCACTAGACTACACAGTGAATACACTAAACTCTGTCTTAACGGGCATTCTATCATCCAGAACTCTCAAATAACTGACATTTTAACCGTAAGTAAATGTAAGTTATGTTTTCTATAAGTACAGTATAGTGAAAGTAAATACAAATAAATACAACAAATACAGTATAAGTTTACCATGTACAATACTACTGTTGTTAGTAAATAAAGTACTCCACATACATTTTTGTTTGTTTAATATCTAATCTTGTTTTTCTTTAGTGTTGTGCATTGCTATGTATGCCTCTCTATTATCCAGGATATTGGAATATCAAGCAACCTCCTGGTCTTAGGACTGCCGGACATGAGACGGTTAACTGTATAGCTTCTTCACTAGCCCAATTAATCTTCAATTATTTAAAACAGAACAATGTCAGTAGGAGAGATTGTGGGAGGTCCCCTCCATCAGAACATTCTGTAGACACTGGTTAGGGTGTTCACGTGACAGGTGACAGAGCCCTGCTCAGATCTCTTGTTCCCCTCACAAGAAGGGAGGGGCTTGAACCACAGGTCTCCCATGTCCTAGAATCCCCTAGCCCAGGGGATGGCAACCAAAATAGTAAGAAGAGCTATTTTTTTTTTTGAATTCGGTAAAAAAAACTCAATAATTCAAGAGCTGCAATACATATAAATGTGAGACAGTCCTTAGCAAATTACGTAAAACCATTCATTTTGTAACCTCTATTTTAAGACACACAATGATTTTTAATGTGATACATGTTTATTGCAGGATGTTCACAAACATTTTACATATTCTATTTCTTCAGGCTTTACGTGTGTTTGTACCACTGTCTCCTTGACTTTCACTCTGGCCTACTTTAATTATGCCAATTTTACATCATGTTTAAGTTCAGTTTTCTTTCTTAAAATGCATATTCACAGCAGGAATGCGGCAAGCTTCCTTTTCCTTTTCAAAGTCAGGACTTTATAAGCAACACAATCAAAACACAGCTACGATATCATATCCCGTAATGCATTGCACATATTAAAGGGGGAGTTATCCAACATTACAAGACCATGTACAGTTTGCTATTGAGATGAGCTGTTCATTGTTGGGGTTGGATGTTCACCATTTATGAAAAATAATCAGGAGGGTTTTGGTTTTTTGTTTATTTTTCAGTGATAGTGTTGGAAGCCACAAAGAACTTAAAGAGCCACATGCAACTCTGGAGCCGCAGGTTGCAGACCCCTGCTCTAGCCATTAGACTAAGAGTTATAAGAGAGGTAGATTCTTTCCCCTGGCTGTCACTGTCTTGGCTCAGGACATGCAGTTTAGGTTTTAAGTCCTCTATCTTCCCCACATTTTTGGATCACTAGCACAGATAGGTACCTTCCTGCAGCCTGGGCTTAATGCAGCATAATCTGCAAGAAGGATGAGGTTTAGCATGCAGCCCTTAGTGGCAACTCACATTGGTTATTTAAACTGCTCCCTATCTAGCATGCTGGCAAAGAAGCCTAGATTTTGTGGACTGCGGAATTTTTTCTAGGACACTCAGAATCACAATAACTAATTCCCTTTATGGATCCCACCTCTAGTTCCTGCAGAGATGTGATTTTACTTCGAGAACTTCTAGAATTTAGGAACCAACTCTGCCAGTGCTTTAGTGGTGTGAGTCATTGAGCTTTGTAACACGTATGAAGTCACACGTAAGCCATGGTTTCCCAAAGGAGGGAGGCATGAAGATACTTCAGAGCGGTGCGAGGTGATCCAGCCCCCCTGCCCCCCTCCGCATCATTCCCTCACCCCAAGAAAGAGCTGGACTTTGCTTCTGGCTCTCAGCCCCTGCTGTTTTACCTGCGCGACCTTGGCTCAGCCACTATAAAAAGCAGACAGCTGGTAAAGACCCACATGGAGCTAGCTGCCTCCTGCAAAGGTGAATGTGGGTTGCGGGGAAGGGGGTTAGATGGTGGGATGAGGGTGCCTGGCTTGGGGGATGGGGTAAGAACTGGGGCTGGTGGTGCCTGGCTTTGGAGGAGAGGAGGGTCTTGGTCAGGCAGCTCATGGAGCTTAGGTGGGAAAGCTCACAGGGCTTGGGAAGCTGGTCCTGGCATTGTGGGATTCAGGTGGCTGGTGGGTGGGTGCATGCCTGGCCTGGCAGCTGGTGGGTGGGAAGGTGGCTTAGGCTGGTGGGTGGCTGGCTGGCCCTCACAGTGTTGGACTCAGACAGGTGACTCGGGCAGCTGGCCTGCAGCTGGGGAGGGTGGCTGGCAGGCCCCCAGCAGCTCTGAGCTTGGGTGAGTGAATCGGCTGGCTGGCCCGTTGGGCTCAGGCAGCTGGTGGGCAGGAGGGCAGCTGGCCCCAGCAGTGTGGAGTTCAGTCAGCTTGGGTGGGCAGCTCTGGCAGTGCAGGGCTCGGGCAGGCAGCTGGCCCGGGGCTCAGGCAGCTAGCCAGCTGCGGCTGCACCAGGCACCCACAAGGGGCCAAGAAATACTATTTGTGTTTATTTTTAATTTTAAATAGCATTTTATATCAAGTTTTTGTGTTTATTTTAAATTACGAATTGAATTTTTTGTTAAGCGGGGGTTGGATCTTGGTAAAGAAGAGGTTTAGGGGCATGAGGGTTTTTCAAAATTCAAAAGCTTGGAAACCACTGGAAGCATTTACAGGATCAGGTCTTCAGGAATTTAACACTTACTTTACATACCCATTACTCAATGGGCACAAAGGAGAGGAAAGAAGAAAATGAGATAACTGACTTAAACACTTGCAACAGTGCAAAGGGAGAATGCAAATAACTAGCAAAGGGAGATCTTACAAAGCTCAGTTTACAATTCTAATAGAGAGTAGAAGTGATGGGTTTCAAAAAATAAATATAAATGAACTTACAATGAGTAAGTTGCATGAAGCTGTTAACATTTACTTTCATTTGTGTATGTGTGGTATGAGAGAGTATTTCAGTATATGCTCTTTCCCTTCCCCTCTGAAGATGTTTCCACTGTTTCACTCTTGTTTCTTAAAGTTCCTGTTGCTTACAAGAGGAAGTCTAGTGAAGACAAGAAGCAGATCAAATTCTCTGATTAGAGCACTTTGGAGACATTTTGCAACACTAAATAAAATATGCTAGTTGCCTGTTAAGAGAAATTTAGGGTTAAAGGCTTAAAGTTAATTTATTTGATCATCCATTTTGACGTAATCTCATTCTTTTAATCTTCTAAACAATTGCCTCCTTAAAGAAACAAAAACAAAAACAGAAAAAACCCCAAGCTCTCAGACTTCAAACCAGCTTTCAAGACCTTACATTTTTATTTTCTTTAAAATGTTTAATCAGCTGAAAACAACTGTTCTGGACACATCAGTACCTGTGTTGATTTGCTGATTATAGTAGCATAAGTTATGCATTATCTCCATATGAATCAGCTTTTTGTGTTGCTAAACTACCCTTACATCAGCCCAAAACATCACTACACCTAACAGACAGGTAAATCCAGAACCACATGCTTTGTAAATAATGTGATGATACAAAGCACAACTGCTATGTCCATCTTCCTGTTAGTTTATCCAGCACATGTGAAATGATGCATTTACTATGCTGGATCTTCTCATCCAGCTAAGCTGGGTGTATTTGGAAGAGTAAGGTAACATCCAAGGAAGCTGGTCATAAGACCTTTTAACAGAAGTTTTGCTTATGTTTGCAGGAGCAGTCCCTTAATGGTCTGTTAATCATTTTGACATTAGTGAATTGTTCTCACCTCCAGATACTCTTTAACAACATGTGGAACAGCTGAGGGCCTAATTTTAGAGGTCCCAAACTAGTTAAAATGAGTGTAAGCACGTCTGAAAATTGGTCTAAACAAATAGACTCAACAGAGACTGCTTTCAGGAGACACTCGGTTAAACATTTAATATAGGAATGAGACTTGCAAAGGGATGCATAAGTTTGTTTTGTTAAGATTTATCTTAACACTGTTAACAGAGCAGTCCCTGCAACTGCAGAAAATCAACTATAGCAACTAATGTTAAGTGACATGAACCAAGTGCCCAAGCACAACAAGCAGGTTAGAGAGAGTGAAGCTACGAGCAGGTGTGGTAACTAACTAAACCCTCAAGGGGTCGAAGGGAAGAAGTGACTCCGGTTAAACGAAGTAGGCTTTCTGCGCTCTCCATATGCCCTTTTCGGGACGATTTATTTCTACTCAGCCTGCGCGCAGGGAGGGAGGGCGCGCAGCTGCCTTCAGGAAATGGATACGCTGATGAGTTTTAGCTGCAGCATGTCAAGCAGCAGCAGGCGCCCGGTCAGAGGAAGTGAGACGTTTTGTGGTTTACTACAGCAATAGATGTGCTTTAAAGAGGACGGGGGGACAAGCATTACACGGGGGCGCGCGCAAATCACCACCGATCTAGCGTGGGGTCGTCAGCATGAGCAGCCCTGGCGCCTCCCCGCGGACGGATCCCCCACTTCTCCGTCCCTAGGTGTCTTGGGGCAGCCGGTGATCTCCTAGCCTGAGCGATTCTCCCGGCTGGCCGGTGCCACTGGGGGGTGGCGCGGCGCGTTCAGAGGAGGGTCCCGTGGGGAGCGCACGTTGCTTCACGCGTGGCTGGGTCTAGGCGAGGCGTTCCAGCAGGCGGGAGCCGAACGTAGCTGATCAATAACAAGCCGAGAGGTGCAGCCTGTGCAGCTCCCGCCTGCCTCTGCGCGGAGGTGGAGGGGGGGGGTCGTGGGGACGGAGCAGCTGCGGGTGCGCTTTGCTGCACACTCACCTTGCTCCGTGGGGAAGCGGCCAGACGCCCCACGCATACACCCAGCCGGAGGCGCTTCGTTTTCTTCCGCTCAGCTCCGCCGCCGCCTACTGGCCAGCCTTGGGGGTGCCCGTGCCTGGCGCTCGCCGGCAGTTTGCAAGCCCGGGAGAAGCGGGCTGCTTCCCTGCGGGTTTGGACTTCACCTCCGCCCTGGTCCTTACAGCCTGGCGCCTCGATCGGTGTCTGCGGCGTGAGACTCGCGATCTGCTTGGACTGAGGCTCCCGACATAAATCGTTGTACGATTGGGCGGGGCGGTGGGGTGGGGGAGCTGCGCGGTACCTACGAAGTGAGGCTGCTCCAGCCCCCGGGTCTCCCCCGCAGCCTTCCAGGAGCTGCTGCTCACAGGACTTGAACTGTTGTCTTACTTTCGCCGACTTGAATGGCACTTGACCGGCGGCGCGTGGTACCGGCACTTTGCGGCACGGGTGCCCCTGGGGGCATGGTGGTGGATGCGCTACGGAAGCGGGCGCCCCTCGGAGGAGTTGCTCCAGGAGCGGCCGAGCACCCTCGCTGACTCTCTGCCGCTCTTGGAATTCGAGCACCAGCTGATTGGGGTGACTGAGGTGGCGGGAGCGCAAAATGCATCAGCTGAGTCCGAAACAGGAGCCTTCCCGGTTGGTTTCCCGCCGCCAGCTGCCCTGGCACTTGCAGGCAGCCCGCTAACCCGAGAGCCTCTCCCGCGGCGCGTTGCCGTTTGCTTGCCGGAGCCCTCTACGCAGCTAGCCGGGCAGCCGCGAGCCCGCGTCATTTCAAACTTCTTTGCCGGAGGACCGAAAGGGCAGAGGGAGCCACGCTGCTTGTTACGGGCAGGTGTGGGCCACAGCAGCGGGGGGCGGGAGGGACTTAGAGGTCCCCCCTATTTGTCGGGTGACCCGAGGGGCGAGTCGGGGTGTTTGGAGACTGCTGGGCTCGTTCCCTGCCAAGGGCCCGGAGGGAGAAAGGACCCTGCTGGAGCAAAGTGGCCCCCCGGTTCCCGCTCCGCTTCGTTTCTCTGCGCCGGGGGAGCGGTTTGCACGCTGGGCCCCTCTTCCTCCCCGGTTCCGTGGGCCGCCTCCCTCCCGCCCCCCGGGCAGCTGATCTGCAGGCGGCTGCCCGCGCCCTGCCCCGCTGCCGCCCCTGCCTCACTCTCCGCGCCCGTGGGGATGCCATGCCCCGCAAGCCCAGCGGAGGAGAGGAGGGCGGCTCCGCCGGGCTCTGGGTGAAGAGCAGCCGGCCGGGCAGCGGCATGAAGGATGTGGAAGCCGGCCGCGGCAGGGTGCTCATGAACTCGGCGCCCCGAGGGGACGGCTTGCTCCTGCTGGGCACGGGCCGCGCCATCGGCTGCTCGCGGGAGCCCCGGAGGGGGAAGCAAGGGGGAGCCCGCATGAGCCTGCTGGGGAAGCCGCTGTCGTACAACAGCAGCCAGAGCTGCCGGCGCAACGCCAAGTACCGCAGGCTGCAAAACTATCTGTACAACGTGCTGGAGAGACCCCGCGGCTGGGCGTTCATCTACCACGCGTTCGTGTGAGTACAGCCCCCGCAGAGCCAGGCCGGGCTGCGGCCCCGCCCTGGCCCTGCCTGCAACATCCCCGGGCCCGGGACTGGAGGGCCGGGCTGTGGCGGCGCTTCTCGCGGGAAAGCCCCGGCGGGGGGCGGCTGACAGGGAGGGGCCCGCCCAGAAACCCGCCAAAAAGTGGCTCAGAGACGTCAGCGTTGGGCGTGGGCCGAGCACCCTCCTCCCCGGTGAACGCGGTGCCAACACATGGCAGCGGGGGAGGGGCGCTCTGCCCGCCGGCCGTGCCGCTGGGCGCTCGGGGAAAGGCCCACGTGGTGGCGGTCCTGAGGGACCTCCCCGCCGCTCGGCAGCGCCAGGGACTGAGGTGCTGCGGCGCCTCCTGTGGCGGCCGGGTGCTCCCTGTCCCCGACAGGCAGAGGGTGGGCTGGGCTCGCCCCTGGCGCGGGGTGAAGGTGGGAGCAGGGGCGTGACCCGAGCCCGCAGCGGAGCGGAGCGGCGCGGCAACCAGTGCTGCTCCTCCGGGGCTTGGGGGTGGTGGGGCTCCCTCGCTCGTAGCCCGCCGCTCCCTGCCGGGGTGGCGCGTGGGGCGTTTGGAGACTCTCCTAGTGCTCTTCCCAGAAGCTCAATCAAAAGCCGAGTTGCTGGTGCCTAGGGCCGCGCAGCTCTGCAGCCGCGCTCAGTCTGCTCCGGAAACGGGAGGGTGCAGGTGGCTGATCGCGGGAAAGGCAGGAAGCAGCAGCCAAGCTGTGCTCAGAGGCGGTTGTAGCTGGTGCTCGGGGATCGGCATTGACTGAAATAACGTTAGAAAGCCACTATGGTCAGGATGCGGAGCGAGGTCATGAACTCTGCATGACAGAGGCTCTAGGCAATGTCATTAATATCACCCTTGTACTTTCTCCGTTATTAGTATTGCCTGTTTTTCATTTGTATCCTGCAGGGCAGAGTGACCATCGTTTTGAATATTTTAGGTATTCTCATAACTCTGATCATTCTGAGCTCATTTAGTATTCACACAGATTACTACCGTGTAACTCAGTTGGAAGTATCTGTGCAGTCAATGGCCATGACATTGCTGTAATGTTTTATTGAAATGTTGAATAACTGGCAATTTTGGAGTTCATCCTGTTAGTAATAATTATGATAAATTAATTTGGGACATCTTAGAAGTACCTTCCTATATCTCTTAGTTAGGCATAATTTGGAGAACCCTTTAAACCAGCATTTGCCAAAGTATGGTCCACAGCCCAATACTGGCCCTTGTGGGGAAGAAGGAAACTGGTCCTTAGAAAGGATACAATTTATTGCTATGTACTAGTATTATTGTGACTAAATGTTATACAGTGACAATTTATTTGTTTTTCATTTTTATATGTGTTTATTTTTGGACCTCAAAAAGAAGTACTAAAAAAAACGGGTCCTGACTATATAAAGTTTGGGGAACTCTGCTTTAAACTGTTATCTTATTGCTTAGTCTTGCTTTATCTCATCACTGGGATGTTAATATCCTTCCCCTGTGCATCTTGTATTAGTATCATACTCTTCTGTTTTGGAGGGGGGCACAATGTACATTAGTAGAGTTTTTTTTTTTTTTTTCTTGTGAGTCTGGGTATTATCCTTCAAAGAGAATTTGGGTATATTTAAAACAGAGTGTTGCTTACGTGAGGTAGGCTTTAACACCATACCTTAAGGCTTAAGCAACCACCAGGGTTACCAAAACAAGTAGTTCAAGATTAATCCTGTCTAATTTCAACCCACATGCATGGCCCTACACCAAAGATCATTCAGAATAAAGTCAGAGTTTGTCTAGGAGTCATAGCACTTCACCATCATTCCTAATCCCAGAAAGTTGCAATAAATCAAAACAAATATGTTAAAAACCAGTTGAACAAACGAGTTTTAAGTATTTAAGTTTTAAGTATTGTGCTTTGAGTCCGTAGAAGCAGAGAAAGTTGTGTATGGGGATGGGTCACTACATTTAGAAAACTATCCTACTACATAGTATAAAGCAGCTGCAAGGTTACTATTCTTTGAATGGTAGTTCCAGCAATTTCATTGTGAAGAAGAATATGTACAGTGAGCAAATGTCAGTAGTAACACTTCCAGTAATAAAGCAACTGTTAAAAGCTGTCTTTGATCAAGTAATGCTTTGTGTCATACCAGCATGGGAATCTCCAAATCCTACTTTAATAAGAAGTTTTTATAGCCATATAGAGTATCTTGCCAAGAACGACTGCACTGTGATTAATGAAGTACTTCAGGGATAGATTTACTTAGTACACCAAAATTGCTGTAGACAAAACATACAAACAAACAAAAAAAAAACAGCAATAGGTTTAAAATTATGTTTCATTTAGTGAGATTTGTCAAGTAGGTAAAACTACTTATTCCTCTCTAAATGGTTCATTATGATGATCTAATCTTGTAGACTGAACTTCCTTTCTTTTTGGTCTTTTATTGGGTACAACTTTGCTATTTGGGTTTTAATGGAAATCTTTTATTCTAAGTCCTATTCTGGCATGGACAGTGCTTTATTGATACTATGAAAATCCTTTAAGTACTTGTTAGGACGCATCTTAGTGCAGTCATCATGTAAATGCCAAGCAGTCATACTTTGGTACTCTGCTGTTTAATTTGAGAGCATAGTGATAACTGTTAAATAAGATCCAAGGTGAAAATAAGTTGATAGTATTAAACTTACACAAAAATAAATTTCCAAAAAGTGAAGTCATGACACAGCAACACTGTAAACAAGAAGATTGCCAGATGCCTTTAGATAATTGCCTGCATGGAATGAGGGCCAATTCTAGCTTTTAATTGCAAATGGCAATTTTGGCAATGGGAAATGCCAACATAGTATCTTTTTACCTGATCAAAGCTGTGTGAAGCAGCTCAGAAATGCTGTTGAAGCACCTCGTAGCGGCACTGGTTTAAGGATTTGTCAGTGTTTCTATTATAATTCTCATTTTAATGTGAATTTTGACTTGGCCAATTGAAGCTCCATTGGGTGACAATCTGGCAAACAGCGTTTTCGTTTGGATGCAGTTTTTATGTATTACATATAGACAACTAAAAGAATATACACTTATCCCTCAATTTATGAATTTTTGCTACAACAAACCAAGTAAATTTATACTGACTTTTTTTTAATTTACAAACACTGTTTTTGCTACAACAAATAACCAACCTTCATCTGAGCATCTGCAGTACAGTCAGTGCTCTGCCAGCAGCTCCAATCTCGATTTATGAATGTTCACCTTACGAATAGTTTTCATTGAATGAATTATATTCATAAATTGAGGGATAATAAGTTTACATAAAGTAAAGAATGTATGCAATTCAGTATTTCATATGCAGCTTTTGCCAACCATCTGATCATAACTTCACATGGAACATTCATAATGAACATGACTTCAGCTTGGCAATTTTTTTACACAGCTACGCTGATGTTAAAAATGATAAATCTTTTGAAAGTGATGTGCTTGTTGATGTGCCATTTTGAGCTTAGTTAATACATATCTAAGGTCTAGTATTGCTGCTCTAGGTAGGGGCTGTACATTGTTACACCTGTCTTAAATTAAGGTTTAACTTGGAATGTAAAAATCTCTCTGATTTGTAAGATGGTATATGCTTAACTATTATTTTTTTGTAAAATTTTCAATTCTTTTTAAAATTAGAACTTTGGTAGCCTGCAAGGGGCATTATTTGTGAGTGGAATTAGCTAATCAGGAGCCAGCCCTGCAGTGGAACTCTCATGGAGTTTCTCCATGCAGAAGAACTTTAGATGAGGGTTTAATGTATAATAGTCAAAATTTAAAAAGGTTTTCCTCTTTCCCATTTAAAATAAAGGTGTAAGGAAAGCTAGCTGTTCAGGAACATTGAGATACACCTGAACTTTTTGTCTAGCAACCCTGGGAAATAGGGTATGTCAGATTGTAGAATTTTCTGAGCTGTGGCAGGTGCTTCATCCTCTGAGTTTGAGGGGGATGGGAGAGGTGTGTTACCTGGTTCCCTGCTCCTGCAAGGCACATGTGGCTCCGTGCACCCTGACACACCCAGGCACTGCGCTCTGCTGCTATGGGAGTGGCAGGGGGCTGGGGAGGGGAAGCCACTGTGAATAAGAAGCTGGTCAGCCTCAAACTCATGCTAGTAAAACCTTCATATCACATCACATAGACAAATGATGGTGCTAACATTTAACATATAAATACACTAAAGCACTTAATTTTAAACATTTCTCTCAGCCTCTAGAATGCTGCTTTTTTGAGTTTGTTCAGAAACAACAGGAAACTATTGTTCATTTGGAGGACCACTGTAAAATCTTCCAATATTAAAACTGAATATTACTAAGAACTGTTTTCCAAACATTATTTGTTTGTTTTTTTGTTAAGGTGACCATTGAATACTGATTTAATGATTATCAGTGACAATAAATATAATCGAACACAAGAAGTTACTGTATGGGAGAGTTACTTTGAAATTAGACATTGTGCACTTCTTCAACTCTTTGTCTGTATTATTTCTCTGATTAACTAGTCACAAAATATAGTAGGTAGTATTTTATTTCTATTTTCCCCCCTTCTCGTTGTTTTACTTGGAGTTCTAGTTTGCTTTTTCTAACATTGAAGGCTCTTGGGAGGAATAGTGTTTGGGTTAACATAAGGCAACACCACAGTTGAAGTAGTACAAACAGTCTTGTGTCAGCAATAAGCAGTTGATGTTGGAATTCTGTCTTATCTATCATTCAGGGCTTATCCTGAATTATACGTGGCAGTCCTGGGGAGCCCTAGGGCTGCGTGCAGATACAGGGCTTTGCTTGTTTAAGTCTGATTCCAGGGTCAGAGTCTGCACTTGCAAAAATATGCGTTGCTTTACAAAATTCAATTCTGTTGGGAACAGAGGAGGAAGACAATGAACTTTCGGCTAAGTACAGGGACAGAGACTTTTTTTTCTTTTGTATAACAATAAAAATGTAGAGGCATTTCAGCATAAATATATCATGGGTATAGTGTGCTGGGAGCAAATATATATATAATGTAAAAAAACTGCATGATTGTGCCTACCGGGGCAAATTTGTTTTCCGTATTTTGATGTATAATGTAATTATGTTAAATAGTGATAGCACTTAAAACAGTGGCACACCAACAACAATACTACAACAATTGCAGACTGCCTTCCTATAATTTATTACCTGTGATGGTGGGAAAAAAAGAGCAGACAATCTTCATTACTCCTCTTCCCTTTACTGTTCCATGGGCAACAGTTTTGCTTAAGAGCTACTGAGTGTTGTGGAATTTTCAAGATATTATGCAACTGATGTTCATATTACTTACATATCTGGAAAATAAATATTGGTGGTTTTCACTTACGTTCATTTCAGTCTCTTTGGGTGTGACCTAGGGTAGTATGGGCCCAGTCTTACATGTTATATTCAGCCTTGAGCTATGTAAGCTCCACAAGGCTGCAGATGCTGGCTCCACAGCAGATAGCTAGTCCAGGGGAAACATTGGGTTGCCACCAAAAGCAGAACTGCTCCCCAGCCTGTGGGTGGGAAAAAAGAACAAAAAACATTCCTGGACAAAGAGAGTCCTGGACCTAAAAGACTGTGCAAATGAGCTACATTGTGTTTGTTTCCTCATGGGGGGGGGAAGGAATAGCCTGAAGGAATAGTGAATCCTGCATGAGCCCAGTAGAAAAGACAGTGTTCTGGGCCATTGTTTGGAACAGACTTCTAAAGAAGGCAATACCTGGGAATACCGTACATCTCCCATCACTGAGAAATGGTTTAGGGCTAATCTCTATTTTCCTGTGCGTCTTTTCTCCCCCTATGAAAGTCTGCTTTGGAGTTGGACTCCTTGAACGCATCTCCATTTTGCTCTGGCTAATCTTGGGTCCATTTTTCTTAAATGTGTAAATTGAGAGCGTGATGTGCCTTAGGGTATCTCCCTCAGTGGAGCTGACAGCTATAGTGAGCCCCAGAGCAAGGTATGCTTACGGGCTGGCTTCATGCCCCTGAAAGGGGTGGGGCCTTGTGCAGAAGGGGCAGTGCTGAGGACAGTCAGTCCTTAGTGTTGCCCAGACAGAGGTTTGCCTCCTCTCCTCTGCCTCCCAACCCTTACAGCCATGCAGAGCAGCATGCCAATGGCAAAGGGTCCTGGAGCTCCACCTTTTGCTAGTGCAGCAGTATCGGAAGCAGCCAGGATCTCCCCTTTGAATCTCCAGGCCGTGATGCAGTTGCCACCCCTTCCCATTAACGGGTGTGGTGTGTCTGTTTATGGAAGAATTTGAAGTTTTTAGAATCACTCTACCAATGGCTGATTGGCAATCCGACAGAGAGAACCCTGCGCCCACGTGGGGTCTTGTACATATGTAAAAGCTCATTAATACCAAAGGTTCCAAACGCAATATTTGGAAAAAAGGCTGGGTGGAATAAAGTATGTGATCCAAGGGAGAGGACAGCCCTGAATGCCTAGTGCAGAATGGGATGCTGTGTGTAACATGGAAGAAGGAGCAGCTGGGGTGACTGCAGAGGCCAGAAAGGTTCTGGCTTTCTTAGGGGACAGCACTTATGTAACACATTTTGGCTGATAAATTCTGTAATTCTTAGTGATTTTAATTTTTTTTTTTTAAATAGGATAAACACACTGGAAACTTAATTCCTCTGTTTGAGCATGATCACTTCTTCTGGCAAACCTTCCAAATTACAGTGGGAAAATGTGACTAAATTGTCCATATGCATCAGCATTTAAATTACTGCTGTTTTATATCTGAATGAAGTATTATGAATATTATTTTTCTGATAATTCCATATGAATTATGAGTAATGATCAAATTGGTAGCATTTTATGCTCTATAATCAGTCATGACTGAACTCGGTATTTGCTATAATACTGATCCTTAATTTATCCTAGAAAATCTAAGACTGAATTTTTCCATGAGTATTTCCCTATAAGGAAGAGATACTTTAATAAGAAATACACCTTATCTATATGAACAAACATATTGAAAATAAGTAGAATAATTTCCTTTTCAATAATGTAAGCTACACAGGTCTCACAGTAACACTTCATGTATTTTTGCTTGGTCCATAATATGTAGCGTCTTGCTATACAGTAAACCCTTGATTTAACGGACCCTGATATAATGGATGCTGTCTGCCAGCTCCCCCACAACGCACCTTAAATAAATGCTAGAGATTCACCAGAGCTGCTCCTGGGGCTGGAGGAGCTGCCAGAGCATCTGGGACCACTGAGGCTGGAGGGGCCATTGCAGCGGCTGGGGCCAGAAGAGCTGGCGGGAGGAGGCTGCAGCAGGGCTTGGGAGCTCTCCTCCCACAGTGTGGAGCATGTTGGCCCCGGCTGCTATTGCCAGCAATGGTGCTGAGCAGCAGCCATCTTGTCAGAGGCAGCTGCCCGCTGGCATCCTAGAGGCAGCCATGCTCTACCTTCGCATGGGTGGCTCAGTGCTGAGAGCTGCAGGAGGTGGAAGGAGTCAGACTGGCATTCGCCTCCTCTCCTGGTAATTGGGAGATAGAGGTGTTAGAGGAAGAATGGGGCAAGAGGGCGGAAAGGAAGAAGCAGGGCAGAGCACAGGAGAGAGTGATGGGCTGGGAAGGTCAGTGCATCATCATACAGCATGTCCATTTGGATATAACGGACTTTCGGCATTAATGGACACCGTTTCCCTGTCCGTCCATTAGTCCATTAAATTGAGGGCTTACTGTATTTTAGTGACCTCTAACTAGGCATCTAGTGCATCTTCTAGCTTAAAGTGTCATGATGTCTTGATTTTACTCAGGTTTGTATTTCTTTTACTGTAGGTTTGTGGTCTGATTCTGCTCCTCTGAAATTGAGGGAGTTTTGCCATTAATGTGGATAGATCAGGGCCCTTTATATGTGGGCAAGAGGGCTGAGCTCTAAACAACACAATAGTATCTGGCAGGCAGGCCCTTACCATATAAATACAGTGGATCTAGTTGGAGTCACAGTTTTCTAAACAAGACACACCTCTCTATAATATCATATCTTTACTTTTTAGGGACACCTTCATCTTGTGCAGGTGATTGAAATAAGCAAGAACATGATTCTCTTTCCCTCTTATATTCTTGAGTATTAAGTCTGGTATGTTCATCTAGAATGATAACCTTGCTGACAAAGGCTATAGACTGCCTATGGGGTTATCACCACAGTTTAGTTAAGAAAGCAAAGTCAGCACCTATTCCAGAGTTCCTTCATCCATTACAGAATGATCATAAAGCAGTTTCTTTGCTGAGACCAGAACAAACCTCTTAACTCCCATAAATGACACTAATTGAGTCCAAAGGTTCCTTCATAGGTTATGTGAATGGCCAAGCAAGTTTGTCACAACAGCAAGATGTACCAGCGTCAGTGGTGGAGCCCTTATGGCTCAATTTAGAGCAGCCTCACTCGGCAGAGGAAATTGAACCCGAAAAGGTTGATTGCCACTGCATCAATCTTCCGGTACCTTAAGAGGCTAATGAGCCCATCTCCTTCTGTTCAGTGCCAGTTGAACTTTGTCTCCTTTCATAGAACCCTGGACTAGAACCTCAGGGTTTCTCGATGAGGCTAACCTTGTACTTTCCATGGCCCCAAAGGGACAATACACTCCATCGCAGAGTAGAGATGACAAGAGTACATCATTTGTTACAGTATTTTATATCCTGGAAAGTGGTAATAATGTCAGGCTAGTGGAGTTTGCATCATTTTGGCCTCAAATGGCTAACTGTGGCATTCACGTATGTTTAGGTTTACCTGAACACTGAATTATTTCAGCATTTTCAGAAAAAAAAATTTGGTCCTATTTCATGCTGAGACAAACAAGTGCTGTCTACTGAATAACCAGCACCCCCTTGCTGCACTTAGAAAAGGCAAAAATATTTTACAAAAAGAACAACGGAACATAATGGTAAAATGCTACAGGTGGAACTTTCCTAATCCGGCACCCTTGGGACATGACTGGTGCTGAAATGTGGGAGGTCAATATTGTCTAGTGGCATTACCAACACTTTCACTGATTACTGGGTTCTTAGAAGATGTTTAGGGGTACGTTAGAGCTAAATAACAGCCAGAACAAAGTGAGCCAGGAGTCATAGCTATAAATAAACTTTATGGGGCTGCCCATAAGTGGTTATCCAGCTAACAGAAATCATGTGGCTGTTGCCAGACCAAAGTACTGTATTAGAGAGGTTCAGCCTGTAATGACTGACACAATATTCTGAGGTGCGCAGCTTCTGAGCAGGAGGCCTAACTTCACCATAGCTATGGAAATGAATGTAAAATACCAGTAAATCAGTGCTCACACACTTTTATTATGGTTACTGCGTCGTATTTCAACCAAAAGAATACAACATAATGTTTGATTCAGACATTAATAGTAAATATTTGTGGATAGAACAATTCATTGTGTATTATTAGCGGGCCAAATCTCAAGGCCATATGTTGGCTTGTAGTATTGGGGTAAATCCTGAAGTCCTAACTCAGGATGAAACCTCCACGGATATAAAAGGTAACATTTTTTTTTTTTAATTATTGGATTGACTGGGGGTTTTGCGTGTAGGCAAAAGTAGTTATAATAAACTGATTGGATGACAAACTGCTGGTAAAAATCCATTCCTGTCTGTTTCAGTTTCACTTGTGCTATATAAACTTCAGGTCCACTGCCTTTCTTTAAAAGGCAGTCAGAATGCCAGAATACACTTTAGACTGCATCTTTACCTGTTTACTTCAGCAGGCTACAAATGAATAAAATAGGTTATGCATTGTGAAATTTTAAAGAAAAAATAATTATAAAACTAATTGTTACAAAAGGAACCAAGAGTCTTGAAAATACTATGGCACTAAATAATGTCACAGTAATTTCTTACATACATTTTTCCATACATGGAACAATGGAACAAATGATTCTTTCTAATGCATGGAAACCTGGACATGTTCCTAATAAAAACCAATGGTGAATAATTCAATTTTTCAAGCAATTCTTTGATATTTCAGTTTAGTTTGAAAACTGTCCATGCATTATGTTCACAGCACTAATGCTGTTCAGTGTCTAATAGCATAAATGTTGAGAATAAACACTGCAAATGAATGCCTATTACGAATTTAAAATGCAAACATTTCATTATTTTACATTTTATATATAATGCAATGAATGTTAATAAGATTGCTGGTGGCTGAAGGTAAGCTACTGGTTTAAAATTAAACACCTGGTTGAAAATAAATCCTTCAATCAATAAATAAGCAAATTAGCATGAAAAAAAGATTTTTTTCATAAAATATTTTATAAAGAAAAGTACAGTGTACATAAGTCTTACTTCTCTTCAGCAAGGTCCCTGTGACGTCTTTGATATTTCTTGTAATCACTTCATACATAGGCAATATGGTCAACAACATTGTGACTAAAAGTGTCTCAGCAATTATGAACATCATTGTCAATGCCCTTATTCTTCACCTTTATTCTGTCCTAATCTGTCATTCGTGGCTGGCTGTGCACTTGGTACAGTTTCTCTAAAATGTAGACAGTAAACTTTTCTGGGGCAGGGATTGTCTCATTTGAATGCTGAATGTCACTAATTAGTGATTACTAAAATGTTGCAATGAAAATATTTCAACATCATCATGACTAAGTATGTTTTCTGTAAGTGTCCTTGGGCTAAATTCCACCACATCCCTGGTATGTTTATATTCCTGAAATGAAATCACCAAGAAGTGTAACTGAGCCCCCTCAAGACTGAAACCTAGAGGGGACATAACAGCATTCAAGTATCTAAAAGGTTGTTACAAGGAGGATAGATAAAAGTTATTCCCCTTTATCTCTGACTGTAGGACAAAAAGCAATGGGCTTAAATGGAAGCTGGAAATTCCCTAACTGTCTGGGTGGTGAAGCACTGAAACAAAGTGCCTTGGGAGGCTGTGGAATCTTCATTGTTGGAGATTTTTAAGAGCAGATTAGACAAACATTTGTCAGGGGTGATAGATGGTACTTGTTCTTGCTATGGGTGCAGGGGACTGGACTTGATGACCTCTTGAGATTCTGTCCAGCTCTAGTATTCTATGATTCATCAGAGATGTAGAGGAGGCATTTTGGGGTGAGATATTAGGAACAGCATTTTTGTTTTGGAGATCTGCTCTTCTACCATTTGTCGCACATCTCATACAAAATACTTCTGGTCCTGCAAGAATAATCTACTTAGGGGTCTTGTGCCAACGTTTGAGTGAGAATTTTTTTTTATGTTCTGCTTTTGCAGCACTCACATATGTCTGTATGAGAACAAAAATTACATAGGATCTAAATTTGGCCTGCAGCCTTTATCTTTTATTGGTGCCATACAAACAGGCTAGGTGATGGAACATCTAGTCCAGTACCTCGACAGTGGCTCGGGTCAGAGATTTCTGGCAGCTGGAGGTTTATGGACATTCAGGGCATGGGGAGCCTCCCTGATTATCTTGGCTAATAGTTACTGATGGACCTATCCTCCACCAGTTTATCCAATTCTTTTCAAAACCCTCTTCCCTCCTCTCCCTGTTACACTTTTGGCCTTCACAGCACTGGTTGGCTGCATTCCGTTTGTTTGTTTTCAATTTGCTGCTTCTTGGTTCTCTTGCTGCTACCCCGTGTTATTGTTATGTGAAAGGATAAATAGCACTTGCCTACTCATTTTCTCTACATCACTTATGGTTTTAGAGAGCTCTATCATATTCTCCCTTTAGTTGCATCTTTCCTAAGATGAACAGTCTGTCTTTTTAATCTCAGCTCAGATACAAGCTGTTCCATGCTGCTAATAATTTTTGTTGTTCTCTGTACTTGTTCCCCAGTTCTAACATCTTTTTTGAGATGGGGCAACCTGAACTGTGCACAGTCTTCAAGGTGTGGGCCTGCCACAGATTTATATAATGGTGGTATGATATATTCTCTTGTAACCTGTCACTTCGCTAATGTTTTGTAACATTCTCCGAGTCTTTTTATTATTGTTGCTGCACATTAAGCAGCTGTTTTGAGGGAACTATCGAAAATTACTGCAAAGTTTTCTTGTTAGTACGCACAGTTTAGAATCCATCATTTTGTGTGTCCAGTTTCCCCCGCCCGCCGTATGCATTACTTTGCACTCTTCATTGCTGAATTTTATCCACCATGTTATAGCCCAGACACCCCAGTCAAAGGATGAGATCCCTTTGTACCTCTTTACAGTCAGCTTTGGATTTAACTGTCTTGTTTGATTTTTTTATACCATCTGCAACAGTTAATCTCCCCCGTTTCCAGATCATTTATGAATATGTTGAACATCACTCTTCCTACTTACACGTCTTGTGGAGGACTCAGCTATTTACCTCTCTCCATTGTGAAAACTGACTGTTTAATGCTACCCATTGTTTCCTGTCTTTTAACCAGCTACTGATACTTGTGAATACCTTCCCTCTTCTTATCCCATAAAATGGTGATATTCACTTACTAATCCACAATTTGATAATAATTTTTCTTATGATGAGTACCCTCAAGCCTCACTGGCCTGCAAGGGGACTAGAATATCTAAAAATGACTAAAATGGTTGATGAGTAAGTCAGGATGTGAACTGGGATTTTATTCCCCCATGATCCAAAATGAACAAGTTTACCAGCTCAGTTTTTAAAGTTGGAAGTTGTGTTGCTTTCAGTTGTACATTGCTGTTGTTTTAATAGTGATACATTCTTCTGAGAGGTTTTCCACACCTTTATCTGCGGATGAATAAAATGGCATTTTGAGACAAGCTACTAGAAAAACTCAGATGGGGGTGGGAGGGGTTGTTCAAGGGAGAAGGGGAAAGGATTTTCAGACATGCTGAGCCATATTCAGCCCCAATTTTTAAATGGACCCAAATCCATTGGCTTTGGTAGCACAGGGAGAGAAATAGTTAAGAATGGCTAGAAAGTTAAACTTGATTTTATAAATATACAGTGATATACACTTAAAGTTAGTAATCTTTGTCTGTTCAATATGAATGTTTGAAAATGTTCGTGTGTGTGTTGTATAACAGTGAATTTACTAATGGTGTGTATGCTTGAATAGTGTACATAGTAGAACAGCCATTCCGCTGAAATGCTCTAAAAAGCGTAGACTTTTAAAATATGCAATATTGTCCTGTTGAATACAGGTATTAGACTAGTTAAAACACTGGTTCCCAACCTTTTCGAGATGGTGACTCATTTTGACAATTGAGTAAGACTTTGTGACCCAAGGCAATTCAAAACCGGGGGTTGGGGGAAGAGGTCCTCCCCAGGAACACTTTTTTTTTTTAAATCTGGCTCTCCCCTCCCGCCCCAGGCTTAAACCCCTTCCAGCCCCAAACTATGCCCCCACCTACCTCACATGAGTGCTGCTGCTGTTGCTTCTGCCCCCGATGCTCCTTTGCTGGGCTGCTGCTGCTGCTGCCTCCACATGGCTCCCCTCTCCCCCCAGCCATCCTACTCCCTTCCCCCAGTTGCAGCATGGGCAGTTCCCTGCCGTGCCGTGCTGAAATGGGACTCAATGTAATTGGTTTAATGGCCTGATCCCTCCTGCCAGCAGTTAAACCAATTACATAGAATTCCATTTTAGTGCAGCAGGGCAGGGACTGGCAGCCAGAGGAGTGAGTGGCGGCAGCGAATGGAGCTGCAAATGGCTCCTTAAAGAGCCACATGTGAGACTCAGCTGCCTGGCTGGCAACCCTTAGAAAATCCAATGGTGACCCATGTTTGAGTCCCAACCCGTACGTTGGGAATCCCTGATTTAAAATGTGAGTGCATTTAGTACCATAAGTCACAGATTTTAAGGCTAGAAGTGAGTACTGAGATCATCAAATCTGACTTCCTGTATAACACAGGACATATGACATAACTCCATTAATTCTGATATCCAGTCTAATAGCTGTGCTTTTCCTAAAGCGCTTCTTATAAATCAAGAGTGGAAGTTTTTATAAGTTTTTCATGATGGTGAATCATTCCAATGGTGATAACCCTTAGGCTGTGGCTACACTAATAAGTTTTACTGACAAAAACAGTGGAACGCCCACACGCAAAATGTGTTTAGTTCACAGTTTGTTGACAAAAGTCAGCACGTCCACTGACAACCTTATGCCTCTCCCAGATGAGGAAGAGTGCCTTTTGTCGACAGGTTCTGTCGGTAGAAAAGGCTGTGTGGATGCTCTGGGGGCGGGGGCCTTCTCTCAACAGACAGGGAGTCCAGAACAATGAGCAGCCCTATCTGCTGTGCTTCTGGGTGCCTGTTTTGTCGAGAGAGCAGCTGGGCAATCCAGCTGCTCTGACAGCATGTGATGCTCTTCCAATTGGCTTTTGTGTGTGGCCGTGCTCTGTCGACAGAAGTTTTGTTGGGACTTCTCTTCTGATGGTGACTTCTTTTGACAGATCATTGTAGTGTCACTGTTGTAGTGTAGCCTTACTCTTAAATATGTGTGACCTATTTCTAGTCTGACTTTGTTTAGCATCAACTTTTACCCATTGGATGCTATACCTTTTGTTAGACTGAAGAGCCTTCTCAATCAAAATCGTGTAGTATGGGCAAGCGCACAGTGGGGTCACTAGGAAATTAGCGTCAGTGAGATCAGAATCCAGACATTCCATATCCAAACACAGGCCCCTTGTTAACAGTATCACTCTGAGTTGAGCAGCTCTGATTCCATTCAGTAGCTGGTAGTGGTATACAACACAATTACTTGCAGCCTATTAGGTTAAACAGATAATTTCTTTGACACGGTGATATCTGCAGTAATTCAAGTCATGCTTCTGCTGAAATCAGTGTAACCGCTTCATGGCTTTGCACAACAGCTATCTGTGTGCTTTGGGAACTTCATGGCAGTAGAAGAGTTAGAACTCAGACCTTCCAGCTGCAGTCGTACTACTTCCTGACCTTTGATTTCAATGAGTATCTTTTTTTCCAACTGCTGGTAGCACAGATCTTAAGAAACACAGGCATGTTGTTCTTATTCTTGGTACACATTCTCACTAGCCATTTAATTATAATATGTATATTTGAAATCAGTAAAAATCTTGGCATAGCAATGTGACAGCCTTTGGCATCTGGGTATTTCTTGATCTAAGCATAGAGGAATATCGTGAAAACAAAAAACAAGTAGTCGTGTAGCTCATTAAAGACTAACACATTTATTTATTAGGTAATGGTTTATTAATTAGGTAATTTTGTGGGTATCTGAAAATCTGAAGAAGTGGGTCTTGCCCACCAATGCTCATTACCTAATAAATAAATTTGTTCTTTAAGGTGCTACAGGACTGCTTGTTTTTTGTGATGCTACAGACTAACATGGCTACACCTCTAAGACTAGGAATATTGAGGTAAAGTCAGATACTACTTGGTAACTTTTGATAAGTGCTGTTTTTTTTTTTTTTAAATGGAAACTCCCCAATATATGTATGGTATAAATACCTATGTAGTAATGATATCTGTGCAACAGATTCTTTTTCTTTTACAGCCATGCAGTAAACTACAGTTAGATAGTAAACTCTATTTACTTGGCAACACTGCTGCCTGCATTCTCTCCAATGATTCACCTTAGCCAGGATTATTTTTAACATTCTAAACTTCTCAGCCCCCATTTAAACCAAACTAAACCAAACCCACCAACCGGAAAACTCCCAAAAACTCCAAACCAAAGTAAGAACAAAAAATGGAATAAGAAAAGAACAGGGGTCTTAAGAAAGTTTGGTGCCTTTTCCCTGTAAAGTCTTCCTGAAATTCTTGCCTGTCCTAAGCCTTGAATGAATAAATAATACTGGGTCCTGGACCTTGACATGTTTAAAGTATTTCATTTAGTTAAAAAAAATCAGAGCTACAAACACTCATTCTCTCCCCACCCCCCACTGGAAGAGTATTGGAAGTCAGGTATCTAATATTAGAGAGTTGTATTTAGCTGTTGCAGTTTGGGAGGTATCCAGTCTGACATTTGAAATTTGTGAGATCATTTTTAGAAGTTACATGTAACTATGACTACAGGATCTGAAGATGGTCATTAAAACATCTTGGCTTTACAGGTGTGTAGATGGGCTGTAGTTCCAACAAATAAATCTTAGTTTTCAAAAATATTCAGGGACATAGACTGGACTTATTTAAATCTTTTGCAACCTATATAAATCATTTGTCAAACTTATTAGAGTTGGCATGGTATCTTTTCTTCTGTTCTGTGACAGAAGCAAAATAAATTACACCGTGGTCTGAAGAATTTATCAGCCATAGTTGCACATGACCTGCATAATTAGTTCAGGGCTTTGCCACTAATGCTCAATCAACCTTCCCAAACTCATTTAATGATACCTTTGGATTACCATGTATTAGTTCCCTTTTTCCGTACCTTTTGTTGTGCACAGTGAAAGACCAATTTGTTTAGAAAAAACTTAAACAGAAGTTATATTATTTTCAACTGCTCTTTTTGTCAAAATGAAGTACGGTATTAACAGCATTGAAATGTGTTTGATTAAAAACACATTATGTGGTAGGTCGCTCACTTGAGCCGTCAAAAATGTTGATATTTATGAAGATGGTGAAAGAGAGCCTTTATCATCACTTTATGCTAATATATTGTTATAAAGTGTAACTGCGAAAACCCTGTTTTCTGATAGAAAAAATGAGTCTCATGTTATAATTTGTGAAGATATTTTAACATAAATGAATAGAATTATGATTACAAATGTATGCTTCCTGTTCTGGATATTTTCCTTGCATGAAGATGCACTGATAAAGGTTACAAGTGGTGTCTTTTTGCTTAGTTTAACTGTAGCTGTTTTCTGTCTTGTGGTCTGATTGGCTGGTTAAGTATACAAAAGCTCTGAGTCACATACACCTATTTCTGGATACCCTCAACATAATTAGGTACAGCCTTGCAGCGTTACATTCTAAACTATTTTCCAGCCAAACAAAATGCAAGAGATAAGGTTGATGTTTCTAATCCTAAAATAGCTTCAGATACAATCATGTTTTTTCATTGTATGTTGTATTTAAATTTTGATGACTCTATTGATAAAGTTAATTAGAGATTAATGCATTTGCCTGCAGCTCCCTATTACTAAATAATCAGAGAAAATTCTAGCTCTTTAACTTCATTCTTCATTTAGTTCCTATGAAATGCACTGGATGGGTGTTCCTGGAAATCTGTATCCTATATAATTACAGATCAGACACACTATGTATTTTTGCATATGTTGTAAGCTTCCATATATTGGATTGCCATTGTTTTTTAGCTCTCTTTTGAGACTCAAGGTGAAACAAACAGAACTATGTATTGCATGCTAATTAGTGACAATTTATGAAAGCCCACTGATGGGAGGGACAAAGAGGGCAGTTGCCCTGGGGCCCAGCATTCAAAGCGGTCCAGGACGTGAGCTCTGGTCACCGCTGCTGCTGCTTTGGCAAGAGTGGTGGCAGGATCTTCAGGCACCTTTTGAAGTGCCACGGCAGCACCCCTCCATGCAGCCTTTGGGGAGGGGAAGGGCAATGCCCTAGTTCTGGCAGTGCTAAGAGGTGGCTGCCCTTGGCCCTGACTATTCTGGGAGCATGGTTCTGGTGCTGCAGTGGCTATTGGCCCTGCTGCAATTACGTTAGGTTTGTGGTGTTCTTTGGGAACAGGACCAAAGGCATCAATTCATATCCGAGGAGCCACAGTGCAGTCATAAAATGTGAGTTTTCTGTCTTGAATGACTGGGATTTGAACCTATCAGCTAGATATGGAAATCAATTTGACTATAACTGTGAGAAAAAAATATTCTGCACAGAGTGGAATTTTACGACCTGACATATCTCTTCTTGACAAAGACTATATTGGATGTGTTGGTAACTGCATTAAACGCTTTTAAGTACTCAGTCACTTTTGCATAAACAATAGATCAGATTCATCTTGGATAATTATGAAAGAAGTGATTGAGTAACAAACTTCTATATTCAGTCAATCCCCGGTTATAACATTTTATTACCTCAAAGCACAATAAATCGAGCAGAAATTTATTTTCAAATAACATGATGTGCTTGTGTGTAGTAAAAATCCTTTTGTCTGTTGGAAAACCACTCAGCTGAAGAACTTATCTTAAAACGGAATATTTAGCAACACAAACTTCAAAATTTTTGCAGATCATGATAAATCAAAAGTTTTTTTTAATACAATCCGGAGTTGTTTTATGAGATCTCTTGCTTTCCCATTCTCCTACTGTCAGAACTGAGGGCCGATCTACACTAAAGCAGAAAGTTGAATAAAGGTGTGCAACTCCAGCTACGTTAATTACATAGCTGGAGTCCATGCACCTTAATTCGGACTTGTGCACCATCCCCACCCTGGTTTGCTCCTGTTGACTTCTTTTACTTCTTATGAGGGGCAGGAGTACCAGTGGTGGCCTGGGCACCCTCTGAGCTTGATTTAGTGAGTCTGTATCAGGTGCACTAAATCGAACTCTGGAAGATTGAGTGGAAGTGAAGCTGCAGCCTGGTACATTGCAGCAACTCAAAGTTCGATGAAAAAGGCTGGGCATGTTTGCCAGCTATGCGTGTCAGTACAGCTCAGAATATTAGGGAATCAGAAGGAAGGAGCTCAGTCACCCTAGTCCTAGCTTGCTGTTTCAGAATGGGATTCATAAAAGGATGCTAATTATCAGGATGTGGGTGTGTGCTCATATTACAGCCATTTTTTGCAGCAACAACACAGGTGCGTAGCTTGAAAAGGGAGGTGAACAGCACAAAACTGTATTAAGAATATGAAGATATTCAAGAGAGGAGAGAAACTGAAAACATGGGTAAGTACTGCTTGAGAGCAGCACAGGTTATTAAAGAGGCACTTATGACAGGTACGTTCAGACCTAGTACACCCATCCTCCCCAGAAGGGAAATTTAATTAATTCTTCTCTCAAGGCCAAATCCAAAGAAGTGTTGAATGCCTGCTCTTCCTGTTGAAGTCAGTTAGGAATTTCAGATGTTTAAACACTCATTGGCAATCTGTTGGGACTTGTGAGTGTGTTTGCTATTTTAAATTTATATTTCACAGGTTACTGGTTTTCTCTATTAAGGGGACAAGTTTCGAATCTGAGTGCCTAATATATTGTATAGAATAACCATCCTTTATGCTGCCTAGCTGCAAAGTGCAACACAGCTTTCACTGCTCACAAACCACACAAGGGGCTGTATTCTGTTATAAAGGACTCAACTCTGATCTCTCATCCTCACAAACATTTTGAAAAACAGTGGGATAAAACCCAGCTGCAGATTTCTAAGATTTTGGCACTAGATTTTGGTCCTGGCAGTGCCTGGTTGTTGCTTTTCTCTTAAATGTGGGTTAGAATAGATCTTAGAAACTGGTATAGTTTGGCTAAAATGCATACGTTAGTTATTTGCAGATTACTCCTTGCAGTATGTGAATAGTATTTCATGAGTTCAACGTGTTCTCCTAGTATACAATAGGGAAGTAAGCGGTGCGGTTTCTTTATATTTATTAAAACCCTTCTACCTTTTTTAAACATCTTAATTGTTAACTTTAAGATTCAAATATAAAAGCCACCATTTTGGTGACATTGTGTGGATGTTTGATGTGCCTGGCATGGGTTTGGATGCCTAACAAAGCTTGGATGTCATTCATTGACACACGCGAGTATTTTTCACCTGTCATTGTTTCATTGTACAATGAAACAGACTTTTTGTTTTGAAAGTAATCAAAGTATAATTTGATGTTTATTGTGAGTTATGAATAGTCTTTCATTTATTTAAATATTTCAGATCTCCGTGTTTGAAGAACATAAATGCAAGAGGCATGTCAGTCAGTGAACAGATGTTAGTATTGTTTGCTAGTTTCGCTAGCTTTTTATTTATTTATTTTTTAATTTAAGGCATGAGGTAATGGCCAGATATCAAGCTTGTGATATGCTTTCCCCTTTCTGAGAGTTGGTATGATGTCTGCAACTCTAACAGCAAAATGTTTGTAATATATGAGAGAATTAAATATGTTTGGATCATATTAAAGCTGCATTTAGGAGAGGGAACCTATTCGCTCCAGTTTTTTGTTTTGTACGTGAACATAGACATGTTTTTGAATCACAGTCATGGAACTGTTGTCCAAAGGCTGAGCTGCACAGACAGTACTAATGTAATTGTTGTTTGTTGTAAGTTTGTGTTATCTATTTGGCATGTATTTTTCTGAGAGATTAGGATAATCTTATTTGCACAATATGGAAGCGCTTGTGCATCATCATTTTCCATGTCACAACATATTCATAAAAATACAAACATAAATTCTTTTAAAATGTCTGCTAGTATTGATATTGCCTGTTCATGACTCAACGGTGGTGTGTGCTTATTTCTGGGACTGGAGAATTTTTTTCAGGTAATTTAGGGCTTGCCTACACACAGCTAGGTAGTGTGAATACACGTGCATGACTTGCAGAACACACCAAAGAATGGCATTCTAGCTTTCCAATGTGGATACTGTCTGTATGAATGAAAAGGTACATAATTTGCCATAATATTTGAAAGAAGAGTAAGTTAATACAAGCTAGGTAATAGGTACCTATTTATTTGTGTCAGGAGTGTTACCACAGGGAAGCTAGAATGCAGCTCTTTGAACTCTGCAGTTTACTTGCCTATCATCTGCACTATGGTGCAGTTAGACATAAGCTTGGTTTTCTGATTCAACTTGTCATAGACTGATACAGTACTAGAATGGGAAGGAACTTTGGGAGGGCTCCTAGCTCACCTTTGGTCCATCTGGCATCCTGTTGAGCTGCTTAGCTCACAGAGGAGACTACTTCACATGCTGTTCTGTCCGCCTAGTAGGCTGCTCTGCTTGATGAATTTCTTGGTTGGGTTCCCAGATTCCTCCGTGGTTGATGGCCTTCCAGGCTGACCAGCTTCCTGGGCTCTCTGCCCTTCCCTTTGCCTGCTTGGTAGGCTCCCCAGGAGCCTGGGCAACAAGGCGACCTGAAATGTGGGCAGAAGGCAGGATGAGGTAGCTTGCCAACCTGTCAGCTGGGCAGTCCAACAGGCAAAAAATGTAAGACTTCAGTATGGATATCTTGTTTTGAAAATACGTTTTGTTTTTTCAATCCCATGGGGAAAAATACATGTTTTAACTTTTGTCTTGTTTCAGTATCAAAAAAATTTGAAAACTTAACTTTTTGTGGAATGGAAATTCTGTTTACTGGGCAGCCCTAACCTGAAACAGTCTTTAGTTTATTTCAAAATCCCAGTGTTTTGGCTGAAAATAAGTCTTTTGATGTTTCAAGTACCTCTGGAAATTCCCAAAAGATCCAGTTTAAAAACTGGGAGTGAGCCAGTAAAATGGGTTCATTTGGTCTTTTCAGAGTGTCTGGGTCTGATTGTCCTTTTATCTCTGAGCTCCGCTCAGACACGAGGGGACCATGGAGCTTGGAACTTTCTGCTCCCCCCACCACCCACAGTTGCAGTGTAAATGAAAAGCTCTAGTTCAAGAGTCCATGGAATGAATAAATTAAGCACTTCCCTCCCTCCCTGCCATGGGAGCACACCTGACAGATGTTGCTCCTTCCTCTTATGCACGGTAACAGGAAGGTGGCCAAGGAGCCATCTCTGCCAATTAGTGGAGCATCCTCTAAACACAGGTAAATCTCAGTTGGCTAGCTCGAGCTCCTAAAGGATGCTTTGGACCTCCATTTTATTGACAACTGTATACAGATGTTCAGAAACCAGTGCTATGTGTCAGCTCTGACATTTTTGATATCTCTGTGGTATGTCTCAAAGAGACTGGGTCTTTTAAAGAAGCACCCACCTCCCACTGAAATTCACCTGAAACCGTGCGGTCTCTTTGAAAGTCCCATGCAAGACAAATAGGTAAAAGTTAGAAATGTGAGATGGCATAAAAAGATGAATAATGAGCCTTGAGGAGATAGTCCGAGTCTCCATAGCACTACTGCGAATTCACTTAGTTTTGCCAGAATAAGGCCATAAAAGGGTTGTAATATGGTGTTATTTCTCATGTACCTTAATTGTGCATGATCCTTTACAAAAAAGATGAGATCCTGACCCACAAAAAGGTTACAGTCTAAAGCACAGTGCAAATTAGAGTATTTTAGAACCAGCTTGTTGTTAGATTTCATCCATCTGAAATGTTTGCTCAAGGTAGAAAGATTTACTGTATGGTATACAACATTGTCCTCTCCCTCCCCACCTCACACCTCTTATTGTTCTACTCCAACGGGCAAAGGAGGAGTGGGGATAAAGAGATGAGAAATTACTTCCTCTTCTCAGGCTGGAGTGTTGCTGATAATATGTGGTCATAATGCAGTGTGCATAGATGTCAACATTTAGAAGTGTTACCTGGGGAAAATTCTCTAAATAAATGATGTCTTCTAGGAGCAAGGAGTGAGTAATATAGGATTGTAGCCAAGAATGTACAGCAAAATTCTTGCTATAGCCACTGTAGGGTGAGCTTAATAGGGTGATGGAAGAGCGAAAGAAACAAAGGAGCCTTGTGCCTCCAAAAACCAGCTCAGTGATGTTCTTACTCCTAAGAAAGCTTGGTAGAAACCATCTTTTAAAATTATTCTCCAACACTTAGTTCCGGATGTGCTACATACATTAAAGCTATGTCTACACCAGAGAGTTTTGTTGTCAAAACTAAGTGTTTTCCAACTCTGCCTTGATCAACCTCCATCCCACGACCCTCACAGATCTTAAATAAAAATGCTGCAAACAGTAAAACAAATACTAGGTAAAATTTTTCTCCTGAAAATCAGGAACCTGGCCTAGTGAAAACAGAAGATTCTTAAATTTGTGCCTTTGTTACTGGGTTTATTTTAAATGATGTTTTACTTAGTCTAGAATGAGCATGGTGTCTTGTATTTTTGTATGGAATAAATGTTTGAATGATTAATGTGTGCAAGCCGGTTATGGTTTAGACTGAATGGCATGGTTTTGCTGTTGGATGTTTTCAAATAATTTAATCCTCATATTTTATTGTAAATTGAGCGCTTTTGTAGATATTTTCTTTATACAAGACTCATTCTCTGCAGAACAGTATGTAGTAATGTCTTTTCATGAGACTTTCACCACAGTTCTACAAGTTATTTGAAATGTCTCCTTTATTATGAAACATGGGAGGCAGAGATGGACCAAGGAAGAGTTTTGGTTTTGAATCACCAACCCTACAATAAAACCAGTATATTTAAAAAAAATAGTTTAATGTTCCATTTGTCTCCTACTGCTTTACAATTTTAATAACTGACAAAACGTGGGAAGGGAATTTGTCTTGTTTATAGGCTACTAGATTTAAAAAAAAATCACTGGCACACTTCAGAAATAGAAAAACGTGGTCAAAAAATCAGCTTATTAGTGATAACAGAGGACTTTGAAAGGTCAGTGCATTCAAATTTATAAATGTCTGATGGAGCACCTGCAGTGTCTGAGTGTTTCTGAATGCATTATAATTAACATGTTCAGTGTGTATAGCCTTCCTAGCTTCCACGACTACAGTAAATGACTGTGTGTGCACAGTAATTCTGCCTGTATGTTACTTAGGCCTCAGCCTAGCAAAGTATTGTAGTGCATGGATATTTCCACATGATTACCGCAGGGCTATTAAGATGCTTAAAATTAAGCAGATGCTTCAATGCTTTGCTGGATCATGCCCCAGTCACATACATAAATTAAACTGTGTGGATGCTGGTGCTGGGTGGCCGAGGGAATTGGTGATAAGTAGCTTCCTATATCTGGCCTGTGTGTTGGAGTTGTTACTATATGATGACAGCAAGTTTGTCTGTTTGAGTTGGATGATCTCTGACTAGTTCTTTTTGGACAGATGACAACATGGTTTAAAAAAACAAAAACCGTTCACAGTTGTCACTCATTGGCACCATTGCTGGGGTGGAAGCAGAGGGGCTAAAGAACTCAATTTGTACGGAGATTAGAATAAACTTTCAACTTACAAATGGTCATTCTGTGGCCAGGATAGAGGTGAGGTTATTGGGTTGGTACTCTGTGGAAGCTGCACTGCCACTACACATGCTCTATTTGTTCGTTGCACAAGCAGAGCTCTGCACTTCTACCAGTCTGATACAATTTACAATGAAAAAAGTAAAACCAAGTTCCGATCCTCGTTATGCCTGAGTGCAAATCTCAAGTCTGTGTCTTTAGTTTGCATACATTTTTGTCCTCACTTTCTATAGGAGACTGTGGCCCTTTTGCGGTACTGATGTAAATAAAGTAATAAAGCATTCATTTTAATTGATAGTCATTCCACCATTGGTGATTGGTTGTTTGAAAGATGTACACAGATTCAGAAGTGCTAAATTGAGTACCACATCTGCGTGATCTTTAATGTACAAAGTAGTTTAAATCTGACCCCCTTTTTCATTTCTAGAAATATTTATGGAGTTACAGACATCCTAGCATAACAGCAGAATGCCAACTGATTTCTATTAAAAATATTATTATAGAGTTCTTTACAAAAAAAAAAAAAAAAGCTACGTTCCTATTTGTTTTTTCTGGCAGTCAGTAGGACATGGTTCATAATCCAGGCATAATCAGTTACACTCTGAAATTAGAAATGGGAACAAAGCCACTTTTCCACAAGTTAGACAGCAGTCATTGTGCAAGAGCCTGCAAAGAATGGTTGTTTTCTAAAGATGCTAAGTGGAAGGGGTAAGATGGATAAGATAGTTACATTAGAAAACTTGCTATCTCTATAAGTATTTTAAGAAGCAGCCTTTACAAGTATGTTGTAAATACATGCAAGTTTAATTTCTACAAGTTTGTAGTCTCGGAATTCTTAGCTGTCTCCTTTAAATATAACGACGTTTTTACTATTTCAGAAAATATTTAAGGAATAAATCAAATATTAAGATTTTTAATATTTCTTGAAATATTGTTGTGCACTTCCAAAATAAGAACAGGTAGCAAGGGTTGTAGTCATGAAAAAGTGATGGGATTCCCTCGCCACAGCAGCATCTTCCCCCTTTCCCCATCCCCCGAGCTTTGCCCTTCTGAGCAGTGTTTCAAACTGTCATCCTCTCTCTCTGCATCCTCTCTGCTTGGAGCAGCAGCTTCTGGTTTGTGGGATGACCCTCCAGCCAGGTCATTGTCTTCCTCCACTTCTGAGAAAATCATATTCTTTCTGGATAAGTTAGTCTGGCTGATGCCTCTAACACCCTGTGCCATGACTCCAGGGCTAGTAGGACAACCCAGGCTCGCATTCTACATTAGGTTCCAACCCAGGTGCCCTATAACATTCAGTCGTGTCCTGTGCTACCCTAGGCCTTGCTGTTTCCCTAGGATTTCTCCTGCCTAACTGGTTCCCCTCTCCCTGTGGGTTTGCCTTCTCACTTTCCTTCCCTCTTAGAGAGTGACTGCAGACACTTTCCCCCAGCCCCCTCCCATCCTCCCTCTAGCACTACTCCAAGCTCCTGGACTTTATGCAGGCCCCACCTGTTCCTCTGTAGATGTCTGTCTCCAGTGGCCTCCTTGTGTCATTATCACTTCTCTACTGACTGCTTAATTTGTCAGTTAGCCTCACCTGGTCTAATTTATCCTCTCAGGTGCCAGTGTGGAGAATACACCTCATCACGATGCAGAATGTAAGTCCGTACATTCCACGTTCTAAGTCAGAAAATTTGGAAGAGAGCTGAGCTATATAACAAACTGCAAAAGTGCATTACTGTATTGAATGTACTAAGTGGGCCCTCATCTTGCAAATATTTACACACGTGCTTACCTTTGCTACCATGAGTAGTTGTGCTAGTTAAGCATGTGCATTAGTGTTCGCAGGATCAGAGTTGTAGTATAGAGTGTACATTTAAAAGAAAGTATCCATTTTAATTTTGTTGCAGAAAAGGTGAAAGAGAAATGTTATGAAAGATTTTAATTCTGAGCAAAGGTTTCATTCTGGTGCACGTTTTGAATGAGACAAAATAGGAAAAAAATCATTTCTGAATCCCATCTTTGAAAAAATTCTGTTGAGGAAATCATACACTTAATGCATACTGTAAGAAGGATTAGAGGAACTAATTGAAATTAATATCCTAAATTTGTTGTCATTGGACCTAGAAGAAACACACATCCATGCTTCTCCTGTGCATTACTTCAGCATTTAACCAGGCTGACTGAGAGATATCGCTGTCCCATCTGAGAGGTAGTACGTGTCCATGGGAATAAGCTAAAATGGTTTGAGTCCTCTCTTGCAGGGATACGCTCAGGTAATAATATTAATGAGGAAACTGAACATCTGTTCCTACATTCTTCGATTGTAGAATGCCCCAAGTATCAATTTTTTACACAGTCCTACTCAACATCTACATCCAGCCACTAGGAGAACCGATGAAGTCACTTGGATTCAAATGACAAGGATGTACAGGTACCACATAGCTCTACTTATCCTTCACTATAAATGACAAATGCACCATCACGAAGATGGATCACGTTTTAGATAAAATCAGAGCCTGGATGGAGAGCTGGTGGGTTGAATCTGAAGAAGATGTCATTATGCTGCTTGGTAGAGGAAAACACTTTGCACTATGGCTGCAAAGTCTTTAGTCTTCTTTGGTTGATGGCATACACCAGCAAAAGTTCAGTTCGGTTTGTAGTTGTGTTTTCTTGGATTCCTCATGTTTTCTAAACTTCCATATAGCAGCATCCGCAAAAAATACTTTCCAGAATCTCTGGTTGGCTAGGGAGACTTGTGATGGACAGTGACCTAGCCTCAATAAATTATAATGCCTCACTTTGTAAACTCCTGTCTGGACTTTGGCCACGCAGTATACCTGAGCAGAAAGCCATCAGTCCTTAGGAAACTCCAACAAGTACAGGACGCAGCATCATGTCTCTTCAGGAACACAAGTTACTATGAGGGTGCAGTACCTGTCCTCTACTCCCTTTTGTTGTCTCTCCATAGAATTCAGACTCCATTTTTATCTTTAAGACATTCACTGGCATGGGCCCAGGAGATGCAGTAGATTGCCTGGATCTTTTATGTCTTTCTTTGGAACAAAGACAGTTTTCAACAGCTCCATTCATCAGGCACACTGGAACTTTGTGCCACAAAGGTCATGCTTATTTGTGTAAGAGACAAGCCCTTACTAGGGACCAGTAAGAGAACGTGGAACAAGCTCTTACAGGAATTAAAAACCATCAGAAACCTCACCATCTAATCCAAGTGTAAGGCAATTTCTTCAGCCTTGCCTTCTCTAGAATAAACACATAACACATTGTACGTAGAATTTATAGTTAAAAACAATAACCACACTACAATAACTACTTATACTACGTTCGCTATTTCCTCTCAGCAGAGGATAAGACACAGAATGAACCACACACAATTAGTATTAATCACATTGCTTAATGGGCTATTGGGAGGCTCCCAGATACTATGTTAAGAACCTAAAGAGGTTAGTATACATTTAATAAAAGTGCATATTACTACAGTTACTGTTTATCATAGCATTGTTATACTATTTTAAACCATTTGCTCTGGACTCTGATAGCTATTTTGATTTTCCTTTTGATGTGCATTACCACATGAAGCTCTTGATGAAAGAATTTTTTTCCTCCCCCATCCCTATTGAAAGAGTGGCCAATTGGAAGACTTGCTGGCTCTGTCTTGCTCCGAAGAGCTTGGCAAGAGAGAATGCAGAACTTCTTAGCGCTCCACTACTCTTCAGGGGATTCCATATGGGTGTTCAGCTGCCTTTGTTCAGTACTTCTAGTTTGAGACAGAATAGCAACTCATGAAGGAATCTGTGAGTGAGAGGAAGAAAACCATAAGATGGCATCCATCTGTGTGGTAGCCAGTGGGCTTCCCAATTTAAGAATATGCCTACGCCTAAATTAAAACCGAATGCAAAAGACAGCTGAACCTCCTGAGTCTAGCAGCAGAGAGGGAGAATTAAAAAAAAGTTTGTGATATGTTAGCCGTAGAAGAAAATGTACATTATGTCGTTACAATGAATTCAGGATCACATAGTTTTGCAATTACTGCTGCTCTGTGCTCTCACCCAAACGAGAAGGCTTGTCCTCCACTTCAAAGAACCTTCTGTAGCCCCTCGATATATGGTTCAGGCTGACTGCTCTTCATAGTATGTTCTCTCCAAACTCATAGACTAAATAATGCAAACTAGTTGAGAATGAATCTTCAATAACTAGCATTACGCTAGGGTCTCAAGATTCGCGAACATGATGTTCGTGAATCAATTATTCATGAGTGGCTGCTTCCCCTGGGGCACCAGGCAGGAGTGCCAGCAGCCACTGTACTGGGTTGGTGAGTTTCCCTTTGCTCTGGAATGCTTTCCTTCCTGCCCTCGGAATTATCCCCTAGAGGTGCAAAAGGTTCTGAGCTCTCGTAGATCTCAGGGATCCATGTGAATGTTATGGGAGCTGTGGATTTAGTGAATTGAACTACCTCTAGAAGAAGAATGATGTTTCCTTCTATTGAAATTGATGGGATTTCAAGTCCTGTGCACAAAAATTATTGCCACAGGACTCAATTTCTAATACATGGGAGTTAATCTCATTGATAGAATGTGTTTGCTATCAAATGTTCTAAGGTAAATCAGTAAAGAGAGTATTGCAGATGCCGCTTCTGCACTAGATTATGCATGCATGAATTATTGGAATTCTTATGAATATCTGCAAAGCATAAATTGGCAGCAGGAACACTGCAGAGGAAGCTTAGTTTTTGGCACGTTCATCAGTGGGGATTATGATTTTAAGTTAGCAAGTTTTGCATATGAGGGTTGGGTGTGTTGGGGAGTGTATTTTGAGTGCAGAGAAACAGTGGCATAATATTGGTGTATAACCAATTTATTTCCAATGCAAAGCTAAATATCAAATGCAAAGCACTCATATAAAGATGATTGGATAGACTGTAATAATGTTAGCCTCAGATGTTTAGGTGGAGGACTACTAGGTAGTCTTTTAAGAATAAAAACAACACGATACCTCTCAGTGCATTTTGTAATGTCCAAAATCTAATTTCTCTCTCATGACTGTTATCCTTTTCTGGCACATTAGTTGAAAGAATTTATTTCAGAATAGTTCAGAGAATCCCAGAAGTTGAAATGGATCTGAAGTCTTCACTAAGTAATGATTCAAATAAGTTAAAGAAGTTTTGGACTGATACTACAAATCTGATTCTAACCTCCAAACATGAAAAATACCAGTAAGAAAGAGAAAGCTGGTATGAATAAAATACTAAACATAATATTAGTATAGGAGCCAGAATTGGTACTAAATTAGATAATCTTTTTTAAGGTAGGTCATGCTCAGACAACATCTTGTATTTGGGGAAAAATGTTTGCTGATGGTTGGCAAATAGTACTTTTTCCTTTTAAGTCAGTGACTGTAGATGGTGATGAGAATTCCATAAAACAGCTGTTCAGCATTCTGCATCTGAACTGGTTGCTGGGGTGAGTCTCTTCCTACAACCTCACCTAAATATGCACAATTAATGAGAAATGCCATTTCTTGATAGCAGTATATATGCAGTCTCTGCTGTGTTTCCTACTCCTGGTAATATGTGAGAATGTTTCAAATGTTTCTTGCCACATTACATGTCTGGGGTAGTAGGTGTGTGTGTGAGAGAGAGTGAAATTTTATACTTGCATAATATTTCCTCTTCTCTTTTCTTTTATGCTGTATGTAAAGCCTTCATATATGATTTTAGTACTGGAAGGGTGTATAAATTCTGTGTAAAAAAGGAATAAAGGAAATAGAAGAATGTATGTAAACATGAAGCAAATACCTGGCTAAAAATCTTCATCCAGAAGAGTCATTATGTTTACATCAGTGGTTTTCAAATCATGCCTTCTATTGCAGGGTCAACATTTTACTACTTATGGCTCAAGTGAGAGTGCATTTCTGTGGAGATGCACAAGGAGGCATAGGTGTATTCTCGCCTGAGATTGTTGCATCCACTCTGATATTTATTGCAGCTGCTTACCTGTTTCTAAAGAGCATGTTATGGAGCATAATCAAATGCTGTCAAAAAGGTCTTTGTCCTATCAAAAGGGTTTGAATGTAGGTGTTTTCCAGCAACCGTTCCTCTTTGAAGTAGTGTGGTTTTTTCCTTCCTCTTCTCATCTATGTGTATGTCTGTGCCCCTTTCAGCTCAGTCATCCCTTGTTTAACGAGTACTTGCTAAATGAAGAACATATATACCTACCTTTTATTCACTAAATGAGTGAACTTCCCCCACTTTTACATGAGCAGAGTCCTTGGCTGGAGGGAGGGGAGACCCATAGCCCCGTGGCTGGAGCCTTCTCCCTCCCTTCCCTCAGACATGCAGTTGTCTGAGAGCCCTGAGGCTAGGGGGAGTGAGGGAGAAGGCTCTTAGCCTGGTTCCCTCCCCTGCGCTGTTGGGAACATGAAACTGACCAGCCATGAGCTGATCAGTTTCCAAGTCCCGCAAGCTATGGGGAGACTGGAACCCCTGGTTCCCAGCTCCTGCCACTCTGGGAGCCAGGAACCTGACCAGCCCTGGTGGTTCCTGGCTCCCCTCCCCTTGCAGGAAAATTTGAGTTATGGAGGGGTTGCAGGAACAACCCCTGGGTAACTTGAGGGTTTACTGTATTAGTTCTCCCCCTGCAGACCTCACCCTCAGCAAAGTTTTAACCCCCAACAGGTCCCAAAACTGCCCCCAGCCTTAAATCCCCCTCAGCCTTAGAGCCCTGCAGCAGCCCGAAACTGCCCCCAGTTTTATACTCCCCCCAGCAGCCCAAACTTCACCCAGTCTTAGACTTCCCTACCTCCCCTGCCCGCATCCTTCAACAGCTGCAGCCTTAGACACTTCTCCTCCTCCCACAGCCTCTTCAATGGGGCTGCTAGGCTGGATGGTTCCCCCAGCCCTCCTGCTCCCAGCAATTAACTCAAGTGTTAAGGTTTCAGCACCTAGGCATGAAGTAATTGCTATCCCTAGTGATAGAGAGAGCTGATGGACATGGCAGCTGTCTCTGTTGATAGATATCTGCCTGAGGCAGCAGTGTTGAGAAACTGCAAATGGCTTCTTTAACAGCTACATGCAGCTGGGAACTGCCCAGCTGGCGACCCTTAACCAATCTAATGGGGCCCATGTTTGGGTCCTGACCCATAGGATGGGAATCCTTGCTCTATGTACATACACTATATCCTATTTCTGGTGCGAAATGATTCAAATACATCAGAAAAGTACCTGAACAGTACCTGAACTCAACTGGTTTACATGAAGTTACAAGCACTTGGAACAAATCGGAGACTTTTACATGTATTTTAATGGGAATTTAGTGCCACTCTTATGAGTTTTCGCCTACGAGCAGAAATCTGGGAACCAATTGTGCTGGTATGGTGAGGGTTGATTGTTTCTTCTCTATCTTTCTCAACCTCCTGCTGTGCAATTGTCTATTGACTATTTGGTGCCAATTTTCCCCTATTCCCCTTGTTCCCCCTTATCTTGTAACCTGATATCATAGAGACCTCAGGAGGTCATCAAGTCCAACTCCCTGCTCAAAGCAGGACCAATCCCAACTACACCATCTCAGCCAGGACTTAGTCAAGTTGGGATTTAAAACCCTATAGGGATGGAGATTCCACCACCTCTCTAGTTAACAAATTCCAGTGCTTCACCACACTCCTAGTGAAATAGTTTTTCCTAATATCCAACTATTTCTCCTGCGCCCCCAACATGAGACCATTGCTCCCTGTTCTGTAATCTGTCACCACTGAGATCTGCCTCTCTCCATTCTCTCTGGACTGTGTAATCCCAGTTTTGAGTCACCAGTCCCATGGTGCAATCCTCATAAATTTCTAACTGGCTGAATTCCAGACAACTACTGCAAATGCACCTGAAAACTGAGTATAGGTAAGGAAAGAATGGGGGTGATCCCAATCAGTTTATTGTATTTGAACTTATCTTGTAAGTTCTTTTGGAGTTCAGTGTTTGCAGAATTTACCTGGAATGTTATAGGATTTTTTTTAATTATTGTGTGATTACCATATATATAATGTCAAACTCCAAATTAGGTAATGAGAGTTTAATAATTGCACAGAGACTTATGCCAAATAATGGAGTGCAAAATTTTTGTTTTGAAATATTATAAATCATGTTGGGATTTCCAGTAACTCTTTAACGGAAACATGCTGAGCAACTAGTTTTAGATTTTTAAACCTGTAATGTTTTTGTCATTTAAAATGAAGAAGACATAAAATAGAAACTTAACAGGTATTAGATAAATTAAGTGGGACTTGATGTGTCTTTTTTTTAAACTTGCTTTATTTTTTCAGGCAGGGTTCTGTGCAGCTGCGCAAACACGCTACCAGAAGTAGAGTACTGTCAGCTTCACAAAAGTTGTGCTGACCCCCTTCTTTATGCAGTAATAATGACTGTTTTTAATTACTGTTTAATACTGTTCAGTTTATTGAGTCGCTGAGAAGTGCTAACCCCAGAACACTGTATAAATAAGACTGGGTGAAATAATAAAATAAGGTGCCGTGAGTGTGTTTATAACCCTTTGTTGTTACAATAAATATGCAGAAATGTGACACTTACACAGGCATACTACATGTTGTACAGATGCCTCAGTTTTTCTTATCAGAAAAGAATGTGGTTCCACTAAATAATATAAAGGTTGTACATATTTAAAGCAAATAGATACACAAGCAGTGCTATACAGTGCACATAATTGACCTCTTGCAGACAGGATGAGAGAAAGATCAAACTATAGATATGACAAATACTAGTCAAGTCACTTAATGCCTGGCTGGAGGATGTTCAGGTTCCACAGTGATGAAGGCAGCAAAAGACCTGATATAAAACAGAGCAGAAGTGATACTGATAAAACTACCACCTGTATGCACACACGCACTACCCTCCCTTCCCGTCTCCTCCCCCCGCCCAAAAAAAAAAAAAGCCCTTGTCTGTAGTCAAATGTGCAAGACTGGTATGATAACTATACTCCAGGACGTTAGATGTGCTTAGTCTTGCCATGAGAACAGGGAACGGAACTTGATGTCTTGTGGTGCCTTCCAGTTCTATGATTGTATGAAGTCAGTGGTGCAGTAAGGTACACAGTACAATACAGGTATGAGCAATATTACAATTAGAATGGCTAATTCCTACCTAGGTCAGAAAGTTGCATCATTTTAGAATTAAATTGTGCTTTTAAGACCTAGAAGTCAGTAGCACAAGGCAAGGAGGTGTCCCATCCTAGATGGAGCTCCCAGTGGCACTGTGCTTGGAGGAGGGAGCATGTCTTTAGGAACACAGGGGAAAAGTCATTATGGCAGTACTACTTAAAAGGTTACAGCATGTGCACTGCTGGCTGATGGAAACTGTTTGTGAGAGCTTAATTCAACTTGTTGCAAGCTCTTCAGTGTTTTGAAGAGTTTGTTTAGTAGACTGGACAAATCCTCTAGCACCTTGAAAAATAGGAGGGTGCTTGAGCAGTGACCCAACTTACAATAACTTAAGATGTTTGTCACACACTCATTTTCTGGTGGGTTTTAATTTTTTACCCCCCAGTTTGAGTTGTTTTCTTTTGTAGGTTACCTTAGCGATATCTTGTCATAAATTATTTTATACACCACTGAAGCAATAATTTTATAAATAAGTGTGTGGCCAGGGAAAAAAGAGTGGGTTATTTAAATTATCAATGCCCATACACTTACTACCAGCTCTGAAGGACCAAGTTTATTGCAAAATACATTGCACAAATAGGGTTGTGCCAAACTCCCTTCCTACAAATACTTTCTACTGTCTCTTGGAGCTCTTCCCATTGTCAGATATGCATCTGGCTATTTTTCAGGAAGGTGGGGGAGCAGAATTAGAACTTTCTACCATGCACAGAATTTTTCCTCCTCTCCAAAAGGAAGTTATAACAATGTAAAGCATACAGGATCTAGGCGTAGAGTTAAATGACAACTTGAGTCATTTTTGATTTCTCTATTTTATAGCCAATTTAAGACTGTAGGATTGTCTGCATCTTTACCATAATTAATTATATTTGAAGGATTTCATCGTCAGAGACCAGATGAAGAACCATTTCATCACCAGGTATTGTGTTCATCTTTGAGAATTACAAAAATGCTCCTTCTTTCCTGCATTATTAAACCTTTTAGATGATGTACACTGGAATCTTGTTCATTCATGTACACAGGATCTAAAACCCAGTTTATTACTACCACTGTGATTTACTCACTATGTTAAACCATAGCAGAATGAAACTGTTGTCCTTAATCCTTACGTTACCTGTTTCATACTCGTTAATTTGTTGTTTTGTGCTGTGTTTCCTGGTTTGGTGTTTTTTAATATGGTGACATCAGTAAAAACAACGAGAAGTCCTGTTGCACCTTATAGACTAACAGATATTTTGGAGCATAAGCTTTCACGGGCAAAGAATCACTTCATCAGATGCAGTGTAGTGGAGATTCCAGAGGCAGGTCTAATTATACAAGCTCAGGAAAAGGAGGGAGTCCCAATCTAGAGGAAGGCCACAGCTGATGAGGTCAATTCATTCAGGAAGTATGTGGCCTACTTCTAGTGGGTGATGTGGAGGTGTGAACATCAAGAGAGAAGAAACTGCTTTTGTAGTTGGCGAGCCATTCCCAGTCTCTGTTCAATCCTTTACTGATGGTGTCAAATTTGCAAATGAATTGTAGCTCTGCAGTTTCTCTCTGGAGTCTGTTTTTGAAGTATTTTTTTTTGTTGCAGGATGGCTACTTTAAAATCTGCTGTTGAGTGTGCAGGGAGATTGAAGTGTTCTCCGGTAGGTTTTTATATGTTACCGTTCCTGATATCTGATTTGTGTGCATTTATTCTTTTATGTAGAGACTGTTTGGTTTGGCCAATTTATATGGCAGAGGGGCATTGGTGGAACATGATGGCACATATTACATTAGTGGACGTGTAGATGAATGAGCCCCTGATAGTGTGGTTGATGTGGTTAGGTCCTGTGATGGTGTCGCTGGTGTAGATACGTGGGCAGAGCTGGCACTGAGGTTTGCTGCAGGGATTGGCTCCTGAGTTAGAGTTACTGTTATGTGGTCTATAGTTGCTGGTGAGAATGTGTTTCAGGTTGACGGGCTGTCTGTAGGCGGGGTCTGGCCTATCTCCCAAGGTCTGTGAGAGTGAAGGATTGTTGTCCAGGGTGGATTGTACATCACTGATGATGTGCTAGAGAGGTTTTAGCTGGGGTCTGTATACGATGGTCAGTGGTGTTCTGTTATTTTCCTTGTTGGGCCTGTCTTGTAGCAGGTGGTTCCTGGGTACATGATGGCCTTTGACCAGAACAGATATCAGATTTTTCTAGCTTATTTGGGAATAACTTTGCTCCCTTACCTGAGTGGGCGGGGGAGGGGAGGGAAACCCTCTGGCTGTGTCTACGCTACAAAAACAACTTCGAAATAAGTGACTTTGAAGTTGAGTGTCTACACGCACCCTACTTTGAAGTTAAACTTCAAAGTAGGGCACTATTCCATTTCTGGGAATGGAGTGAGGACTTTGAATTTGGTCTCCCTACTTCAAAGTTAACTTCGAAGTAAAAGAAAACGTGTGTAGACTCTCTGCTGGCTACTTCAAAGTTGTGCCTAACTTCGAATTTAACTCCAAAGTTAGTTCCTAGTGTAGACGTACCCTCTGTGTTCTACAGAGGCATATAGAACTCATAAGTCCTTCCTAGTATAGTTCCCCTTATTGGAAAATCACCACATTTTTGCTTTTTTCATTCAGTACACATTGAGTTTTCTATTGCCAGAGGCCACTTCGGTAACTATATGTATGTCTTGTTTTATCTGCACCTCCGCTTTCCACTCTGCTAACTACAGGCTGGAGTTCTCTCCTTTTGGGACTTGTTGTAAGGAAAACATCCAACAATATTGACGAGTTTAAATTCAAAGCTGTGATATACAGAGACTTTGACAGTAGGAGGGAAGAAGAGTTGCCGGGCAGCCTCAGGGTATTGTACAATTTCATAATGAATAAAACATTTATATATTTATAAACAGTATCAGGAAAACTTAAAATGTTTTTGAAAAACTTTCATAATCTTATTAGTGTTCTTTATATGTTTTAGTACTGTTGCAGGTATTTGACCAGACATATACTGTACACATTTATACTCTGGTACACATGAAACATGCTTTTGGTTTTGCAGAAAGGATTTTTCTGTTTCTATATTTGGCCTTAGAATATATGTATGTTTCACTTGGCTGTCACCAAAGCTTGAGGAGAATGGGAGCCTTATGGTTCCTTTCAAGAATCTCCTCAGCAAGCAACAATCCAAAGGTCCTCTTAGCCAGTAATAGTAACAATACCTGAGCCAACAACCAAATGTTCTTCTCTGTTTCCAGAGAGATTGTGAACCTTCAGCCTGTATCTGTAAATGGGCAGGTATTGGGACACAGCCTTCACAGAAGACCTGCCTTTTGGTCCTTTCCCATTAGTTGCTGAATCCTCAGGGCTGCTTGTCTACAATACCTTCTGCTGCCACCGCCAAGCCCATCTCACACACTCAGAACTGATTAGTTCAACTTGCACATGATGAATTTGTGAAACTAAACAGATGGTGTGCCCTCAATGGAAACCATCTCCATAGCTTCAGAGGCAGATATTGACATGTCTAATATATCACACCCTACTTCTGGATGTTTCTGGGCTCTTCTAACTATGCTGTTGTGACCTGCCCACCACAAATGTAGCAACAGAGGATTCAATTAAAATTCATGTTTCCTTTCCACTGCTCGCCCCCCCGCCCTTTTTAGAATGTTTAAAAATCAGATGTTGCAGTATAGACGTGGTGACACAAGCAGTATGATCTGCAAATGGAGGTGGAGACTAAACAGGGTCATTAGCTGCAACTTAGTCTTGTATGGGGGTTTACAGAAGCTAGAGTCACTTCTAGGTTTTATTGCAGCACTGCAAAGTGAATGACCTATCAAGAGGAAAGTGGACTTTATATGTGCAAGGTAAATATAAGTCAAATGCATTTATTATGTTGGTGTCTGTTTTGTGTTTGCTTTGTGTTACTTCATTTCAACATTCATCAAACTTTTTATTGAAAAGCAATAGTACAAAGAATTGGTATAAAATGTTACTAAATCACAGTACTGTAAATTTCTGTAAAACTGAAGATATTTTTATTGGTATGGAGGTTGAAAACAGAACTAAAACAATTTAAAATTATCAAATTTATTATTATTTGAATTATGTAGTGCTTTGATTTCATTGTGCAATTTGTAATAAATATTTTCCTTTAGATGATTTTGCATGGTAGATAATTGCCCAAACTGCTTAACCCCTACTCGTACAAGTAGATTTTATACATGAAGTGTCTCATTTAAGTCAATCAATAAGTTACGTGACTAATAACTGTCTCTTCATGCGAGTATGGGTTTGCAGAATTTTGTCCTAATCGTTTGCAAACAAACATTGCAGAAGTTTCCTGTGGGGTGGTAATTTTATTTACATACAATACAGTAGTCTCTCGATTTACGCAAAGGTTGCATTCCCACGTTCCCTCACATAACTCAAATTTCACGTGAGTTGGGCGCAGCTTTTTTCCCCAGCAGAACGCACGTTCTGTAGCTGTGGAAGCAGCAGGAGCACCTAGAACTCCTTTTGAAAGGTAAGTTCTGGGTTGCGGGGGGCAGTTGGGGAGGGTTAAGCCTAGCGGTGGGCTGGGGCCATGACATGGGGTCAGAGATGTTAAACCTGGGGGGGGTTAGGGCTGCAGAGGAGGTGGGGGGCAGGGGTTATGAGCTGGGGCTCCATCGGGAGCGGGGTGAGCTGGAGCCAAGGGCGGGGGGGGGGTGAACCAGGAAGCGGGGTTGAACAAGGGCCAAGGAGAGCGGGATTTTGAGTTGTTCAAGATTGTGCATTTTGAGGGATTACTGTACTGTGATTTCTTTATGTTGCAAGGTCTTCATCTTCTTCATGTTGGTAAACGTACAGACATTCTAAGCTTCTGGGTCACTACAGATTTCTCAAATTGTATGGGGGTTTGTTTAGGAACTATAAACATTTGTTAATTAAATACATGGATACAGTAATGATTGGATTCTCCAGCAGTCAGTCTGCTAAGAAAGAGCTGAATTATATGTTTATGCTGAAGGTAGAGGTAAACATGCCATAAATACTCTCTTTGTGCGGTCATACAGGCATAGGATTTTAAAATTTCCGTTATGATTGCTTTAGTTTTATTTACCCTGCCATCCTTTAAAATGTAATGGCTCTGAATGAGGGGACTATTCCTTGAAAAACACCATTGAGAGACAACATGTGAGAGCTTAGGGACAGCATCACACTCTAGTACACGAATTGGGGAAAATCACATCTGTTGGAAAAGCTGCGTGAGCCGAGTCTTGTTTTAATGCTGATGACTATCGATTGAAGCGGCGCAATGTCGTGCAAATAGGTAAACTGAGGCACGACAGTCGACTTTGTAAAAATAAAGATTCTTTGAATGGAACCGCTTCAGGACACTCCGTTAAGCCCTAGAAAGGTGTTAAGGAAGCGTCCCCTGAGTTTTACCCCACAACTCAGGCCGGTGTCTAGGGTGGCCAATCTCAATGGGGTTATACAGGGTTGTGATCTGTGTAGTAGGGGTCTTCCCTGAAAAGAAGGACCAAGGCCTTTTAAAGGTGAAAACAAAGACAAGTTTATTTAAGGTAACACAAAAACAAATAAAAGAACTAATAATTGAGTGACCTAAGTTAACAAACTAAATATCTCCCTTACACTACTAGTCTAGCACAGGGTTTTATTCTTCAAAACTAGAGCCTTCGAACTTTAGAAAAACTGCAACAGGCAGCAATACTATTTAAACCCTTCTACTTACTGCACGTCCCAGCGATGCCATTGTTGTGTTCCTTGCGTGCTGTAAAAGGAAAATTATTAATATACAGAGCTTTAATAAATTAATATATAGCCCGCTGTGGAGGGTTACCCCCTACAAGCAGGTTAGGGAAAGCTTTTTAGCTCTCAACCCTGTTTTCCAGAGTTCCCTCTTACGGTTGCTCTGGTCGCTCAACCTCCCTCTCGAGAAAGCGGGGAGCAGATCTTATGGGGCTGCCTCGTTAGGACAGCTCCCGAGGTATAGTGGAGAGCTTACCTCCTACAGCAGATCCACTACTCCTCAATTTTGGAGTCCCTTTTTTGGGTGACTCCTATTTCTGGGGTTGCCTCTTTTGACAACTCCCTATTAGGGCTACCTTTTATGGCAGTCCCTTATAATAATCCCAAACCTAGGACCACCTCTTACGGATCAGTACCTTTGGAATGGGTATACCCTTTTAAGGGTTAAGTTTAAAAGTTAAATACTATAAGCTCTGTTTACTTTAATTTAGGCTCTATTCCCTTAAAGGGGCTAATACAATACAATACAATTAAATACAATCCACTATTCTTATATGCAGCATGAATACTTCTCTGGCTAGTTTTTAAATCCAGTCCCCTGTGCTTTACAATTGATCTAGTGTGTCAAGGGTTACAAAATCTGAGACGCATTAAATGGAATCTGGGGCAGTCCCAGTCCTCTACTTTTAATATGTTATTGTCTCTTTAAATACTGACAGTTCTATACTAGCACATCCAGCAACATGCAAAAATACAACAACAAAAATAAAATAGGCACATTAAATTACTCATTACAATTATATTTCAGTTTACCTCTTTCCCTGATCTGTCTCTCCAGGCTCTGGGCCTGCAATCACTTCTTAAAGATGCTGTGAAGTGATGGCCAGCACAGGCACGCTTTTATGGCACCGTGCAAGGCCTGACAGGAAAGAGGGAAGAACAGAGAACAGGAGGAAAAAAGACCAGCGTGGTTAACAAAAAAAACCTCCTGTATAAAATGGCCTTTAATTCCCGTCACCGGCCACTGGCGATGGTCAGTGAGGGGAAGGGCAGGACCGCTGCTACGGTTTATCCCTGTCACAGGGCGCGCGCTCATCAGGCGGCGTCACCTGCCGGGACAAACCCTCCGGTGAAACTACCAGAGCCTTCAAAGCTGGTGGCAAGCAGGAGCTCTTCGACATCCCTCGATGACTGTGGGCACTCAGTCCGAGTTCCTGTAGTCGTCCTCTTCTGTTCTTTGTCATCCCACGACGGCTGGGGAGCAATGACTGACTCGACGCTTGTCACCTTCTTTCTTCTTTCTTCAGTGATTTCAATTAGCTCTTTTAGTCTCTTTCAGCTCTTTCTTCTTCGATCCGCTCCGGTCTGCTGCTCCTGCGCAACTGACTCAGCCTGGGGTCTGCTCCCAAATTTATAGAGCAGCTACGGACCTGGTTGAAAACCTCTGTCTGTCAGGTCTGCATCCTGGTTGCCCCAGCAACCAGGTAACATTCCCTATTACATATTTATGAAGCAGTCTGTCTGCCAATCAGCTTATAGAATTTTAAACTTTAACTCATGAATATTAATAAGCTTCATAAATATTCATAGTGACTGACCTCTCAAATGGTCACCCCTATATACTATCATTATACAATGTTTTAAAACAAGCTTTTAAAGTAAATTTTTATAAATTCAGTGTAATTTTTATGGGGTTTGACAGGGAATAAAGTCACCACTCAGAATAATGTATATTTTTCTTTTAAATGCTTGGTTCCTAAGGCTATTTCGTTAAGATGCGGGGAGAGCCACACAGACACCACAGCCCATGGCCAGGGACATATTAATCACCCCAGGATGAGGATTTTTCAACAATGACTAGAAGCTAAGCTTATATGTCAAGAGACAAATCAATGAAAGAGATGGTGCTGTCTGTAGATTTCCGCACCACCACTTTAGGGTAACCCTTTCACTCAACCATAGGAATGTACAGAGGAGAAACTAATGTTATTCCTAAATTAAGGATGGATGTGCACATTTATTTGGAACTGAATGAACAGTGAGAATTTCTGGATAACATACTCTCTTATCTGTTCAGTTCTGTAAATGTTTTAGTTTCATAAATATAATGTTCCTTGATATGCATATGGTCCAATTTAACTGTCAGTGTGCAGCATAATTTAACAGAATTGTTTAATTTCTTTTCATTATTTAGGTGGAGCTGTTGGCATTGCTTCTTACAAAGATTGTACACACTTCCCATTAGAATACCATTTTCAATTCCTGATTATTTTGCAAAATATTAGCTGTTTGAGTTGTAATTTTTCATGCTGGATCATTGTCTGTCAGAATATTTTTGGAAAATGTTAGCTAAAATGGTTCAGTAAACTTCATGAATGAATCTGGGGGGAAAAGCGTAGTTTTGTCCTTATTCAAAAAAAAAAAATCGGACATCTTTTTTCTTTGAGATGCTCTAGTGCCTGCATGCTTTGGAGCAGGGACTTAAAATATGGCTGGGGGTTGGCCAGTGTGCCAGTGTTGTACCTTTTACTGTTCCTGTGGAAGCATGGGCATGTTTAGCCTATTTCTAAGCGTTAGAAAAAATTTTTGTCATTTGTTCTTGCTTAAAGATTTGCTGGAGCTTCACAGCTAAATTCCTCAAAGATACTATCTGCCCTGTGCACATTCCTGCCTGCGGCTAAGCATGTCTGAGGCTGAGACCAGGCACCAGAACTGAGAACAGGGAGCCTGTCTTTCCTCTTTTGTTCTCAGTAACTTCCTTAGGCGGGAACAGTATGTGATCGTTTTAATGAAAGACTTTGGTATAAGGCATATGCACAGGAGGCCAGACGAAGCTTGCATAGGCACCCTTCATTCTGGCATTTCCAGACTCTTTAGTTCTTGACTTTGCAACTTTAATGTTCTTTTAACATAGTTTTTTTTTCTGTATGCAATTTTAAACGTAATACATAGCTCCTACACAGTACTTTACATCCAGAGATCTTTAAAAAGGAGATAAGTATTACTATTTTTTGTTTTGAAAATGAGAGGATAAATATAAGGAAGAGTAGTGATTTCCCCAAGGACATGACTTGTCTCCATATACGACTGTCCCTTTTGCTTGAGTATGTTGCCTCCCTTAGGAATTCTGTGAAGTCTCCTCTCTCTCGCTGTCCTGAGTAGCTTGGAAACATTCTAGCTCTTTTTCTTGCCTTTCCCCATTATAGTGATCTTAGGGTGGTTTCCAGTTTACTCCTTGTTTTATGGAGTTTGATAGTTTCCATGGCCTCAAATCCTCCTCTTTTTATGCACACTGAGTAGCTTTCAGGTCTGTAGGTTTTATGGCTTGTCTAGTGCTGCTTTTACTTTCCAGAGATTTGACGTTTCAAAGGCTAATGAGCTCACCTCCCTTTTTAGTCCTCCTTTTCACAGAATTGTGGTGTTTAAAAACTCTTCTAGTTTCCCTTCTCTCTTATTGTTTATATAGGAATTTATCATCCCATTACTTACCCCATAAACATTATTTCCTGAAAAACCCTTGTGAAGTAGAGAAGTAGCAATATCCCTCTTTTATAGCTTGAAGGCCTTTGAGAACTCCAAGGGCATAAGGGTATGTCTACACCGCAATCAGAAGCATGACTGCAGCATCCCCAGACGCTGCTTTGATCAAGCTCGCTTGGATAACAATAGCAGTGAATGTGTGAGCAGTGACAGAGAGAGAGCCGTGTTAGTCTGCATTCTATCAAAACACAAAAGCAGTTTTGTTAGTCTTTAAAGTGCTACTTTATTGCTTATTTGTTTTGCATGAATGTGTGGCAACACAAATGGCAGCCTGGGGTGTGCAACTTCACCTAGGATGCTGGGTATGTATTTGACTGGTTAGACGGTCACTGAATTTGAGTGAACTAGATTAAAATCAGCTTAGGTATGTCTACATGTGCTACAGTCCCACCTCTGATTGTACAGTAGAGTTACTCCAAATTACTCACATGCGGTGAACATGGGAAGGTTCATATTTGGAAGTCAGTATGCTTTGATTTGGCTAGTTCGTTATCAAGGCAAAAACATGATACTGAATGTTGTTAATGGCTTGTGTCACTAAGTAGCCTGATCTTGAACTCTTCCTTGGTGCAGTTGTTTCTGGACTCTGACAAAATGGAATCATTTAGAATAAAATTAGTAATCAAATTAAGGACCTGTCACAACTGAACGTAAAAATAGTACAAGATATTAATATGTAATTCACAGTTTTATATATATATATATTTTTTTTTTTCGCCGAGGGAGGAGCCCCGTATTTGTTGTCCTGTTCAGGTATGGTGTTCCACCTGTGCCCTGCAAGGCAGCACTATCAGGAAAAGGAGACTCTGAAGAGAAGAGCCTGAAGAGCAATGGGGGAGGGTGGACCTGGGGGCACTCAGAGCAGCTGGGGGGAGAGAGGCCAGTGCAGTGAGGAGGGCGGACATGGGAGCAGATGGGTGTAGTGGGTTGGGGAGGGTCCTATGGTGATGGTAGTGGAGGGGGGGGAGGCGAAAGGTGGGGAGGAGGGTCCCAGGGATATGAGGTCATTGCTCCACAGGGAGCTATGGTGACTCGTGGTGACAGGGAGGTATGAAGTAGTGGGAACCTTAACCACATTCTCCACACCCCACTGCCTTGTGGGTTCTCCTGGGAAGGAGCAAGGCTAAGGGAGTAAACCCTGACAGAAAATCCAGAGTGGAGTCCGAAGGCAGTTCGGTGTCAACTTCTCGCACTGTCCCGTCAACTCCTGCAGCTGAGCTGGTACCGGACATGGAGGTTATCCTCTCCTTTGGACTATATCAGTAAAGCCGAGAGGGGGACACTGGTGTCTGGGCAGCCCAAAGTCTCCACAATAAGTGCCCAGGCTCGCACCCAGAGAGGTACTCCGGCATCGCTGAACAGCGTTGCATCAACACGGGAGGCAACAGATACCGGTTATAAGCTCTTGCTCGATTGGCATAGAGAACGAGCGCCAGCGGTTGCCTTCAACGGTGGGAGAGATCCTCGCATCTCATTGGACAGTCACCGCCCGCCTCAAGCTGGGCAGCCCCCAGCCAACAGAGTACTGTCCCGCCACAGTTCACCTGCCTCGCTGGGTGTGTGAGGCTTAAGGTTCCTGAACCTGACAAGTGACTGAAATTTGGGCACCAGGCAAACCAATAAGAAAATCAACAAGAAATGAGAAACATCAACAATTTAAGCTTGCTTGCTGGAATGTGCGGACCATGCTGACCAGCTTGACTGAAGATCTTCAGGCCATCAGTGACACCCGAAAGACCTCTGTCATCAACGAGGAACTGAAGAGGCTCCGACTTGATATCGCTGCACTGCAAGAGACGCGACTCACAGATTCGGGATCTGTAAAGGAAAAGGACTACACCTTTTTCTGGCAGGGTAAAGCCGAAGAAGAACCCAGAGAGCATGGTGTTGGCTTTGCTTTCAGAAACACCCTTCTACAAATGGTGGAATTAGTCATGGGTGGATCAGAAAGACTTCTTCGGATCACGCTTCAAACATGTGCCGGTCCCGTCCACCTGATCAGCGCTTATGCCCCAACCCTGTACGCCACGCCAGAAGTAAAAGACAAGTTCTATGATGTGCTTAGTGCTGCTGTAGCGCAAATACCTGCTCGTGAACAACTGTACATCTTGGGTGACTTCAATGCAAGAGTTGGAGCTGATTGAGCCTCATGGCCTTCCTGCTTAGGACACTTCGGTGTGGGAAAAATGAATGACAATGGACAGCGTCTCCTTGAACTGTGCATGTACCACAATCTGTGCATCACAAACATATTCTTCCAAACGAAGCCACAGCACAGAGCGTCGTGGAGACACCCAGGCTCGAAGCACTGGCATCAACTAGATGTGGTCATCACTAGGCATAATAACCTCAAAAACGTCCTTCTGACACGCAGCTATCATAGTGCTGACTGTGATACAGATCACTCGCTAGTTTGCTCCAAGCTCAAGCTGAGACCCAAGAAGCTGTACCGCTCTAAACCTGCTGGAAGGCCCTGCATTGACGCCAGAAAGACGGCAAACTCAGAGAAAGCTGAAAAGTTCAGAGACACCCTCCAGGAAAATCTGCGCAGCGGCCCTGGGGGCGCCGATGTGATATCCAAATGGCAACATCTGAGGGATACAGTTTACAACACGGCCTTGTCCGTGTTTGGAAGAAGAGCTAGAAACACAAATGACTGGTTCGAAGCTAACTCCGATGAGATGATTCCAGTCATTGAAAAGAAGCGCGCTGCACTCCTGGAGTACAAACGCTCACCGAGCCAGAGTACCCAGCAAGCACTTAGAGCGGCCGGAAGAACAGTACAGCAGACAGCCAGGCGCTGTGCCAACAACCACTGGCTCCAGCTAGGCAGCAGCATCCAGACCTGTGCTGACTTTGGTAATCTCAGAAGAATGTACGAGGGTATGAAGAAGGCATTAGGACCCACCCAGAACAAGATGGCACCTCTGAAATCTAAATCTGGTGAAGACATCGCTGACAAAGCCAAACAGATGGAGCACTGGGTTGAGCGCTACTCCGAGCTGTACTCATGCGAGAAAGTTGTGGTTGATGCAGCCCTCGATGCCGTCGAGCTCCTACCAGTAATGGACGAACTGGATCAGGAACTGACTGTGGATGAACTGAAGAGAGCCATCGACAGCATTGCAGCAGGAAAGGCCCCTGGCCAGGATGGTATACCACCAGAGGTAATCAAGTGTGCCACAGACACACTCCTGGAACCCGTACATGAGCTACTGTGCCTGTGCTGGAAAGAGGGTGAGGTTCCACAGGATATGCGTGACGCTAACATTGTAACTTTGTATAAGAACAAAGGAGACAGAAGCGACTGCAACAACTACCGTGGAATCTCCCTCCTAAGCGTCACTGGTAAACTGTTCACTCGCATCATCCTTGGCAGACTCCAGAAGATTGCTGAGAGGGTGTACCCGAATCGCAGTGCGATTCCGCGCAGAGAGGTCTATCGTTGACATGGTCTTCTCTCTAAGGCAGCTGCAGGAGAAGTGCAGGGAGCAGGGGAAGCCACTCTACATAGCCTTCATCGACCTGACCAAGGCCTTTCACTTGGTCAGCAGGGATGGTCTGTTCAAACTGCTCCACAAGATAGGCTGTCCTCCACGGTTACTCAAGATGATCCAGTCATTCCACAAAGACATGAGAGGAACCATCCAATATGACGGCACATTATCGGATGCTTTCAGAATCAGGAGCGACGTCAAACAAGGATGCGTGCTTGCTCCGACATTGTTCGGGATCTTCTTCACACTCCTCCTGAAGCATGCCTTTGGATCTTCAACAGAGGGCGTCTTGCTGCACACAAGATCTGATGGGAAACTGTTTAATCTTGCAAGACTGACAGCTAGGTCTAAGGTGCGGGAAGTCCTCATCAGAGACATGCTGTTCACAGACGATGCTGCTGTAGTGTCTCACACAGAAGACCAGCTTCTAAAACTGCTGGATCGATTCTCCAAAGCGTGCAAGGACTTTGGGCTTACCACCAGCCTAAAGAAGACAAACGTACTCGGTCAGGATGTTGCTGAATCCCCATCAATCAGCATTGACAACTATACGTTAGAGGTCGTCCATGAGTTCGTTTACCTCGGGTCCACCATCACTGACACCCTGTCGTTGGACACTGAGCTGAATAGGAGGATTGGAAAAGCGGCCACAACTTTGTCCAGACTCAGCAAGAGAGTGTGGAATAACAACAAGCTGTACACTCACACCAAAATGCAAGTCTGCAGAGCCTGCATCCTCAGCACCCTCCTTTATGGCAGCGAGACTTGGACCCTGTATGCCCGCCAGGAAAAGAGGCTGAACGTCTTCCACTTGCGCTGCCTCAGGCGCATCCTTGGAATATCGTGGAAGGACAGAGTGACCAACACCCCCGTCCTCGAGCAAGCTGGAATCCCAACCATGCACACCCTCCTCAGGCAGTGTCGGCTCCGCTGGCTTGGCCACGTCCACAGGATGAATGATGGAAGGATTCCAAAAGACATCCTGTATGGTGAGCCAGCCTCTGGCAAAAGACCTCCCGGACGCCCCCAGTTGCGCTACAAAGATGTCTGCAAGAGAGACCTCAGAGAGGCAGACATCGAGCTGGACAACTGGGAAGAACTGGCAGATGACTGCAGCAGATGGAGGCAGGGGTTACACAAGGGCCTTCAGAAGGGCGAGATGAGGATCAGACAGCGAGCAGAGGAGAAGCGAGCGCACAGAAAGCACACTTAGGACTTGCCAGACACCCACCACATCTGCAAGAGATGCAGCAAGGACTGTCACTCTCGTGTGGGTCTTCATAGTCACAGTAGACGTTGTAAATGAAGCCCTCAATTGAAACTATAAAGGGTGCGATCCATAGTCTATGCAGACTGAAGAATGCCTACTACTACTACTACTACTACTACTACTAGTTTTATATAGTACATAAGTGAAAGTAAGTATACAATATTTTATTTTAAGATGCATCTATATAACCAAGACAGCAGCTTTTGTTTCATGTACGTTTCATTTCATTGCTAGCTGGCTGTTACAAAGCTGGCACTCTAAAACAGTTCAACTCAAATCTAGATTTGTTTTTTAATCACATTTTAAAGCATGTAAATTCATTCCCAGCAGTTGAAGATGGGAAAATACTGTGTAAAACATGGAAACCCAGATATTATTTTCATGTTAATCAGCAGTAAGATGTTCAGTGGGGCAGAGGCTCACAAATTTTTCTTATTGTATGTCTCATCCTAGACCAACTAGCTACTTACATTCTTCATCCTTATGACTAATATTCTGTGTTCTTCTTAACACTACCCATCTTTAACCACCTGTCCATATTTCACTGTTACATAGAAATGTTGTTACAGTGCAACATATGCAATAGCATAACCCTTCTGAGGGAAGCGGTGGGCAGCAACCAGGGCCAGGTTCATCATCTAGGGGTTCCTTTTTATCCATCTCACATTGAACCAGCTCGAGCACCCAACCAGTAGCCTGGGAAATTCACATACCACTGGGCACCTCAGAGAGGCAATGCTTCCCCACTCACAAGCATAGTCTGAATGTAGAAAAGAAACTTTTAATGAAAGAGGAATAGAAGTCACATGGCATTGGCTTGGGAAAAAAATCAGCCAGAGTTCATAACCCACCCTCAAGTGACTGTTCCAGCTCAAATGGATTCAGCAGTGTCCTTTGCCCCTCAAGCTCACCAGTCCAATACTGTAAGGGTCTCATTCACATACCCAAACTTTCTCTGTGCCCCCCTTCAAATGCCCCATTTACAACTCTGTCCAGTTTGTGCAGGCCCTGACACATCACCCTGATGCATTCCCTCATTAAGCCTGAGGCAATGCCACAATCCAGGGATTTATAGACCAGTTGACCTTACCTCAGTCCCAGGAAAAATCATGGAGGGGAATCAAGGAAAATCATGGAGGGGATCCTCAAGGAATTCATTTTGAAGGACTTGGAAGAGAGAAAAGTGATCAAGAGGCTAGAGAGACTGGGACTTTTCAGTTTGGAAAAGAGGCGATTGAGGGGTGATATGATAGAGGTATATAAAATCATGAATGGTGTGGAGAAAGTGAATATAGAAAAATTATTTACCTTTTCCCATAATACAAGAACTAGGGGACACCAAATGAAATTGATGGGTAGTAGGTTCAAAACTAATAAAAGGAAATTTTTCTTCACACAGCGCACAGTCAACCTGTGGAACTCTTTGCCCGAGGAGGCTGTGAAGGCCAGGACTCTATTAGGGTTTAAAAAAGAGCTTGATAAATTTTTGCAGGTTAGGTCCATAAATGGCTATTAGCCAGGGATAAAGTATGGTGCCCTAGCCTTCAGAACAAGGGCAGGAGATGGATGGCAGGAGATAAATCACTTGATCATTGTCTTCTGTTCTCCTTCTCTGGGGCACCTGGCATTGGCTACTGTCAGCAGATGGGATGCTGGGCTGGATGGACCTTTGGTCTGACCCAGTATGGCCATTCTTATGTTCTTATGTTCTTAAGAGTAGTCAACATGGATTCACCAAGGGCAAGTCGTGCCTAACCAATCTGATTAGTGTCTATTATGAGATAACTGGTTCTCTGACTATGGGGAAGTCAATGGATGTGATATACGTTGATTTTAGCCAAGCTTTTGATAGTCTCCCACAACATTCTTGCCCATAAATGAGGGAAGTAGGGATTGGATGCATGGACTGTAAGATGGATGGAAAGCTGGCTAGACGGTCAGGCCCAACGGGTAGTGATCAATGGCTCTGTCTGGTTGACAGTTGGTTTCAAGTGGAGTACCCCAGGGATCAGTTCTAGGCCAATATTGTTCAACATCCTTTATTGATGACCTGGATGAGGGGTGGATTACACCCTCAGCAAATTTGCAGATGACACTCAGATGCAGGGGAAGAGGTAGATACCTTGGAGGGTAGGGGTAGGATCCAGAGTGACTTAGATAAATTGGAGGATTGGGCCAAAAGAAATCTGATGAGGTTCAACAAGGTCAATTGCAGAGTCTTGAACTTGGGCCAGAAAAATCCCAAGCATTGTTACAGGCTGGGGGCCAACTAGCTAAGAAAAGGACCTGGCAATTACAGTGGATGAGAGGCTGGATATGAGTCAACAGTGTGTCCTTGTAGCCAACAAAGGCTAATGGCATATTGGAGTGCATTAGGGGGAGCATTTGCGGCAGATCTAGAGAAGTAGTTATTCCCCTCCATTTGGCATTGGGCAGGCCACATCTGGAGTATTGTGTCCAGTTCTGGGGCCCCCAGTGTAGAAAGTACGTGGATACATTGGAACTGGTTCAGCAAAGAGCAAAGAAAATTATTTGGGGCCTGGAGTACATGATCTGTGAGCAGAGGTGAGAGATTTGGGGTTATTTAGTTTGCAGGAGAGAAGAGTGAGGGGCAATTTGATAAAAGCCTTCAACTTCCTGAAGGGGTGATCTAAAGAAAATGGAGAGAGGCTGCTCTCCGTAGTGACGGATGGCAGAACAAGAACCAAAGGTCTGAAGTTACAGAGGGAGATGTGTAGGTTGGATATTAGGAAAAACTATTTCAATAGGAGGGTGTTGAAGCACTGGTATGCATTACCAAGAGAGGTGGTGGAATCACCATCCCGAGAGGTTTTAAAGTCCTGGTTTGACAAAGTCGCAGCTGGGATGATTTAGTTAGGGTTGATCCTGGTTTAGGCAGGGGGCTGGACTAAATGACCTCCTGAGGTCACTTCCAGCCCTAGGATTCTACAGTTCTATATTACAGTTGTTTCCAAAGACCCCAGTCAGGGCTCCATTATACTGTGTCATATGCAGATATAAAAATAGAGGACAATATAGTATTTTTGCTTTCTTTTATTTCCCACAGATAACTTTTATAAATTGTAGATTGACCTTTGACTTCGTTCAGAGTGTTAGCTCTTGAGGAGAAGTGATGTCTTCAAACGTATCTGTACAATGTATGAAAGTGAGTGAGCTTTTAATACATGGTATTCTGCTTACGATCAAATGAGTAAGATGTTATTTTTGGCTTTGTTAATGGAAAAAATACATTTTTTCTGAAACTGTGATCAAAGTCTGTATAGCAGAAAGATGAATAGGTTCTTGGAATTGTAACTTTGATCCTATAATAAAATAGGCAGAGGGAATACCTCTGCAGTCTTAAGATAGCCTGTGAAACTGGTGCTAGAGTTTGAAAAACCAGGCTGCCCTATGCAGTATCTGGTAAAACTGAGTACTTGGTGATGCATGAATGAAGAGAGAAGAGTGCCTGATATTGCCACGTGCCAAATGTGAGCTCATTGGTCTTCCTCTGAGGCTTTAAATTGTGCGTTTTTATGCACTGTTCTTGCTGAAAGGGAATTTTTAAATCAAAATTTATAACTTAATGCATGCCTGTTTCCAATTTTTGAGATATAGGAGAATTCATACATGAAAAAACTTCCAGCAACAAAGAAAAATATTTCATACAATTTGATTGCCAATTTGCAAAACAGCCAATTTACAGGCCAGGTCATGAAAGTGGTGATAGTCCTTGGGAAGAAACAGAGGTTGACACCTGGGAAGTTAGGTGGGGGAAGGGGGAAAACATAATATCAGAAGCAAATACGTCCCTGAAGTAGTAAATAAGAGAAATGTGTTTTCTGTCTACAATCAGCGTCTCATTGGCATGCTGATAATACTTCTGTCACAAGTAGCAAATAAAACAAAGCAAAGAAATCAGAATTTTTCCAGATCTGAAGAAGTCGGGTCTGTCCTACGAAAGGTCATCACCCAGTAATAAATTATATTGTTAGTCTTTAAAGTGCTACAGGACTGCTTTTCTGTTTTGTGAAGTTATAGTCTAACACGGTTACCTCTCTGAGACTAATTAGTGCATGTTTCTGGAAGTGTATACTCCTGATTTCTGATATAGATTCCCATTGAACAAGGCCTGGTTGAAGCTCACTTTTCTGAATTTCACAGTCTTTTATGGTGCTGGCATGACTTCCTGTTCACTCTTTTCCTGCAGTGGTGGCCTCATACAACGGCTTTGCTCCACTGTAATATACTGCTATAGAAACAGGAAAGACCCTTACCCTCTAGTAAACAGTTCTTTCGCAAGAGCCAGAGGAAGACTGTGGAACTCCAATGTCAGATGAAATAGGACTAACCATAATCAGAATAGTAAGAATGAAATTAAAACCTTAGTTCTTCAATGAGTTTAGCTATAGTGACTCTCTCAAGCCGGGTCAGCATTCAAGTCAATGTATTTTTTTAAGAAAACAAAGCCAAATCTAAGAATTTTAATCTTGTGCCTGCCAGAAGGATGAGAAAAGAGATTTGTTTTTTCTTTTTCTGGTTATTTATTGTGGAAAGCACTTGGATACTGGGGTGGTAGGCAACCTTAATAAATACCAGGACAGATGGAATACGTTAACATCGGCACACTGCTTTATAGCCACGTCTACACGTGCCAGGTGCTATTTCGAAGTTGACATCGACATAAGGTGGCGAGACGTCGAAGTCGCTATCCCCATCAGGAGATGGGAATAGTGCCCTACTTTGACGTCGAAGTAGGGAACGTGTAGCCGTTGTGCGTCCCGCAACATCGAAATAGCAGGGCCTGCCATGGCGGCCATCAGCTGAGGGGTTGAGAGATGCTCTCTCCAGCCTCTGAGCTCGATGGTCGCCGCGTGCAGTGGCCCCTTGAAAGTCCCTGCCCCCTGCCTTCCTGTGCAGGAAGCTGAGAGAGCATGCAGGCGGCAGCACAGCCACGTGGCCAGCCTGCATGCCCCTCTGCAGCCACACACCCACCCCCCCGCTGCAATGGCCACCCGCCAGCCCCCCAAGCGCCCCCAGGGCACCGATCTTGGGCCACCCCCGTCACTTGCCCCTTTTACAGGGAGCTCAGGGCCATCCCGGGCCCCCGGCACACCTCCTCCCCTCCGGCCACTCTTGATACCTTGGCCGACTAGCCCCAGCAGGCCCCGGAGGTGGAGTCCACCCTGGAGGTAAGCCCCGCACCCCAGGAGCCCACCCCTGGGGCACTGGAGGAGGAGGAGGAGGGGGAGGCCTCCTTCAGCGACGGGGGCGCTCCGGAGCTCCAGCAGGGCGTCCACCCACCAGGTGTCCCCCGACCATGGGAACGGACCATCAGGTATGTACCCCCCAGGTGCAGACCCCCGGGGTTGAGGGGCAGGGGTAACAGACATGACTAGGGCCCTCCACATGCCCAGACGACCATGGCCCCAAGGACAGCAGTGGCATGTCCCTCACAGGAGTGCATCAGCCCCTGCCCCCTCAACACGACAGTGCCATGCCCCATCCCTGGGGATGGGGGAAGCGGAACTAGGGTCCCCCGGGGGAAGGGGGTGGGACACCCATCAGCAGCAGCAGCATCTCCCGGGGACGGGGATGGGGAACCAGCAGCAGAGGGGTGGGGGGACAAGGGCCACGGCTCGGGGCCCACACTAACGGCTGTCTCCACTCTTCTTCCCCCCCGCCCTCCCGTGTTCCGCAGCTGCACCATCGGAAGGACCAGAGAGCGCCGGCAAGGTGTCAAGTGGTCCCGGAGAGCCCATCGGGGCCATCAGTCCAGGCCAGCCCCTTGGCGGAGCACCGACCGGCCCCAGGGCGGGGGACGATGGCAGAGCCAGCACTCCAGGACGGCGGCGGACCCCCAGCTGCTGGCGATCCTCCGTCAGCAGCTGGAGGTCTCCGAGCAGCGCCTGCGGGTGGAGGAGCGGCGCCTCGACTTACAGGAGTGAGCGCTGGCCTGGCACCGGGAGGCATGGGGGGGCTAGAGAGACTGGGACTTTTCAGTTTGGAAAAGAGGCGATTGAGGGGTGATATGATAGAGGTATATAAAATCATGAATGGTGTGGAGAAAGTGAATATAGAAAAATTATTTACCTTTTCCCATAATACAAGAACTAGGGGACACCAAATGAAATTGATGGGTAGTAGGTTCAAAACTAATAAAAGGAAATTTTTCTTCACACAGCGCACAGTCAACCTGTGGAACTCCTTGCCCGAGGAGGCTGTGAAGGCCAGGACTCTATTAGGGTTTAAAAAAGAGCTTGATAAATTTTTGCAGGTTAGGTCCATAAATGGCTATTAGTCAGGGATAAAGTATGGTGCCCGAGCCTTCAGAACAAGGGCAGGAGATGGATGGCAGGAGATAAATCACTTGATCATTGTCTTCTGTTCTCCTTCTCTGGGGCACCTGGCATTGGCCACCGTCGGCAGATGGGATGCTGGGCTGGATGGACCTTTGGTCTGACCCAGTATGGCCATTCTTATGTTCTTTATACGCACGTTCGAACGTGTTGCGGACTACCTGGCCCCCCATGCCGCGCTGGCCGCCGCTCTGCCCGCTCTGCCCGCCCTGCCTGTTCCACCCGCTGCTCCATCCGCCACCGAGGGCCGTTCTGCCGAGGGGGACCTGGGGCCAGCTGACACCCCCTGGCCATATCTACCGGTCCACCCGGCCCCCAGCCAGCCCCAGCCAGGGCTGAGGCCGAGGCGCGGGTCGCGGCCGCCCACCCCCAGCGCTGGACGTTAGGGGTTGTGGGGCCCAGGACGTGCCCCCCACCTTTGTATATATCCCCTTCATTTATGATATCATCTTTTGTAAATAGTTTGTATTAGACCCCTGTTGTTATGATGATACCTGCCCCCCCATGTAAATAGTTCTCCCCTTCCTTGTTTTTCCCTTTTTTTCTGTCATAGTATCTTATTTATAATACATATATATATAATATTTATTTTGCCTGTACATAGTTATGATAATAATAATAAGAGTTCAACATATATTCTGGTTTGATGAAAACATGTCTGTTTTTATTTACAAGAAAAGTGTGTGGGGGGTGTGCTCTTGGTTGCTCTGTGGTGTGGGCATAGGGGGCAGGGAGTGTTGTGGAGGATGGGGGGGTGCAGTGGGAGGCCTGCCAGCGTTCACCCCACGGCCTCGTGGAACTGGGCCCGCAGGACCTCCCGGACCTGGGTCCCTTCGGGGTCCACCTGGTGACTGGGGGCAGCGGGTGGCTGCACATTGGCCCTGCCAGCCTCCACAGCCCAGCCCTGAAAGAATGCCTCCCCCTTGATCTTGACGAGGTTGTGGAGGGCGCTGCACGCGCCCACAATCTGGGGGATGTTGGTGGGGCCCGCATCAAAGCGGGTGAGGAGACACCTCCAGCGCCCTTTGAGACGGCCAAATGTGCACTCCACCACCTGGCATGCGTGGTTCAGGCGCATGTTGAAGCGCTCCTGGCTGGCTGACAGGTGGCCCGTGTAAGGGTGCATTAGCCAGGGCCGGAGGGGGTATTCCGCGTCTGCGATGACGCAGAGGGGCATGGTGGTGTCCCCCACAGGGATCTCCCGCTGGGGGATGTAGGTCCCCGCCTCCAGCCAGCGGCACAGGCCCGGATTCTGGAATACCCAGGCGTCGTGGGTGCTGCCAGGCCAGCCCACGTATATGTCCAGGAAGCAGCCCCGGCTGTCCACCAAGGCCTGGAGGACCACTGAGTAGTAGCCCTTCCTGTTTAAGTAGCGTTCTCCACTGTGCTCCGGGGCATGGATGGGGATGTGGGTCCCAGATGTGTGGCATGGATGTGTGGATGGGGATGTGGCTTCCAGACAGCGATGCCGACCCATTTCTTGACGCTGAGGGCACGCTGCATGGTGGTGTCCTGGTGCCTCAGTGTGGGGGTGAGCCACTGGCACAGCTCCAGAAATGTCTGCCGGCTCATCCGAAAGTTCTGGAGCCAGTGGTCGTCGTCCCACTCTCCAAGCACCAGCCGCTCCCACCAGTCGGTGCTCGTGGGGTAGCTCCACAGCCGGCGGCATGTGCGGCGGGGGGGATGTGGGGGGCTGCAGCGTTTGGGGTTGCTACCTCCTCCCCTGTGGGCAGCTCCTCCTCTGTGGCTAGGATGTGCTCAGCTGCCTCCTGCATGGCATCGAGCAGGGCGAGCACTGCTCCTACAGGGGCGGCTGGGTGGACCTCTGGCAGCGGCGGCTTCGGTGGCTGCTGCTGCTGCTGGGGGTCCATGACTGCGTCGCCCGAGGTGTGCGTGCCTATGGCTCTGCAGACCGCGTGCTGTGCAGGCTGCGTGTGTCTGGGAGGGGCCCTTTAAGGGAGCGGCTAGCTGTTGCCCCGGAAGTGCTAGTCTGCCCTGTGACCCTGTCTGCAGCTGTTCCTGGCACCCTTATTTCGATGTGTGCTACTTTGGCGTGTAGACGTTCCCCTGCAGCGCCTACTTTGATGTGGTGCTGCCCAACGTTGACATTGAACGTCGACGGCACCAGCCCTGGAGGACGTGTAGACGTTATTCATCGAAATAAGCTATTTTGATGTAGCGTTCATGTATAGATGTAGCCTATATCATTAAAATGTGGACAAATGTATCATTTTGCACTCTTGGCAACTAGGAAACGCTTTTGTGAGCAGTGAATGTGGTATCTTAAACACTAAGTGGCTTTCCCTAAGATGGCTCTTCCAAAAATGTCAGAAACAAACTCTGTTAGGCTGCATCTACACGAGCAAGTTCTTCTGGAAAAAATAACAGGCCTTTTCCAAAAGAACCCATGGAGCGTCTACACACACAATGCACTCTTTCAATCTGAAATCGAAAGAACACAGAATTTTTGGGCTACAGCTACAATGCAGTGATCTTTCAAAAGAAGTCCTTCTGAGAGCGCATGTGCGTATAAAAAAGGAGATCGAAAGAGTGATCTGCTCTTTCGAAAGAGAGGAGAGTGTCCCCGCAACCCGTGTTGTTTTGAAAGAATGGGCCAGGGATTTAAAAAGTTGGCACCATGAAGACTGCTGGTTCTTTTTTTTTTTTCTTTTAAAAAAAAAAGTGGGGGGGGCGCGCCATGAAGCATCTACACACGTTTGCCTTCAAAAGAAAGTGCTGTTGCTGAAATGGTAGTGGAAGGGTGCTTTCGAAAAGAGCACTGCATTCTTTCAAAATTATAAAGAACACTTGGACTCTGTCTTCACTAGCCCCACCCCTTTGAAAGGGGGATGCTAATGAGACACTTTGGGATATGCTAATGAGGTGCTGTAATGAATATGCAGCACCTCATTAGCATAATAACGGCTGCAACACTTCCAAAGTGCCACTTTTGCTCACGCGTGGATCATCTACGTGAGGTTCCTTTCGAAAGGACCCTGCCCACTTCGAAATCCCCTTATTGCTATTTGATTATAGGACTAAGGGGATTTCAAAACGTGCAGGGTCCTTTTGAAAAGAACCCCGTATAGACGAGCCACACGTAAGCAAAAGCAGCACTTTGGAAGTGCTGTGGCTGCCATTATGCTAATGAGGTGCTGCATATTCATTGCACCACCTAAGGTGTCTCATTAGCATTCGCCTTTTCAAAATGGAGGAGGCTAGTATAGACATAGCCCCATTGTGTGCAGATGCTCCAGTGTATATTCCAAAAGAGCCCATTCCTTTAAAAAATATTTTGAAAGAACTTGCTAGTGTAGACACAGTCTTTCTGGCAGCCCTCTTCCTCTCCCAGATGAGGAGGAGCACCTTTTTCTGATTCTTTCAGAAAAAAATTTGTGTAAACACCCCCAGGGGCCATTTTTTTAAACAGCAGTCCTCATGACACCAGATTTTTTTTCAATCCCCGGCCCATTCTTTAAAGCGTGGGGGCTGCATAGACACTATTGAGAAAGCAGATCGGTTTTTTAAATCTGCTCTTTGTGTGTGTGAGAGAGGGAGAGCTTTTGAAAGAAGTTTTTTCAGAAGAGATATTCTGGAAGAACTTTTGAAATATTTCTCTAGTGTAGACGTAGGTTTATTCCTTAGAAGTGCAGTTTGTGGCAGCATTTTTTTTAGACTTCTTTGAAAAATAATAAATCACAACAAGAGAATAGGACTGTTATCCATATCCATGTTCCACCCAATACAAATAGCAAAGGTAATGGATGTTGTTTTCTCAGTTACATGGTACAAAAGTATGCATGGAGATAGGGTTGACTTTCTTATGATGATGATGAAAGGAAGATAGCAAGGCTTCTGGTACTATTTATTTCCCCATTTGTTCCTTTAATACATTGGTGTATCAGTAGTAATTCATCTGGATGCTATAAACAGAGTTTAAAGCAAAGGTAGTACAGAATATATGGACCATCATTTGAAAGACTTCCTATAAATGTGGAAGCAGCCAATCATTACAGAGAAAATGCATGTGTCAGAAGCCTATAGAACGAGGAGTCTTATCAGGAAGAGCAGCATATTTTTTAATAACAAAATTATTATTATCAAGCTCTGGCTTGATATGTTGCTTTCCAGTTACTTAAATGGGAGTCCCATGCGTGGATCTGTAGCTGGAATTTGGCTCTCCTGTACGTTCTCTAAAAATAATTATGTAACTAGTTCAATTTCATATCCTATTCACAGAATGGAATGAGTGAGTTATCTGTTACTCCATTTTCAGCAACTCCCGAAGTGACTACAAGATAATGACCTTGGCTACGTCTACACGTGAAGCCTACTTCGAAGTAGCTTATTTCGATGTAGCGACATCGAAATACGTCTACACATCCTCCAGGGCTGGCAACGTCGATGTTCAACTTCGACGTTGCGCAGCACCACATCGAAATAGGTGCAGCGAGGGAACGTCTACACACCAAAGGAGCACACATCGAAATAAGGGTGCCAGGCACAGCTGCAGACAGGGTCACAGGGCGGACTCAACAGCAAGCCACTCCCTTAAAGGGCCCCTCCCAGAAACAGTTGCACTAAACAACACAAGATCCACAGAACCGACAACTGGTTGCAGACCCTGTGCATGCAGCATGGATTCTCAGCTGCGGCAGCAGCAGCCAGAAGCCCTGGGCTAAGGGCTGCTGCACACGATGACCATAGAGCCCCGCAGGGGCTGGAGAGAGAGCGTCTCTCAACCCCTCAGCTGATGGCCGCCATGGCGGACCCCGCAATTTCGATGTTGCGGGACGCGCAATGACTACACGGTCCCTACTTCGACGTTGAACGTCGAAGTAGGGCGCTATTCCCATCCCCTCATGGGGTTAGCGGCTTCGACGTCTCGCCGCCTAACATCGATGTTAACTTCGAAATAGCGCCCGACACGTGTAGCCGTGATGGGTGCTATTTCGAAGTTAGTGCCGCTACTTCGAAGTAGCGTGCACGTGTAGACACGGCTCTTTAGAGCTGTCTTTCAGGAAGCATTGATGGGTTTGGTGAGGACAGGGGTCTTGTCAGTATGGTTTCTCCTTGAAACTGCTTCAGACTTATGACGCAAGGTTAAAAATATAAGTTTTGGGTCTTGCCTTGCATCTCTAATGAGATTTACAAAAAGGTTTATGAAGTAGTTGCGTCTTCATTGTGATCAAATGGATAAACTTAGTATAAGATAATCAGTGGCCAGAGGTGTACAGATGCTTAAAAGCAATGTTGTGCTATTAATCAGTAAGAATCTCTAAGAAAATAGCATGTTCCTAGTAAATTCTTTTCAGTTTACAACAAAAATGGAAACATCAGTAGGAAATATGTTAATACTTTTTGTTTTTTCCCTTGTCTTTTTACTTTTCCCAATCACAAACAAGAAAAATATGTGCTGATTTATTTTCATTTAGCTTTCAAAGTGGGTGTTTAGTGAGTGGCAATAGGAAAAACAACCCTAGACTGCAATTACTTACTGCAAATCACATGTTGCTAGAAATACTGCTTACTAATTGGGGTACTAAAGAAGCAGAAGGGGGAAGAAGCATGAAAATAACTTCACATGTCCTCTGTTACTTGCTTGTGAAAGTAATCATGGGTGTGTAGATATGATCTGATTCTGCTTTCACTGAAATCCATGTAAAAACTACAGTAGAAGCAGTCTCAAGTTCTGAACTGGTGACATACTTTCACATCTAGAATGGGAACTAAGGTGCAGTATTAAAGGCTGTATTCCTCCGACATCTGGAGTTACTTAATGTTCCTTGCCGCAGTGTGCATGGTCTATAATTACAGCACTTCCCAACTAATAAAACTTTCCTTTAGGACAAGCTAGTTTATAAGTATATTAGACACACAATGTAGATATGTATTTATTTAGGTTTGATTTAACAGAAATAAAACCACCTGTCCTGTGCTTAATAGCTTTTGTGATGAATCCTTAAACATGAATTAATACAAAATTACAGATCCATCAGAATATACTCACCAGTGTAACCAAAACCAACTGGTTAAAATGTAGAGCATAAAAAAGATGCAATGTTCCACTCTGCCTCAAAAATAATTCTCAGGCCTGTACTCACCATTGTCCAAAAGTGAAAGCAATATACATTAAGAGCAGACTCTAGGCATTCTGCAATTTTGAAGATCTCATAACCCATATAGTGTACCATTGAGAATCAGAAGTCATTTTGTGGGTTCCTCTTGAGTTAAAAGAAAATAATTTACCCAGAATTTACTTGTATTCACCTAGAATAAATTATATTTAAACTCCTATTTGAAGAAAATAGAACAATGCATGTAAAAATAGAAGAGTTCAAAATGTAGGAACAGGTTAATCAATAGATTTTAACAACTCTGGCATTAAGTAATGTAGCAGTAAGAAGTAGTCAAAACAATCAGGAGGGCACTGTGACCTTAAGATGCGTAGAACAGTTGTGGAAAACTTTTCAAAGAAGTCATGCATATAACAGATTGTAAAACCCCACTGAGGGCCACATGGTGCATACAGCCCCAGTGGTATCTGTGGAAGTGGGGCACTCATTTCGAAGCTGCCCGCATCTACCCTGCCAGTCTGCACTTTGATATTCGTGCAGCTGCCATTATGCTAATGAAGTGCTGAATATGCATATCAGCACCTCATTATCCTGTTTTTAACTGCCTCATTACCATGTCCCTCCAAGAGAAAGGGGCAAATGTAGAAGCAGCCTCTGTTTTTTCACACAGGTCCTCCTGTAGCTGAGCAACCCATGCTGCCTCTTTCTAGAGTAGAGCCTACTGGCTCAATCTAGCCCTAAATCAGGGACCATTTACACAGCAATGCTGCTGTGTCACATGCCCTGCGTATTTTACAATATATCTTTAACCATATAAACAGCAGTAAACAGGAAAGTTAGCCATTTTACTTACGACTCAGGGAACTACATCACCTTTGTAAAACTAAAACACACAACAGTGTGTAGTTTATATAAAAAATCATTTATATTTCTTCATTAACCATAAGACAGAAGAACTCCAATACAGGACCAGATTTTTTTGTTGTTGTCTATGTCAAGTGTTCTACACGACCAATGATTTATTTCAGTAAGCTTAGTGCGGAGCTAGATTCTAATGATTGGAAATGAAGGTGGCAACTGGGCGCATACATAGGTTTTGTAAGAAAAAGATTTGAAAGATCTTTCTTCTCCCACTGGCTTAAGGTCTATAAAAATCACCTTCATAAGTTCAAAAAGGCTTTTTATGTAACTTTTGCTAAGAAAAAGCTTTTTTAGTCATGTGATGTAAAAACAATTTTAAAATACAAATCTAGCTTTGTCAATTGAATTGTACAAATGAAAGCAGTTTGTGTATTGAACATTTTGCCAGCTTAAAACCTGCATTTTGCTACTGCTTTGCAGTTGACCCTTCAGGCCTATTTTGAGTTAGCAGATGAAAATAAGGTTTCCCTTCAAGTGGTGGTTGCCCAGGGCAACTGGCACTGACGCTAAAAGATGAATACTCTACCTACTTAGTGTAATGCCTACTTTGTGAGCTAAATAAAGAGCTAAATTGCAGAGCAGGAAGTTGGATAATGTGAAATATCAAGGGAGCAAAGCCCAAGATTAATAAGGACTCAGAATTCAGAAGGAATTGTTGTTGGAACATGGATTGTAAATGGCTTGTGTACAGATTCTAGGCACAAATCTGTTGCTAGGCACTTTGCTGCCTTAGCCCTTCTGTTCAAGATCTGCTCCTGTGAGTAGTGCCAGCATGTTTTGCTATCTGTGGAAGTCTGCAGAGAATTCCTGCAAGAATTCTTTTAGCTTTTGTAGTAGACATGAGTGTTGATGTTACAAGCAATTTAGTTTCTGTGAGCTTGCAGTTGATAGGGTCAGCTGCCATGTCATGATTGTGTCAGTGTGATCACTCAGAATTATTAGGTGAAATTTCTGAATAGTTTTATTTTGCATGAATGACTGACATTCTTCATCTAAAATTATACAAAGGAAAAACAGCATTTGAATGGGTAAAAGAAAATGTGAAAGCAAGATTACTTTCCTTTCAAAAGAGAAGAGCTAATTTGTGCGGGGGAGGGGAGTTCTTATTTGTAGTTCAGTTATAAAATGATTAATATGTGCAGAACTGGATACCTCCCAATATTGTCATATTTTGGGCAACAGAATAGGAATCATGCTACAAGTATAATTTAACATCCAAAGAGAGGAAAGCTGCTCATATATTACACACTAGCTTGGCATGTTAACAATTCTTTTTGGTTAGCCACAAATTAACACCAGTGGATACACTACACATGCCTTATACAACAGTTAGATAGCTATGTGATGCAAGGACTGTTTGCTACTTGATTTTACTATACAAAATACACCTAGAACTGTGATACATTTCTCTGTCAGTCACTCACCATGTTGGGCACTCAGTTTTGTTGTATATATAATGGTTATCCAAAGCCCATTGTAGGCATTTTTCATTTGCTTCATTAAGCTTTGTATCAAGTGCATTATGAAAACACAGACGCACTGCCTATAAGGGCAGCGCTTACTATAGTAATATCATTCAGAAATGGCTATGCAAAAATATATTGGAGTGTCATTCAGGTACAGGTCTTCCTGTAAGCTTGTATTACCTAAGATTTTCCAAGATAAGTTGTCAGCGCCTGGTGGTTCCCCCCTGCGACAGATGGCCAATTAAAGTGCGGGCGAGCCGGGGCCAAAACCCAGGGTCCTCGGAGGGGGAGCCCCACAGTGAGAGGAGGAACGCTGTCACCAGCGGGAGGCAATGTAATCACACCTAAGGTTACCCTTATGCCCTGGCAAGTGGAGGCCCGGTCAGAAAGGGAAAGAGTCAACACAGATTTAAAAGTGCAACTAATAGCTAATTTATTAACACAAATAACAACAAGCAAATATACAACAACAACAACAGTGAAACACACACATAAACCAGTTCATAGTAACTATTAACTTAACTTACTAATATACTTTTGTAGTCCATTCTAGAGTCCTGTAGTAGTAGTATTTTATTATTCCACAAAGGAAAAATATGGTTATTAGGAAAGGGAGAGGGTGTCTGGGCCGGGGCGCTACTCCTGGCCCAAATGTGTGGTGGTGGAGGCCGCTGGGTTTCTGTCCACAGTCGACCTCCTTACCCCAGCCTTTTCCCGGGGCGTTTTGCCCACTGTGGAGAAAAATTAGGAGGGAGGAAAGGGGATATAGGAAGAACTATTAGTGCCTATTTGGCACTAAATTACTTATTACTTACTTATCTAAACAACCTAACATTATACTAAACTTAAACACTATAATATTAAATCTGCAATGAACAATTTTAACCAAATGTGGCTTTTATATTGCGTAGGCTATATAGGCCCAGCTGTGTGGGGTCAGGCCCCCAGGCACTACCCTCCCCCCGTCAGAGGACGGCACAGCGAGAGCTACGATCTCCCGCTCCCCTGTAAGGGGTCCTGGTGCCTACTTAGATGTCCTTAAATAACATATATGCTTATCCTCTGTTCTAATGTAAGAGGCCTGGGCTTTTGCCTCAGGCCTAGCAAAGTTTTGTGTGTCAACGACGATGGCGTTGTCCTGTCCCAGGTTAAGGTCCAATCCGGTTGAAGCGTCCAGTCCGATGAACAGCAGCCTTAGCACGCATGCAGCTTGTGGGCAATGATGTGGCCAGAGGAGCAAGGAGGGCTGGATGGCATTGGTGGGCCTCCGGTTTCCTCACCGGGTACGCAGTACCCATGGCCGGAGCCACGGGCCAGTTCGCCACCCGGTGAGTACGCCTGGAGACCCACTTGCCGCTCCTCGATGCAAACGCGGGGCGAGGGTACGGAGGGGCGCTTGTATGATGGCGCCGCTTCACAGCTGCTTAGGCCTTTTCCCTGAGGGAAGCAGCAGCTGCAGTGATCAGCTGTTAGACAGTGTTGTCTGAAGACAGACACTGTAGTGATTTTTCAGTTCCCAAACAGCTCCCCATGAGGGAGACTGCGGGTATAGTGATTTGCTCTGAAACAGCTCCTTTTAAAGGAGGCTGCAGCTTTAGTGATTTGCTCTGAGATGGCACCCCCCAAGGGAGAGACACCACAGTGATTTTCAGCTCAGCAATCGTCAGCTCTCTTCGCTTCGCTTCTTGAAGCTGGCCTCAGGGATTAGTGGACGCTCAATAGCCACGCTACCCTGTGTAGGGTCAGCAGGGTCCTTGCCTGCAGTACCCAAGGGCCCAGACTGAGCTGAGGGCTCAGAATTTATCGAGGGTTCTCATGATTATGTATGAGGTGATTTTAGTATTCTTGATTCTGTGTCGCAGTTTTCAATTAGGTCCTCCTTTCAGCCGAAGGTTCTGGAAGCTCTCTCCCTTCGGCCAATCGGAGGACTTCAATTGAATCCTGGCTTCATGAGTTCAGGTTACTGGGGAAACCAACTGCCTCAAAATGGCCGTTGGTGCTGCAGCAAAATGGTAGCCTGTGACACTTTAGGTTTTCCATGTACCTGCATTGATTTTACCTCAGCCAGAGGCTTGTTTCCCCTGGCACACAGGGGCGATTATGTCCCAGAGATAAAAAATCCCCGACAAAGACAAGACGCATTTATGACAAATCTGTTGATTGTTTAACTGCTAATGGACAGTTTTCTGTTGTGACTTGAAGCAACACATGAACTTAATAAATTTTACAAAAGGATGTTGATAAATGGGAGAGGATTCAGAGAAGAGCCGCAAGAATTATTAAACGGTTGGAAAGCTTGCCTTGTAATGAGGAGGTTAATCTATTTCGCTTACCAAAGAGAAGTTTAAAGGGTGACTTGACTGTAGTCCCTAAGTACCAGTATAGGAAATAAAAAAAGTTAATAATTGGCTCTTCATCTAGAAGAGAAAGGTGTAACGTGATTCAGTGACAGGAAATAGAATGCAGGAAATCATATTAGAAATGAGATATGAAAGATTAACAGTCATGGTAATTAACCATTGAAACAACTTACGAAGAGGTGTGGTAGATTCTCCAGCACTGACAATTTCGAAATCAAGGTTTTTTCCCCCTACAAAATAGTCTCTAGTTTAAATAGGAGGAAAATTCAGAGAGTACATGGTGGAGATTAGATTGGTGATCAGTGAACCCTTCTGGCCTTAGCTGTGAAAACTGATACAATATTAAAATGTTCAGCCAGTTCATTGTTGCTTTATCATATTGAAAACATGTAAAATACACTCACTAAATAAGACTGCCAGCTTGTCAATCATTCCTATTAGCAAGGTAGCAACTCAAAGAAAAAGCCATCTGTTGTATGTCAGCAATGGAATAAAATAATAAATGACAGACTAGTAAAAATGAAAGGCATGTCGGCTACATTCATAAGCTCCAACTCTAAAGGCAATGTGGAAGGGCATCCCTAGGTGCTGTGTAATTAAAGAGGACCTGCAAGTTATTTAATGAACTCATCAGTTAAGAGGGGAGATAAAATGTACTTTTAAATTTTCCTCATAGGTCCTTTCGACCTTCAGCCCTGCTTCATGCTGTGAAATAAACTTCTAATATCAGCCTGTACTATATGCTGATAATACCACGTCAGCAATGGAAATCCACTGAAGCCTTGAGTCAGAAGCCAAGAGCCCAGGTAAGTACTACTTTTAGTGTATTGTGGTAGTTCATGCAGTTCTTTATATTACTTTTATCTCAAGGAGAAAAATAACTTTGCAAAACTACACAATATACTAAAAAACAAACAAACAAAATCCTTATCTGAACAATCCCAAATTGCCCATAAGTAGACTGCATGCTTCGGTGGACTTCTACAGTTGTTGTGAAATCATGTGGTATAGTGTAAGTAATCTTTGAGATGCCATGCACTCACTTCTCAAAAGTAACAAAGGCGGATGAGAATATACCACACCCTTGTTCTGTGAATTTTATTTACTATCCATTCATTTCAGAACAGAAATAAAAATTCTGGTGTGATTCTCTTAACAGATTGGGACTTGACCTCAGAATACCATTGTATCTCTCCTGTTTTCCTAAAGTAGAGTACTGCTGAAGATGACCAGGTTCAGGTTGGCTGGGGCAAAACACTCTTAGAGGCAGGACCACAGCCCTGAACCTCTTGTCAGATGAGACCAGACTGAACCAGAGACTGACTGTTTAGATCTAAGTAGAGCATGTACTTCTTCAACAAAGCCTTTCTCTGAGACTGACCACTGTTCGTACATTTTTAAAAATGAATTGATGGTTTAAAGTATCCTGGAACACACAAAGTCAGCCACCCAGGTGATAAAATCATTTGCAATGATAAGACAAAATTTTAAATAACTAGACTATGTTTGCTGTTCCTTGCTAGGTATTTAAAAGTAATCCATTCTAGGCTTGGTGCAGAATCCTTGCTGAGCAGAATGGTTTCAAAAACTTTAGATCATTCAAAATTTGCAGTATTTTGTGAAACACAAATGGAATTAGTATTTGGAATAAGTACTTCAGAAACTGCATTTTCATGTATGATAGAAATTTTGATTTATTTTTATGATTTAAAATAAGTTTACAGGAGCACACTTGTGATATCAAAGTACTTTCTGAAGTCTAAATTACAAAGTTTAGTCTTCACCTTGAATACTTGATGATGTTAACTGTTTTCAGAAGCCTCTAGTCTTCTGCTTTCATTTAAATTAGATCCTACCTGGGACAGTAGTGATCTGGTAAATACTTCCCTGAAAAATATAGATTTATCAAACATATGCATATCATTAAATAATCCACCAAAATATCATGCATTTAAAAATGAGAAAAACAAAAGTGGCATAGTGTCTTTTGGCATTTTAACTGTATTGCTCTGTTACGCTGTAGTAAACTCTTAACCTATACAAGATTATATAGTATTCCTGTTTGGTGGAACTGCTCTTGTTCTAATGAAGTTGTCAAGAATTTGTTACGGATTGCATTTTCACATAATCATAAATGTTTTTAACATGTATAGTGCAGTAAGTATTTGATGAAAATAACTAAGGTCTGTTGATATACTGGTTTCGATAACATTTTGGCTACGAGGTTATCTAGACTAATAATTTGCTCTAAAGAAAATAATTTATCAAATAAAAGTATCAATTTTGACATGGACACAGTGGCAAAATAAGGACAGGCACATACATGGAATGAAGCAGTGAGCCCCAACTTTCATTAAGCTTGAGCACAGGAGAAGGGCACTACCTGCCCATCACCCATATTCTCCTTTACCAGGCATTTAATTGCTTCCAGTTTAAGGGGTTATGAGGCTTCTTACCATAAAGCCCGTAACTCGGGAAAGACTCTCCTCAGTTTCTACGAACATCCCCACCCCTCTTGTGAGGGAACAGATGATGCAAATAGTTGGGCCAGAAAGTGTAACCTCTCCCTGCAAAGGCCACGAGGTTTCATCTTGTCCCAGGGGCTCAAAGCCTGTCCCCAAATTCTCAAGTCTTTTATGTCCTGAGAATTGTTCATTTTATCCTTTTTACTAGTACTGGAAACCAGCTGCAAGTTGCAATGAACAGCTTTAACTCAAGTACTTCAGTTAGGCAGTAAGAGCAATTCTACATAAATGTGCGCTGAAGGGGCTGTGATGAAGGCAAAAAAAAAAACCTGTTCCTCTCCTAACTGGCCAGGAGGAGAAATATTTCTTCTTGTCAGCTGACCCGCCGCATCTGCCAGGTTCACGTTCTTAGATCAGGATGGTTAGGATGGGGATGCTGGAATGGAGCTGAAAGAGACTCCACATTGCTCCTGCATCAAGTTAAATCCTGAGCCCTCGTGAATGCTGGCCAATCAGCATCTTTCCCCCTTACCTGACTAGTGAGAATCAGAAGCTGCTGGGGAGAGGAGGAGGAGCTAGCTGGTATCCTTCAGCAAATGTGTCCTTCCTTTGCTTTTGGCACTGTTCCCCTTCAATGCTGGCTCTGTAAATTTCCTCCATCAGTTGAGGCAGGTGGGTGGCCTGTCTGGCTTATTTTGTTTGACGTATTATCTTTATGTGAGTGCTTTCCCTAACATCAGTTGCTGCTTTCATGCTATTTCCTATTTTTCACTTCAGCCACCACAGTAATACCATCCTCACATGTGGGTGGGACATGGAAATCTTCATGACAGTTTGATGAACACTGCACAAAAGTTCTAAGGAGGTGAAGAATAATAGCATATTAGAATACTGAAAAAATAACGACTTCATGATTAAGCACGAGACATGGAGCAAGCAATTTTTGCATTCCTAGCTTCTCGAAGGACTTGTTCCATAGATTAAGGCCAAAGAGAGACTACTATGGTTTTAGGTTTGTCCTCATCCGTGACAGATGCCATGAATTCCTACCTCAAACCCCATAATTTCTGGGTGAACTAGAGCATGTCTCTTCATTAAGACAGTCACTTTCCTTGATAAGCTATCTGAGGTTGTGCAAGTTTCTGAACACATTTGAACAGTTAGAATTATATGACCAACATCTAGAATGCAGATTTTTGCTCACTTAAAAATATTAGAGCACAGCTGCAGTTCTATTCTTCCCCACAAACCCTACTTTGAGATCATTTTTTAAAATTATATTACAGTATTAAAACATTTCTTAACTGTTATTGACACTTTATTCCTGAAAGGGATGCTTTTCATTGTTAACCTTGGTACAGGTTGACTCTCTCTAGTGCAGTGCACGCTCATCTGGCAACATCCGTAATCCAGCATGATTTTAGCTAGCGGAATCACCACTTATCACGTGTGTTGTTAACTTGCCCACAGTCCCATAAACTTTGTTTACCGCCACCAGTCCCGGCCCTCAGTGTTCTGTGCTGTTATTTAGCTTGAATTTACCCCCAAATGTCTAAGAACCCAGTAAATGGTGGACGTGTTGGTAATACTGCTAGGTGATATTGATCTCCTGTAGTCTGGCAAATTCTCTCGTCCAGCACTGGTCAGGTTCTGAGGGTGCTGGACGAGAGAGGTTCAACCTCTGCTTCCAGATTAGTGATTCAGGGTACTGGTAGGTGTTAAGGTGCTGTAGGTACCTCTTTTTACATTTCACTAGGGAAGTGTAAAGTGAATGCTTCTGTTTGCTGATTATCTGTACTGATATAACAGTTGACCCCGCATCCTGAATTCCATCAATGTTGGTGAAGTTCTTGCATGTTTACAGTGGTATAAGCAAGAAGGGAGTGTGACTGTAGCCCTCAACTGTTGTATATTCACTTCACGTCTCATACAATTACAGTAAACCCTTAATATATGCACAACAGAGTTGCATGTGTCTCAGGTTAACACAACTGACACCCCTGGCAGGAGAGGGAAACCACTCCTGTTCGGGACGGTAGCTGAGAGTCAGGCTGCCACCTCTCACAGGAGTGGAAAAAATGTTCCTGTTAGGGCAGCAGTCTGACTCTTGCCAACCCTGACAGTAGAAGTTTCCCGCTTCTGTCAGGGTGGCAGCTGTTACTCTCAAGGGTGGCAGCTGAGAGTCAGGCTACCATCCCGGGTGGGAGCGAGAAAACTGCTCCTGTCAGGGGCAGCAGCCTGACTCTTGGCTGCCACCCCTGACAGGAGTGGTTTCCCAGTCCCCAGAGTGGCAGGGAGCTGGGAGCCAGTCTGCCCTGGTTCCCAGCTCTCCTCCAGGGGCTGGAGCCAGGAAACTGACCAAGGCTTCTGCCCTGGTCAGTTTCCCAGCTCTGCAAGGGAGGGAATCTGGAAGCCAGGCCAGGCTAAGTTAAATTGCAGCTTGGTTCCAGTCTCCCCACAATTTATGTGAAAATTTGAGTTACATGGTGGTTGCAGGAATGCAATCCTTGCTTAACTCAAGGGTTTACTGTATGTTCCTGTTGCAAGCTATAATTTTTCATTCTTTCATTTCTCTCAAGTGATTCTTAGCCACAACATGTTTTGCTGCTATTTGTGTACATACGTTAGATTGTCATCAAAATTAAGTTAACGAGCCTTGATTTTTTTTTAAAGGAATAGTACACTTGAACCCTCCTTGTAATCTGAGAACACTTGTGGTTTGGACCCTGCATGGCTGGAGTGCCATGATGATAAAAAGAAAATAAATTCATATGTTGCAATAAAACTATATCTAGCTATCTAGGTACATAGATAGAAACATTCTATTTTCTAGTACAAATTTAACTTGTAAACATGAGAAATGGCAGGGCACTGTACTGTGCAATTAGTAGTTTTCTGCTTAATTACCTACATATGATAACAAAATAGGGGTTTAAAACCAGTGCATTGAGGATTTATTTTATATGTTACACACGTACATTACTCTATAATGGTTTGTACATATGTGAGTGGTTCGCACGTGGGACCAGATGGCCAGGGCCTGTTGGGTGGGTCTTCAGCCACCACCCAAGAGTCTGTGGGTTGAGTTTGGGGTGTGGCCCTGAGAATCTAGTTCCCCTTTTGGCAGGAGAGGGGCTCTGTGGGGGGGGGCCTCCCCACTTCCCTCAGTACCTGGGGAAGGGTCCTGGGCTGTGCCCTCCGGCGGCTGGCCTGGGGCTTGCTGCCTCAGTCAGCTCCTGCCTCTTGGCTGGTCAGCCCCAAACTGAGCTGGCTTCCCTCCCTTTATACCCCTCCAGCCTGACACTGGCTGCAGGTGAACCAGGATGGGGTTGATTGGGCTAACAGGCCTTGTTGAACCGCTGCATTGCCTGGCCTTCCTTTCATACTCCTACAGCATACAAAAGCTTTGGTAATAGTCTTGGTTACCCTTTTTGTTATGGTGAATTCCCGTGGTCTGCAAAATTCCATAATCCAGCCAAGATGATTTCCCAAGGTTGCCATATTAAAGAGGTTTATATATAGCAATCTGTTTTTTTTCTGAATGAAAATCTATTACCCTTATAGAAAAATGTACTACGTGTGACTATGGCAGATGTCATCAATGCAAAAATCACAAAAGAAACTTTATGTAACTACTATTTTTGTTTTATATTATAATGTGAATCCAGTAGATGAATTTATTTCATTTGTGATAAAAATTTAAGAGCTCATACTGAGGGAATTGGTATGCACATACGCATGCATGCATAGATTTTAGACCTTTGAAAACCTTAATAGGCAAGCACCTTGATTTTTGACTTATTTTACAAAGCATGCTTATTTTATCTAGATTATTATGTATAGGTGTTCCATGTACGTTAAATATTAGATGCTGAAACGATTCAGGCCGAATACTATGTATTAGATATGTGGCAACAAAAAAGCATATCTTAAAAAAGATATGCATGTGCCATGGAATGAGTGATAAAAATTCAGCATCATGCTAGTCTGTGTAAAAATATGCTCTTATTTGTTGTCCCATTCTTCTCTTCCACATGTTGTAATTGTTGAACATTGCATATTATTTGGGATAGGGAATGTCTTTACCTATTTTTTCTTCAGTGGCTAGCAAAAAAGTAACTATCAGAAATTCATATTAAAAAGCAATGATGTGACTTATTGATAAGTTTACCTGTGTTTGAATGTTTGTTTGATTCATAAGAGTCCCAGAAAGGTCCACTAGTTGTAAATCCTATATTGTTTTACACTGGTGTAAATTTAAGAGTTTCATCAACATTTAGTTAAGTTATTGAATTTCATCTTATATATTTTAGACCACTTCTCCAACTTGCCAGAGTAATTTTGAATTGTATTCATACTTCATGAGGAAGGTAAATTTAATAATTTACCTCTCTCTTATATTGGATTGCGTGTGTCACCAGTGCCCAACCATGTACATGCATAGTTAACCAGGCATTAATGCATAAAAAGTTTCCTTAGAATTGTGCTATATTGCATACATTATTTTTTCATATTATCTTTTTTTTTGGAATTGTTATTAAGATACCACATTTCCTCAGACATTGCTAAGTCACCTGTGGTTTAAATGTTGGTGAACAGACAATTTGGGTTTGTCTGTGCAGGGAAACTTACTGGCATAGTTATACCAGTATAAACAGTGAAGAGTACTGTGACACCTTAAAGATTAACATATTTGTTTGGGCATAAGTTTTCGTGGTGTTTTCAGAACCTTTATCATTTTCGCTGCTCTCCTTTGGTCTCTCTCCAATTTGTTCACATCTTTTGTAACTTATTGTGCCCAGAATAGGACGTTCAATGTGGTTGAGGCCTCAGGTAGAGTGACACAATTACCTCCCCTCTTTTACATATGGTACTCCTGTTAGTATACCCTAGAATGATTTGAAATCAAGATCCACTATAACCTCCAAACCCTTTTCAGAAGCATTACTGCCTAGCCAGTTATTCCCCATTTTGTAGTAGTGATTTTAATTTGTCTTTCCCAAGTATGGTACTTTATATATAGGGGGACCCACATTGCCCTATGGCAAATATGGGATACCCCCGGGGATAGGGGTGGGGCTATTGTCCCATGTCAGGGCTCCTTAGTGATGGGGGCTGCTGCTCCAGGGTGAAGCACCAGGGATGTGAGCTCTGCAGCCTCCAATGGGGAGGCACTAGGAATTAAGAGGAGTAGAGGATGGGGGCTCCAGAACTCCCTGGTGGTGGGGTGTTCCAAAGCCTCCTGGAAGTGGGGAGCCAGCAAATGAAGCAGGAGCTGCTTCCCTGAGGCATGGGAGGCCAGGGAATGCGGCAGCCGACTTCTGGAGGGGCTCTCTGGCAGTGGGACCTGCCTCCCCTATGTGTAGGGCACCAGGGAATGAGGCAGCCACCCCGTTGTGGAGTTTGCCAGCAGCAGGGGTTGCCACTATGGGCACTGGGGTATGGGGCAGCTGTCCCACAGAGGAGCTCCCCTGCCACAGGAGCTGCTGTCACAAGGTGCAGCGCTCCAGGTAAAAGGGCAGCCACCCAAAGGAGAAGCTTAAATCAAAATCTGTCATCTCCACTGCTTCTCTCCCATCCGTTAAGCCAATAACTTGTCTGAGAAAGAAATTAAGTTGGTTTGGCTTGATTTGTTCTGACCAATCCATGCTGTCTGTTCTTTATAACCTTATTATCCTGTAGGTGATTATAAATTGATTGTTTCCTAGTTTGTTCCCATCTCTTTCGTCAATGTTAGTCTATAATTCTGTGGGTCCTCTTTGTTATCTTTTCTAAAGACAGATGCTATGTTCACTCTCCTCCATTCTACCCATCCTCCACGAATTCTCAGCAACAATGGGAAGTGGTCCTCTGGGACTGATGTAGACATCTGTGGTTGGCTGGCATCCGCTGTCCCAGATATTTCCATGTGTGCTGTGCCAACTAGGTCTTTGTGCTCCTGGATGCAATGCAGATGAGCCATCTCCTCCTGCAGTTCTCTTACCTCCTTCCCGAGGGGCTCAACCAACAGACAGCTCTCAGACTGAGTGGTTCCCTCTGCTTGACTTTCATCAGTCCCTTCGTGTAAGCCATAGTCCCATCAAGTTGAGTGCAGGCCCTAGGCAGAAGTCTCCAGGATCTAGCCTGTTTGGGGGCCCTGCCGGTGCAGGCAGAGAAAGAACCAGTAAAGGGGTTAGCTACCCACAATGGGAGAAAACAGTGTGCTCTTCTTTGTAGAGCTACAAGTTAAGGAAAGTGGGGAAGGGAGAAATGACTAAATCCCACCTCATTGACTTTCTCTGCTTGCAAATTCAGCTGATTTAACTCCCTTAGTCTCCCAGCTGCCTTTGTATCACCAATTATGTGATGTATTAGCTTTATTATAACATCATGACAATATGATTTTAGTTTAGCTGGAATACCTATTTCAACCTTAAAATCTTTATTTAATTACCCACCACTTTTCTGGATAACTGTTTATGCATATGGAGAGGGTAGCACTCGGCTGTATAATGGGCTTTCTTTGTATGCTTTTCTGGCACAAGCATAATCTGTGTGGAAAAGACTGTGCCATCTGTTTGCTGACACTTGCCTAGTTGCAATATGAAGGTTACATCGTGTTTTTTACTTTCACATCATGTTGCTGACTATCAAATTACAAGGCTGTTGCTTCATGGTACGGCTAAAGAGAAGATAATCTGCATGCATGTCTAATGTTACAGGATGCTGAAGTGTCATCCTCATTGTTTTTAACAACTTGATTGCCATTGTAACACTTTTTTCATTTCCAAATGTATGAACTAACTGATATAATGAACGTTCCCACCATAAAACCTATTTGCATTATTATAAGACTTTTTAGGCCCTAATTCTGGATATGCTAATGAATATGATTAATTTTAAATATGCAAGTATTTTCATTATGTATAAATGTTTTTGGGATCAAACCCCACAAATCTTGAATATGTTGTGTTTTCTGATTTGCCTTTTATTTTTTGAGCTAAGCCTGCCTGTCCCCTGTCAGTGTCACAGTTAGTGTTGCCTACTCCTCAAATGTATCACACAGGTGATTTTTGGCCTCTGCTGCAGGAACTCTCAACCTCACATTTTTCTCTCCCCTGCCCAACGATGAGTTCTTCTTCCAGTTCCCACATATTAGTAATGCCCCATCTCCCATCATGTAATTAGTTCTACCTCCAGCCTCCCCTCTGATCTTCTTGGGCTTCTTCATCTCTGCTCCCAGGCCCGGTGTTGCAGAGCAGGAGAAGAGGAACTGTCTTGTTCCCCCTGCTTTCAGGAGGGGAAGGGGCAGGATTGAGAGCAGAGCCACCTAAACTGCCGGATTGTTCAGCTCTCTTGTTCCCCCTGCACTACTGTAACACTAATGTCAGGTTACTGAGGGGTGGGAGGAGAAGCAGGATTAAGCTGTTCTTCTGGCAGCTCTGATTGGTTGCTCAGTTCCAGGCAGACAGCACTCAGTAGGGTCTTCCTCCAGCTAGGGTTCAAATTTGCCAGAGTGCTGCAGTTTCTCAGTCATTGCCAGACAGGATCCAGCCCAGGCCAAAATCCTGTCACAGCTTAACAAATCACAAGCACAGGCAACAATGATTTGTATTGCTAATGAGGTACAAAATCATCCAGCACACTGGAGGTGAGAGAGAGAGACAGGAAATAGCAGCAGCTTTAATTCTAATCCGTATTTTTTATTAGCACAAAAACAGAAGCAGCAGAGGTGGATGTGCTGGAAAAAGTTCTTGGAACCCATTATTAAATATTACTGTCAAACTGAAGGAAGAATAGAATTTAATTCTTTGGCCACCGGTGGTGTTTAGCCCTGTCTGGATAATATACAATCATAGAATCATTTAAAAAAATTATCCTTTGACTTTTTGATGAGCAATTTTTTTGCCTTGAGAATGCACTAGATTGTATTTTGGGATGGGTATTTACGAGTAATCTCCAAGCAGAAGAAGATACCCCAGACTGCCCTTTCAATCTTTTACATGTTCACACCATGTTTCAAATGACAACACAAAGGGAACACTGTTCTGTATTGTCAAAATACCCCCAGGATAAAATGTAGGTAATTCTAGCAGATAGCCTTCATGCAAGTTTCTTTGTGAGTTGCTGCTACCATCTTTCTTGAGATATATTTGTAAAAGTGCATTTGTAATTTGGCATCCTGTAGCTTGGGCTACTGATGCAGAGATCACTGTCTGCCATATTGATTATTGTCTGCAATATCATCTTGTTCTTTACTAGTACTCTACTAGTAAGCTGCTGAAGGCAGAGACCATCTTTTTGTTCTGTGTTTGTCCAGTGCCAAGCACAATGGGCTTCTGATCCATGACTGGAGCTCCTAGCTGCCATGGTAATACTAACAAATAATTGTAACACAAATAGTATATTCCCTCACCATCCTGTCTGCAATGCATACACATCTTGCACATAAGGTTTATCACAGACCTTTGGTAAATTATTGAAGGCACAGGTGGACAGAAATGGAAAAAATGCGTAGCCTGAGTCAAGAATGTAGGGTCTGATCTAAAACCTCCCATTGACTTCACTGGACTTTAGATCAAGCCCTTAAAGTAGGATCTTAAAATTTTAGGACATAGAAGCTATGTAGTGTGTCAGTATAGACACTACTCTCAGCTACAGAATGGGTCCTCCCATCCACGCCCAACCCACACCCAAAAATAGCAGTAGTTACGTTAACAGAAGAATTTCTCCATTAACTGTGTGTTGTCTGCCCTAGGGATTAGTTCAGCTCAACTCCATGTCTTGAGGGTGTGGATTTTTACATCCCTGAGAGAGAGAGCTTTTCAGTGTAGATCTGAAACTCAGCACTCCTTAACTTGTCAGTGTCTGTGAGGGAGTAAATTGCATATTTAATATTGTATCGGACTCCAGCTTCTGTGATGATCAAAAATGCCCCGGGGGCGGGGGGAAGAGTTAAATGTTTACACTACAATAATCAAAACAAATCCTGGCTGAAAATAGATCTGTGTATATCGCATGTGTCTAATGGAGCTAGCCATGGGATAATCTGAGAGTAAAACAATAGATTGTGTAAATTGTATATTTATTAAGCTATGAAGGAGAGCATTAAAGGATCCAGAATGGACTCTGGAAAATATTTCTTGACTTGAGCTATACTATACCATTCTCCTAAGCATGTGCATCAAGAATTGAGATCACAGTACAGAAAGCCTGTAAATAACTCTACTAAAAAGCATACGGAACATCCTAAAGCAAGCAACACAAACTGCAGGTGTGGGAAAAGCACATACCTACACGCAGAGGCAAGACAGCATATCCTGTGCCTGAGAGAGGATGCCAAAACTGCAACAAGCCCTAATACAAGATTCTGCAAAATTATTTCTAGGCAACAAAGCAAACAAGGTGTGCAGGCACACGCATAAACAAGGTATGCAGAAAACAAGATCAAGCAAGTGCTGATGAAGTGTGTGTGTTTTGCCATCAGCATTCACTTATGGGGATGTCCTCAATGCAGGCTTGGTCTGAATAGCTGAGCTATGGAAAGGCTCTTGCCAAGGTATGTAAGCATAAACGGCCGTAGTCTCAGTGACCTTCCTCTGGGGACAGAGGGGGCAGTAGCCTCCTAGTAGGAACAGAACCTTCAGCACAGAAAGTTATGTAGGGAGACAGGATGGAGAGGATGTCTGTGCTATGCCAAGGTGATGTACCCCACAATGGGCCCCCTGCTTCATGGTCTGCCCCGACCATGAGCAACTGAACTGTATCTTCTCTGCCCTACTGTGGAACCAATGAGCCCAGAGCTATTAAGGAAATAATTTGGAATGTGCACGTACTTTTATTGGTTAGATGAAACTAAGGAGCAATGTTTCATATTCTCAAGAACCAGCTACTAGCACTGTATTCACATATATGCGCACAGGACTCAAACTCACATTTTAAGGTAAAAGTTGCTAACAACTAATGATGAAACACCCATCATAAACCTAAGGACCTGCTAATTCCAGAAGGTGGAATAAAATTAAAATCTAAAGAATAAATAAGATTGTTTTGATTCTGAGCTGGCTCCAAATCAGAGAGAGAGAGAGAGAGAGAGTTTCCAGATCCAGACGAGATGCAGCACAATGGTAGAAACCTACCAAGAACAGGTGATCTTGCTCTATTTCTGTTTCAGGGACAGAGAAGACTAGATCTTGAGACATAGTATGTTGAAGCCATCAAACCCTCTTCCATCCTTAGTTCATTTTCAGTGCCCAGAGTTGAAACCCAGAACCTAATTCAGATCTATTCCTTCCTGGATCCAAACACTGTCGCTTTAATTCATCTATATTAATAGTGTTAATGACCATCATAGCAAATTTAAGTGCCAAAAATAATGTGATAGTTGAATCAGATTCTCTGATTATGCTTCATTTGCCCTGAGACAGTGTAAATATGTGTCTCTGTTACTCTTAAGGCAAACCTTACTGTGTTCTTATGATTAAAATCTTAGGGAATCATTTGTGTCTTGTAACATTTTTGGTTTCAGCCATTTGCTGCAGGACAATTTATTTCCATATTAAAAAATATTAACTGTAAAGTATACAATATTTCTGGCAGCCTCTGGTCCTGTGATAACCTATAGCACATGCAACTCTATTCTAAGTAACTATATGATCTGCTGCTGAACTCACTTCTCTTGGCACCTTCTGTGACTTCAGATGCTGATATTAGTGTGAATCTGTATTAACCTATCCCTTTGCATTATAAATTGTTTGTAGGAAAACATAGTTTCTGCTAAAGACTCTTTTAGAATTTGCTTTCAGAGGATGGTCTACTGTATGTCTTCAAACAGGCTATGTGGCTTAAGCTTTGTACTGCTTTGAAGTAAATTAAAGTAACATTTTTCCTTCTACTGGCTATGTGTGTTATGCCATCAAGATGGTTTTTATAAATCATAATTTTTAGTAATTAGTTTTACGGTCAAATAATATACACGTGTGTACAGTAGCTGATTGACGTTTCTGTTAACATCAACTTTATTTTAGAGGATATTTGAAAAGGAGTAACATCCCCATACTCATTGCTAACATACCTATAGAAAACCTTCTCATTATCCTTCCCATCCTTTGCTAGGAGTATGGCTGCAGAGTATGGGGATGTTACTCCTTTTCAAATGAGAAGGTTTTCTATAGGTATGTTAGCAACAAGAAGGTCAAGGAAAGTGCAGGAGACTTACTGAATGAGGAAGGCAACTTAATGACAGATTATTTGAAAAAGGCAAAAGTATTCAATGATTTTTTTTGTATTTATTTATTTTGCCTCGGTCTTCACAGGCAAGGTCAGCTCCCAGACTGTTGCGCTGGGGAGCACAGTATGGGAATCAGATGAGTAGGCCTGATCTGTGAAAGAACAGGTGAAGGATTATTTAGAAAAACTGCACATGCACTAGTCCATGGGGCTGGATCTAAGGGTGCTCAGGATGATGACAGAGTTGGCTGATATGTTTGCAGAGCCATGGGTCATTACCTTTGAAAACTCATGGTGATTGGGGGAGGTCCCAGATTGTTTGAAAAGAGGTAACTATAGTTCCCCTCTTTTAAAAAGGGAAGGAGGAGGATCCAGGGAACTATAGACCCATCAACCTAACTTCATAGAGCAGGAATCCATTTTCAAACATTTGGAGAAGAGGAATGTTATCAAAAAGAGTCAACATAGATTCACCAAGGGCAAGTCATGCCTGACCAACCTGTGTTCTTTGACAGAAAAGGCTTTGTGGATATGGGGAAAGTGGAGGATGTGGTATACCTTGACTTTAGCAAAGCTTTTGATACTTAATGTATTTTGTCCTATAGAGTTTCCTCTGCAAACCAATTAAGTGTTTTTATAATGCTACCAATACTGCAAGTATTGGAAAATTACAGAAATCAATCACTTACAAAAGAAAGAAAAAATAAAATGTCAGCTGTTCCTGCTGTTCAGCAATACCACAGTGTCAATTGTTACATGGGATTCTAATACTAAACTTAAGACATGAGATCCTAAAATCAAGAGCTGGGAATACTAAGCTGAGTGCCCAGCTCAGAAAGTCATCTTCCCATAGTGGAAAGGAATGCAAATGACAGATTTTACGAGAGTGCTACTGCAAATCTGCTTCTATCAGGGGATATCTTCTGTAATATTGATATTTGAGAAAAGTTACAGTGAGTAAATAGAAAATCCAGCAGGAAGTCAGAGTAATACAATAGTGGTGTGTGTGAAATGTTTCCAGACAATAAGATATAGAATCAGAGAGTTGTTTGCTTTTACTGTATGCTATTAATATTCGCACCTCTAACAGTGACATTGACCAAAACATGGAAGGAATGTGATTTATACAGAAAATATCCTTTCAGAATGAGATTTAATTTTACTCCATATTTTTCTCTGCAAGATGAGTTTTAATGGTGTTCATCCATGAATATAGGCAGTGAGTTGTATTGCAGGAAATACCTTATATGATAGTCCTTCACGATGGTAGGCAGCCATGCACACTTTACCTTTTTAAGATAGGTAACAATGCATTAACTAAATTACCAAATCAGAGGAGAAAGTTGTTAATCAAATATATTTAGGACCACGTGGGATATTATATCTGGCCTGAAGGTCTGGGGAGAAAGTTATTTTTCTCTTGCGTACATGATCCTCTGTCATAGTTAAATATTTTTATAATAACCTGCAGTTTTACAGTAAGTGAGATTAAGGGATTATTTCAGATAGAACTCAGTGGGGAATTGGTGGAAGTAGTTTTGCTAAATGCTTTATAATAGTCCAGAGTACTTCAAATTCAAAAGAAGTCATTCTATTTCTTTCCAGTCATTTTATTTGTTTCTATTTTGCAAGGGAAAAAAACTGAAGTAAAGACAAATGTTTAAAGCATTAAGAAAAAATAGTATACAGCTTTTGCTGTTGATATTTAAGCACATGTTTAAGTTTACGCTGAGGGATATGGGGTTGCCAACTTTTGTTGGATGTATTCCTGGAGGTTTCATCAGATGACATAACATTTAATTAAAGATTAATGTTTAATTCCTGGAGATTCCAGGACAATCCTGGATGGGTGACAAACCTACTGATGGAGCAGTCTTACTGACTAAAGTGGGATTGTTGCCTTTGTGTAAAATTACATACATCTAGATCTTTGCAAGATCAAGACCCGCACTAAGTCACAATGAAAACAGTCACTTTCTGTGAAGGTTAACTACACGAACATCTAGACATTACAAATAGAGATGCAGAGGGCCAAGATGTTTCAGAGATTCATGGGAGATGCCAATGGGTATGAGTTTGTTTTTTTTTATTCTGTAGAAGTTGTATTTTACAGTTGTTCAGATTATTAAACAGACTATTAGCCTTAGAATATTCATTCTTAACAAATAGGTAATCCTGAGGTTTATGTTCACTGTGGAGAATTTGGATAGTTTTTGTAAGGATAGAGGGAGCTGTTGCTATCATTTTGCAGCCTTTGCTAGTTGCCTAATATTTCAATTGAGAATTTTTTTAGGTATGTGTATTTTCATTTCTAGGTAAGTGATTTCTTTACATTCATGAAAAAGGAATTGCTGGTAATATGACATCCAATAAGTGAGATTTGTCACAGTTTGCATGATATGCTGACAGCCGCCAAATCTGTCAATCAGTTATAGAAGCAGCTGGATTGTTTTGGTAAGGATATTTGGTACAATGAGTGCCATTAGCATATTCTGTCCTTGTATATTTTTCTCCCATAGGGGTTTTTTATTTTTTAAAACCTCTAGATGGTGGTTTTCTTTGAAACATTTGCCTGCAATTGTGCTTGATTTTTTTTGAAAGGCAAGATAGTAGGATGTACAGAATTCTTTATTTTCAGTTCACTCCAGTAATAAATGTAGATAGTTGTAAAAGAAATGCAGTTATTTTAACAACCATAGTATTTTCAAATATTTCATACCAAACACTAAAACGGAATTTACAATATAGTTATCAGAGTAATAAATATTTCACAATATTCATATCGTGCATTGTTAAATATTTTATAACACATTAGTTACAGTTGTGGTGATTTATTAATTTATGGAATACAAATTGAGCTAAATTTTATCAACATCATGAATTGACAAAGAAAGAATATGGGTAAAAGCCCTGTACCTGAAGATCTTGAAATACCCATTAGAAGTCTGGAAATTTCATACAACCTCCAAGAACAACTTGGTACATATTTTACAAGAAGATTAGTAAACAAATTTGGTACAATGACTTGTATAATACCGTGGAACTTCATAGTTTTGAACCCCAGATTTACAAACTAACCAGTCAATTACACACCTCATGTGGTACTGGAAGTACATACAGGGGGTCCCTGACTTACGAACACATTGGCTTAAGACCATTTGTACTTATGACCAACCTCCTATTAACCTCATCTTACTGTACCGTACTGTATAATATTTTCTAGTTGAGAACCAGGTACATTTAACTTTTTGAACAGCACAGTATGACAACTAGAACTCGGTCATGGCAGCAGCTGATGTGTTGTGCCCCCCCCCCTTTGTTTTGTTTTGGTTCTCAGTAGCACGTTGTGTTTGCATCTGTGCAGTCAGGCAGCGTTTTTGTGTCATTCCCTCATACTGTATATTTTGTCCTTACAGTATTTTCTGTGTTTGCTTGTGGCCATCCTGGCAAGTAACAGGAAGAGTGCTGGTGGTGAGAAAAGAAAGAGAAAAGCTGTTGATTTAGAACAGAAAATAGCAATAATGAGGCAATACGAAGTGGGGGTCAAACAGTGTTGTTCGTGGCATGTAATTTAGACCTATTGAAATCCACCATAAGCACCATTATAAAGGACAGTGATTGCATTTGTGAAGCAGTGTAAAGGTCTTCTCCAATGAAATCAACAATTATAACAAAGGAGAGAACAGGTCCCATCCATGACGTGGAAAAACTCTTAATACTTTGGATGGAAGACCAAATTAAAAAACTTATACTGTTAAGTCTCAAGGCAACACAGACTGAGGCTCATAGTCTTTTTGAAGACTTAAAGAAAAAGAAGGGATGTGACTACAACCAAACTTTCAGTGCCAGTCACGGTTGGTTCAGCCATTTCAAGAATCATGCAAACTTTCACAATGTGAAAGTAGGACTGTGTCTACACTACAAAAATAACTTTGAAGTTCAACTTTGAAGTACAGCGTCTACACACGCTCTGCTTTGAATTTAAACTTTGAAGTAGGGCACTACTCTATTCCCTGGAATGGAGTAAGGACTTCAAAGTTGGGCTCCCTACTTCAAAGTTAACTTCAAAGTAAGGAAAAATGTGTGTACACTCTCTGCTGGCTACTTTGATGTAGTGCCTAACTTTGAAGTTACCTTCTAAGTTAGTTCCTAGAGTAGATGCACCCTAAGTGGGGAGGCAGCCAGTGCTGATTTGAAAACAGCAGAAACTTTCATAGAAGAATTAGGTAAGCTGATAAAAGAAGAAAATGATTTGCCAGAACAGATCTTTAATGTTGATGAGACAGGTGTCTTTTGGAAGAAAATGTCCGACCGTACCTATGTACATAAGGAGGCAAAAACCATGCCTGGTTTTAAGGCTTTCGAAGACCATCTAACAGTCTTGTTAGGAGGGAATGTTTTTGGGTATACATTGAAACCCTTCTTGATCACTCTGAAAACCCTAGAGCCTTCAACAATATCAGCAAGGCTACTTTACCAGTCCACTATCGTGCTGATAAGAAAGCATGGGTGGTGCTTGCACTTTTTGAAGATTGATTCATGAACTGTTTCATCCCTGAAGTCAAGGCATATTTTCTGGAGAAACTAAATCCTTTCAAAATTTTGCTTATTTTGGATAATACTCCAGGTCATCCCCAACACCTAAATGACTTACACCCCAACGTTAAAGTGGTGTTCTGCCTCCCAACACCACATCTATTCTTTAACCCGTGGACAGGGGGCCATAGCTGCTTTCAAAGTGTATTATTTTTGCAACACATTTGCAAAGGCAATAGCTGCCACAGAATGTGAAAATGTCAAAAACATTATGCGATTTTTGGAAGGACTGCAACATTCTGCATGGCATAAGGAACACTGCTGCTGGGTAGGAAGAAGTCACTCAACAATGTATGAATGGCATATGGAAGAAAATCCTAAAAAAATATGTCAACAGTTTCAAAGGCTTTGAAAAAGAAAAGCCACTAGAAGAAATTTCCAATAAAATTGTACTGCTGGTGAAAGAAGTGGATCTGGAAGTGGATAATCAAGACCTACATGAACTGGTTGAGGCTGGTGGGGAGGAGCTGGCCAATGAAGATTTAACGGAGCTGGAGGTGGAGAGGGTAGCAAAGGAAAAGAGACAGGAAGCCCAAGAAGAAGAAGCCGCCCCCAAAAATTTTGTGATGAAAGAAATGGCTGCAGCCTTCAGCAAAATAAATAAAGGAATGCTCATGTTGGAAAAAATGGACCCTAATGTTGTAAAATTCTCCAAAGTGGATCATTTAATTCAGGACACGCTGGGTTGCTATTAAGAAATTGATAATGAGAAGAAAAAACAGATAGTTCAGTCCAGTGGTTCCCAAATTTTCTCATCATGGCCCTGCTTTTGATTTTTGAGAAACCCTCATGCCCCTGCCTCTTTTTTTACCGTGGGCCAGACACCCCAGCTGCCTGTGAGCCACCTGTCTGAGCTCCTCCCCTCCCCCAAAGCCAGGCACCACCAGCCACTCATCTAACTCCATCCTCCTCCTCCCCCTCCCTGCAACCCACACTCACTCACCTTTGCAGGAGGCAGCTAGCTCCATGTGGGCCTTCACCAGCTGCCTGCTTTTTATAGTGGCTCCTCCGGGTTGCCCATGTGAAATGACAGGGGGTGAGAGCTGGAAGGAAGGGCTGGCTTTTTCTTTGGATGTGGGGAATGACGGGGAAGGCTGGGTTGCCTCGTAGGCCTCCTGAAATTTCTTCATGATCCCCAGTTTGGGAAACCGTGGTCTAGTCCAAAATTGATAATTTTTGAAGAAAGACCCCAGTACTACTGTCTCCCCGCTGAACCAATGCCTTCTACAAACAAAGGCACTGCTAAAGTAGAAGAAGAGTCTGCTGTTGATGATGATGTTCCTGTAGTATTTTCACCTACCTCCTCCAGTTCCTCATGCAATGAATTCAATTCATTCACCTTCATAATTATCAATCCAAGTGTGCAGGTCAATACCAGGAATAAAGGTGAAGTTCATGTACAGTATCAATATGATTTATGTAAGCCTTCTTGCCAGAAGGAGTCAGCAGCAACCAAGTCCGGGTTCAATATCTAGGGGTTCCTTTTCATCCATCTCACAAAGAACCAGCTCGAGCCCCACCCAGTAGACTGAGAAATTCACACACCCCTCGGTGCCTTGGTGAGGCAATGCTTCCCCACTCACAAGCACAGGGTCTGAGTGTAGAAAAGAAACTTTTAATGAAAGAGGCAGAAAAGTCATATGGCATAAGCTTGGGAAAATACCAGTCCCAGAGTTCATAACCAATCCTCAAGTAACTTTCCCAGCTCAAATGGATTGAGCAGTGTCCCTTACCTCTCAGGCTCACCAGTCCAATACTAACAGAAAAGTTTAGAGCATGAGCTTTCGTGCCTGCTGTCCACCTACCACTCCTACCTGCCATCCACCAGTTGCACCTGCCGTCCTCCCGCTGCTCCTCCTACTGGCTGGTTGCATCTGCTGTCCACCAGCTGCTGGTCACACCTGCCATCCACCAGCCACTGGTTGTGTCTGCCATCTGCCCACTGCTGTGATGTGGGTTTTGCTGTAGACAAAACCCTGTGATTCCAGCTCTCACTGATTTCAGCACATAGTGGCATTCAGCTCTGGGTCTAGCCGTAGCATCTCAGTACCCACCAAGGTGGATTCTCACAGAATAACTATAGAACCATCTTTAGGTCTACCTGTGAACCGTGGGGTGGTAGGTAAACTAGCCAAACCAGTCTTACAGCTGTATAGCCAAAAGGCTGCCAGCCAGCTGGTTAAACCACTATGCCTCCCCGCTTTCACCTTCACAATGCTTTGGCGGGGGGAGCCCGCTGCAACCTATATCTTACACAGTAGTGGTGACTGCCCTGTACCCCCACAAACTTCAAGCCTTGTTGAGACTCCACAATTCTTTCACTGAGTGATAGCATAAATTATGACTTTAAAACAACATGTTTACCATAGACAAAACCTCCATTGCTTTGCCTGCTCCTGTCAGGCTTTGTTTACAAGGTATTACAAGGTATTACATATGCACACCTTTGTATTTTCATGCAAATGATCTCTGCAGGACACATTCCCCAACTCCTTCAGCAATATTGAGCTCCTTCTGGCACATTCTTTGCATTATTTTATTTACAATATTTACAGCACAGTATTTATATTACTGTATTGCATTGTGTTTTGTATTTCACGTTCATGTTTGTCAACTTCAGTTTGCTGTCGCTGCAGTTGTGTTGTTTGTGTGTTTCTGCCCTCAGGTTTTTTTTATTGTTGATTGTTATTTTGTAGGTGCTTTGTTATATTTGGAGTGCTCGTGAATTAGTATTATAAACATTACTGGTAGTGGGCAGTTGATAGCTACCTGTGTAAGGGTATTTCTGACTTATGACCAAATCGAGTTATAACCAGCTGTTTGGAACGTAACCTGTTTGTAAGTCGGGGACTAATCAGGAAGGAGCAGAAATGCAAATACAGTCCAATACTGTGTTAAATATAAACTACTAAAAAGCAAAGGGAAGCAGCACTTTTCTTCTGGATATAGTAAACCTTCAATTTAACGGACCCCAATTTAATGTACTTCAGAAATAATGGACGCTATCTGCCTGCCCTCCCCTCACATAGTGGCTGGGGCCACTGGGGCCAAAGGAGACGCCAGGGCCACTGGTGTCGCTGTAGCATCTGGGACCACTGCAGGAACCAGTGAAGCAGCTGGGGCTGAAGAAGCCACTGCTGCAGCTGGGGATGGAAGAGCTGCTGGGGCTGCCACAGCAGCTGAGGCTGGAGGAGCTCCCTAGTGCACCTTGCAAGGTGCCGCCAGTCCTGCAGATTCAGATTCAATGGACTTTTGGCATTAACAGACACCCTGTCCACCCATTAGTCTGTTAAATCTAGGGTTTACTGTAGTAAAGTTTTAAAGCTGAATTAAGTCAATGTTCAGTTGTAAACCTTTGAAAGAACCACCACAATGTTTTGTTCAGAGTTATGAACATTTCCAAGTGACGAACAACTGCTGTTCCTGAGCTGTTTGTAAATGAGGTTCTGACTGAAACCCTTGTACTCTGCTTATTAAAAGAGCATTTTAAACTTGGGAAGTGGGAACTGATGATAGGGCTGTAGTATTGAGAATCCTGGCTGGGTTCTGGTCAGTATGATCAGTCTTCTTTGAGCTGCTCTCATTTATGCCTGGAAGTGTATAGTTTAGCTGAACTCAGGGGTAGGAGAGATGGGGGCCCTTCATCAAGTAGGTGGAACATTCTGCGTGTTTTCTGTGGACTACATGTGGTGAAGAGGGGGGCACCATACATATTTCAGGGTACGAGTGTGGGCAACAGGCCAATCCCAGGAGCCATTTCTTTCCAGATTGCTCTTTGTAAGGTTCACAGAGACTTTTCACTGCAGGCTTTTACCACACCTACCAAGAACCACCCAGACTCAGTATGGCTGTACTTGATTTTGTTCTGGGAGGGGAGATGGACCCTGTCCCCCCATTCTCAAGTTGACTCCTCTTTCTGTGAACCTCCTGCAGCAACAACTGCATTGGCTTCAATCTTCCTAGGACTGCCTCCTTCCCTTCCATGCAGTGTCCTTCACCTGTGTGGCTGTGGGCTATTGCTGGGTAATTGCCCCAGCTGCCTTTCCTCTCACAGGCTGATGTGGCAATTGTGCTTTTGTTAAGGAGGGCTCTTGGCTAACGCACCTTCTGCCAGTGTTCAGGTGCAGTGGCTTCTTCCTCCAACTTTTCCACTTATAAGATACTAAGTAATGCGTTTTTGTGTACCACAGCCCTATTTTGGAATAGCTGTACCAGAATAGCTTATTTCTAAATAGTGCTGCTGTGTATACTTAGCCTCAAAGAGCAGCAATTACAAGGAATTCTTTCTTCTGGCTCTTATTATCAAGATAAGTAAAATAAAAACTACTTCACAGCTGACCAGCAAAATCATTATGGAAAAAAACATTCAGGCCGTGTCTACACTAGCCCAAATCTTCGAAATGGCCATGCAAATGGCCATTTTGAAGATTACTAATGAGGCGTTGAAATACATATTCAGCATCACTTTAGCATGCCAGTATCTGCGGCAGATCTGCTGATAGGAATAAGGGGATTTTGAAGTTGGTGGGGTCCTTTCCAAAAGGAGCCCTGTCTGGATGAGCTGCGGCAATTTCGAAGTGCCGTGGTCGCCAGCATGCTAATGAGAAGCTGAATATGTATTTCAGCACCTCATTAGTAATCTTTGAAATGGCCATTTTGAAGATTTGGGCTAGTGTAGACATAGCCTTGGTGTTATATACCTAAAGCTACTCACATGTATCAGTACTTAAGCACCTAAAAGACTGGACAGTTTGCTGAAGCTGAGCACACACAGGCACTGCTGGAGTTAACAGAAATTGTGACTTTCCTGAAAATCAGGTTACATATACAAACCCCTCAATTAAAACAACTTGGTGGATTTCACAACTACATTACAACTATCTCCCCTTTCCATCACACAAGGGCACTTCTTTGGAGACTGTTGACCCTAGATCTTGAAAGACTTTATGCAGCATTTTCTTCCTCGTTTATTTGGAAATGCAAACTTTCAGGCATTTGGGTGCCTTTCCTGCTTTGACAGCATTTCACATTTCATCTTGAAGGCCGTGGATGAATGAAAAAAACTGGCCTAATTTCTGCCACTAAAACACTTTGACTGTGGCCACACTAACCCTTTCAGAAAGGTTATGGTAATATGGCACTTTGGAATATGCTAATGAGGCACAGCTGTGAATATGCAGCACTTCATTAGCATAATGGCAGCAGTGTGCATTTTGAAACAGGCAGTTTTGAACTGCGTGGGGCTGTCTTTATGCTAATGAGGTGCTGCATAGTCTTAGCAGCACCTCATTAACATATTCCTAAGTGCCACATTACCATAACCTTTCTGGAAGGGCTAGTGTGGCCACGGCCGAAGTGTTTTAATGGCAGAAATTAGGCCAGTTTTTTCATTCTTCTTTAGGAGTAAAAGGGGTTTGACAAATCCACCATAGTCTTTTCTTTGAGTCTTTTGTTTCTGGCAAATGAAGCATTCATTGATTCCAAAGCCAGCAAGTACCATTATTATCATCTAGTCTGACCTCATATACAGGATAAATTTGTGATATTGTTGAAATGTTAAAACTTTTTTCACAACACAATGCAATCTGCAAATAAAATCATAACTGTACTTGGTTTAGCTTTGCAGCTTGGGTTAGGAGAAACTTGCCACTTCTTTCATGTTCTGATACTTCTAATCAAATTCATTACCAAGTAGAACAATAGGTAATTATTTTGAATGGTCATAAAAATGATTGAAGTATAAAGGAGATGAAGCTAGAAATTCTTTTCTATTCTGAACTTCTGTGAAATTACACTCACAGTGTGATTTATTTTTATCATCTGTCCTTTTAAAGGAATGATGTTTTTCATTCAATTAGCAATAATTTTTCATGTAAATTTTGAATAAACTTGCAGATTTCCTCATCAAAATAGTCAGCATATCTTGGTTACACTCAATATGCTTTTTTCATAGATTAATAGAATTTAAAACCAGGTGGGTTGTTAGATATCTTGTCTGATATCCCATCTATCATACACCATTAAATTTCATCCACTTGCATCTTGTGTAGCCTAGTGTTCGGCCAAAGTATATCTTCCTGTAAGGTACCCAGTCCTGATCTGAGGATGTCAAGAATTCATCACTTCCCTTAGTAGTTTGTTCCCGTTGTTAATCATCCTCATTGTTAAAAAGAAATTGTGCCTATTTCTAATTTAAATATGTCTGGCATAAGAGTCCAGCCATATGCTCTTCTCCACTGAATTAGAGAACTGCCTCTTTTCTCCTTATCAGGGTAATTGTACATCATCATCTTTCCAATAAACTATAGACAAATCAAGCTCTTTAAAGTCTCTCATTGTAAGGAGTTTTTTCCAGCCCGCAGATAGCATTTGCACTTTTTTTTTATATTCTTCCTAATTTTGCAACATCTTTTAAATAATATGGATGTCAGAATGTCCTTTATTCCAGCCTCAGCAGTGCTGTATTCTGAGTTAAAATAACTTACTCTTACTGGTCATACATCCAAGGATAACATTAGCCCTTTTTGCCATAGCATTACACCCTGGGTTCTTGTGTGGTTTGTTTTCCGTTATGACCACTTAATCTTTTTTCAGTGTCACAGCTTCCCAAGATACTGGACTGGTATGGCCTGTGTTCCTTGTTTATAGATTCATGGCTTTACATTTGGCTACGTTAAAACACAGTTTGTGTGATTGGGCCCAATTACTAAGCAATCCAGATCATTCTGTTTTGTTTCTTTATTACTCTAGCAGCCTTTGTCATTTTAAAGCCTTTTTAGTCTACGTCACAAATTTCTGTCAGAGGCTGAATGTCAAGTGTAATTTCTGATGTGAAGTTACAAAACTGAAGGGTATTATTCCAGTGTTACCTCCGCTCACTTATGACAAAGTAGCATTCTTCAATCATAAAGTCTGGAACCGATTCAATACATTATCTTCTTTAGTAACTTAAGGATTGCATCCACATGATGCAATGAATGTGCCTCGAAAAAATGCAAGAACCACAGTCTCTGAATATAATTTTGGCCTCTCCTGGCATTTGGTGTGCATTCATGAACCATCGTTATGCCCCTATAAGGAAGCACAGTAGCAGGACAGTAAAGGAATGGCAGGTACCTTTCTCATGCTAATTGGTTCCTTCAGCAGACCTTTTTTTTTTTTTTTTTTAAGTGTTCAAGTGTCCTAAATTTATAATTCAAAACTTGTTGTTTTTTGATGTCTGGCTTTAATAGAGGAAGAACCAATAATTATACAAGAATATGAGAAAGGAAGTTAGAGTAATAAGAAATGTTTAGACCTATCCAAGACATACACCAGATTACTTTCTTAATAAGTTATGGTTTTAAAAAAAATTGCTTGAGAATGCTCAGGTTCCTTTTGCAATCGTGAATCTACTTGAATTAAATTATATATTAACCATGGGATACAGTACGTAAAATAGAATGTACTGGGCATCAATTAGATCTAAAGTTTCTTGCTCCCTGCAAGAGTTCATCTAGATTACTAAGAAATCTTGATGTACAGTTTTACACAGCCCTGGGAAATACAGCTGAATCATCTTAGGTTTCATGTAATTATTGCTCATGAGTAACTATTTTTTTTAATATCCTGAGCTTTAAGTACAGTAGTTTTAAAAGAGGTTAAACTGGATAGCTCGTTAAAAGCATGACTTCATGTTCACATATGGGTAACTTCACTAAATTGGTAGGTAAATTTGCTTTGCTGATGAGCCCCTTACAATATAAATGTCTTTTATAAATTTCTTCTGGCCACACTTTGTTGAGCTACTAATTGAATTGCTTTATACATTTATTCATTCAAAGTAAGGTATAAAAAGTTTATGTAAAAATAAGCTAGAATGTAACGTTTTATGTGGAACTACTCTGTGTTTTTATTTTTTTAAAAATGGAGATCTGTGAAATTTTGGCAATTTAATAGTGTACATGGGCAGTCTTTATAGTTTTCCAGCAACACAGTAACCATGCATTGGAAACAAAGCACTAAGTAGAATGATGATTTGAAGTAAGTGACCTACTAGGATCCTTCAAAGGGAAAATAATACTGACTAGAGAGCCTGTGCAGGCATTAAATTGATTATGCCTTACTAATGTGAATGCCTCAGTTTTTGGAAAGTTCCAATCCAATAAATCTTACAAATAGGCTTTTTTTCTCCCCCATTCTTTTAGGTTCTTTTCAATATAAATAAAATATGCATTTAGCACAGGTCCAACTGTTTAAAAATTCTTGTTTTGGCCAAGAAGCCATTTTGAGAGCGCGGTGTGTTTCACCAAAAAAGGCGTATTTCCAGTGTCCTTTTATTTCCTTTCACATAGAATAGTACACAAGATAAACACTTTCCATAATATGTTCACTTGATATTAGCCCTTTCAGTGCTACTTCTCAAAGGAAACCTGCACAGTACCTTCAAAATATGGGCCGAGGAGCTTAAATTTGTAAGTCTGTTAGATGCAAAAAATCATGGACTTAATGGTTTTATAGCTCATTACAACACCCGGTAAGGGTTTATTACACGACAACTCTACACTACAATTTAAGGTGGCAAAAATTGTTGCCTAGGAGTGTGACTAAACCCCCTCTTGAGCAACCTAAATTACAGTGACATAAGCGCTCATGGGCACAGTGCAATGTCAGTCAGAGTGCTCCTCCCACAAACATAAATTCTACGGTTTGCAGAGTTGGTTTTATTTTGTCAAGGGGAGCACTGTCTCCTGTTGACACACAGCGTCTTCTGCCGATATATTGTAGCAACTCAGCTGATTTGCACAACTGCACCCACTGCACTGTGACATGTGACGTGCTCTACCTGTCCCTTGTCCAATGACTACCCACTTTCAATGTGTTTTTGGAGCATGTATTAACTGTTTATGCTTAACAATCTGGTCCACCTTGTAGTTAGCTATAGGATTCTGCTCAGCTTTATCTGATCTGAAAAAGGGCTCGATGGAGCATGATTGCTTGTCACTTTTGATAACAATAGTTGGTCCAGTAAAAAATATTACTTCATGAACCTTGTTTCGCCAAAAATTTTCAGTACAGTTCTGCTCCATCCAATCAGAAATTTGCCATATTGTAGTTATCACCCTCCCCCCGGCATCTAAAAGCTGAATAGCCTGGAAACAGCAGCACTGGGTGGGTTAGGGCTGGGGGGGGGCGGTGTTGAACCAGAGCCCCACGTGGGTGGTGCAGTTGAACTGGGGCGGGGGGGGGGCGGTTGAGCTAGAGCCACATGTGGGGGTGGTGAGCCAGAGCTGTGCTCAGGTGGTGAGCAGGGCTGTGGCGAGGTTGAATCAGGGCTAGGGGTGGTGTTGAACCAGGGCAGGGGGTGTGGAGCCGGAGCCATGCTCGGGCTATGAGCTGGGCCACCGGGGGTCTGAGCTGGAGCCGTGTACAGGGGTTTGAACTGGGGCGGGGGCGGGGGGGTTGCACCAGGGTGGGCGGTATTAAGCTGGAGGCACGTGTAGGGGGTTTGAACCGGGGCTCGTGGGGTTGAACCGGAGCTGTGCTTGAGGGGTGGTGAGCTGGAGCCAGGGCCAGGCACAGGGCTGTGGGGTGACCTGGAGCCAGGGGGATCGGGATTTTGAGTTGCACTTAACTTGCATTAATGCAAGTTAAGTATGACTCAGAATCATGGGTTTCGAGGGTTTACTGTATTTGGGCTCATGCTCTAACAGAAGCCTGGGTTCTGAAGCCCTGTGACTGGGATTGGGTTCATGGCCTGGGCTCAAGCGTGAATGTCTATGTCAGATGTCTTTGGCTCCAAAGCTGCATGCGGCTCTTAAAGGACTTCTTTGTGCCTCCCAACCCTATAAGTGCAAAGTAAAAACAGTCAAATAAATAAACCAAAAAAAAAACCCTACTGATTTATTTTCAATCAACAGTGGGTGTCTAAAAGCCTAACAATGAACAACTCAGATCTGAATAGCAAACTATACATAATCTCAGAATGTTAGATAATCCCCAGCCTCCCTTTTAATATGTGCAGAGCTTTGTGGGATATGATACTGTATCTCTGTTTTGATCTTGTTGCTAATTAAGTCTTGATTTTGAAAAGGGAGCTTGTGGCATTCCCACTATGAAGGGCAACACGCATTTTAAGAAAGAAAACTGAAATTAAACATGACGTAAAAGTGGCATAATTAAAGTAGGTTTGGCAGTAAAAGTGAGGCAGCAAGTGGTAGAAAAACACATGTAAAGTGTGAGGACGTAGAATATGTAAAATGCTTCTAAACATTCTTCAGGAAATGTGTATCACATTACAAATCATTATGTGTGCGCTGTTCTTAAATAGGGGTTACAAAAAGTAATGTTTGCCGTTATTTATTATGGACTGTCTCATATTCACATTCATTGCGGCTCTTGAATTTATTGAGGTTTTTTACCAAATTAAAAAACAAACAAACAAACAAAAGTCTCTTCTTGCTATTTTTGTGCTGACCCCCTGATCTATGCTGTAATTTTCAACCTCCCAGCTCCAGCATAAGTCAGTTGACTCAGGCTCAAAGAATCAGGGCTGTGTGGTTTTTTATTGAAGTATAAGTGTACCCTTTGAAACTTTGTATGTATACTGAAATGATTGCTATATTTATGATTTGGATGATATATATGAGGAGTTTGGATACAAACACCAAATAAATTGATACTATTACAATGTAAAATACATTATACTAACAATTATCTTCTGTATACAAGATAGTATATGTTATTTTTTTAAGCCACAAGGTAAATGTCTTTCTGGCTGAGTAATGGAAAAATGAGGCTGACAAGTTCATTGCTGTTTGTACTGATGGCAGCTGCCATTTCAATTGCAGATTGCAGCTGATGTATGTCAGCAGTCCTTTGCAAGACAAGCTGATTTCCGTCACTGGGCAAATAACTGATCATGTTAAGACAGTTCAAAATAACAGTTTGATTCCTCCTATGTCAATCATGTGAAAAAAGACCATGGTCTCAGACTGTAAGACAAATGAAGTGTTGCCAGGGTATGTTTTGGTAAATAATATAATTTCAGGAATGAGATTTGAAAAAAATAGGAAACAGAAAAGAGAGTGCATAAGAGGAAAAGTATACTGAAAATACTTAGCTAAAATATATTTAGTGAGCCAGACAACCTTGTAATATACTCTTGATTTTTAAAGTTTGTACAAAAAAAGAGTTAAAGCTAATTGTATAAAACACTTATCTTACCAATCAGTGTTGCTTGTTCCTCATTCTGTGCATGAAGAACTCTTACTACTTTTTAACCAAACAGTTTTAAAAATGGATTTCAGGGACTGGTCAAATTATAACTGGTTTACCTTATGTATCGTGTAGTACAGTGATTCAGATCATAGAATGAGAATCATGGGCAGATGCTTTAATACCTGGTATTTTTCATATCATAATATTCTCATTTTTGTTGTAACTTTTATGCATCCCCCTTACACCAGTCTTCATAAGCAGAACATTTTCAGTGAGCTTGCTTCATGCACAGAAAATGAACAATTGTTGATGTACACTTATCACAGAATTCACAGGATCATAGAATTCTAGGGCTGGAAGTGACCTCAGGAGGCCATTTAGTTTAGACCCCTTCCTAAAGCAGGGTCAACCCCAACTAAATCATACCAGCCATGACTGTGTCAAGCCATGACTTAAAAACCTCTAGGGATGGCGATTCCCCCACCTCTCTTGGTAATGCATTCCAGAGCTTCACCATCCTCCTGGTGAAATAGTTTTTCCTAATATCCAACCGACACATCTCCCTCCGTAACTTCAGACCATTGCTCCTTGTTCTGCCATCCATCACCACTAACAGTCTCTCTCCATTCTCTTTAGAGCACCCCTTCAGGAAGTTGAAGGCTTTTATCAAATTGCCCCCCCTCTTCTCTCCTGCAAACTAAATAACCCCAAATCCCTCACCTCTTCTCATAGGTCATGTGCTCCAGCCCCTTAATCATTTTCGTTGCCCACTGCTGAGCCCTTTCCAGTGCATCCACATCCTTTCTGTACCGAGGGACCCAGAATGGGACGTAATACTCCAGATATGGCCTCATCAGTGCTGAGTAGAGGGGAATAATAACTTCTTTAGATCTGTCGGAAATGCTTCTCCTAATGCACCCCATTATGCCATTACCCTTCTTGGCTACAAGGGCACACTGTTGTCTCATATCCAGCTTCTCATCTGTTGTAATCCCCGGGTCCTTTTCTGCTGCACTGCTATTTAGCCAGTTGGTCCCCAGCCTGTAACAGTGCTTGGGATTCTTCCGTCCCAAGTGCAGGACTCTGCACTTTGTCTTTGTTGAACCTCATCAAATTTCTTTTGGCCTAGTCCTCCAATTTGTCTAGGTCACTCTGGATGCTGTCTCTACTGTCCAATGTATCTACCTGACCCCCTACCTTAGTGTCATCTACAGATTTGCTGACGGTGCAGTCCATCCCTCATCCAGGTAATTAATAAAGATGTTGAACAGTACCAGCCCTAGAACTGATCCTTGGGGAACTCCACTTGAAACTGACTGCCAAACAGACACTGAGCCATTGACTACTACCTGTTGGGCCCATCCGTCAAGCCAATTTTCCATCCATTTTACAGTCCATTTAGCTAATCCATACTTCCTTAACTTATGGGCAAGAATGTAGTGGGATACTGTATCAAAAGGTACATCACATCACATCACGTCTCATCTATTGACTTCCCCATGTCCACAGAGTTAGTTACCTCATCGTAGAAGCTAATCAGATTGGTCAGGCACGACTTGCCCTTGGTGAATCCATGTTAACTACTCTTAATCACTTCCCCTATTCCAGGTGCTCCAATCTTACTTCTCTCTCTTATTCACCCTTTTTGTTAGTCTTTTTTTGTTTTCTGTCTTCCAGAAGCACATTTCATATGTGTTGGTGGGTGACAGAAAATTTCTAATGGATCTTCCTCTTTCTGTCTTTCCCTCTGAGCCTCATATGTCAAAGAGAGCAAAAATATATCTTTCTAAGAATCAGTTCAGCATGTTAAGTTAAATGTGGAATGTTGGTCTTCCAAGATGGAAGAAAACAGTACTGGGGGAAAAAAGACTCTTTCTCTTAATGTGAAATAGAGGAGATAACTCACTCTATCCATCTGTTTCTGCTGTTTGCTTACCTGAGTGTGAGGGAAACAAATGTTTTAAAAAAAAAAAAAAAATTCCTAAGATATTGTCCGTTAGTCACAGCTAACAACACCCTATAGAAACACATAAAAATTTCAAAGTTTGTATTAATTTTTGATAGTAGTAATGATTTTTTACACATGCCTTCAGATCATTTCAACATTTACCTGTACTGTAAGCAGAAAATTAAATGACGCATTTCAAACCCAAATACCCCCAAATATTTTGGATTGGATTCAAAGTTTGGATGCTAAATGCAAACTATTTGTCACATCTTTGATCTCCTTTTGCTACTTCTCTTCAAATCCTTTGATTCAAAGAAGATACTGGCAAAACAAGTTAGATTTGTTACTGTTAAATAAACTCACCTCCCTTCTGTTGGTTCTCACAAAAACTCTTCATGGTCATGTGAGTGAAATATGATAGAGAAGCTCTATCTGCAGTTCTCGTATGTTGGTGGTAAAGAACACAAACACACACACATGCACACGCACACACACACTCTTACAAACTGAGGGGTTTCCCCCCACCCTACCCTCTTAGGAATACCTGGACAGCATAGATCTTGTGAAGAAAGTTCTATGGAACTTAGCCTGGGCCCCATTGCAGGGAGTATGTCCAGCAGTGTTGCTGGAGCATTGTATACTGATGGTCTTGGATCAGTGGAACAGCTTCTGGGGTGGGCTGTTAAGAGATGATGGGTCTAAGTTGCAGCAGCCTCCTCCACAGGTTATCCTGTGGCCATTAGCACTGCCAGAAATCTGCGTGCTGCAGCCCTGTTCCAACAGACATCCCATGGCCTCTGCTTATGAGGGGTTTGTGAGAAGGTCTTTGGAGGTAAGTCTTAAAATCTCTCCCACACAGTATTGCCTGTGCTTATGGGGCTCTTGGTACCTCTTTACGCCATTTCAGCCCTTTTGCCCTGTGTAAAAGGACTGGAACAGTGGTGGGGATCTAGCCCCTCCTTTCTGTTGTTTTCAGTAGGCTTCAGCCATAAATTGGAGAAACTTAGCTGAGGCTATAGGGACTAGACTCACCAAGCTTTCCGTCAGTCTCTGAGCATAGTGTTTGTGGGGTAAGTTGGTAGCATATGTCCCTACAGACCTAGTGTGTGTGGCAGGGAGACGAGGGAGCCAAAGTTTCATTGAGGGAAGCAGTACAACAGGGCTGGCAGCAATGACAGAGAAGGGCCAGGAGACAGATGGTCCTCGCTCTTTGGGAGTAGTTTAAGCCCTTGAAACAGCCACTAGAAACAGTTAAACACACATCAGTTTGGGCATTTTTGTAGGATAGCCTCAGGTAGCTGAGTTTTTCACTGCATGTCTAGTGTCTTATGAAACAGTAGATTAACTAGATTCTCTATACTTTAATGATGGTATTTTCTTCCTCTCTGGGCTTTAGGGGTAAATTAATAATTTTGACTTTCCCTTTCTTAGTACCTTGTACAGATAATTGCATCTTTCTTTTTCAAAAGAGCAGTCCTCATAGCACCTGATTTTTTGATCCCTGACCCATTCTTTTAAAAGAATGTGGACGTTCTCTTTCGAAAGAGTAGATCACTGTTTTGATCCGCTTTTTTGTGTGTGGATGCACTCTTTTGAAAGACGTTCTTTTGGAAGAGATCTTCCAGAAGGACTTCTTTTGAAAGATTGCTGTAGTGTAGATGTAGCCTCAGTGTCTACTAAGAGCCCAGTAAGCAGTGGAAGTGTTAGTAATGCTGCTAGAAAATGTTAACCTCCCTCTCCCATGGGCTGGCAAATTCTCTTGTCCAGCACCAGTCAGTTCCCAAGGGTACCGGATTTGAGAGGTTCAACCTATAACATTTGCTTAGGACGTATAGGACTGTTGTTAATCCTTATTTTAATGTTAGACCTGGCAATAGCTTATATTCTTAGAGGAAAAGGCCTCTAAAGTAAAAGTTCCCATGGATACATGTTGGCTCTATCCTTATTGATTGCTGTGGCTTACTTTATCAAACTACTTAATAAGACAAGGGACCCATAAGTCAATGGCTATTTCATTTCTTGATCTTTTTCCTCCACAGCTATTTATTAACTGCATAATTGCAGGTCCACATTAAGGAAGGATTTCATATTTTCACAATTGTTACTCAATCTCAACATTGCCCCTCGGAACAGCTATGTTTTCTCTTACGCTGCCATGGCTTAAATTCAGGGACGTATTCCATATTTTAAATATGTTACAGAAATCATAGTTGTTGTCAGAGACTTTATTGTGCTGCATGTTTAACCTTGGTAATCTGAGAAGGGAAAATATTCTCACGCTTAGAACATCCATACTGCTTTTTTCCTAATTAAGAGCTGAAGGAGAGTCTTGTGGCCCTGTGGACAGTGGGCTTTACCATAAGAGAGAGGTGGATAAGGTTTCAATTTATTCCACCACAACCATGATCAGTCTTTCATACTCCAGGCTAGAAATAGAACAATCAAAAGTGCACATGGTAAATGGCTTGATGGGCTGTTTATTTTACATGCTTGGTAATGCTGTTATTAATAGCATAAAAGTCCTTCAGGTATTTTGTGCAGCTTGTACTCTTTAAAGAATAATATTTTTGGAGGTGAGTGTTTTATTTTCTAAGCGTCTAGAAGGGGCTGGATTTATCAAGTGTAGCACAGCTTCATGGCTTAGTGGTTAAAGTAGTTTTTGGTCTTACTGTCAATGGATGTTCTACTATTGGATGCCTGTATATATCATAATTTGGTGAGTTAAAGTATTTCTGTCAATATCATTTGTGAACTGAATTTGCAAGCGTATGTGTACTCCATCTTTGTTATACTTTAGATAAGAAGGGGGAGAGGACATTTAATAAAGACCTCTCTTATGATTCTGTAGCTTTCTTAATTCAGACCTTTGCATCTTGTTTCTGTCCCTGCACTCTTGACATTTTCCAGAAATTTGTAACTTATGTTAGGCACTTAAGAGTGGGGAACTACATTTTATTAAACGTAACCTTTTGCGAGCAGGTAGTAATGTTTCCACAGATGTTGTTTCAGAATTGTTGTAGAAGTACATGTGTTGTGCTATTTTGATTTATTATTTCAGACAAAAGTGGGTAAGGGGATAGTACTGTGCAGCTGGTAGTTTCAGACCAGATACAGTTATGCTGTAGGATCCCTGCTGAGGAATAATAAATGGCACATTTAAACAGGTTAAACAGGCCTTAAAAATACAGGATGCCACTTGATCATTCATGATTATTGAAGGCTACAAGAAATGTCAGCCATTTATTCTGAGATTCACTGTTTATTGAATAAGATTCAAATTCAACCTTTCTTCCATGAAAGCAGAAGGCTGGCTGATGGGGGAACCCTGTGGTTTTACCATGCAAGAGTGGAAGGCTGGATATGGGAGTGATACTTTGATACCTTTGTGACCTGAAAGCCATTTCTGTGGAAGCAACCTGTGTGGTAGTGCATGGGAAATAATGAGGGAGGAACCCTGGAAGGAGGAGAGCCTTAGGTTCTGACATTGCATGGGTGTTGTAGTCCTTCCTTATTGTTGCCCTCTTCCACCTCTTTCAGTGTTAGGTTCCTGTCCTAGGACAGGATTGGGCAATCATCCAGGTGTGGCTTGCCAGAGTTAGCTCCTGTGGGCTACTGGGGTTTTACTCACCTGTATGTTCACAGGTGCAGTCACTTGCAGTTCCCATTAGCTGGACAAGGGAAGCTGTGGCAAATTGTCCCCCAGTTTGTGCTACTTCCTGCAGCTCCCATTAGCTGAGATCGGAGATCTATAGTCAAGAGGAGCCTCAAAGAGCTGTACCTACAGGCATGCAGGTAAATAAAGCACAGGCAGTCTGGCAGGAGCTAACCCCGGTGAACCTCATCCAGCTTATTGACCTACAGTCTGCACGCTCTAGTAGTTTATTCTTTACTGCAAAATACATTGCATGCAACCTTCTTTATTTGTAATGAGGGTAATAAGCCTGTAAGCCTATGCCCTGTAGGGTGGCTTTCTTAGAAAGACTAGACTCCTCAAAGCAAATTGGCTCAGGTTGAATTTTATTTTAAGAAGGCATCCTTAACTTTTATCATATGTTCTCAAAAATATGATACTTAAAGTATGACAAATGGTTTTAATTGAGTAGACGTGTGCAGCAAGAGAGAGAGTTCCAGCAGTTATTCATTATTTTAAGATACACTATACTATTCTATTGTAATTTTATTATAATTTAGTATCCTACATCTTTTTTTCCATTTATATCAATTTTCATACTTCATGTACAGGTTATTCTTTCACTCAATGAAATGAATACATCTGTCCCATTAACCTTAGGAATCAAAAAGTAAATATTCTGCATAATGGGTTATTTAATGTAGGATTTTTTTTCTTAATATTTAATGGTGCCAGATTATCAGGCTGATCCTAATTATATTATTTTCTTCATTATAAAAGAAGACTGACTGCCCTTGATAGGTCAGAGAACTAATAATGAGACAAAGATAATTTCTTCGTGTCATTACAAGACAAAAAAGCAGCTCTGTAGCACTTCCAAGACTAATAAAATAATTTATTGGGTGACACGCTTTCCGGGCATAGATCTATTTCCAGATGTGAAGAAGTGGGTCTGCCGGATGAAAGCTCGTCACCTAATAAATTATTTTGTTAGTCTTTTAAAATGCTACAGGACTGCTTTTTTTGTTTTTGTGAAAGATACAGACTAACACAGCTACCTCTCTGGGACTATTTGTGTCATTAGTTCAAGTTCTACTCCAGGACAGTAGTAATGGAAAGAAGTCACCATATTTCACGTAGGTGATGGTCTGTATGAAGTGATTTGGTGGCTTCAGTTTTGTTCCTTGAGGACTGATATCCACATGAGAGAAAACACCATTAGAAGAATTTTTGTTAACTGCCTCTACAGAAAGACTAAAGCCTAGGCATGAAGACTGAATTACTTGCGCACACCTAGAGTTGGTACATCCTGACACACAAGAATGGAGCAACGTGTAGAAGCTTGGGCTTCCACTGTCCTATGCATAAATCTAGTCCTCTCTGTTTTTTACCCTTCACTTTTACACTGTCACTATTCACTTCAGTAAAGGTATTCCTGATTTATACTAGTGCAAGTGACACGGGAATCAGGCTTATTGCCCCGAAACTGCTAATTGAGAAAAATCTGGTACTCTTTTATTTCTAAGGCATTTCCAAAACTTAATCATCATTTCAATTACAAGTTCCACATAGAGCAACTAAGTAGTAGGTCAGGTCTAGTCTATGAAATTAAGTTAGTGTGTATCACTCAGAGATATGAAAAAACCACATAGCTGTGTGGTATGGTTAAATTAACCTTAAGCATCTGTCCCCTGCCACCTCCCACATATAGACATCTCTCCACTGACATAACTCTCCCGTTCACATAGCTTTCACTATCTCCTAAAAGTGGATTCATGATGTTGATGGACAAAGCGCTTTTGTAGGTGTCTCATTGTGTTCACTGAAGCACTATAGCAGTACCGATGCACTGCTGCAGGTTTTTAGGTGTAGAGCTAACCTTTATGCCTCTTATGGGGTTTCAGTATCACTGATGCCCAAAATGACAGAAAACACAATAAAGTAACAATGATCTAACAAGTATTTAGAGCTGTCAACAGGCTTCAGTTAACAGAAACTGGTTACTGACTTTATTTTTGGGTGGACTCATTGGTTTTGTTTTTAAGAGATCTAGTAGAATGGTCAAATGCTGCAGAAGAACGTCGCTGTCTTTGAACGATGATCCACCTTTTGTTCAGGAGCAACTCTATTTAAGATGTTATCTGTTTCCCTTTGCTGTTAAGTGGAATCTGTTATGCCCTACCTCTTCTCTGAGTGAGCGCAGAAGAATTTCTGAGGTAAAGATAAAGGCCCCAAACTCCCCCCCCCCCCCCCGCCCCAAAAAAAAAAGGTTGTGGTAAACAGGAGTAAACAAAAGGCGGAAATGACTGGAGTGCGCACAGACACTCAGGCATGCAAATGAGGAATTAGCGAGGATCCATAAGAGAGAGAGGGTTGTACCATCAAGTAGAGCCTCCTGGATGGTGCCCTCTGCTGGGATTGCCTGGCCAGCGGACCAGCTCAGGAGTTGCCACAGGAAGACAACATGAACTGCCTCCTGCTTGTGCTGACATACTGCCTTGGACTCTAAGTGTGCTTGAGAGTGTGAGTGAGGTTCTTCTCCCCTCCCAGTTTTAATATAATCAATAAAACATTACATTCCTGCCGGGCTTTTTTCTGGACAGGCTAAAAGATGTTAGATTAAACAAAGCCCTACACCAAGGAGGTTTGTTTGACACCTCCTGAGCACAGATCCCAGGACCCAGTCAGTTCCCTGCTGCAAACCCAGGCAGGAGAGCTCCACCCCGGTTCACACTAGACCCGGCCTAAGCCTCCTAGCGGGGAGTGGCTGGCAAGGAAGAACGAGACCAAGGACAAGGATTAAAATGGTAACAAAATAACGGTTTTTATTGGAAGCACACTAACGAAATGACAAACTATATATACTACAAAGAACACTGACTACAATTACACACTTGCTTTATACATTGTTTTTGGCGATGCGTCTCCTAGATGAAGTTGTTAGTTTTTATTCAACCAGAAGGTAAAAAGTTGCTGTTAAATTTTTGAAAAGGGGAAGGTAAGAGAGGAGAGGGTATTTTAAATTCCTTCCTTTGACTTAACAGGAGGAGTGGGGGTTGCTAATCTCCACTACTGTCCGGGGGCAGGGTGCTAGTCCTACGCCTAAAGATTAGCCCTGGAGGCGGTCAAGGGAACTCCTCACCTGATTTTGTGGGAGGCCTTCCGTTCCTCCTTTTTGGGCTTTAATTGAAATGTGTTCCCGGGAGGCCGTGGCTCTTCGACGGGACACAAGTGGTCAAAGGAATGCGGGAGGTGGGGAGGCTTCTGCCTTCACCTTCAATTATTTAACTCAAAGAATGATAGGATAAAGGGTATAGGGAGCAAACCTTCCCAATAAACCAATCTTTTGATGCTAATTAATCCTAACAGTAATAATATCTAACTAATAATGACAATTAATAATTAAATGTGCTGTATATTTAATAAAGACTTAGCCTGGGCTGAAAGGCCCGGCCCTGAGGGTCAGGGCCCCAGGCACTGCCCTCCCCCCGTCGGGAGATAAGCACAACAGAGGTGCGACCCCTGCTCCCCCACTGGGGGTCCCAATGTCCGAGGGAAGTCTGTGTGTGTACGTGTAGATAAAGTTATGTTTCCAGTAGACAATTCCGGTGGCAAATGTCATATCCTGTGGTGAGTTGTCGTATTCAATTGATGAGTCACGTCAGGTAGTCGAGTTTGAATGGCAGCACTGCAGGTGAGATGATGATGGTAAGATGGCGGCCTCCGGGATTGGCAGCCGAGCGCGCAGTACCCGCCTTTCGGCGGGCCAGTTCGACACTCGACCACCTCCCCACGGAGACCGCTTGCTGCTGACGCCACTAGGGAGAAGAGCTGCTGGCGAGCGCTGGTACCGCCTGAGCCCGGTCAGCGCCGCAGATGTGACAGCGGCGCTGAAGTGATTTCACATCTCGAAGTGATTTCAGCCGCTTCGCCCTTCAGGGCTGGCCTTAGGGACTCGGCAGATATCGGAAGTGCAGACGCACCTCCCTATGCGGAGTAGCAGAAGCGAGTCTGTGTCCTCCAGGGCCATAGAATGTCCCCCCAGCACCTGCTTATATGCAGGGAGTCCATGTATTATTCATGATTCCAAATGAATATTCATGATTTTACCTGCAGTTTTCAATTAGGTCCTCTGGGGCTTGGAAGGTGCTAGAAGTTCTCACCTCTGCCCAATCAGAGGCCTAGAATTCAAACACTTGATCATGAATAATTCATGAGCTCAGGTTACCGGGGGAGCCAACTGACAAAAAGTGACCGTTGGTAATGCTGTTAAATGGCAACCTGTGACACTTGAGATTTTTCATGTGCCTGCACTGATTTAACACAGCCAAAGGCATGTATTCCCTGGCCCACGGGGATGATGATGTCCAAGATGTTAAAAAATCCTGACAACTACTTAGTGTCCAAAAGCAGTTGCAACCCACATCCCCTTGTAGCAAGTACAGTAAAGATATAATAGGAGCTCAGTGACAGGGTTGTTCAAACTGTCAGAAAAAAAGCATAACCAACTAATGAACACGTGATTGGGCCTTAAACATGCTGATCTGTTTTTTTTTCCCAAACTGTCCCTATTTATAGCTTCCCAGTGTTGGCAAGTATGTAAATTGCTACATCATTATTCAAAAGCATACATGCTTAGTTATTTTTAATTTGTTTTCAGAGCCTAGGAAAATACTCGGAGCAACACATCTTTGAAGTATGTCTGGTCTGGAATCTTTCATTCTGGGATATTTATGCAGTTTTGACACAATAAAGTCAGAGACCTGATTTTATTCCCATTTTTTGTGTTTGAAATGCTTTTTCCAAAGAGTGCTTCAACATTTTTTTTTCTGTTTCCAGGCCAAAATATTGTTCTTTAACATATCATCTGCTGGGTTCTTGTTTCTTATACATAGTGAGGCTGTCTACACTACAGAGATAAGTTGACACAAGATGCATCAATAAAACATAAACTGTTATGATTAAATCATTTGCGCATGTTTGTAGAACACTGTTCAGTTTGGTGGAGTGTGTCCACAGTTTATACTTTTGCACTGACAGAGCAGTGCTCTGTGGGTAGCTATCCTACTATTATTCATCTTGCCACCTGCTGCAGCTAGGAGGTGTGGGAATAGGGAATGGATCACAATTCATTAGGGGTGCAGGCTTAGTGTCCCATGATGCATTTTCTTCTGTCCCATCATTCATGGGTTTCCAACTACAATTTTGCAGTATTTCTTAACATCCCTTGTAGTCTGTGTGGCCCACCAACTGTGCCTGAAAGCAAGGATCCTGTCCTGCTCTCTAATTTTTTGATGAGCCTTGTGAACATAACGTGGCTCATCCTGCAGAATTTCATGAGCTGTGTATCTGAATGAGAAGCTGAGTAGGATGCCAGCTCTTCTGTGTGTTATGGAAAGAGACAATTCCAGATGACTTCACATTCATAGAGCAGCACTAAGTGGCCCATCTCTTTTGGACTGGGCAAACAATATTATACCAAACTGTGATGACAAGCAGCACATGCAGATAGCTGCCTTCCTGGAACTGTGTGTGGTACTTTCCCTGGCCTTGCTTTGCAAGAACACCAAAATGAGAGCTGCACTATTGGTGGACAAATGTATGGCACTCACTGGGTGGAAGCTGGTGACTCCAGACTGCTACTGGTTGTTGATGAGTTAGTTTACAGTCAGGAAGTCTGCCAGGGAGGTTGCCTTTAAGCATCCCTTGCTGGCCCTCTAAATATGCTCCTAACTCTGCTTCCTGTTGTGGCCTTCCTGTTTTTAATTTTTCATTAATTGTGTCTCTCCATGTCCTACGTTGTTCTTCATATGCTTCTTTATACTCCTGGGTTGCTTCCTAATCTTGCAGAGGTTCCAGTGTGTAAGGGGTTCCTTTCAAGGCCACATCTGCAGAATTATAACAAATAATAAAGCCATGATTCTTGGTGTATTCACTGCTTTGAATCATAATTGAAGATACCTCTTTTTCACAGTCACTTGGCAAGTACACAGCTTGGGAAACACCCTAAACATGCTGGGTTCAGACAAGGAGTGGGGTTGGGCGGGGCGTGAAGATGGGACAAAGGATCTAGGTGTTTTTTAAGGGGATCACTGCAAATATGTCACTTTTGAGGGTACGCAAAAATACATCTCCTGCATGCGTGTGTGTCCTCACCTGTGTGCTGCTCTGGTCCCTGCACAAGGGATTTTAGAGTGGAATGGGAACGTTTGCTACAGCAGAAGAAAGAGCAAAGCAGGTCTACTTATGCATATGGTGCCAGTAAATCATGAGGACAACCTAGTAATAGTGCCACTAGTTTCCAGAAGGAAGGCAAAGGAATGCAAGCAAATAGAATTGATGTAACATTAAAGTTTAGAGAAATCGAATTCTCAACATTCATACAGTAAACTCTTTTTCAGATCGGCATTGTATTATCCAGAGCTCTCAAATTACCAGTATTTTAACCACAAGTAAGTTTTAGTTATGTTTTCTGTAAGTACAGTGCAGTCAAAGTAAATCCAAATAAATACAGCATAAGTTTACAATGTACTGTATTGCTATTGTTGTTTGTAAATAAAGTACTTTGCATACACTCTTGTTTGTTAGTATCTAATTTTGTTTTTCTTTAATGTTATGCATTGTGAGATACCTCTCTCTTATCCAAAATATTTGCATGTCCAGCATCCTCCTGGTCCCAGGGCTGAGTCTACTGTATTTTTTTTTTTGTTTTTCTACAAAAATATGATAACCACGCCCCCCCCAAACTTTGTCTTCTCTCTCCAAAAATAGAATTCTCCTCTTGCGTAGTAGTTTAGTTGTATACAGAAAATTTAAACAAAAAATGGAAGATTTCTATGATTAGCCATTAATGCAAAAATATCTAACCCTTTTCATGTTATTTACATATTCTTTTAAATATATTTTTCTCTTAAATAATAACTATCAAATTAAGTGCCAGCAGTGTGCTCTGTTCATGACACACCCAAAGGTAGAGTCCCTTCCCTGACAATATTTCAGTATAAAAGACAGGACAGATCAGAGTACTGTGGCAGTTCCAGAGAACGGTGGTAATTTAGAATATTCAGAGGAGTTTTAAAACTATATACGCCACATAGGTTTTATCTCAATAGTCATACTTTTGTATCAAGAAAACATCTTGTTAAATGCGAGTTTCAACTGCATCATGTCATGGTGTATATGTTAGAGAACAGCTGGCATCTGTATTTTGTTTTTGTTTTCACCAAGGATCTGGGGAGTTTTTCCTACAGTTTTTGGTATCTACTATTAGAGTGAGTCTGTCTGTGGTGCTATGTTTGTTCAAGAACTCCTCTTAAATGTAAGAGTGATAACTGTGAAATTTGGTACGCAGCTTCCTCTTACAGTAACTTAAAGCAAGGTCAGGGTTTGGTTGTGCCTAGAAAGTGGGAAATGCCTGAAATCACCGGATTTCCCAGGACTTGGCACTGTCAGGAGGGACAACATACTTCCAACCCATCACTGGGGTGTGCGAGTGCAGGGAACAGCAGTACTTCAGAGTGACCTCTGAGGGCAGCAGCCACAGGAAAACAGGGGTCATGAAGAGATGGGGCTATTGTCCCCCCACCGCCTTTGGAAGGATAGGTGCCTCGTTCTGCTCCCTCGCAAACCTGCCCCAGTTAGCTCCCTGACATGCTGGGTCCAGGAAATCTGCACCCCTTCTTCCCCCAGAAGCTACTGCTGGGGCTGGGGAAAATGGCCCTGCCCCTGCCCTCTCGCAAGGGCTGCGTACAAAGCCCTGTCCCCCTGCACACCTACTGCCCTGGCCTGCCACCGCCCTGGCTGGGGCTCGGAAAAAGAGCCACAGCTGTTACCCTTTAGCCAAACTGGCAATGAGAGGCTGGACAAGGGAAAGAGTCATGGCCTCAGCCTCCCACCTTACCACTCTGCCTGGGGCTAGGCACAAGATGTGTGACCATGGCCCCAGTCTCCCTCTGCTTTTCCAGAGCTGGGGCCCAGCCCTCTCAGTTCACCACAGAACTCAGGCCAGGGCCAGTGCTTCAGGATAGCTCCCTGATCACCCTTCCGGAGCTCTGGCTAGACCTGGGTCCAGTGCCACAGCCCCGTTCCGGCCCCACAGCTCCTCTGACCCTCCCTGGAGCTGGGGTTGGGCTGGGTCCCATGATGCAACCTGGCCTGGCCCCTGTAGCTCACCCCGGGACCAGGCCAAGTGCTATCTGGCCTAGCTCCCCATCCCAGGTCAACCCAGAGCACAGGACGTAGACTGGCATGGCCCCTTCCGGATCACCCCACAGCTCAGGCTAGGGCTGGGTCCAGCACTGCAGTATCGTCCCTGCCCCATGGCCCTCTTTCCCCTCCAGAACTCAGGCTGGGCCCAGCACTGTACCCTCTCCTCACAAGCCTCCAGCTCTCCCAGGAGCTCACACTGGGGCTAAGGAAAGTGGCTCAGCCCTGTGCCCCCACATCATGCTGGGGCTGCTGTGGCCCAGCCATTCCTGCCCCCCCCCCAAGATCTCAGGCTGTTGCCAGGAGCTGGAGCCTGACCTAGACTTCCCCCTCACCCAAGACAGTCAAGGAGGCGGCTGGAAGCTGTGGCCCGAGCTGGCCTCTCTATCTGAAGACAGGTATGGGAGCTAAGGAGTTGTGACTCAAAGTGGTCCCCTAACCTGGTGACAGGTGAGTGGGGCCAGAGGCTGTGGCCCCAACCTGTTGTCCCACTTGAGGACAGGGAGAGGCCAGGAGCCATAGCCCAAACCAGGGCCTCAATCTGGAGACAGGTGAGGGGGGCTGGGAGCTGTGCCCTGACCTTGCCCACCAGCCTGACGATACGCAAGGCGGAGGGGCCATGAGTCACAGTCCAAATGACCCCCTCTTCCAGGACCGGTGGGGCTGGGAACCACATTCTAAACCGCTCCCCGAAAGGATAGGTATGGTAGGGTGCTGGGATCCTCAGCCTGACCACCCCTCTCAACCCACTGGGGACAGGAGAGGTGGGCCCAGAAGCAGAAAATAAACTCTTCTGTTACAGACCTGAGCAAAGCCTGGTACGCCTGCTCCTATTCAAAGCTTCTGTTGATATTTTTTTTCTTTAAAGTTTACTGTACTGGCAGATCTGGTCAACACCTCCATGGCCTTGACAACTGAGCAAGGAGTTCAAGGACATTTCCTTGCACATATGGCCAGAGGCTGATGAGAATCTAATTCTCAATACTACTTACAACAGTAAAGGAAGACAATTTCTAATGAGCAAAATGAAAAAGCCATCTCACAGTAAAATTCCTGTTCTCAGAGCTAACGATAATGAAGAGCTGTTTTACAGGAAGTTCTTCTAGATGAACATTTTCCCTCTCAACTCCTAAAAAGGGTTACAGTATTTTCCTCTTCTTTCATTTGCCTCCCATTGAGAAATAGTCCATTTATGTATGTGCAGGACCACTTTAATTTGCCTGCGTCTCATCAGCACCCAGCACAATGACCTCTCAATCTTCATGGTAGCCTCTAGCCATTATTGTACTTTAAGTGTTTTGGAGTTAATAATAGGCAAACTGCTGAGTGCTAGTAACTTAAACATGGCTGATTATTTAAATCTGCACAGGGTTTACCAATCTGGATTCTCTAGAGTATCCTCCAAAATATTTTTTCTTTAGAGTGACCCCATAGCCTCTCCCTCCAGCTATGCATCACTGGTATAGGTCAGTAGAATTAGTTATATCTGGGTACATTTTTCCAATTGTCTCAAATGTTTGGCTATAGAATGTTTTGACCTGAAATGTAATCTCAGTAATGTGACATTTCAGAGAGGAGATAAAGCTGCTTTTAGGGTGAATTGTTCCAGGCATTGTTTTTACTGCATTTAAAAAAAAAAAACACTCTAATGGCAAAAAGTGCATATCTCATAGTAGCAGGAAATGTTTGAGTCGTACATCTCCCTGGAAGCCAGTGTCATCAGTTTCTGGTTTTCTCTTAATTTTTATTTTAAATCTCAGATTGCTGTATGCTGTCTGAAACATAATTTGAGGTTACTTATTTGTAGACATGACTTGTAAAAATCTGAATCCTGTTTACTAATTAGCTTTTTTTTTTTCTCTTAACGGAGACAACATTGACTCATGTTTTATTAGCTTTCCAAATGGAAATGGCAGGAAACATGGTGGGCCAGATCCTGGACCGCATTGGAACAAATTGACATGTTGGCCATCCACAAGTGGCTTAAGTCATCTCTACATCCTCCACTCCTGAGCTGTCCCAGCACTGGTCTCACCTTCCAGCACAATACTGGACTGCATCAGGGTCACTCAGAGTCCATGGGAGCTGTGGCAAAACTTAATGATCAGTTCAGTCAAGGCTCCTTTTCCCCAGCCAGACCCCATACTCCTAGGGTAAAGAGAGGGACGGCAAAGCAGCTGTAGTGTCAGGTCCATTCCATCAGAGTCTTGTCCTCACGCAAATGGAGTATTTAAGGAGCTGTGTCCCACTGGAGATATGCAAGGAAGGTAAAGCATGGGGAACGTCTGTTTGGCTATCAACTCCAGGGACTGTATAATCTTATTCATATCACAAGAGCTCAGATATATAGGAAATAATGGTGCTCAGTAAATCTCAAGATCGGGATCCTTATCTACTGAGAACCAACCCTTGCCATCATTTTGTTTGAGTTACATTATATTCCCAGAAGGAATTACAGAGAGAGAGATGTAGGCAAAAGTTCTGGCTTTGCTTATAGGAAAGGTATAAGAATATAGGAAGGGTTGTGTGTTTTGGTGGAAATATTGTCATAGCAAAGAACTTTCACAGTTTCATTTGGTGTGATTTTCTGCTTATGTAATGATGTTTTCCCTTGAAATTTCATTGGAAAAGAGTTTTTACATTTGAGCCTGAAAATTTAGACGTTAGCTGAATTTTTATATTGAAATAAGCATTCTCTCAATGAAATGTTTAAATTTTGAAATATTGTGCTTTATGGCTTCATGTTGAATGTAGAATACAGTGAATGAAAGTATGTCCGTTTTCATTTCTGATGGGTTTTGCTTTTCAGATTATTTTTTTGAAACTGGAATGGAATATACAAATTCCCTATTCTCAGGTTTTTAGATTTTGTTATAAATTCTTCACACAGCATTCACGTCAACATCTAGGTCTTCCTGCAGGCTGTTGCCACAGCATGCATCATTCCTGTATTACAGTGATCACATCTGCTGAGACTGACAATGAAGGGCCAAATTCACCAATGGAAGGCTGCATCTGCATACACTAGTCATGAATTTGGTCTAAGGTGCTAATTATTATTATCTATTATGTGGGTTCTGAAGACTGTCCTCAGCAGTTTGTTTTGTAGATGTATATATAATAGTGTAACACCTCTTCCCTCTTTATGAGAATTAGCTTATGAATATGAATATGCATATCTTGAAGATGCTTTATGCAAAATACTTCGTGTTACACACCATCAATTTTAATGTTTGTCTGATGAATAGCCTATCTTTTGTGGCATGAATCATTTTTGCATGTGAAGTTTTATAATTCTAAGTAGAGGCTCACTTCTGACACTCCAGACCAAATGGCTTGGTGATCAACTCAGCAACCTGTAAACAGCCTTGTTTGTCCTGTAAGCCCAGGGGGTGGTTGGTCCTAGTAAAACATGTGACCACTATCTGGTACTGGAATCCATTTTTACATGATATTTGGAAGTGGGGAAGCTAAACAAAGAATTCCTGCCCTGGGAGAAGTCTATTTAAGCAATAGGAAGCAATTAGCTATTTTGTCTTAAGCTGGCTTTTGAAACTGCATGGCATACTCTAAGTCTGTGGCTGCTCAATATTCCTCTTTTGGAAGGGGAATGCAAATGCAGTCAATTGGAAATGCAAATGAAGTGCTGATTTACATATCATATGTCTTATTTGCATAATGGTGTCCACTCGCTGTTCCAGAAGTGCTGTTTCTGGGGTGGGTGAAAGGAGGAGAAACAAGCAGTATAGACAAGGTTCCTTAGAAAGGAAACTCCATTTTTGAAAGAACCCTTCTACCTGAAAAATATAAGGTCAGAAGGGTGCTTTCAAAAGCAGGGTTTCCTTTCAAATGAATCCTGTCTATACCGTTTGGTTTCTTTCCCAAAAACAGCACTTCTGGAGTGGCAAGTAGCTGACATTATGCAAATGAGGCATTTGATATGTAAATCGTTGACTAATTTGCATTTCTGACTGGCTGCATTTGTATTTCCCTTCCAAAAAGGGAATGTAAAGTAGCCACAGCCTAAGGGTATACAAAAGAATTTTGAAGAAGGCTGTGACCCAAGTCAGACTAAAAGAGCCACTCTGATTTGAAGCTTATATCTGAAATAAGAACAGCTGATTACAGTTAGCATTTCCATGTAACAAGCTTCTCACTGGATTAGAATTAGCTAAGCATTTTGTATTAATTTTTATTTGATAATTACTTTGATCTGACCTGTTTTCACTTGAAACCACTTAAATCCTATTTTTTAAATCCTTATGAGCTTTTCCTGTGTAAAAGTTTCACATGGATTAAGATGGATTTGTTGGGGTTGTTTTTGTGTTTTTTGCCTCATTTGGAGTTGGAGTCCTGGCTGCCAAGCCTTTAGAACTCTGTCCTCCGAGATCCAAAGTGGTTCAATGTCTGCATTGCTCTGCACAGCTGGCAGTAACCACAACTCTCTCTCTTGGCTGGGAGGAGACCATAGGGTCTGGCCCAGCAGGATAGGATAGTACAGAGTCCCAGAGTGTACAAAAGCGAACTTTAGCAGCATGATCAGCACACTGGTCAGCCCTCCTAATGGACTTCTCTGCGTGCATGCCTTCACAATTACAATTGGACTGAGGCAATAAATTCATTGTATGGTTTCATTGTCAAAGACTAATTTTATCATTATCAACATGGATAGAAGTAAAAAACAGAGTGCCAATCTGATGGATGCACCATAAGAACTTAATGGTGAATAACCTGAATAGACTGGATTTGAAAAGAGGCAGTAGTGCAAATTCCTTGAGCCCTCCATTCCATGAATGCTATCTGAAGTTCTGAATTTCAACCAATGATAGCGTAAGAGAGGGGAGAGGGGAAATAAGGGAAGACTGCATTTGTTTTTATAATTCTTCAGAGAGGGCCAATCTGTTAATTTTAGCATAAGAGGGGCATTTTTATCTGTGTATTTCCAGAGGCAAGACTTGAAAGATTATTTATTAATAATAAAGCTGTGGTTGTAGATGCTGTTGAAAATATTATTTCATCTATGGAACTTCTGAAAACTTTGATGGAGCTGAACTCCACATTTTCATGATAAATTTCATAGAAGGCTATCAGTAATATGCTAGATTAGCAGAATTGTGGCAAAAATGTATAATTCACATTCCTCATTAAGTAATATTGAGGTTATCTGAAGTAATACTTTTGTTAATAAAATCTTAATAAATTTTTAATCTATGGGACTATAAGTAAAAGTGAGCAGAGCTTTGTTTCTGTGAAAGGAGCAAATTGCCAATAGCTCTCACCCAAGCCAAAAGTAATGGTGTTTTTGCTTAAGCCTAGATGGAGTTACTCTTACAATTTCAGCAGTTAACACTTGTTTCCACATGCTGTTATATATGTAACTAATCAAGGAATGGTCCATCCCTAGAGCATGTCAGCCCTGCCACACTGCTTGGTCCTCCATGCCAACAATGGGTGAATTTGTTTGGGTTGTAATGGGGCCAGGAAAGTTGATTTTCTGTCAATCTTCCCTTTCTTATGTGGTGAGGTTCTGCTTCTTCTGCAGCACTTTCAGCCCCCCTGTTTGCCTTGGACTTTGAGGATGTGGAGAAATACTTCAGAGAAAAGTGCCTGTTGGGGACTAGAGTGAGCATAAACTTTACATGGGGGCAAGACACCTCTCTTCTTCCCCACAGATATACAGAACACTGGGGATAAAGGTAATCCAAGAGGTAGAGGTAAAATTCCCTAAGTGCAGGTCTGGGAAGAGATAAAGATTTAGCAAATATGTAGCTCCAGGACAGGCACATTATCATGGAGCAAGATAGGGCATGAAGCAGTCCTTGGTGCTAGTACAAGGGCACCTGGCTTTTGCATGTGGAGCCCAGGCCTCCTGCTGATTCTGCTTTCTTTCCGGATTCCTTGGGGCATGGTGGTGTAATCTCTGGTGGTTTCAAAAAAGAGGCGATGTCAAATACCAGCTGTGTGGCAGAGCAATCTTAGGAAATGCTCAAGTCGGAGAGCTTTATAGGATTTGCCATCTCTTCAGAACCCCTTCTATGGGTGTTTCTTACAGCAAGAGCTGATCTAAGAAATAAAATGAGTATTTTTTCTAATAATGCCGAAAAATCCTACAAATAACCAGCAGCCCTGTAGCATCTTTAGAGACTAACAAATTGATTAGTCGTGAGCTTACATGGGTAAGACACACTTCCTCAGGTGAGTGGAGAAGACAAAAAGAATCCAGAGTTTCCATAATGGGGGGAAAGGGCGGATGAGAGAGAAGGAGGGAGAAAATGATTACCTGCCACTAGTAGGACCGCTGGTAAGGGTTAATGTGACAAACCTGGTGACATTAGATACAAAGTGCATTTAAAAGTGTTTAGCACAGCAAAAGAATATTGTATTATTGAAATAATTTTGCTATCAGTCCTATATTATGTGTTTTGGCATTTAAAGGCAATTCTAAAGAGAGAGAATAAAAATACAGTACATAGGCATTTGTTCTTTTGTGGAAGTTACTGTTAAAAAGCCTTGACCATAGTTGGCTTAGTCTGATATGTTTTAATGGTCTTCTAAAATCACACATTCTAGCTTCCGCTCTGCAGCTAACTTTCAGGTAGCTTGTGGCAAAATGGAAAAAATAGTAGCAATTTCCAGTTTTGTATTGTGTTTTCAACATGCTAGGAGGCTGCAACAATGCCCTGATGGCTCATACAGCCCCAAAGATTGTTCTGAAATTTTAATATTCTAAAATTAACAACAACAGGTAGCAGTGATTGCATGAGCAGCGTCTGTTATATTTATAAAATGGTAATTTTCAGTATTTTGAAAGGATTCTGATATGTATGATTGAAGAAAGTATGCATTTATTTGGAGCTAAGAATCTGTATTTAATTAGATTAGATAGTAGGAAACCTAAAATTACTTCTCATTAATAAAGAGTTGTTGATAATTACTTCTTTCATTTTTTTAACTCATTAGCATTTCTCAGATGAAGGTATAATTAGTCAAAGCATTCCAAATGTTTTATTATTGTTGTTATACTCAAATTTGGAAGTATTCCTAGCTTGAAAGAAGAAAAACAGTAATATATTAGATATTAAATACAAAATATTTTGAGTCCATTAAGACAGTATTGGACTTGGTTTTCTTTATATGTATATTTATAGCTTTTTAAAAATATATTGAAATAATATAAAGTATCAAGTGTAGTCATACTAAATCTAGCAAGACTTGTGCTGTTACAAGGGTGTCGGATGAAAGAGGTGCAACCTGTAGTTTTAGTTGCTTTGATATGTGTAAAATTACACAACAGCAAATATACAGTAATTGATTTGTGAGAATTTGTATTTTCTGGAGGGATACCAAAACAACGCTTTCTTTGTAACCAAAAAGGAAATTTCTGTTTGATTCAGCAGCTCATTCGTCTAGCTTTTATGCAAAATAATTCCAGAATCTTGTATTGGCGCGTGAAGTGCATTTTGTTCCAGTTCAGGGTAAAGGCGCCTGTATTTTCTCTCACTGGTCCAGGTTCGTAGGCTTTCAGCTCCCCAATCAGTGTCTTTCATGGGTGGAGACCTATATCTCACTTCATTCTGACTGGGTATTTCCAAGCTGCACAGTTCCCTGCCATCATTGTTTTACTCCAAACAGAGACTGGCTATCTAACCAGACCTGCTTGCTGTCTCTCCAGAGATGGCTAACAGGAGTATATGCTATCATTATACTCTACCAGATAGTAGTTCTTATGCAGGCCTATTTTACTCTTCTCCCACTGACATAAAAGATGGTCCAATAAAAAAAAACAAAACCTCACTCACTTATCCTACCCACTTCCTATGTCCTGGCCTGCATACATATGGTTGCCAAATGTCCAGTTTTCAACTGGAACACCCAGTCAAAAAGAGACTTCGGTGGTTCCGGTCAGTCCCGTTAATTAAAAGTCCAGTAGGTGGCACAGGCAGGCTGCCTGTCTGGCTCTACACTGCTCCCAGTTGGCTCCTGAGGTAAGTGACACTTGGTGCCTGCTCCATTTTGCACCCCTTACCCCAGTGTGATCCTTTCCCATGCTTTGCACACCTCAGTCACAGCCCAGAGCCCCTTTCCACACTCCAAACCTCTTATCCCAAGCCTCACCCCAGAGCCTGCCCTCCTCAAGTAGAGCTCTCACCTTCTATGTCCCAAGCCCTTGCCCCGCCCCACATCCTGAAACCTTCATCTCTGGCCCCATCCTGCACCCCTGCCTCAGATCCTGTACCTGCTTCCAATTCCAACACCTAGCCCCTGCCCAGGGGCTCCTCTCACACACCAAACTCTTTGGCCTACCCCTCCTCCCAGAATTCCCTCCTTCCCAGGGCAGAGCATGGAGGAGGCAAGGATGTTCTGTTTTCTGCCATTACAAAGCTGGCATCCTTATGCCTAAAGAACATTGTCAGTCTATTACAAACTGCATCTCAACTGCAATTAAGGAAATCTTGATATACTGGCAAACTAATCTAAAATGGCTTCTGTATACATTTCACACTTACCTGAATATCTGAAATATAAGATATTATTGTAAGGTGGCATCATGGCCCTATTTTAATAAGACAGGTTATATTGGAAAATGCAGTAACTTAATCGCTTTTTTTACAATTACTGACTTGCTATTTTTGGCTTGAAATTGAACAGCTATTTCTGAAAACACTTTTTTCTAGGTTTCTGTCATAAAGGGGAGATAAGTGGTTTGAATTAGGGTTTGCCTATGTGGCTTACATTTACATTCATGTTTGCCAAGTAGTATTGTTGTAAATCATGAGTTTCAGGTAGTTCACTGAAGGCACAGTGCTAGTGGTTCTTACCCATTTTATTCTCTCTATGCCTCCTTTTTCCAGTAGAAACCCTTGTTTGGAAATGGGTTTATTTATTAAACTCTTCCTCTGGCTGAGAAGGAAGATGAATGCCTGTCTCCCCAAAGCTGGCTCAGTTGGGAAAAGCCCTCTGGATAGCACTTAACACTCTCTTCCTCCAGAAGTCTGTAGGGATTACTGATCTAAAGCACAAAAGGATCTGGAAGCAACTGACAACTTTTTCACAGCTGAGAGAGTATTTTGTAACTGTTTGATATGTGTCATTTTTTTCTGCCTGTGGACTTAACTAGGAACAGATTATTATTTCCTGCCATTTTATGTATGTTTGAATTTTTTTTCTTTGTGATTAACTTTTAAATCTCTGTGATGACTGTGAATAGTTTATTGAGAGTATTCACTGTTTGCCAATTGTCTGTGCTAGTTTAGGTGTGTAATATGGCATAATTCTCATCAATCAATTAAATGAGCACACAGAGCCCTCTGGGAATAATATTTTTGCATGCATGTGAAAATCACTTCCTGCTAGTATTTATGCCAGACTCACAAAATTGCTTGCATGTTTGTAGAGAACACCAGGGGGAAAATACTTGAATGAAGTGAATTTTAGAAAATTTAAATAAATTCTTTACACTATTCACCTAGCCCTCTTATTTTCTGAGTCCAAGACACCTACACTGCACTAGCCATAATTTGTGCTAAATTATTATATTGGCCAATTATGTGGGTTGGGATACCTCACTAAAAATATTTCTCCATGCATTACATGGTATATAATAGTATATTATGGTACATTATTTTAGTATTTTATACTAGCATGGCTATCACTCTGTTACTATGGCTATATACACAGCACCACTTCTTGGCGTGGTCTGAAATGGCTTGGATATTAAACTCCCGTCTTGGAGTTCACAATAAAAATTATGAGCATTCCCAAGCACAGCAGCCTGAATAGTGCTGATATCATTAAAAATAGTTCTTGCTATCTTTACATTTGTGTATTATTTCCACATTTTCAGTGCAAACTGAAAGAGCTAGAAAAAGTCTGAAGTTGCAGATCAGAGTTTATCACCTTGCTTGCTTCACTTAGCCCTTAGCTGAAATTGGATATAATTTATTACTTGGTATGTTTATTTGTTTCCAAAAGTAAGTTGGGTAACATCTGAGTAAATTAACAGACATTCTGACTTTGGATTCTGGATCAGAGGAGGAATTAGAACTTAATCATAAAATACACCTTGGGCTTTGATTTTCATCTCACATACTTGGAAGGTATAGGCTTTATCTTTGTGGTTTGAGCCCATTTTATTAAAATCCTATTCTGTTTTTCCTGAAACTTGTTGAGATTGTTTCCATGAATTATGGATTAGTGTCTTATGTAAGCAAGCATTTTCTCTAGCATGTTTGTGGTTTAAAAAAATCAGATAGTATCAATAATAATACAGTGTTTGTCAAGGGCTAAAGATGGTAATTATTCACTTGTTAAAATTGTACATGAAATTACAGGATTACTAACTAATGCATTAGTTTTGTGGTAGTGGTTGCCAATCTGTAATTGTTGATAATATTCATTGAAGATAGTGCTGTCTGCAAGGAGGGGATTTCTTTTATCAAGTGTATCTGTATGTACCATACAGTCATTTATTACAAAACAAAGAATATCTGAATCCTAATTCCATGACATTGCAATCTGCACAGTCAAACAAAGCAAAATAAATAAATAAAAACTGGGCAATATCACTTGGTGACATGTGTACTACGAAATATGTAATATTTTTGATGGTAAGAATGCTATTGAGAAGCCTTGGAAAATAGGATGAGGTGTAAGCAATAGAAATAATGTTCCAACTATATTCTCATGGACCTTACCAATCCACCCAGTGCAAAGACAGGAATAGAGAGGAGGGTGTCCTCAGTAACCTCTGTGGCCCTCTTCTCCCTGGCCTGAACTCTACACTGCACACATCCTCCATCAGGAAGCAGGATAGAGACAGGAACTAGCAAACCTGAGACAGGAACTTTTCAGAAGACTAACAAGAAGTCCTGTGGCACCTTATAGACTAGTAGATACGTTGGAGCATAAGCTTTTGTGGGCAAAGACCCACTTCATCTGATGAAGCGGGTCTTTGCCCACGAACGCTTATGCTCCAACATATCTGCTAGTCTATAAGGTGCCACAGGAATTCTTGTTGTTCTCGAAGATACAGACTAATGCGGCTACCTCTCTGATACTCTTCAGAAGAGTGTTTCTGTGGCCATTTTAGAAGTCTGAGGCCACCTGTGGCAGACTCCTAGAGGGACTGCATGTATAAAATGTCTCTGTGCAAAAGCTGCTGGTGTCACGTGGATCCTAGGAGCTTCTTAGGGTTTGAGCTGATCCTATGAGAATGGATGACCCACTCATGTCCCATGCTGTGGCATAATTTGGAGACAGCTGTATGTGGTGACTTCCGGCACTCTTTTAGGGGAAAGAGATCACAGCCCCAGTGGGACCAAAATCCCAGATAAACCCATCTCACTATGAATAAAGTTTATTCAGAGCAAATTTATGAGTTGTTTGCCATCTTTATCAATGAAAGAGAGAGATGCACAACTGTTGCCACCCCCCATCCAGGTAAACCTTTATCACTTAGGAGAATGCTAATTTATTTGAGACCATTCTCCTTTGGGAATTAAAAATGCAATATAGAAAATTCATTTCTACTCGGTCAGAAGCACGTTTAGCAGGCCAATTCAGTAGCTCACCCTGAGAGTCTGGAAAGAATGGTTGACCTTCCACTAACCTATTTTAACAACTAGGTAAGTGGTTCCCAAACTTTTCAGCATCACGCCCCCCTTTTGATTTTTGAGAAACCCTCACACCTCCCCACCTCCTTTTTACCATGGGCCAGCCACCCCAGCTGCCTCTGAGCTGCCTGCCTGAGGCCCTCCCCTCCCCCAAAAGCCAGGCACCACCAGCCCCTCATCTATCTCCATCCTCTTCCTCCTCCTCCCCTGCAACCCACATTCACTCACCTTTGCAGGAGGCAGCTAGCTCCATGTGGACCTTCACCGGCTGCCTGCTTTTTATAGTGGCTGCGTCGGGTTGCCCATGTGAAGTGGCAGGGGCTGAGAGATGGAAGCACAGTCCGGCTTTTTCTTCAGGTGGGGAGAATGACTGGGGGGGCTGGGTCACCTCACAACTCTTCTGGAATTTCTTCATGCCCCCTTGGGGTCACGCACCCCAGTTTGGGAAACCCTGCACTAGGTTGTCAACTGGCACCTGGCGAAGGTTGATAGTGACTGAAAACGTATTACCATATACCCCGATGCTATTCCCGTGGCCTGTGTGGAATGAGCTTATGCTCTCCGCTCTTGACAGAGGACAAGCGTCTACATCAAAAATGTCATTTTTTGCAGTATGAGCAGAGAGGCTAAGTAACATCTGTGGCTAGATATTGTTCCTCCAGGTCAGATTTGGTTTGAGACATATTCATGGTGTGTTACTGGAAAGCTCTCAGCAGTGCTGTTTCTGGTATACGTATTCAGTACATAAAGAGAGAACTTCATTCTTAAAAACTGTCCATCATGTTTACCATAAAATTTACAATTGAGCAGAATTTTGTAAAGTTTTACTTTGTTTGCACATACATTTACTGTGAAATAGTAATATTTGTTAATAGCCCGACATAATCTTCAGGTACAATCATATACACTTTGGTTTTCTTTGGGGATATACAATGGAGGGAATGGTTTTTCATGAATGCAGTTTTAAAATCACCATATTTAATAAGTACATTTACTTTATTAATGACAGTTGGTACTTTTCGTCTTCTTGATATCATTTTTGCCATTTTCTCTTCTATTTGGCCAAAATAGAAGTGTTTGTTTAGCCCTTTTCCAGTTAGCTGGTACTCTCTTGGGAGTGACAGGAGAGCAGAAAAGAAGGCTCTTCCCCCACCCTGCCCCTTTTGTCCTCTTGGTTTTGATGTAGGGTGGCTGCTTCACTCTCACAGATATTCTTGAAGGAATATCAGAGGAATCATCAAACAATTGTGGTATGGGTGTCCTTTGCTTTATTTTTAAATGTGATATAGCCCTGTCAGAATATTTAAGCCCCAAAAGAGTGAATCAAATTAACATGCTGATTCTTAGATTTCCGTGACTGATTGTTTTTATTTTTTGTAAATTTCTAGATGAGTAATCAAAATATTACACTTCTTTTTGTGGCTGTATTCCCAGTAAGGAGAGAGACAAGTATAAACTCTCTCCTAGAAGGTTTAATGTGCTTAGAAACTCCAAAGAAAACACATTTAAACTAGAATTCATAAATGAGATTTCACCCATGCTGAAGTGTGGGAACTGACATGCAGTTCCTAATAACATTTTCGTTACATCTGTCAGAGAGATAGCCGTGTTAGTCTGTATCAGTAAAAACAACGTAGAGTCCTGCGGCACCTTATAGACATGATGCATCTGACAAAGTAGGTCTTTGCCCACAAAAGCTTATGCTCTAATAAATCTGTTGGCCTATAAGGTGCCAAAGGACTTCTCATTGTCTTTATGTCTCTGTAGCAATGTTTTTGTAACTCATTAGCTCAAAATAATGGCATGAAATCTCAATTTTAATATCAGTTACACTTTTGCTTAATAGGAGACTAATATTAATTCCATCAACCTATAATCAGTCTTTTGCTTAGTTTGATGTAGAAATGAACATTGACATCCCTGGTAAATGGTCAAATGACTTATTTCCATTTGAAATCTATAGAAAAGTTCTGAAGAAACAGAAATGATTATTCCAAACCCTTATGTTACCAATTCTATTCACATCTTCTAGAATAGTTATAGAGAGGCAGACGTGTTAGTCTGTACCTTCACAAAACAAAAAAGCCGTCATGTAAAACTTTAACGAAATTTGAAGTGGGTCTGCCCCATGAAAGATCATCACCTAATAAATTATTTTGTTAGGCGTTAAAGTGCTACATAAATGCTGTTTTGTTTTGTGAAGCTTCTAGAATAGTTATACCTGCTTACTACGTGAGGAGTTTATCGATCTGTAAAGCTGTGCACATGATTTTATTCTCCTAATTAAGCTGAAGATCCAAGAGAAGAATGAGTCCTATGTTTTCAATAATTCCGTGTCTTGAAGAAGATTAGGCAACCTGTGTGTGTGTGTGTGTGTATCTATTGTAGCTGATGTTCTTTCTGATCTGTGCTTCCTGTTCCTCCACATAGCTCACATTATCCTGTATGTAAGGTAAAATATCTATTTTAATAAATATCTATTAAATTGCCTGTTCCATCTATACATCAAGTGAGAGTAAATTTTTACTAAGTTTTAGTAATTTTTTCCGTTAGCTACCAGGTCATCATAGCTGTGCAAACTAGGATAAGATATTGGCCAAACTCATTGTCCTTTAGCATTGCTGGTTACATACTTCATTTTTCCTTTCATGTTTGATCATTTACCTAGTTTTTAAAGGACAAGGTTTTAAAAATTGCTGGATAGTCCTAAGCATATTATTGTAAAATTTGGCTTCTGTTACATGCATTGTCAATAGAGGCAATTACAAGAGATCAAAGATATACGTTTTTATTCTATTACTTTTGCACAGGTTTTCCACCCTGTCCAATGCGATGCTTACAGAGTAACAAAATTCTTCAGCATGTGAAAGATACAAAATGTTCCATTGCCTCTACCTGCTAGTTTTCTCGGAGTAACCTATCCAATATTCAAGGCGAAGTGCTTCAAACATCTATAATTATTAAGATATCAGGATACAATGTTATAATTGAGAAAAAGTTAATTTGGATCCCAACAATAACTCTAAACGTGTCTGCTTTATTCCCAAACACAGATAAAGCAACATAACTAGAGCTCAAATCACAGGAAAAATATCCAACTACAGAGACTCTAAACAGAAGAAATCAAATATAGATGGCATCAAGACCTGAGCTGGCATAATCCTTCAACTCCCCTTTTTCCATTCATTTCTACTTACTTAGCTCACAATGGTGCAGGAGATTTTACTGTAGTAACTAAGGTACTTTTTAATATTATAAAGAAATATCAGTTGCTGCCCTATTATCATTTGTGTTCTCTGAACAGTTTACCACTATTTCTGGGGCTGATGAAGCTTCAGCAGAAAATCCTTTATGCAGAATTATCAAATTTTTGCTTAAAATTATCATCAAGAAAGCCACATTATTCATGTATCATATTCATATGATATCTGCAGTGCTTTGATTTATGTTGCATCATTTATCATTCTTTAGGATGTGCACTTAACATGTGATACAGTTTCACCACATTCTTTTGGTTCTTAGCAATATTTTTGTACGTACGACAGATCCTCAGAGTTATGAACACCTCAGGAATGGTGATAGTTTGTCTGAACAAAACATTGCAGTTATTTCAAAAGTTTACAGTTAAACATAAATGTAATACTATATCTTTTAGTTTTTTACCTTGTAGAATATTTGTCATCAGAAATATGTTCACTTCACATGTTGATTAGTAACAGAGAGAAAGCCGTGCTAGTCTATATATTTATCAAAACAGAAAAGCAGTAAAGTAGCACTTTAAAGACTAACAAAATAATTTATTAGGTGAGCTTTTGCGGGACAGACCCACTTCTTCAGACCATAGTGGGCCATTCTGTTAAGACACAGACTCTTAAGTCACTAATGAAGAAGAATTTTCGCTCTGCTTTAGAAAGAGAGACTGCTGAACTCTTTCATGTTCAAACACATTAACACGTGGTTTGAACTGGGATGCAAATTTTCTGGGACACTATTGGGGTTCTTTTGCATACTTGGCTTAATCTAATTTTTGACCACACCTGCTCTCTGATTTGCTCACCTTGATAATTTTTTTCTGATTTGTCAACCTTGATTACTATTTTTGGTTCTCTGTGCCTTAAATATTGAATCCGTTCTGGTATGGCTATGGTCTGAAGAAGTGAGTCTGTCCCACGAAAGCTCACCTAATAAACTATTTTGGTAGTCTTTAAAGTGCTACTTGACTGCTTTTTTGTTCGCTTCATAGTTTGTGTTCTGTGGTGTTATTACAATCAATATATTTTAACATGTAGAAAACCATGCAAAATATTTATAATAAATTTGTTATTACATTATTAACAGCGTTCTATTAATAAAACTGATTAATCATTGTTAAATTTTCAATCAGGTTAATTTGTATAGTGTTAATCACTTGAGTTCACTGTGCATGTTAGTGGAGTTGTGACTTGTCTCGTGCGGTTGCAGTGCCATTCACATTTGGCCTACTTGGACTCCTGTCATCTTTACAGTTTGGCCAAATCTGAGTGTCGCTGAAACTGCTTAGGTTGCAGTGCCCTGGTGCAAGGAGGTGAGCCCAACTGCTCCTGTGGGATAGGAGTGATGGGTGCTGCAGTGTGCCCCTTTGAAACATTCTGGTGACTCAGTTTTAGATCTGAAATCACAGGTTAAGAAACCCTGCTCTAAATCATATATTTTCCTTCTTTGACAAAAAATGTCAGGGAAAAAAATACCTGGAGTGAAAGATACTTCTGGAAAAATAAGTGACTTTTCCTTTCCAGATTTTAGAGTTCTCATGTCGGTCAATACACACTTCTTCTGTTAAAATGTGTCACCATACTGTTTGTATAAACATCTTCTTGATATGCATTGTTTTGATACAAAAGACAAAAATGTCAAGCTATTAAGTATTCCTCTGGGTCCTTCACAGAACTGTATGACTATATTAACAAAAAAATTGAACCCTCTAAATGGAGAATAATCATATTCTTTTGCTGTCCTGCCAAATTAAAGATGAGTTATATAGCTACATGACTGGAGTGCAGCATTACTGCTCTGTTAGTAAGTCAGCCTTTGCTTTCCAAGACTGGAAAGTCTATTAATAAAATCAGATTCTATTTTAAATAATGTATTGATTTTGATTAATGCTTTACATAACTTGTTTCTGTAGTCTTAATTCATAACTTCATGCACCTAGCCAGTGTGCATTAATATCGAAGTGCACATTTAACTAAAATATAGTAAGGGAACCTTATGGCTTGTATTGTCCTTCAGTACACCAGCATATACATTGAATGAATACTCATATCCAAGCCAAAAATATCTTAAATATTCCCCACCTGCCTTCTATAGTGCTGTGTTTTGCTGATCAGAAGAATTGGTTTATGTGAGACCTAGAACTGAGGCTGGTAGTGTCAATTTAGGCTATCTCTGTACTAAAGCATAAAGCTGATTTTAAGGGAGCTCGGCTGATTTTATAATGTACCCATCTTCACTGCAAATATCATTACATGGATTTTAAGGGATCCTACAGTTGACTTTTCTACTCTAGCTTTTTCATGAAGAGTAATGTCAAATTCAAATTTACAAGGTCAACTTAATGCTAGTGTAGACACAGCGTTATTTATTTTGATTTTATTGGCCTCCAGAAGTATCCCACAATGCCCCCAATGTGTCTGTTCTGACCATTGCTTTCACCTTCAATGCTCTCCAGATGAGCAGAACGTAGGAAACAAGAAGCAGGAATCAGCCCAGGCTCTCTGGTTGTGTACGCACCCACCCCCACCCACTTCCCACACCTGCACCTGCACCACGCAATGGCCAGACTCTCCTGCTTGACTGCTGTACCACTTGGCTACTGGGCTCTCTCGTTGTCCCTCTACCACATGGCTGCTGGTTCAAAATGAAATGAAGCATTTCAAAAATACCAAAAAACAACTTTTCAGTAGCTCCAAATTGAAACTTTTCAGATTTTTATTTCTGCATCTTACTTTTCTCTGCTAGCCTCATATGTGTCTGCTGGGGCAGGCTGTGGAAAAGTGGCGTGAAAATGCATTTGGCTTTTTGTTATGAATCGGAGCAGGAGTGATGATGTCAGACAGCCACAACTACTTTCAGTGCATTTTTTTTTCAATAACTCACTGGTACAGAAACCCAGAATGCAGCAGAGGTACAGGAACTGTGGGATAGGTACCCACAATGCACTTCTGACACAGTTGAACTAAGCAAAGGTAACGGCCACACTACGTCAACTTTCTAAATGTGTGGACACTAGCCATCAACTTTATAGCACTAGATTTTATAAAATTGACTTTAATAAATTTGACTTTATTTCCTAGTGTAGACACAACCTTAGCCTGAAGAAGAGAGAGTCCACTGAGCCACACTAAAATCCAGTTGTAAACTGCACATTTTCTTGATTTCTTGAACAATATTTTTTTTAATTATCCTATCATGGATTAGCAAGAAACTTTTCACTATTCAAATAACTTCACCTGTTTAAAAAAATGACTTCCCTGGAACATGCCAGATATACACTAGAAACGAATAGTTAGCTGTGGATATGTAAGTAGATAATTATCAGCTGGAAAACTCTGAGAAATGGGGTGTGGTATTGAGTGTATTCTTGTAGACAGTGTCAAGGTATCCTATAATGAGCACCACTGTGGACCTCCTGCAGGTCTCAGTTCTTGTAATAGCAGCTCTTTTTCTGCTGCTTTCACCCTTCATCAGTATTTCACATGTATTCTGGGGGACACTGCAGTACACCTGCCTCTCTACTCACAGGGAGAGTAGACATAATGACAGCTGCACAAGCACTGACCTGGTGTATGTGTGTGCTTTGAGACTAAATGACTGTTCTTTCCCCTGCAAAGTTCTCTTTCCTGTATTTATACAGCTTCATTCAGTTGAAATTATATATATTTTTGCATGTGTTTAGAAAAAAATCTATCTATTCAAATTTAATGTGCCTTTATTCACAACATATGGTGGCTGGGGTTGACTTTGTTCAAAGATAATAGAAATAGGTTCATTTGCAATGGTATATTACCACCCAGAGCATTTATTACAAAGTTCATACCAAGGTGCTAAAAATCAATCCCAAGCTGAGCACATTAGACCAACTCACATTACTTACTATTGTGACTCAGAATTGAAGTTCTTTTCAAAGCCTCAGTGAGCCACTGAGTTCCCTGTTGATTTCCATATAGCCCTGGTATCTGCCTGCTTAGAGTCAGCAGTCAGGCATTCCACTTCCACCATCCACGTCTACAGTAACTTTTCTCCCTTTGTTTCACAGATATTATGAAGTGCACAGCAAGCAGCTATAACCTTGAGAATATTTTTTTTACTGAAGTCATGTGAGTAGACAGCAATAGCACTCTTTCAGATAGCCAAAGCACATTCAGAAGTCATTCTGCATCACTGCTGGGCCTGTAGCTGTTGTGCTCTTTTCTGCTATTGAGCAGTATATGGTTTGGAGTAGGGGTAGGCTGCATCTCCTAGGGTCACTAGTATTCTCAGATTGGATTCCCTATGCAGAGTTCCAAAACTTCATCTAAACTTCTTGGGTTATATTTATTTATAGATTATTGTGTTGTATTTTGTGTTACCCCAAACAGACTCAGAGGGGTAGCTGTGTTAGTCTGTAGCTTCAGAAAAATAGACTAACAAATTTATTAGGTAATGAGCTTTCATGGGTAAGACCCACTTCTTCGGATTGCCATCTCTTTTACAGCGCTATTAATTTGGGGTGAACTAATATGGCATTTAGGTGCATTTCATGTAATAAAATGCTAGGAGTTTTGTTCTTTGTTTGCTGATTGCTAATTTGCCATGCTGCTTCCATGACAAATTTGCCATAGACTTTTGAGAATTTTGAAAAATATACTTTTGAATTTTTTCTACAGTATTTCTCTCTTTTGCGATGGGCTAGATCTCTTACTTCTGCTAGTAGACTGTGAGTTTCACTTTTAGACAGAATAGCTGGAGAAACACACTAACTTTTTCTCTCCAGTCCTCTTGTTTACTCATGCATTTGAGTACAACTGCCTGCTGATGGAGAGAGCAGCAGTGGCAGTGTTTGACCCTGCAATTCATGCAATCACAGGGTGCCCCCTGACTTGGGTGCCTCAGTTCCTTGTTCCCGTGATGAAAAATGAAATGCAAACTCTGCCCAGCATGACAATACAGGGGGGTGCAAATCCTGGTAGCAGTCCCAATGCAGACTTTTGCACCACAGTACAAGTACCACCACTGAGGAGCAAGAACATCAAGGTTGCCTTCCAGGATAGCAGTATTCATTCCATATTGAGAGGGAATGAAACTGGCAAGTCTGAAGATTGCATCTGGACAATCAGACAAGGAGATTCTGTGGGGAAGGTCCATGGCAAACAACCTTAGGATATTGTGATAGGTGCCCTAACGCCAAGGAGCAGAGCCACTGTCCTTGAATCTTAGAGACCTCAAACCATGCAAAGTACTTCCTACAGTTTAATGTAAAAACAGAAAGTAATGAGGTGCTTAATAGTATAATGCAGTCAGGCTTAATCACAACAAACCAATGTGAGTAAAAAGATGCGACTTGGAACCTACCAGGCAAAACACCATAGAAAAAATTAAGAAAAGTCTGTCTAAGGTGAATATAAACCTCTGTCACTTAAGAGACATCCTGGGTGGAAACAATAATGAAAAGTTATGTTTTTAAAAGTTACTCTAAGGTTAAAAAATACAGTTGTGTGGGTCCAGATTGATCCCTCCAGTGAAAAAAAGGCATGAAAATTTCATGGGATACTTATCTGAGCAGAATCCAAAAGTTCTACATCTTTGGGAGAGAGAGGTGTTGACAGAACCTCCCCCGAACAGGTAACCCTCCACACCTCCAGAGAAATTATTCCAAGGAACTTTCATTGCACAACGGTCTTGTAATTCCTTATGGGACTCTTTCTTGTGTAGGAAATGGTTCTTAAGCTTTAAGGCTATAAGGGACAATTCAGTCATCTAATACGACTTCCTGTGTATCAATAGCCCATTAAACTAAACCCACTTAGCTCTGTGTTGAGACCAGTAACTTGTGTTTGATTAAAGCACATCTTCCAGTGCTGAATGAAAGATATCAAGAAATCCATTATTTCCCTTTGTTGTGTTCCAGTGCTAATCTCACTTCTGGTTAAAATTTGCACCTTATTTTCAATTTAAATTTGGCCAGTTTCCCGTTCCAGCTATTAGCTTCTGTTCTATCTTTCTTCATTATATTAAAGAGCCTTTTAGTGTGCAATATTCTCTCTCCATGAAAATTCACTGCACTTGAGTCATCTCTCAATCTTATTAATAGACTTCTTGAACTCTCACAGTAAGGCATTTTCTCAAGCTCTCAAGTAATTTCTGTGGCTCTTTTATGCACCAGTTCATATTTTTCAATATTACTTGAAATATGGAGACTAGACTTCTACGTAATATTCCAGTATTGGTTTCTCCAATTCCAGATACAGATGTAAAATACAGATATATCACCTCTTCGCTATGCTTATTTATACTAGAGCTGGCTGAAACTTTGAATGCCTATGAACTTATGATTATTTTAATCTAAATAAGCATAAATATAAAACTTTCACACAGAATAAAATTCTGAAATTGTCTTCAAAATACATTGAAATAACATTCTTTAGTAGTCAAAATTAAAATGTTTTATCAGATCTATGTTTAAAACCTTACAGATCTAGTCAGACGTTATTGTTCAAGTGTTTAAACCTTTGTATTATATTGTTTTTATATTTTATAACTTGCTAATTGGTATTCTAATTAGTAGGTGATATTCTAATTGGTACTTGGTATTCTAGTTGATAATTGGTTTTGTAATTGGTGCCCTAACTTGTCTGGTAATTGGTGGTTGGTTTGCTCAAATGGTATTCTAACTGATCATTTGTAATTGTTATCCTAATTGATAGCAGGTATTTAGTTTAGTGATTTCTTTTTAATTGGTAATTCCCTATAGTAGTCAACATAATGTGTTTAAAAAAAAAAAAAGGTAATCAAATGTAGAATACAAGTAAGAAATCTGACTAGCCCGGAAGCCCAAAGAGCCAGGCTGTAATTGAAAGTTTAGACAGACTCGATGCATTCTCACAGAAAAATTCAGTTCCATCAGATCGCCATTTTCTTGGGAATAACTGTTCCTTTGAAAATCTTATTTCATTTGCACTTTTTTCCACAACATCACACTGGGAGCTCATGTTGAATTGCTTGTCAATTATGACCCCTCTAAATCATGTTCAGAGTCATTGTCTTTCAAGATACAGTTCTCCGTTCTGTAGGTGCAAGCAAACGATATAGGTTTTAATATATAAATACATAAATGTATGCACCAGGAGCAAAGAATGTAGACCATACTTTTCAAAATGGTAAATTTTATTCTCAGGGAAGCAGTGACTCTGAAGAAGATCTGGGGTTTCTGGTGGATAATTGTCTGAAAATGAGCTCTCAGTCACATGGTGTGTCCAATAGAGCAAAAGGGGTTACTTGGATGCATAAATAAGGGAATCTTGTGTATATATTTGCTTATATTTATATTTGCTGTTGGTTCACTTGCTGCCACAAAACTGTGTCCCAGATCTGGAGTCCGCAATTCAAGGAGGATATCAATAATAGGTGAGAGGGTGCAAAGAAGAACTCCAAAATGATGAGAAAAAAATGCTGTATAGTCACAGCTTCAAGGAGCTCAATCTATTTTGGTTAAAAAATTGAGAAGGATAAGGGTAATTTGATCACAGTCTAAAAGTACCTGAATGGGGAGTAAATATTAGATAATTGGTTGTTCAGTCTAGCAAACAAAGTAGTGTGTAACAGGCTACAGAAACAAAAGCTTGACAAAGTCAGACTGGAAATAATATGCAGATTTTTAATGGTGAGTATAATTAACTATTTGGGACAGTTTAACAACAGTGCTGGTGGATTCCTCATGACTGGCAATTTTTAAATTAAGGCGAGATGCTGTATCTTGTTTCAAAATAAATTATTTTGGGGGAAGTTCTGTTTTATGGTGAGTCTGATGGAATGGTTACAATGGCACCTTGTGATCTTGCTAGGTTATTCCTTGGAAAGATTGAAGCAAAGTAGTTAACAGTAGATATGCTCCTAATTCCTAGACAGCCAGTAAATTGGGGGAAAATTCATTCTGATTCTTCCAAAATAGGATTTTTCTTGAAAAATGTTTCCACTCCAAAATAATTGTGACTGTTCATCCCACTTTGGAATGATTTTTTTAAATTATTATTTTATTGAGAAATGGTAGGTTTTTTCTTGGAGGGGCTATATGTTTTCTGGCCAGCTCATCCTCAAAGATCATTGTTAGTGGTTATTTAAAGTGGCTATATCCAGCAAGGTGAACTGGATGTATGAGTTTTCTCTGTCTAGGGCTGGAAGGAGAGATGTTAGGTGGATTTATCGTCTAAGTGTCAGTCTGGGAAAGGAGAATAGGGCTTCAAAGAACCCCACCCCCTAGTTGTTAGTAATTAGAATTACAGGTGCACATACAGTTGCTACTCGGTGCTTGGATTCATACAGAAATGTTGGGTTTAATATTAAAACCAATTAGTTGAAGATGAACGCAAATTACTATTTAAAACAATCCAAAAAATGTTCTGTATATGAATTAAAATAACAGTCCACAAAAGGCTAAAAATAAAATCTCCTGAGCAGCATGCCTGTGTAACTTTTATCTCCCGTACTTCTCTATAATGTCTAAGGTATTTCTACATTCTACAGCCAGAGTGTATACCCTATATCCTCTCTATATGCCCAACCAATGCCCATGTCTCCACTGCTATTTTTAGCAGTGTGGTGTTCTGCCGCCTCCCGGCTGCTGTCGTCATCCACTGTGGCATGTGTCTATGGGTGTAGTGCTTGTACTCTACACACTGACATATGTGCAGATGCAGACTACTTCCTTTGACCATATTGCTATAATCTTTTTCTCAACATTTGTCTTAATACATCTGAGTCCTTACTTATTGTTCTTTAAAATTATTTTCTATTCAGGATGGATTTTACTTCTCTTCCTGCCCACATGCTTCCAACTTTATGATATTTTTTGTTTTACCATTACTTCTGTTTAACAAGCTGCTTAACTGTGATATACAATACAGTGCAAAACAGGCCAGTTTAGATATTTTAACAATTAAATTGCAAAATTGCTATTAGTGTTTTTTACTGTTTGTTTTGGTATTGTTCTAGTTCAGTCTAACATGGGCTGTTTGTTTGCTGATGACTAGTGTGAATAAAGTTGAAAGCAGAATTTATGGGACCTCCTCATTTAGGAGGGGAAGCTGCTCCCGGTGCGTGGAACTGCATCTGGCTGTTGTCATCTTTAAAAAAAACGAATGAGATCATATCTGCAAGGAAGAAGGCCAGACACAAGCAAGAGACCTGGCAATTTATTGCTGGTCCTGGCAGCTTCTGCTAGTGGTGCTCCAGTTCCTCTGAAGAAAGCCCCAGTTGTGGGATGTTGTGTGTACATCACAAGATGAGGTAACAAAAAACAAAAACAAAAACCAACCCACATGGAAAACTTATAATGATATTGTATTGATTGCTTTAGTGTAGCTAATGCTTTATAACTTCATGTAACTCATCCTTCCAGGATGTTCTATTTCTGATACAAAGTGCAATTATAAATGAGAGGGGGTGACACTAGATTTGTGTGGAACATTGTTAACTATAGAACTAAATTGAGTGACAGCCCTCATGTTGAAGACCATTTCAGAGATTTACATGCTCCTTTAAAGCTGAAGCCAAAGAGTTAAAGTTGCCCTCCTAAAGTGGTGCCTGGGGTTGCTCAGGCTCCTGGCACAGTTATGAACCCCTTATGAGCGCAGACTCTTTGGTGGATGTTTTCTTGTACAGCCACAGCTCTTGCCTTGGAAGATTGATCTGTCCCTATATCTGTGCACTTTACATGCCTTATGTTTTAATATTCCTTTTATTAAAGGGATATGACACTCCTGGATGCTGCAGTAATTAGTTTCCATAACAGTTTGATTAGTGCATAATAAGACCTGCAAAAAATGAATATCTTGCAATTATGTGGAAGTAAAATGCCATCTGGGTTCTTCCTCTCTTTACATTCAGATTATATTTAGTCACCTCTTCGTAAGCAGTTCATTAAGGCTTGTGTATCATTGCCCAGACTGCATATTATATGATGGACAAAGTGATGGAGGAAATATCTTTTATTGGACTAAATTCTGGTGGTGAGAGATGCTTTCAAGCTGTCTCTGGTATCCTGTAACTGATATGGCTACAGCCCTGTAGCCAATATTGCATGATATATGATACAGCTGGTGCTTGGTCCTGCCGTGAGGGCAGGGAACTGGACTTAATGACCTCTTGAGGTCCCTTCTAGTTCTAGTGTTCTATGATGATCAGACATTAAACAGACAAGGAAAGTGAGGTAATATCTTTTGTTGAAACCCACATCTGTTATCGGTGAGAGAGGCAAGACTCTTCCACTGAGTCTTTCTGAAGACGAGTTTTGTTTAAACGCAAAAACTTGTCTCACAAAAGATATTATCTGACCCACCTTGTCTTTCTAATATACTGGGACCACCAGGGCTCCAACAGAATTAGTGCTTGTCTCATCTCTGTAATAGATTGTCACGTTCACAACATCACAGATAAATAACTTTTTGTTTTCTTGATGTGTAATAAAATGTGTGCCTGTAGAGTGAGTTTGAAATGAAGTTAGGCGTCAAATGAAATGAAGTAAGTGGACATGCCTGATAACTCTGCAAAGACAGACATAACCCATGGACATTAGTATAATTTGCTCTCTTATAAGAGGAGGTGAATAATCTTGCACACAGTAGTGTGATCCTTTTATATACTACGTAAACCCCCTGAACAAAAACCCAGACCCCCTGGCCCCACTCCATTTTGTCATGTGTACTGTCTTCGGGGAGAAGAGTGATATGATTAATTTTAAAAAATCTTCATTGCTACTTTTGTGGTTTATTTCCTGGTTTGTCACTACATTATCTGGATTAACAGAACAATAACTATCCTGTTTTGACAGTGTGGTTACTGATTGAATTACACTTCCTTCATATAATGGAAATGTGATCTGTAAAAATACTCAACCCTTTGTTTCTCTTAGTGGAGATTTATAAACAGGAATACTTGAGATCCTTCTGTCAGAGACCCAGTCAAGCATCCACTCTTGGCCGTTTACCAGATTGCTGAATCTGACACTGAATCCCCATGTGCTTGAAAATATCTTGGATATCAGTGGGCTGCAGCATTATTTCCTTCTTTGACCTTTCTGGCTCATTTCCTTGACGTTAATTCTGAGTCTGATACCCATTTATAGAAATAAAGCGCCGCAGGCCCCCAGGACCAGTACTGACGTGCAGAAAACTTGAGTAGCTTACAGATACCAGAAGCTCACACCAAAGGTTTGAGCCTTCTTGTTTACCTCTCCAAGGGACCACGTGATGGCTGTGTCTACACTAACTCCCTACTTCAAAGGGAGGATGGTAAGTAGGATGTCGGGAGATTATTAATGAAGTGTTGCAGTGCATATGCAGCGCTTCCTTAAGCTAATTCTCCCCTGCGGCAACTTCAAAGGAGTAAAGGGACTTCGAACTTGCCCAGGCACTTCCAAGTACTGGCAGGTTAGCCATGGCTACACGCAAGCTGGCACTTCGAAGTTTGCCATCCTCCTGACACCCTACTTACCATCCTCCCTTCGAAGCAGGGAGGTAGTGTAGACAAGCTGGATGTGTGTAATGCAAACACAAAGGTACCGTTGCACAAAATTCTTATACCTTATTGAGCTTTATGTAATTACATAAGAATGCCTTGATCCGTACACACATTTCTCTGCCTTGGTTTCCTCATCTGTAGAGAATTCTTTGTGCAGGGGTTTAGGGTCATCCAGGGATCTTCTGTTGCAGTGCATGGCTGGAGTTCTGAAAAGTGAGCCTGTTTTCCCCAGTTTGTCTTGTGTGGTCTGTTTCCTATCCCTTCTGCTCTAGGGATCTCCCAGAATCTTCTCCCTGAATCCTCTTGAAACCCATCCTTTGTCATGCTTGTGGAACTGGATTCCCCTAGGAGACTGTTACTCTTTTGTTCTCCCAGGTAGGCTTTTTCACGGGGTGATGGCCCTGGATGATGTGCTATTAGCCACGGTCTGGCAGAAACATATTTTCAGGCTTCTAAGCTGTTGCTGAAACACATAAATAGGGCAAAATTCATAAGTAATATGGGTGAATCTCCCAAATAATCACATCTACTATGCTCCATACTGTGTGTTGCATAAGATCTGTACCACCCAAAAGAGGTGACATACTAAACGACACCGTTGATTATACCTGCCTATGGTAGTGAAGACTGCCTTAACTTCAGAAGAAAGTGAACAAACGCTGGACCTAGCAGCTTTTCTAATGGTTCATAGTTTGGACAATTTTATACGTTGGCATTTTGTTCTTAAACCAAAGTCCACTTTTTATTTGGATTATGATTTCTTAGTGTAAATGGAATCAAATTCAGTGCCATATGTAAGAGGTGTCAACTTAACACTTATGTACGTGTTTAGATTTAAGAACAGTAGTTGGCTCACTGAAGTCAATGAGGCTATTCATGTGCGCTTTAATTATTTTTGTATTTAGGGTCATCTTCACATGGAATAAAAATAGTGTACACAGGATACAATCCAGCAGTTCCTTTGAGCTAAATATTTGAATGCTTGCTGTGACACAGTACATCAGTAACACACATTCAGGCCCGTCAATGGGGGGCTGGGTAAGGAGGGGAAATGCCCCGGGGCCTGGGGATTGAAAAAGGCCCAGGATTCATGTCTGTCACTTCCACTACTGTGGCAGCAGTAGCGACGACAGCCTTAGGCCCTTTAAATCACAGCTGGCACCCTGTTGTCCAGGCAGCTGTGAGGGCTGCCTTGTGGGGAGGGAAAGATGGCACGCTCTGGAGAGCATTCAGGTCTGGCTGGCTGCTCCAGCTTCATCCCTTCTGCCCAAGGAAGCATATAGCCAAGCCTCCTTCTCCTGGCCCAGATGCTATGTAATCTGTTGCCCCCCCGACCCCCACATACATCAGTTACACAACCTCATCAATTACACGCCCTTTAGAATTAGCTACAATTTTGCATTTTTACTTTTGTAGTACAAATGCACTGAATGTAGGCTACTGATAAAAGCATAGTTGCTAATATATGCAAATCTCATTTTTATTATGTAATTGTAACGGGGGTTTTCTTCCATATAAATGAACAGTTTGTTTTTGTTTCAGAAATCACCTCATGCATTGCAGACCTAGGAAAAAACAGACAATACCACATTACAAAATCTAGTGTAAACATTGTTCTGTTTTGTTTGCAATAGAAAACAAGCTTAATACTTTCCCACACTGAGGATATGTGGGCCTTGCTGGGATAAGGTATTATAAACATTATCACTGCAGACAGTTGAAAGAAACAGTGTGGGAGTCACAATTACAGGTTCAAGAACCTATTTTTCTTCTTTCTCCCACACATGCTCATCTGTTGTCATATTCTCTCTCAATGGTTTGCAAATTTCCAGTGTTTTAGTGTCCTTCTGTTAACTAGCTTTATAACAACAACACGCTATCTTCTGTCATCATCCACTCAAACTTTCATAAAATGATACTGCAGTATTATTTGCAACTCAGATACATTAAACTTAACTGGTAATACGTAGATGGGATTTAAGAATTGACATGGTGATAGCATCATGAATCAATACTTGAAAGGAGAACTTGAATTAGAGGCTAAAATAGCGGCGAGTTTTTATTTGCAGTGTGTGTGGTATCTGTTGTCCATCACTGACAATGATGTGGTGAGATTCTTGCAATTATCATATTTAGCAGCTCATATAACTCAAATCCGAACCCTGATACTCAGTGAGGATAGGGGAAGTCTGTATCCATAGAATCTGATGGCGAGCTCTGTGTCACCTTGCATGTGCAGCCTGGAGATGATTTCGTTGATCCCACTCAAGCCACTTATATGCTGATCTTGGTGGAGACTGCCAGTAATTCCTGTTCTGAACCATTTGTTCAAGTTTTTTGGGACTGATAAACACCCACTGACAGCTAGTCGTTAGATGATCTTTGAAGTGCTTATAAGGGTGAGCCTTCTTTCTTTTTGTAGTGTCAACACCTTAAAACCATAGAAACAAAAAAGCAGTCCAGTAGCAATTTAAAGACAAACAAAATAATTTATTAGGTGTTGAGCTTTTGTGGGACAGACCCACTTCTTCAGATTGTAGCTGTACCAGAACAGATTCAATATTTAAGGCACAGAGAACCAAAAATAGTAATCAAGGTTGACAAATCAGAGAAGTGTTATCAAGGTGAGCAAATCAGAGAGTGGAGGGGCGGCGGAGGGAGTCAAGAATTAGATAAAGCAAAGTATGTAAAAGAGCCTCTATAATGAGCTAGAAAATTGCAGTCCCAGTTCAAACCACGATTTAATATGTTGAATTTGAATATAAAAGAGAGTTCAGCAGCCTTGCTTTCCAAACTGCTGCGAAAATTCCTCTTCAGTAAAACACAGACTTTCAGGTCATTAACAGAATGACCCACTCCATTAAAGTGCTGGCTGACAGGTTTGTGAATCAGGAGTGTTTTTTATGTTTGTTTTATGCCCATTAATTCTTTGTCTAAGAGAGTTTGAAGTCTGTCCAATATACAAAGTATGTGGGCATTGTTGGCACATGATGGCATATATGATGTTAGTTGAGGAACATGAGAATGTGCCCTTGATTCTGTGAATAGCCTGGTTAGGTCCAGAGATGGTATCTCCAGAATAGGTATGTGGACAAATTTGGCAACGGGCCTTGTTCTGAGGAAAAGTTCCAGGATTGGTGTTCCTGGGGTATAGACTGTGGTTGTTGGTGAGCCTCCTCGTCAGGTTGGGAGGTTGTCTGTAGGAGAGAACAGGCCTGTCACCTAGGGCCTTCTGGAGTGTGGCATCCTGATTAACGATAGGTTGTAGATCTTTAATAAGGTGTTGCAGTGGTTTGAGTTGGGGGCTGTAGGTAATGACCAATGGTGTTCTGTTGTTGGCTTTTTGGGCCTATCTTGGAGTAGCTGGTCTGTGGGTATTCGTCTGGCCCTGTCTGTTTGTTTGTTTATTTCTCCTGGTGGGTAATTCAGGATTATGAATATTTGGTAGAGATCTTGTAGTTTTCTTAAAACCATAGGAGAGTGAAGCGTACTGCTTTCAGTTCAACTGCTTGGGCCTGGCACAACTAGCAGAAACCAACCCTCCAATTGCAGAGAAAGTTCTACTCTGCACCATGTCAAAGTATGCTTTGTCTGGATGTCCTTTGGGGGAATTTACCAGCTAAAATCTGAGAAATTTCTACTCAGTATACGTAAAGTTGTTTATCAAAAGCTTTTACCTTAGCCAGAACTGAGTAGATTTTCACAGAGGCAGCAAAAAGTCACATTCCTGACCAGACCACCCCCTGTCAAAGCTGAAGTGCCTACTCCAAAGCAGTGGGATGCTAGAGCCATTCAAAGAAAGTTACCAGCAATTTTTAACATGGACAAATATCATGAGTTTTTCCATGGATTTGTTCTTGGAAATGTTTGGACTATTATGAAAAAAAAATCGAATAAATTCAGCATGCAGCACAGGTAGCAATCATGGAAAAATTTCAATAAAAATAATTAAAGTACGAGAAATTTCATGAGCAACTGAAACATGGTTTTATAATGGAATATGTCAGGCAGCCATAACAGTAGGCAGTGCTACCTCCTCTGCTGATAATCAAAAATAGTTGCAACATGCCTGAATTCTGTCGCTTCTGTTATCTCACTTCTATATGAAGTTCAGAATTCAAGTAAAAAATACGGGCTAAATTATCTGATAGCGTAAGTCAAATGACTGTAAGTAAACAGTCTTGTGACAGCAGAGAATTTGTCCTTGTTGCTTCTCATTTGCAAAGCTAATGCTCTAAATGGAGTTTGCTTGTAAGGCAAAGTGGACCTAAAAGTTGGCAACAGATCAATGGAATCCAATGAAATCATACACAGAACACCTGTAAAAGTAATAGATACCTGAATATAGCACCAGAAACTTGTACATGGTATAAATCATATGCAAGGTAATGAGTCATAAACTGTAGGACTGTGTCTACACTAGCTCCCTACTTTAAAGGGAGCGTGGTAAGTAGGGTGTTGGGAGATTATTAAGAAGTGCTGTGGTACATAGGCAGCACTTCATTAAGCCAATTCTCCCCTGTGGCAATTTTGAAGTGCCGGCTTGTTTGCAGCCGTGGCTAACCTGCCAGTACTTTGAAGTGCCTGGGCAACTTCAAAGTACCTTTACTCCTCAAAACACTTTGCAGTTGCCACGGGGGCGAATTAGCTTAATGAAGTGCTGCATATGCATCGCAGCACTTCATTAACAATCTCCCAACACCCTACTTACCATGCTCCCTTCGAAGTAGGGAGCTAGTGTAGACACAGCTTAGGTGTTCAGATTAGGATTAAACCAAGCAAGGACCTTATGTTTTTCAATCAATCTAATATCTAAAGCGTGTGTGGTGTGTGTGTGTGTGTGTGTATTTATATATATCCAGTAAATATAAAAGAGTAAGTGCCAACCTCTACTGGAGCTGAAGAGCATTTACTCCAATGAGTAAAGTCATTCCTAATTTATAAGAGCAACACCTGCAGTATCTAGCATAAATGTTAAAAAGGCCCCAGGATGAACAGAATTACTGCAGTCTTTCACAGGAGCCATAGACATTCAGTGGCAATGCCAGAAACCAAATTGAAATGTGTGCTATCAACTATGATTGTAATTATGGAGCAACAGGAGAGCCTTTTAAATTATACTTTTCTCTCTGTCTCTTCTCTCTTTTTTATTGGAATGGGAAATTAGAAAGAAGATAATTCATGCAGAGGTAAAAGAATCAAGAACAGTTGCTAATTTGATTGAAGTGGAAATGCAGCCAGAGTCCTAGGGAAGTTATTCTGGCAATGGAGTGGTGGCAGAACTCAAACCTTTCGCAACATGTGATATAGTAACCAATGAAAAATTACACATGAAACACAAAACTTAAATGGATATTTGCTATTTATTTGAAAGCAGCAGTGAAGTTGGATGATGTATGTGTTTATTACAGGGTTTGGAAAAAAACAGTTATATTGGCAGATTTTATAAATTAGAAAATGAAAAAGAAAGTTTTCAGTTCATTAGATGCTTAAAAATCTGAAAATAATTTCACCCGTCTATTGACAAAAATTGAGTTTTCAGTTAAAAAAATGTTTTTGCAAAATATGTTTTCTGTGGAAATTTCTGTTTTCCATTTAAAAACCAACACTCAAAAGACCAAAGCATTTCAGCTGAAACCTGAAACATTTTGATTGGGATACGCTGCCACAATATCCCATGAGAGTTGACTGGCCTCATATTCCCATTGTCCTCTGTGGACCAAACTCTGGCCAGACTAAATCTCTGGTGATGAAGAAATAACCGATCAGCTCTGGACAGTGTACCCAGGCTTGGTTCCAGCTATGCGGGGTAATTGGGTGTTGCTCATTTGCTACTCCTCCATCAGAGCAGATCAATGGGAAATGAGTGGATTTTTTGGGTCCACTTCCCAAAGCACTGACTGGTGGGCCAGAGTTTGTGCTGGTATTGGCCATCAGCAGATTACAACCCATAGAAGATGGCAAGGAGACAAGGAGAAGCTCCATTTCCTTCCATAGGATGCTTCTCTTTTTCTGAGCTGTTTTGTGACACTGTTTAGATCAGTAATTTAAACTATTTAATGAGATTTTGCATATCTTTATTCAAATGTGTGCTTGCATCTAAGTTATTGGTAGAGGTTGTGGGGTTCCAAATATCAGAATATTTTTTCCAATGGACAAGGTAATCTAACAAGATATTTTATGGTTCGCATTTTATTTCAAAACCTTCCAAGTAGAATTTGAGTTGCAAGACTGGTTGTCTTTGAAAAAACAGAAGCTTGCCCACTGCAAATTAATTATTACTTCAGAAAGAGAAATTCAGGAGAAATTGGGTTGTCAGAAGCTCTGGGTTAGAAAGAAGTTATAACAATAAGGCTTAAATTAGTGTGAAAAACCTTTCCATTGGACAAAAGTTGTAATTTAAAAAAATCATATCATGCAAAACTACATTTTTCACAGAACTGTGAGTTATCTATGATTACTCTGATGTGAATGACACTAAATACATTTTATTCTGGAAAATGGCAGCATGATCTTGATCGCAAAAAAGACAGCATGGATATTAATGTCCTGAATAATTAAAAGGTGATGGAGGTTCAAAGGAAGACTTTTTTTAGAAAGCAAGATTCAAAGCATGATTAGATGAAGAAATTCACTGATTAAAAGACTAGAAACTGACAGCATACAAAAATAAATCAAATGATTGTGAATGTTAACTCCTTTTGTGGAGTCAGGTCAATTTTTAGTCTCATGAAGGTAGGCATATAGGTTTATGTGCATATGAATACACGCAACGAATGCAGAGTAAGAACCTAGTATAGAATATAATTTGCATTTTAAAAATTGATGCCTTAAATTAGGAGACATTGCAAAAACAAAGTGACTAAGTAAATTAGAATTTCCTATATTAGGAGTCATTTCTAGCTTTGTGAAAATCTCTCTCTCTCTCTCTCTCTCTCTCTCTTACAAAACTAATTCAAGTAAAATCTCCTACTATTTAGATGTTTCGAAGCCCCAGGTAGAAGCAGGGGCCCTTTACATTCCTTGTGCTTTCTGCTGAGACTGACAACAAGAGTGTCAACTGGGGAAGTTTTGTGATGTAGGCATTTTCTGTTAAATGGACTGAGTCCATAAACTCTTTCCCAGAGATGCCAAATACTGCTTACTCAGTAAAATATTACTGACTGCCTACTTGAGCTGGCTTAGAACTAATGGAGCAATGATTATACATTTGTAGTACTGGCACTATCTAGTTCCTTTATTCATCTGAAGGAAAATGTGGCTCTGGGAGTATTGTAATTCCAAACTGAAATCAGACATGGCTGGTGTTGAATCAAACTACATATAGACCTACATGTGGCTCTACATTTTTTCTTTGTCAAGTGCTTCGTCTTGTCTTCTGCACAGCAGATGTGATACTTAGTTGTTTCATCCTGGGACATAAGGGCTACGTCTACACGTGCAGCCAACATCAAAATAGCTTATTTCGATGTTGCGACATCGAAATAGTCTATTTCGATGAATAACGTCTACACGTCCTCCAGGGCCGACAATGTCGATGTTCAACTTCGACGTTGCTCAGCCCAACATCGAAATAGGCGCAGCAAGGGAACGTCTACACGTCAAAGTAGCACACATCGAAATAGGGATGCCAGGCACAGCTGCAGACAGGGTCACAGGGCGGACTCAACAGCCAGCCGCTCCCTTAAAGGGCCCCTCCCAGACACAGCTGCACTAAACAACACAAGATCCACAGAGCTGACAACTGGTTGCAGACCCTGTGCCTGCAGCATAGATCCCCAGCTGCCGCAGAAGCAGCCACAAGCCCTGGGCTAAGGGCTGCTGCCCACGGTGACCATAGAGCCCTGCAGGGGCTGGAGAGAGAGCATCTCTCAACCCCCCAGCTGATGGCCGCCATGGAGGACCCAGCAATTTCGACGTTGCGGGACGCGGATCGTCTACACGGTCCCTACTTCGACGTTGAACGTCGAAGTAGGGCGCTATTCCTATCTCCTCATGAGGTTAGCGACTTCGACGTCTCGCCGCCTAACGTCGAAGTTGGTGCCGCTACTTCGAAGTAGCGTGCACGTGTAGACGCAGCTAAGTTGACCATCTTATGAATTAGGAATTGCATTATCTGAAGTATGCCCTTGTTTTTTCTTATACTGGTTATTTGCAACCATGTCCACAATGTTTTCCATATTGTCTATACATCTCTGATGGCTCTCTCTCATAGGTTATTGCTCATAAAATTGGCTGTGGTTATTTTTACTATATTGGCTTATACTATGCCTGTTTCAAGTAGTAGTTTGCAAGCACATGATTCACTTTTAGATATCTGCTTAAATTGGTTGATCATGTCATTCTCTTTGAGATCTGTTATAAGGAAAAGATGACAGGATGATTAGGCAAGGCATGATTCTTGGAGGAAGAACAATTTTCAAAGGATCAATGGGTTAGAGTTGAAGTTGCTAGCAATCATTTATAAAATTTATAAGATTTATAAAATCTAGTGTTAAACAGTTGACTTTAACAAATTTTATTTTATTCCCAAATGTAGATATACCCTGGTAGACTTGAAAGTTAAAGCTGAAGCTGTAGGAACTTAAGCTTTTATTGAGTATCTGTTAGTCTTTTGGGTTGATTATGTCTTGGTAAAGTGAAAAGATATCTATTGGAAGTGTGATCCAAAGCCCATTGAAGCCAGTGGAAGTCTTTCTCTTGACTTCAGTGGACTTAATTTACTTTTGAGATCCACAGTTTACATTTTAATATGTTGATCAGAAACAGAGAAGATAAGTACCTATACAGTCCAAAAAACGAAAAGTTTTTTTGAAAATTTTAGAGCACAATCACAAATGCAATTATTATGGGCATTTTTTGTTGATTTTAAATCCCAGTTAAACAAACAAAACTGCTAACTAAAACTCCACTTATTTCTATATCTAATGTATTGTAGTTTTGTTGTCTGTATGTATGCAACCAGTCAATGAAGGGCACACATCATTGGAGAGAAGAGACTTCACAGTGTAAACTTGAGTTCTGTCTTCATCAACAACCATGGACTCAGCACCCTTTGGTGTTTGATGCCTCACTCCCCATTTCCTTCCACCTTTCCCTGTACAGTGTGGAGTGCCTTAGTTTCTATAGAATAGATCTGCCCCAATCTTCTATATCATCTCCCCATTCTCCGTGGGGTCTGCCTCTCCTGTTCGAAACATCCATTATGACGAAAATCAGGGTTTTGGTTTTTTGTTCATCGTTCATTATGCACATATGCCCAAATAACTGTAACTTTGATTTGTATAACCTGCACTAGGTTCTCATTCAGCTGTATCATCCTATGTAATTTCTCATTGGTGACCTTCTGCATCCATCCTATTCTCAGGATCTTTCCATAACAACTCCTTTCGAATGCTAATGTTCTTGTCTTTGAGTTTTCATTATCACACGTGTCACATCCATACAGCATGCTGCTGAATACACACATTTTCAAGATGCTCAGATTCATTCTTAAGCTAATTGCATAGCTTTTCTAGATCATATCCATTGCCTCAAACTTGCTCTTGCTTTTGCTATTCTAGTCGCTATTTCCTTCTTCCAGTTTAGATCATATGTTACGTTGCTTCCCAGATATGTGAACTTCTCTACATTCTCTAGTTCAGTCCCATCTACACTGACCCTTCTTCCTATTTCCTTATCTCCAATACCATTGTTTTTGTTTTATTGATGCTTATAATCACTCTGTAATTATAAACCACTTCCCTGCCTCATTTAGCACCTGCACCATTTTTGCTAGCTTCTCCTAATCTTTCTCAATTATAACTATATCATCTGTGAAACGTAAGTTGTTAATTCTTATCCCATGCACAGATATCCCTTCTACCTCTTTCTTGATGTTGTCCATCACTCTCTAGATGTGTGATGCAGATACTCGGTGATATCGGATCTCCTTGCCTCGCACCTCTACTTGTTCTAAACCAACTTCTCAACTCTCCGCACATTCTTACTGCTGCCTCTGCATTGTCATTGATATCCTTCAATGACCATATCGGTCTGCTATCCACTCCGTATGACTCCAACACTGCCCAGGTCACTTTCTGATCTATACTGGCAAATACTTTCTGAAAGTTGACAAAGCAAGTGTAGATGTTCTTGTTCTTTGGTTGAGCTATATGGTATACGTCTGTCTTTCCGGAATGTCACTTACTAACCCACTAGATGTTTCTTCTGTCTGTGATCTTTAGTCTCTCCATCAGTATCAGCATGAGCATCTTGCCTAGATGACTCATTGGGGCAATTGTTCTGTAGTTTTTGCACTCCAATGCACTTCCTTTCTTGTGCATTGTCACTAGCACAGATCTTGTCCATTCCTTAGGTACCTTCCCTTCTTTCCATGCTATATTACATAGTCGGTGTATTTCCTGAATCATACTTTCTCCACCATATTTAATCATCTCTCTCGTGATATTATCATTTCCAGGGCTCTTTAGCCATTTCACCGCTCTTTCTACTTCCTCCTTCGAAATATTGCTCTCGCTGTCAATGCTCGGTGGACATACCTCTTTCTCTTCTTCAATCAGTCTCTGAGACAGTTGGGTCCAATTGTGGTTTGTAGAGGTCGGTGCAATAACTTGTTCATCGCTGCACAAACTTCTTGTTCATGAGCACCTCTTCATTCTTGGTTTTGATTGCCATCTGCTTCAGCTGCCACTTCCTATTAATATTCCTCATCATCTTATACATCTCCCTGGTCTTACGTTCACTCTAATACCTCTCTATGTCTTCACACTGCTCCTCTAATCATTTTGCCTTATCCTTTCTGGCCGCCTTACTTGCCTCATTGCATTTCACCCTATATTGTTATTCCACCCTCTTGGAAACATCCCTTCTGATCTTCAGTGCTCTCTTCTCTTGGACCAACTTCAGGGTCTCCTGCATAATCCACTTCTTATTGATCTTTTTTTCTGGAACAGTCTGCTCAATTGCCTCTTTTATTGCTGTGGCTATCCCTTCAATTCTCTCATCTAGGTCTTTCTCTGTGCCCACATTCCTAATCTTCTCTTCGAGTGCTGTTCTGTATGCATTCCCTATTTCTTCCTCGCATAGTCTTGCCACATCTCTTCTTTTCTTAAATTGTGTCTTACAATTTCTCTTGAGTTTCATCTTGATGTTTGCGATCACTAAAGTGTGGTCCGAGTCTATATCTGCTCCTTGGAAAGTTCAGCTCTGTTGTACTGATTGTTACCCATCTCCTTCTTATCAAGATCATATTTATCATGTTCTTAGACTTCCTGTCATTCGATTGCCATGTCCACTTTCTACAGTCCTTTTGTTGGAATTTTGTGTTGCCTTGAGTTCTATGGGGTCATGATATAAGTGCTTTGTCTGAAAAATATCTGCTACAAACTAAGCCACTTTGAAAAACCACTAATGGCATTAGTTCTGTCAAGAGTGTTCTGTAAGAGTATTTATCTAAAACAAAATTAAAATTAAACACTTTCTCCTCATATTTAGAGCTTTGCAGCAAGGGAAATTATTTCCTCTTGTCCTAAATACCATTTTTTCATTAACCAGTCAAAATTTTCATTTTTAACATGAGGTGTATTATATGTATCACTGCAAATTCAGATAATTTATTATATGACCCCATAGAACTCAATATAATAAATTATCTGAATTTGCAGTGATTCATATAATATACCTCATGTTAAAAGGGAAAACTCTAACTTGTTAATGAAAAAATGGCATTTAGGACAAGAGGAAATAATTTTCTTTGCTGCAGAGCTCTGAATATGAGGGGGAAAGAGTCTAATTTTTCTCTCTTTGTTTTAGATAAATACTCTCATAGAACTCTCTTGACAGAACTAATGCCATTAGTGGTTTTTCAAAGTGGCTTAGTTTGTAGGAGATATTTTTTAGACTAAGCACTTATATTTCATACAGCAAAGTCTTGAAGTGAAAAAGGACTATTCATATATTCGCATTTTTAAGCTCTAAAGAGGAACTTCAACTTGTGGTTACAGAGCTGGTTTAATATTTTATAGGCTTCTTCAGTATTCCTTTGAAAGGATAGTCTTGTCTTGAGTCAGGATCTGGGAGTCTTCAGAGACTTCCAGGTTGCAGATGTTTTCAGCAGGACTGAGCTTGTCTAACTGAAAAACAGGCAGCATTTTTACAAAATTCCAAAACCCTTGATTTGTCTGAAATCTTGTGTACTAACTTCAACCTAGAGCCTATATTTATGGGTCACTTGTAAACCTCTGAAGAAAACACACACCGACCCAAAACAAAAAGCAGTCAAGTAGCACTTTAAAGACTAGCAAAATAGTTTATTAGGTGAGCTTTCGTGGGACAGACCCACTTCTTCAGACCAGAACAGACTCAATATTTAAGACACAGAGAACCAAAAACAGTAAGCAAGGAGGACAAATCAGAAAAAGATAATCAAGGTGAGCAAATCAGAGAGTGGAGGGTGGGGGAGATCAAGAATTAGATTGAGCCAAGTATGCAGACGAGCCCCTATAGTGACTCAGAAAGTTCCCATCACGATTTAAACCATGTGTTAATGTGCCGAATTTGAATATAAATGTCAGCTCGTCCACTTCCCTTTCTAAAACGGAGCGATAATTTCTCTTCAGTAACACACATACCTTGAGGTCATTGACAGAATGCCCCATTCCATTAAAATGTTGACTAACTGGTTTGTGGATCTGGGGTGTTTTGATGTCTGTTTTGTGCCCGTTGACCTTTGTCTAAGGGAGTTAGAAGTCTGTCCAATATACAAAGCATCTGGGCATTGTTGGCACATGATGGCATATATGATGTTAGTAGGGGAGCATGAGAAAGTGGCCGTGATTCTGTGAGTAACCTGGTTAGGTCCAGTGATGGTATTTCCAGAGAAGATATGTGGACAAAGCTGGCAGCAGGCTTTGTTGCAGGGAAAGGTTCCAGGACTGGTGTTCCTGGGGTATAGACTGTGTCTGTTACTAAGGATCCTCATGAGGTTGGGAGGTTGTCTGTAGGAGAGAACAGGCATGTCACCCAGGGCCTTCTGGAGTGTAGCATCCTGATTAAGAATAGGTTGTAGGTCTTTAATAATTCATTGCAGTGGTCTGAGTTGGGGGCTGTAGGTGGTGATCAGGGGTGTTCTGTTCTTGGCTTTTTTGGGGTGATCTTGGAGTAGCTCGTTTCTGGGTATGCGTCTGGCCCTGTCAATTTGTTTTTTTACTTCTCCTGGTGGGTAATTCAGGTTTATGAATATTTGGTAAAGTTCTTGTAGTTTTTGGTCTCTGTCAGTTGGATCAGAGCAAATGTGATTATACCTAAGAGCTTGACTGTAAACAATGGATCTAGTCACGTGTGCAGGATGGAAACTAGAAGGGTGTAGATAAGTATAGCAATCAGTAGGTTTTCGGTACAGTGGGGTACTGATCAGGCCATCCTTGATTAGTACCTTAGTGTCCAGGAAATGTATCTCTTGCATGTTGTAATCGAGGCATAAGTTGATGGTGGGGTGTAAATTGTTAAAGTCTCTGTGGAATTCTTCTAGAGCCTCTGTACCATGGATCCAAATCATAAAGATGTCATCAATGTATCTTAAGTAGAGGAGTGGTAATAGGGGACAAGAGCTGAGGAATCGTTGTTCCAGGTCAGCCATAAATATATTAGCATATTGTGGGGCCATGCGGGTGCCCCTAGCAGTTCCACTAATCTGGAGGTATAAATTGTCTCCAAAATGGAAATGACTGTGTGTGAGAACAAAGTTACAGAGGTCAGACACCAGAATGGCTGTGGTGGCATCAGGGATGGTGTTCCTGATTGCTTGTAATCTGTCTTTATGTGGAATATTAGTGTACAGAGCCTCTACATCCATTGTGGCAAGGATGGCGTTATCAGGAACTTTTCCAATGTTTTGTAATTTCCTGAGGAAGTCGGTGGTATCTCAGATACAGCTGGGAGCGTTGGTAGCATAGGGTTTGAGGAGGGAGTCCACGTAACTGGATAGTCCGGTGGTAAGGGTGCCAATACCTGAAATGATAGGGCGTCCAGGGTTTCCAGGTTTGTGGAAGTAAATAGAATAATCCAGGCTGCGGCTCAGATGGTGTGTCTGAGTTAATGAGGTCCCAAGTAGCAGCAGGGAATTCCTTCAGTAGCTGTTGTAATTTCCTTTGGAATTCCAAAGCGGGATCAGCGGAGAGAGGTCTGTAAAATGTGGTGTTGGAGAGTTGTCTGGCTGCCTCCTGTTCATAGTCTGACTTATTCAGGATGACAACAGCACCCCCTTTGTCAGCTGGTTTGATTATGATGTCTTGGTTATTTTTGAGACTCTGGACAGCATAGCGTTCAGCATAGTTGAGATTGTGTCTCATTTGGCATTGTTGGTGTATGATATCAGACTGAGCACGGTTGGAACCTTTCCCTGCAACAAAGCCCGCTGACAGCTTTGTCCACATATCTTCTCTGGAAATACCATCACTGGACCTAACCAGGTTACTCACAGAATCACGGGCACTTTCTCATGCTCCTCTACTAACATCATATATGCCATCATGTGCCAACAATGCCCAGATGCTTTGTATATTGAACAGACTTCTAACTCCCTTAGACAAAGGGTCAACGGGCACAAAACAGACATCAAAACACTCCAGATCCACAAACCAGTTAGTCAACATTTTAATGGAATGGGGCATTCTGTCAATGACCTCAAGGTATGTGTGTTACTGAAGAGAAATTATCGCTCCATTTTAGAAAGAGAAGTGGACGAGCTGACATTTATATTCAAATTCGGCACATTAACACATGGTTTAAATCGTGATGGGAACTTTCTGAGTCACTATAGGGGCTTGTCTGCATACTTGGCTCAATCTAATTCTTGACCTTCCCCCCCCACCCCTCCCCTCTCTGATTTGCTCACCTTGATTATCTTTTTCTGATTTGTCCTCCTTGCTTACTGTTTTTGGTTCTCTGTGTCTTAAATATTGAGTCTGTTCTGGTATGGCTATGGTCTGAAGAAGTGGGTCTGTCCCACGAAAGCTCACCTAATAAACTATTTTGCTAGTCTTTAAAGTGCTACTGGACTGCTTTTTGTTTTGATAGTGAATAGACTAGCACGGCTTACTCTCTGTTACACACCTACCCAGTGTCCTGTGCTGCACTACTCCCTATTTGCAGTCATGTAGTTTACATTTATTGGGTTGTTCTTAAAAATACAAAAGAAAAAAAAGTTTACTTGTTTTTGGATGCATTTTCATTCTTTGAGGCTGATAGAAGCAAAATCTCCCCTTGCCAGTTAAGATTTAATAATAATTACACCAAGGCAACCAAGAGATGAGAAAGTTACTAAGAGTGTAATAGTAAGAACTGAATAATCTTATTAATTATGATAGGTTTTAGCGAAAAAGAAATAATATATTAATTACTATTTTGTAAGTTGGCAACCACTGAAGAAAACCACAATAGCTTAATTTTGAATAAATCCTAGTAGCAAACTGTTTATCATTTTTGCCTGTGTTTAAATGATTTGCTAGTCAAACACAATAATGCAAAAAGTGAAATACTTATATGAGTTGGCTGGTCTCTTATTAGAATAAATCCTGTGACCATATTATTATATTTTAAAACATGGGGGTTTATACAGACTTCAGGAAAAAAACAGCTGCACTATACTTTTAAAATCCTTGAGGCTTCAAAACATAATAGCCATTAAAGAGTTTGAAATATACAAAAATACTACATATCAATAAAACACGATAGGCAAATGCTGATTGATCTTCATGAAAAGAGGTGAGCCAGAAGAATTAAAATTCCAATTAAAGTGCTTTTTAAATAGGTAATTAAGGTTTTTCTTGTATATAACTATGAAATTCCACTGCTGTTTCTGGTAATTTATCTGTAAAAACTCTAATTTGTGTCACTTGCCTTTTGTACCCTTGGGGGATCCTACTTTACATTGGTTGTGCACTCGCAGCTCCTACTGAAAATGATGGGAGATCTGCATGCAAAAGGCATGCTGGGACCTTGGAGCGATTTACACTTTAGAAAGTGTGTGTGGATTTCATTTGGTAACAGTTATTGTTAGGTGCCATTAAAAGGAATTCAGAATCCTACCTTACAGAATCCTTAATAATAGCAATATAAAACTTCAAAACACTTTAATATTATATTGCTGAGTCCCTTGAACATGAAATATTTTGCTCAATTTAGTGGACAAAAATCAGTATTTGTGATTTTATTTTAATAGCAGCTTAAGAGTAACTAACAGCACTTCAAGCCATTAAAGCAACATTGCTATGAAAGTAATCATGATCAGAGTGCTTCTGATAGGAATGTTATGAGAACAAATGGTCTTTATAGTGTCACCTTTAAATTATTTTAAGACGTCTGCATTAATATCCAATACAAAAAATTAAATTGCTTTTTTGAGAGGTTGAATTGTACATTGTGGTTAAGCTGATAGGGTTTGGAATACCAGTTACGCTTTACCTTCTTTGGCCAATGGCTTATTTGAGAAGGTTGCTATTCAGTAAATAAAGGTCTAACTTCTGTATTTATTTCCTGCTCCATGTTTTGAGAGCGTTTAAATGGACTTTGTAGTTATCTGCATAGACTGTACTTTCATATTCTGTTTATGTTGGGTTTTTTGCAATTATCTTCCCTTTTGCAAATAGATGCACAATAACTTTAGCTGTGATACTACCCAGTCAAATACCAATTAGTGTTATTGATATTTGAATAAGGAAATATTCTATTAATGTTAAAATGATTAGACATGTTCATGATAGACCACATTAATTAAAAACTGGACAGGCCATGATGCAAGACGTTCAGATTTGAGAACAAAAAAATATCTGGGATTTATCCTAAGTCAGAATTAGGTCCTTTTATCTGTTTACCAAATGATCTATGCTAGCATACTGGACAGGGACAGGACAGGTATTTTATATGGAAGGAGGTACAAGCACTGTATTATATATTATTTACAGTTGTTGAGGAAACTAAATTCTAAGGGACTAACTAAGTGCTAACTGCAGCATAAATGTAAATGCATTTGTAATCCAAACTAGTCATAATAGATAAGGCTCCCACATTAGAGGGTGGCAGGTCGGGTACACTTTCCTGGCTCCTCAAGGCCCTATGGGGCCAGCCCCAGACTGCAAATTGTGGAATGTGTTTGGGAGGGAGCCTACTACAAACTTGTACTGGGCATGAAAAAAATTATACTTCAGCCCTCATAGTACAGGTTGAACCTCCCTAAGCCAGCACCCTTCGTACCTGACCAGAGCCAGACGAGAAATTTTGCCAGACTATGGGAAGCCAATATTGTCTAGCAGCATTACCAGCACTTTCACTGCTTACTGGACTCTTAGAACACATTTGGGGTAAATTACAACTAAATAACAGCACAGAACACAGAGTCGGGACTGTTGCATGTAAACAAGCTTTATGGGACCACGGGGAGCTTGCCACACCCAAGATAAGTTGTCGTCCAACTAACTAAAATGATGCTGGATTACAAACATTGCCAGATGACAAAGTTTGGGATTACAGAGGTTCAATGTTCGTTTACAAGAGAAATCCAACCCAAATCAAAGTATCTACAGTATATAAGAACAACTTTGTGCACTCCATACCCTTTACAAATTTCTGCTTTTAACTTCTCAGCTTCTCTTATCTTCTGCCAACAGCCTGGAACTTGAAACATAGCTCTCTGTCTTTTGACCAGGACTGAATACATTTTATTTGGATGTAATTTTATTTCTCTAATGCATTTTTAAGTTAACTTTTATTTTTATAAACTAAGGGGGTGGAGAGGTGCCTGAGACCAGAATCTCCCAAAACAAAGAGTTCCCTTCAAGAACATGTTGATGAGAGAGCCTTCCATAAAGAAATCATTCACAGATGCCCTGCTGAGCTAAAGTTCACCGAACTGACACTGTTCTTACCTATAGCAGTTATATTCCACAGGCAAAACATTCTTTTGGCAAAATGCTAACAATTTCCAACTGATTCTGCTCTGTCGAAGATTAGTTTGTAAGTGCTGTGTTGTTGAATAAGCATATGTGCCAGGCAATTTGAGCTATCTTGCACCAGGCAGGATAATGTGCTTCCCTCTAATAATATTGAGTCTGGCACAATTTACCTTCACTTAGACTCCTTCCAAATATTTTTGTAGATAATTAAACATACTGTGATACAAATTTGTGTCTGAAAATTTGCATTGTCCTGGGTTAATATGTAAGCTCCATGTCTGCTGTGTGACTGACCAGTTACCATACGAGGATGAGCATACAGAAGAGAACGCAGCATGAGAGGACTCACTTACATTTGAACATTTATCCAGCTTGGTGACTGGATCTGAGAACAGAGCTGAGGCTGTGTACTCCTTCTTCCAATTCCCAGGCTTTCTCTCTGTTGGATGTGTGATGCAAGCTTTTGTGAGCATGAGAGCTCAGATATGCATGATTAGAATATAAAAATAAACATTGAACTACTCCGTTTACATTCATATGTGCTTTCACTTTTTTTTGTGCTTTTAACTTACTAGTCGACTGTGAAAAATGGGGCACAATATAGAGATGATAGCTTGTGGGAATTTAGTCTACTACTTTTGGAAATTTGGTCTCTGGCATGGAAAAAAAGAGGTTAAATTATTTGAATTAGTAAATTTATTACAGTCTTACAGTGGAGAATTTTTATTTCAACTGTAATCCTGAAAAGCAATGCAATCTAATTTCTTTCAAAAAGCAACAAGGAGTTGCAATGTTTTCAAATTTGAAACAACTTGAATGAAGTAAAATTTCCATAGAAACATCAATAATATCTTCATGTAGAGAGAACTAACAAAGACATTCATACAGGAAAATTCATGAAAGTTGTTTAGGTTTATTGGCTTTTCTGAAACATGAGTTGCTAGACCTTAATATCTAACTGTAACTCTCACAAGTTTTGTGCATTTAAATTTGTATCCTCCACGCTGTTTTAAAAATAACCTACTTCAGCAGGTTGTAATATGTACACAAGAAACATTGCTCTTATAATTTCTAATTAATTGATGCACAGTATAAAATAATAAGATTGTAGGACCCTATTCAGTATTTTGGTACATGGCTAACTCTAAGTATGTGAATAATCCCATTGTAGTCTACCCAGATTTCCAGTTTATTTTAATGCAAACTCTGTGTGCTCATAGAGTAGAATTTAGCCCCCAAATGCTTTGAACTCTTTTTGTTACCTACAGATATTTAATTCATTTTGACAAAAGTTGCATATTTTAGCAAATGCAGGAAATAATATGATCTGAGCATGAACGTTCTAGTATATAGCATGTATAATAAGATTTTTCCCTCAGTCACAGTAAAGTAAATCAGCACTTAGTGCAGAGACTGACGTTATTAGAAAAACTTTATGATTAGAAAAATTAGTTATTAAAATTATAAAATAATCAAAGATTTCTTAACTACAGTTTATACATTCTATTATAGTTATAGACTTAGAAAGTTTAATGAAAACATGCATCCCATTTCCGATTCACATTTTCTGCTTTATTCTGGGCTTCTTTGTACTTAGTTTATACTGATTTTAAAGAAAACACTTGAACCAACTTCTAATATGGTGTAAATTAATATAGCTGCACTGAAGTCTAGGGAACTACTTAGCTTTGCTCTGCTGTCAAAGCGAAAATTGTAATGCAGTTATGTCACAAAATCTGTCAAAATGTTATGGTGCTCTTTATGACATTTAAATATTAGTGCACATTCTTCTTTAAGGACACTATTTTTCTCTCAGATTTGAGTTTCAGGTCTCATATTGACATAAACGTTGCAGGTTGTTTTCATATACTCTGCAGTCATTTTGTATGTGAAAAGTTGTTATACATGGAATAAATACAGAATATGGAACAGAAAATTACAGTGCACATAAGGAATCCAGTGTGCAAACTGAAGTAGAAATAGGGTATTTTCCCTAGGACAGTCCCTTATGTAAGCTGTCCCACAGGGGTCCTGACTTTTTTAAGAAAACGGGCAAATTGTCCTGTATTTTGTGGGGCTCTGTTTCCCAGCACCCAGTGTCTGAGGACAGCAGCCTCTGCTGCCAGGGAGCCCCAAGCAGGGCAGCTTCCCAGTTCCCCTGGCACCCTGTGCTTTGGGGGCAGCACCCCCACAGCCAAGGAGTTTCTCTATGGGGAGGCTGCCCTGTTACCTGGAGCCCTGTGCCTTGGGGCAGCAGTTCCTGCTGCAGGAGAGCTCCTCCATGGGGCAGGTACCTCATTCCCTGACACTCCGCACCTCAGTGAGACAGTTCCTGTTGTGGGGAAGCTCCTCCCTGTTCCTTGGCCCCCTCTTCTGGGAGGCTGTGAAGCCCCTATTCTCAGTGTGTGCACACACCCTGCCAAGAGGATGACAAGCTCCCGTACTCTGCTCCCCTCATCGGGAGGCTCTGGAGCCCCCATCCCCAGTGCCTCACCAGGGGGCAGCCGCCTCCATCACCAAGGAACCCTGACATGTGAGAGTATCTCCAGAGGTGAATGTCCCATATTTGCCAGATGACAATGTGGTTACCCTGAGTAAAAAGACTTGAAATATGTTATACTCTGTGTTCTGCTGGAGTTGCCTATGCTTCTCTCAGGTGCCTTCAGTTATTACACTAAGCAATTTATTAAAAGTTCTATCATAGAAAGAAAACAGGGAATAAGGAAAAAATAATTTTTGCTGTTTTTCACAAAAAAAAAAACTGTGGGGAAAAAATGCATGGGGAAGCATTTGCTGCACACTTATGAGGATCATTATAAGTATTTTTGTAGGCAGAATTATGATTATTGAATTGTGGTAGAACACAAAAGCATCTTCTTTACTTTAATGTTTTTGGTTCCTGGAAACAAAAAACAACTTTTCATTTGAAAGGGACTGGAATTTTATCTAAGGTCTCTGCCCCAGGAATTAAAGTATAAAAAGAAGATTGACAGGGAGCTAAAATGCAATAGAAGTGATGAGAATCTCAAAGTATTTTAAAAACAAAACAAAAAAATTAATGCTAGCAAGAGAGTACAGAATATCCCTACCTGCTCTGCTACTTTTTATTCCATTACATTGTTGCTCGTTGTTTATATTATTTACTCCTTAAGGCCAGGACTGTCTTCCCTTACTTATGTTACATACCTAGTGCTCATCCTGAGTTGCACACCCTAATGACCCTACTTGCTAATCCAGGGGATAGTAGGAAATGAACAAATGATTGACCAGAAAGAGGATGTTTCGGGGAAAAGTCCCACTTAAGGTGTCCTGTGGTACTGTAAGCAGTTGGAAAGCAACCCCAGAACCACACTGCCATGGGCTCCTGAGGGTACACTCTAAATTAGCACTACTCTTCTCTCTAACTATCATCATGACGTGGTCAGTACTTGACTCCTTTTGACCTACAGATTGACTTGAGACTCCTGCTTAAAGGGAAAGTGTGAAACAATAACTCCAACGCTCTACAATACTGTAGTTAATATACGCTACAAGTTATATTACTGGAAATGCATAATTCATGTATGCTCAATATATTTTGCATGGGTTATATATTCTGAGGTTCCACTTTTATGTTTAAATACACTTTCAATATAGACAATATTTATCTTCTGTATTTGTATATTGAATAAGGTCCTTTGTAGAGCTGATCAGGCAATTTTCTGATGAAATCATTTTTCATTTGAAAATGCCAATTTGTCAAAACCAGAATTTCCCTTCTTTGGGAAATTTCAAAGTATATCTTTTCCTTCCAAAATTAAAAGCTTATGTGTTTGTTTTTATGAAAAATTCAGAATTTTTCATGTTTCAGAAATTGTTACTTTTGAGCAGATCTAGTCGTATAGTATTTTAGGGTTGCGTGTGTCTGAGTGAGAGATTTCTTTGTTGCAGCCTGAGTAGTCAGCATGATTCCGGTTTTGTGGAGTTGGTCAAAAATTTTCCAACAAAATGTGTTTGCATTGGAAGTCTTTGACAGATTCCTGCAGAAAGTTTACATTTTGACAATGTTGACAACATTTTATTTCACAAAAAAAAAAAAAGTTTACTTTATTAGAGTGGAACATTTTGATATTTTTTAAACAAAAGCTTTAAGGTAAGAAATTTGTTTTAATTTGACTTATATAAATAATCTGATTCAGAACATTGATTTTATGTAAACAAAATATGCAAATGATTATTTTAAATTTTTTATTTCACAGAAAATTTAATATCTTTCAATTAAGAATGGAATAGAAGTTTTAGTCTTCACCAGCTCTGCTTCAATTCCTATGTGTTTAGGTCGCCTGTCGGATCTGATTAGCATGTCAGTGAATAATTTTCCTTGTATCCTGTATAAAATGGGATGTGCAGAAATATTAGCCTACCACACAAACTGGGCCAGCTCACCCATCTTGGTTAATTTGTACATGCTACACATCAGAGTACCATTTAGATTTACAGCTGTGATCCTATGCCAGAGGTGGGCAAAATACAGCTGAGACTCTATATATGCTTTATTTCCAAATATCTGTTCATTAACTATTTATTTAAATGTTTAAAACACATCTGTAGGTGTTCATCCTTTGCCCTGGGAGCCTGTATGTTAAAATACAATATACAAAATATAGCATCAAGGACTGCTTATCCCACCTGGATACCTATATAAATATTAGAGCTGCTCAAAACTCAGAATTTTATTCCATGTGAAATTCCAGCATTTTGAAAATTTCCAAAAATGAGAGTGCTAGAAAATAATTGATTTAGAAATACTGAAACGAACATATTGAAATACTGTGTTTCAATAAGGTTATAGCACGTAATTTCAGTATGGTGAAGTTCTCTTTTTTTTTTTTTTGCACATTCTTATGTAGTATAAAAGTCAAAATAAAAGTTGAAGCAAAGCATTTCAACCTTATTGAAATAAAACATTTTGACAAAATCAGTACATCATGTTAGGTTCTATTGCTTATGCATTGTCTGAGGGAAAGTTAGTTATAACATTTTTCTACCATCTTTAATAAATGTTTATCGGCTAATATGAAAAAAACAAGCCCAGCCTCCTCTCTGCCTCAGAACACTCTTGTATTAAAGGCCTGGGAAAAGATGAGCTTTGCAGCACACTTGAAAGGTTAGCAAACCCAGGCTGTAGTACTCCAAATAATCACTGATAAAGTTGGGATTCCCCTCATGACTAATGTCTTCCACCAGCCCTAATGAGGGAAGTCAGCTGCAGCAGTCTGGCCAGGGAAGAGAAGACATTCCTTAGGTAATCAGACACCAAACTATTTAGGATATTATAAATTAAATGAACATCTGAAGTTCAGAAATTGATTGGAAGCCGGTACTTATCCTGAAGCACAGATATATTTTGCTTCCAATATAAAATCCCTCATAGTAAATGGATTATATTATGCGCTAGATTTTGTTATTGATTGATCTCAGTATGGTTTGATCTTCATCGTGTGGTGCAATGCGAATGCTTTTGGTCAAGCTTAAATTGGTCAAGTAAATGATTAATTAATAGTTGATTGAATTCATATGCTCAAGAGAACTACATATCAGCCGTGTCTACACTAGCCCCAAACTTCGAAATGGCCATGTAAATGGCCATTTCGAAGTTTACTAATGAAGCGCTGAAATACATATTCAGCGCCTCATTAGCATGCGGGCAGCCACGGCACTTCGAAATTGACGCAGCTTGCCGCTGTGCAGCTCGTCCTGATGGGGCTCCTTTTTGAAAGGACCCCAGCTACTTCGAAGTCCGCTTTTTCCCATCTGCTCACAGGAATAAGGGGACTTCGAAGTAGGTGGGGTCCTTTCGAAAAGGAGCCCCGTCGGGATGAGCCGCGCGGCGGCAAGCCGTGTCAATTTCGAAGTGCCGCGGCTGCCCGCATGCTAATGAGGCGCTGAATATGTATTTCAGCGCTTCATTAGTAAACTGCGAAATGGCCATTTCGAAGTGTGGGGCTAGTGTAGACGTAGCCATCGTGTCTTAAGTTATAGAAATGTTGCATTTATTCTACGTAATGTGCCCAGAAGTGTTAGGCACATAAAATAAATTCTAAAATGAATATCTACACACCCCATTGAATAGTGACAGAGAGAGAGCCATTTAGTCTCTATTCTATCAAAAGAAAAAAGCAGTCATGGAGCACTTCAAAGACTAACAAAAAACAAATCAACAGGGCCAGATGAATACCCAGAAACCAGCTGCTCCAAGATATGCCCAAAAAAGTCAGTAGCAGAATACCACTGGTCATTACCTACAGCCCCCAACTCAAACCACTGCAACACATCATTAAAGACCTGCAACCTATCCTAAATCAGGATGCCACACTCCTGTTAGTCTTTAAAGTGCTACATGACTGCTTTTTGTTTTGATACACATTTCATTATTTCCATTTATGTACAATATATGTTATCTACATGGCTTATGATACTTTTTTGATCCTTTAACTGAATTGCATTTAAAAGTTTCTTTGGAATACATAGCAACATACTTAATCTCAAGCATGAAATGCTTTGAATTAAATCAAAATGAGTTAACTGTTTGAACCTCTCTAGCCTAGCACCCTTGGGACCTGCCTGGTGTCAAACCAGAGAATTTGTCGAACCATGGGTGGGAGGGGGTGGGGGTCAATATAGTCGAGCACATTGCCAACTCTTCCACTGCTTGTTGGGCTCTTAAGAGACTTTCAGGGGTAAATTAGAGCTAAATAAAGCACAGATCACTGACAATCAGGATTGGTGACTCTAAATAAAACTTTATGGGACCATGGAAAACTTGGCCACACCCATGATATCCAGATAACTGAAGTCATGCTGGACCATGGATGGTGCCAGACTAGAGAGGATGAACCTGTGCTCTAAGTGAGTGACAGTGTACAGTCTGAAATAATAGAATGGATAAACACTATCCCTGTGTCTACACGAGCCCCTTCCTTTCGAAAGGGGCGTGTTAATGAGTGAGTTCAAAATATGCTAATGAGGCACTGCGATGAATATGCATCACCTTATTAGCATAATGGCGGCCGCAGTGATTTGAAAGTGTGGCTTTTCAAATCATGCACCACCAGTGGAGACAAAACCTTCCGAAAAGACCCCCTCCCCAGTTTTCGAAAGCCCTTCTTCCTAACACCAGCTAGGAAGAAGGGTTTTCGAAAACTGGGTGGGGGGTTTTTTTGGAAGGTCCCATCTCCACGACCAGCGCGCGATTCGAAAAGCTGCACCTTCAAATTGCTGCGGTGGCCATTATGCTAATGAGGCACTACATATTCATTGCAGTGCCTCATTAGCATCTTTTGAACCTGCTCATTAACATGCCCCTTTTGAAAGGAACGGGCTCGTGTAGACCCAGCCTATAATTATATGGAAATAATGTATGTAATATGTAAATGTTGCAAGCATATGCACATAGTGTAGTTTAAGTAGTTTGAAAAACACAATCTTATTTTATATAGCATTTGTTTTATTTTATTAACAAAGAAGTATTTGCAGTGTTTCATGATGCAGCAAAAACTAGAAGCATGTTGTGTGGTAGATCAGTAGTTTGTTACTTTATGTAACTGTTTTCACAGCTTACTCTTTTTGAAAAACATTTACACAAAATTTTTTTAAAAGATTTCCTAAGCTGTGAAATATAAAATAATTTTTAAAACTTTCTGAAATATAATAAAACATTGCTTGTTTTAGGCTTGATTTCTTGAGACTAAGACTTGGGAAAAGAAAACAGATAAATAACTGAAATACCTGCTAGTTTTTCTATAGCAGTCAGAAGTTAGTGTGACTCTGGTTCAGGGAATAGTTACAAATATGCAGCATAGGGAGAAATATTAAAACAGCTTTCTGATAGAGAGACAGCTTTTTCTTCTTGCCATTAGAATGACTGTAAGGATTCGCAGGCTAGAATGATTACCTTGTCAGTCCTAATTGGTAAGTGTTTTGAAATTATTCTATTCCTCTTGATAGAAACGTTTGCCTCAGTTTAATATTTTTTCATAATTGTGTTAGTTGGTATCATTACATTTTCCTTCCACTATCACGTTAATATGGGCATACACCTTCCTTTTCCTTTTCAGTGAAACATGTAGATGCAGAGGATATATCTTGCTTGAACATCTAAATTATCTTCAACTGAAAGCTGATGCTGCAGGTATGGAACAACCACAGGCTTCTATTCTTCCATAACTGGATTATCCTTAGTTCTGAAAATGGTCATTTTTCAGATTATAAATACTCATTCAGAATCTGATGGGTGGACAGGAAGAATGAGCAGTTAACACACACAAGGCTTGAATCTCAGTTATTCTAAAGGTCACTTTATTCTGTCCTGGCCATCTAAAGCAGCTTTAAAGTAGAAGTAACACATATTCACACCTATGTCAAGGCTCCATTATGCTGCTAGTTTGGTGTGAAGTGACCTTAGTGTGAATGAGAATCAGGCTCATGGTTTTCAGACTCTCTTGAATCACCATTGGACTTTAGGACATGGAGGAATAAGCTGATCATCAGCTATCAATAGTTATCGGTTTGTGGTGGGTGTTTAGTAGGGTTCCATGGGGTTAGCCCTGCCTCTGGTAATGGACATTAGTATGTCATTGTTAAAACAATATTTTTATTAACTCCTTGGTTGAAGAGTATACCAGTGTAATTTGCAGATGACACTAATCTAGAATGGGTTGTGAGCACTTTGAAGGACAGGATTGGAATTCAAAAGGACCTTGGAAAATTGGTCTGAAATCAGCAAGACAAAATTAGATGATAAGTGCAAAGTACTACACCTAAGAAGAAAAACCAAATGCCCATCTTCAACATGGGGAATAACTGACTATGTGGTAGTACTCCAGAAAAGGACCTGGGAGTTCTGTTGGATCAGAAATTAAATGAGTCAACAGTGTGGTGAATCAGGGGGAGAAGCTAATACAATTCTGAATTGTGTTAACAACAGTGTCATTTGTAAGACTTGTGGTATGATTGCTGTGTTTTACACCATACTGGAAAGGCCCAGTTAGAGTATTGTGTCTAGTTCCAGGCACCATACTAGAAAAGAAGTGAAAAAATTGAAGAGACCAAAGGTTTAGAAAATCTGATTTATGAGGCAAGTTAGAAAAGATTTCATTTACTATCAGCCTTCAACTTCCTGAAGGGGGGCTCTGAGGAGGACAGAGAGAGGCTGTTCTCAATAGTGACAGGTGGCAGAACAAGGAGCAATGGTCTAAAGTTACAGAGTTAAAGTTACTATTTCACCAGGAGGGTGGTGAAGCACTGGAATGCATTACCTAGAGAGGTGGTGGAATCTCTATCCGTAGAGGTTTTTTAAGTCTCGGCTTGAAAAAGTTGTGACTGGGGTGATTTAATTAGGGTTTAACCTGCTTTAGGCAGGGGGCTGGACTCAATGACTTCCTGAGGTCCCTTCCAGCCCTAGGATTCTAGGATTTTATAAGATGGACGAGTTTAGTCTCGAGAAAAGAACACTATCTTTAAATATTTTATGGGCTGTTTAAAGAGGACAGTGATTCTCCATGCCATTGTCCATGTCCACTGAAAATAGGATAAGAAGTAGTGGGCTTAATCTAAAGTATAGGAGATTTTGATTAAGGAAAAGATTCAACTGTAAGTATTGTTAAACTCTAGGACTTGCTTCCAAAGGAGGTTGTGGACTCCACAGCTATGGAGGGTTTTTAAAACCATTTGGACGAACACCCGTTAGAGATGATCCAGCTTTATTTACTCCTGTCACAGCACAGGAAGTTGGACTTGATGACTTCTTGAGGTCCCTTCAAATCCTGGGTTTCTATGATTGTTTTCTTCTTTTTAAAAGGGAGTCATGTAGCACTTTAAAGACTAACAACATGATTTATTTATTATTCCCTTTAGTAGTTAAAATGTTTCATTCAAGATAAGGTCAGAATTTTTAGTCCAAACAATTAATTTGAGTTTAGGAAGGAAACACGTTGAACGAGTGCACTAATCATTCCCAGCCAACACTCACATGGTCACCCAGTCCCTCTCACGTAGCCTCTCTAAATTTCACGTTGATACGTCAGTTTTGCAACTTTCACTAACTATTAATGATTCAATATGGTAGACCTCTGATTTGTGTGCAAATTACGTTCCTGGGGAACCAGGCATAATTTGAATTTCATGCAAGCCGAGGTGGGGGTGGAGCCACCTGGGCTCGGGAATCCCCGGGGCAAGGGGACAGGAGCTGGCACTGCACAGCACTCTGCCAGCTCTAGCCCCAGGGAGCTGCTGCTGGGGCTGCAGAATCTCTGGGCTATGGAGGAAGAGAGCTGGCAGAGCACAGTAGTCCACCAACTCCCTTCCCCTGTAATCCAGGGATTCCCCAGTCCTGACAGAGGCTCCCTGGAGCTGGCTGCAGAGGCTGTGCCCCAGCCAGCTCCAAGCTCTTGTTGCTGTAGGGTTTCCCAGCCCCAGCAGCTTCCTTCCCCCATAAGCTGGGGATTGTCTGGCCTCAGCAGTGGGGCTCCCTGGGGCTAGAGCTGCTGCTTGACTCCCCCTTGACTCATGTTAAAATAAGAAATGGGCAAGTCAAATTGATGTTTTGCTGGGGTCTATTGTAATGAAAAAATCTGATGCCTTTCTTGTATGAGGATAAGAGATGCACGACACCTGCCCTCCTTAACATGGAGACTCCACACCTGCCTAGTTGCTTCTGAGGCCATCAGCTTATGTGGCAATGACATGGTGCAGATTCACAGCTGAGACTCATAGAGCTGATGAAGGGTTTGGAAGCTCATGTAAATGAAGTCCAACCTCCTTTAACATATTTCATCACCATGCATGCTTAGCATGCTACACAGGTACAACAACTGCAAAGCAGGTAGTAGAATATGCCTTCAGAGTAGGGCAGGGGAAGGGATGAAGAACTGCCATTGTGGGGAGAGGAAAGGAAAGTTTTGTGGTTATGGTATAGGTCTGGGACAAAAATCTGGATACAACTCCTGTCTCTGCAACAGATTTCCTGTTTGGCTATGGTTAAATCATTCATCTGTCTTTGCCTCATTCCCCAGTGTGTCCTCTTCATTACCTCTCACAGGTGTTGTATAGTAGTCTTTTTTTTTTCTTTTCTAAGATGAGGGTTTTTTTAATTATTATTTTAAAGGCAAAGATTCAAGCTGCTACTAAATCTAACAAATTTTTGCTGACTTCATGTGTTTTATGGAGGCTCTGCAAATAAACTTTCTTAAGAACTAAAATTAGTTTGCACTGAATATCTCAGATAGTAAGGGGCATGGTGAAGTAAGGGGCATGTAGATAAGGGACATGGTGAATGTAACTAATTCCTATCTTTGTTTTAAAACAAAAAAGCAGTCAAGTAGCACTTCAAAGACTAACAACATAATTTATTAGGTGAGCTTTCATGGGACAGACCCACTTCTTCAGACCATAGCCATACCAGAACAGACTCAATATTTAAGGCACTGAGAACTAAAAACAGTAATCAGGGTAGACAAATAAAAAAAAAAAATCAAGGTGAGCAAATCAAAGAGCAGGGGAGCAGAAGGGGGGGAGTCAAGAATTAGATTAAGCCAAGTATGCAAAATGAGCCCCTACTGTGACCCAGAAAATTCCAATCTCGGTTCATACCAAGTGTTAATGTGTTGAATTTGAAGTATGCGTGTTACTGAAGAGAAATTTTCACAACACCTTTCAAAGAGAGGCTGCTGAACTCTCTTTCACATTTAAATTGGACACATTAACACGTGGTTTGAACAGAGATTGGAATTTTCTGGGTCACTGTAGGGGCTCATTTGCATACTTGGCTTAATCTAATTCTTGACTCCCCCCCTGCACTCTCTGATTTGCTCACCTTGATCATTTTTTTTCTGATTTGTCCATCTTGATTACTGTTTTTGGTTCTCTGTGCCTTAAATATTGAGTCTGTTCTGGTCTGGCTATGGTCTGAAGAAGTGGGTCTGTCCCACAAAAGCTCATCACCTAATAAATTATTTTGTTAGTCTTCAAAGTGCTACTTGACTGCTTTTTTGTTTTGATAGTATATGGACTAGCACGGCTCCCTCTCTGTTACTATTTTTGTTTTGTTCTCACTAAATGCATGAGAGGAGTTGTAGCAACAGATCTGGTCAAACTGCACAGTCACCTGCTAAGGTGATAGGCAAAATATCTCATTTACATTTGATAGATCAAAATATTTTTCTTCCTACAATCTGACCAAAATTACACGCATGTATATCTGCTCTCGGTGTCATGAGAAGTTAATCAAGACACAGAACTATAGTAAATGGAGATACCACAGTAATGAGCTGCAGTTTTTTTTTCCTTAAAGGTATAAATATTGTATGCACAAGCAGGTACTGTAATAGGATTAAAGTGCCAGAAAGGCTAATATTAATACCGGATCTATTCATTGGGCTGTAATGAGATTGTTCTCAGCCAGATAATCTTTTGCAAAGACCCTGAATTACGAAGAGTGGATGTGTAGTATCAGTAGATTCTTTCACTTCACTGCTTCTCTGTGTCTTAGAGATACATGCTAATCCTCATTTGTCCTTGAATAACTGCTTGTCACATACCTTCAGTGAAGCCTTTGTGGAAGAGGTTTAATCTGTACATGTCTACCCTCTTAATGCTTTGCTGTATTTCTAGATTTTAGCTTATTGCCTAATGTGGTAGCAGGTGGCATTCTTTACTGAACACCCCAGTGGAAGAATATGTAAGTGATTTTCTCTTTCTGCTACCCCTCAATCTGCTCTTCTTTAGTAGATGTTTCTTAACCTTCTTCCTATGTGGAGCTCCATACCTGGAGGTTTCCAACTATGGGAGACGATTCCAGATGATCTTCTGATAATTTCTTTATGGCTGAACAGTCTTTTAGATACAGCCAGGCTATCACATCATCTATCCAAAATCTTCTTTTTCTGTCATCAACTTTCCCTTCCAGTGCCCATAAATATTCATTGCCTACTGAACCCCTTAACATGTGACATGAAAATATTTCTTCATAGGGACCATATAATGCATCCTCAACATGCATGTATATCTATAACTTACATAGCGCTATTTTGTCGGGTGCAGGGGGGTTGCAATATAATTTTTGTATGTGTGTTTTGCAAATAGGATATGGCACCTAGACTTGCAGATAGCTCCTCTATGGGAAATCTGTAAAGACAATAAATTAATTTCCAGAGCCAAATTTTGCCCAAACTTACTCCCAGTGCAACTTATCGAAGCTACTGAAGTTCTGCATCAGTTGTGATTCAGGAAGAATTTCCTCTTGCATTTTAATAGAATGATTGAATAAATGAGAGGAAGTGCTGCATTATCAAGCTATTAATGATTTTTCTGGTGCCATTTATAAACTCTGCCCAGAGTGTGAATTCTCTGTCAATCACAGATGGAAATTATTTTCAAAGGATATTTGTTTTAATGCATGGATTGTAATTCTCTACTTCCTTCTCCTGTCACTACACCCCCTATCTTCAATCCTCTCACACTTTCTCCACCTCTCTCTACCTCACTGTTATCCTATTCCTCTTCTTTGTGATTACTTTCCCTCCTCTGTCTCCTCCTGACCTTCCTGTCCTCCTCTGCCCACTTATTATTTTCCCATTTCCTCTCTTAGATTCAACTCCACTATTTCTGACTTCGTTCTGCAGCTGCCACCTTTTAGCTGAAAAATCTGTTTTTAATGCTCGCTTTTTGTTTTAATTTTCCTCCACAAAAATAATTGTTAAAGTTATCATTGTTTCAGACAGGAATATCAAACTTTAATCAAACTAAGTAGTCAATAACATCTTTTTAAAAAAAATCCTCAGCATTCAAATATATGGAAGTTAATTAAGAATTCAGTCATATTTTTAAGCTGTAGCCCTGCACTGAGGTGATGTACTCCAAAAAGATACCAGGAACATTCAGCCTCAGGGAAGCAGATAGAAAATGCCACCTAGAGCTCCCAGAACCAGAAAGGCAGTGTGCTTCATCGAGTGTAGGATATATTTTTCTGTGCAGCTGTCCCTCTCTGTAGGCTGGTGTTTTAAGGGGTCAGTGCTGTAGCTCCAGCCCATTCTTCCTCCTTTGCAGGGAAATAGGCAAGGATCAAGTTGCCTCCTGATCTCAGAATATACAGCCTCCTGGGGCTGTATATTGCAAAGGAAGGAGAATAGGTTCAGATATTACTATGTCACTTAGCATACACTTCATTTAAGCATCTATAAAGGAGTGCTATATATTTCCCTAAGTTACAATGGAAAATTCCCACAGGTTTCTAAGCTATTAATATTTAATAGACACTATTGTACTATCTAAAATATTATGAACATCTGTGCTGTTTTTACAATTAAAATGCACAAATTTATCTCAACTAAAACTTCTTAGTGATTTTACTCTTCAACTGCACCTTGTTGCTGTTCTGAATGATTTTTCCCTAATTGTGCTTACATGTATACACAAATTGAAATAAGCAATTTTTAATTAGTGGGGATGGCCTTACAGGGTGACCTATTGCATGTTGGTTTTGTTGTTATTCTGGGAAATAGGTGTCCTTATTCTTCACCCTTTGCAAATAATATTTATTTAGATGCCCCCTAAGTATCCCATTTGAACTGCAAACACTTATAAGTAAAAAAAGATGACATGCAAGCAACATCAAGTAAATGTCTAATAAAACGTATAAACAGCTGTCTTGATCACTTTTTAACAAGTGCAAGCTTTTGGTAATATCATACTAGCTATAGTAATTGTGAAGTAATCAGTTGGATACCTGCTTTTAGAATAAAAAGTCCAATGAATGAGTTTGGCCTTTTCATTGCGTTTCAGTTGTATGAGTTAGTTCTTTTATTGTCCATTTGCAGGAAATGGTTATTTGCCTTACCACTTACAAAAGAAAAAATGCTAGTTCTATGGGGCTAGAGTTTTTTAGAAAATGCATGATTGATGCTCTTCTCATTTCATCTGCTAATGGAAGTAACGGGTGATTCAATTTCCTTGTTGAGGCATAGTGACCACTATCTAGCATAATTATTATTAATCAGGAAGCTTTCTGCTTATCTCAGCCTTATGGTATAGTCATTTAAGACACAAGATAAATAGCTGGAGAGACTTTTGATGGTGGAAAAGTTTTTTGTCCATCACCCTTGTGATTTGTTTGCTTAATACGGGTTTTGGGGGAACCATTTCCTTTTTCACTGTTTGAGATTATTTTTATTATCTTGTGGTGCAACTAATGGCATATAATACAATACTTGCCTAATTGAACACACAGTTCTCTGCTTTAAATATGTTTATTGTTTTGGCCATCCAGCTACAACTGAGAGTTGTTTATCTATTGGAAACATTCAGCTCAGATAACCGACAGGACCGACAGCATTGTAGTAGACATTGTCACTACAATCTTGCTTTTTCATCATTTCTTTTTACTCCAGGAAAATAGGAACAAATACAGCAGCACAGAATAGTTTGTATCTATTCCCCTCATGGGAAGGTGTGCAAGAGACAGAGTGATAAATAAAGAATAGGTGTGGGTAAACCCAGACTCTTTCGTGTTTGGGAATTAACTCAAAAATCAGTGAATACTGAACCCATACTTTGTTGAAATACATTTCTGTTTAAACACTGCATAATCATCGCATGTTGAATTGCCTTCCCAGTGAAATTTATGCTCAGGAGTCAGAAAGGAAGACACAGTTATCCTCCTCCTCCGACCCCGTCTTGTGATAGGAGCAAGTGCCACTCTTGACTGACTACTTCTGCAAATAGCTGCCCCTCTCCTGTCAAAAGTGCTGTGCGCAGTGACTGATTGAGCACACTTCGGTAGCACTGCAGTGTGATATTTCAAGTCACTGTCTTCTGGAATCTGATCTGTTGCACTTGAGGCTTAGTTTTGCAGATTCAAATTCATCCATTTTGCTTAGTCTGTGTGTTTGGTACAGCAATATAATCAATTCCTAAACACCCAAGGTGATACAAGCATTCAGAAGATGTTACGTTGTGATACTTAGATACCGAGAAAGGTACTGTATTTCACATTTTGATATTTCACATATTGTAAGTAATAAAAAGCCATTCCCCATAGATCAATGACTTTATTATACTGAAAAGAAATAATGAATGGCCTTTTCCAGCAGGTGAATGTTTTGAAAATATAGGGGAAAAAATCACTGAAATATTTTGTATGTTCATTTTTAAGTTTCATATGTGCCTTAAAAATCTTACTGATTCTCCACTTCCACCTAATTTCAGTCCTGCATACACACACACAAATTTTTACTTCAGGTGGCATCATGTGATTCATACAAAATCATCCACAACCTTTAAGTAACTGGCCCCAGGGTACTAAAAACATAGTGAACCTGGACAAAAGTAGATGTACCTGTTTGCTGCTGTTGGGCTCACAGCAAGAATCGTGGGGATAAAAATACAGCCAATTCCTATTACAGGGCATGTGATCATTATGAATTCATTAATTATAGTTCCTTCCTTCCACTTCCTTTCCAAACAGTGGTGTTTGACTGGAGGGGCAGGCCTCCATGCAAGTCCATGCTGCTCTGCCCCTTTCCTCCTACTCTCTTGCATAAATCATGAAATTAGTGTCAAGGGAAGGCACACTGGGTAAACTTGTGGCACAATTGAAGTGAATGGCAAAACTGCCATTGACTTCTATAGGGCACTCTTTCTTTTTACCTAATATGGCTTAAAATTGCACTGTCGAATGAATGAAGCAATCTGTCTTGTCAAAGGATGAACGATTTCAAGTTTTGCATGTCAATCAAACACATGGGGATAGCTGCACAAGATACTTCATACATTGGCTACAGTAGCCCATAAACGCAGACCCACCGATAGGGGTGGGCAAAGAGGGCAGCTGCCCCTGGGTCTGGCATTTCAAAAGAGCCTGGAGCACCAGCCGCCACCATCACTGCTGCCAGCAGCCAGAACTCTGGGCTCCTTTGAAGCGTCACGGCAGTGTTGCTCCGTCGCTTCGTGTGGATGTAAGGGGGTGGCAGTGCTGCAGTCAAGGCAGCACTAATGGCAGGCTGCCCTGAACCCCACCCCTTCCACACTTGGCCCCACCCTTTCTGGGGTGTGGAGACAGGTCCCCCTCCTACCTGACCTGAGGGCCTGCGGTGCTGTTAGCCCCACTGCATACAAAGCAGTCTCTTCCATGAGTAGAAAGCTGTCTGCTTAGGCATGAGTTTACACATCTTTCATCCTGCTAAAGGTCTAAATATAAAATCCCTCACTCCGGGACACCACATGGGTTTGTGACACATACTTAGAGAACTCTGCAGGCCCATAAATAAATAAATAAATGAATTACAAGCTTTCACGTATAGAGATTTTATTCCTTGTGCCATCTGTAATAATGCTAATTTTCACTTTGTAAGCAAACTAATTATACTTATTCATCTCAAGCTATTGATGTAAATTAGAAATATTCTTCTTTACATTTTACTGTTTCAGACCCTCATGTGGGCGAACACAGCTGAAGGTAATTGCTCATCCAGAAATGTGTGAAGGGACTGCAGCATTTTGTAAACATGTAGCATGCCACTGTTAATGAGTTTAAAGGCATATCACAGACTGACACAGGCAAAATTCTTGACACTGAAATGCTTTTAGTAAGAGACCTATATCCCATGCCACAAACTTCTGTCCTTCTGCAGAAGGACGTTTGTGGCAGTTAATCATGCTTTATGTGTTACAACAAATGGTCAGAAAACCATCTGATAAGAACGATCCAAAACCAGGTAGGAAAACTGGGTATGGACATGGCTCTGAATTGAACAATCACTGTAGTTTGCAGAAGCAGGGAGATGCACAGATCTGCATTAACAAACACTCTGTATGCTCTGCTACCCTTATGGCATGCAGTGATAGTGAATTTGAGTTGGTTTGTTTGGTTTTGATGTGATTTGTTTTCTCTAGCGCTTTCTCCCATAACAAAATCCAGATGTTCAGCCTTATATACTATGACCAGCTGGAAAATTTCATACACACTAATGACTCAGATGAACACAACATACTTCTACCAGAGAACAGTGGTATTTTTATAGGCATATGTCACATTTGCTGTTTGCCTCTGTTGTGATGGTTGATGATCTTTAAATGGCTGGGAAAACAGTATTCCGGTAAAAACCTTAAAGCGCTACTTCATTGTGTACTATATGCAATAAGCGTTCTCTAAAAGTAGCTGGTGTCTACATATCTCCATACCATATTCTACAGTAGTTAAATGATTTACTTTGTACAACGTCCTTTTATGTGTTTATTCCCATAAGTATCTGGCATTATACTACATTGCTTTCTTAATCTCTAATACTGACTTCTAGGTGAAATGTTACTGTAAATTGAATTAGATTGAGTGAACGATGTTACTAATTGTCACAGAGAGGTAACCATGTTAGTCTGTATCGTCACAACATTGAAGAGCAGTCCTGTAGCACTTTAAAGACTAATAAAATAATTTATTAGATGATGAGCTTCTGTGGGACAGACCCACTTCTTCAGATCTGGAAAATTCTGAGACAAAGAGAACTTGCAAGAATTTTCCAGATCTGAAGATGTGGGTCTGTCCCACGAAAGCTCATCACCTTTGTTTGTCTTTAAAGTGCTACAGGTCTGCTTGTTTGTTGTTACTAATATCTACTTATTTTTTGTCAGTGGACAAGGGGTACTTAAACATTAGAACATTTATTTAATATAATTTCAATTAAAGCTAAGGCTGTATGTCATCCCATAATGGGGAAAACACTAAAAGTGCCATAGATGAAGAGAGAAAAAATCATTCTTGGTACATTCAAGTTTCTTTTCCCCCACCTCTCTCTCACTTTGCAGCTTTTTATTTCACTGAATGTAACATATTCATCTCCCTTGACAAACTTAATTTGATATTGAATGTGTAACATGCTGGGTATTTATTCTGCATTCTGCATTCTAAGAAGACGTAAGAGGAGGCAATAGAAGGAAAGGGAGAGATTCATATTGATCAGTTGTGTTTTGGCTCAAGTTTCATGTTTGTAAATAGCAACTTAAACATGAAGCTTAGATACTTTTGGGGGGAAACCCTTCAACCTTAATTTGTTGTTAGTTTATTATCTTTGTAGGAGTTATTTTTAAAAGGTTAATGCTTAGAGCAACTAGCTGGACATAATCTTTTTATTTCCTGGTAGGCCATCTTGGCAATACAGACATTTATTGTACAATTATAGGAAGAAATAGACAAGTTGGCTTTCACTAATCCAGTGTCAGTGGTGATTTCCAGTAACCAGTCAAATTTAAAATATACATATACACTGAGAGGTCACTGATAAAGAAATTTTGGATTGAGACACACTACACATAAGCATAATCTGACTCCATTATTCAGAAACCTTTTTTTTCCCCTGTTTTAAAAGCTATTTCCTGTTTACTATCAACAGACGTTTGCATACATGATAATCACAAATACCCCAACCCCCAAAAATCTGAACGTCGTGTCCACGGATGCACTGCAGTAATGTGGCACCACTCTGGCAATGCGTGGCTCACCCACAGTCAGTTTACTTAGGTGGTTGAATGGAAGAGTCCTTGCATGGCACGGAGCAACTACAGTGACTTCTGTACTACTCTATACCTCACCTCTGGCTGGTAGATGGGGGTGTGACCTGGATGTCCTCCTTGATCTCTTGAAACCCACTGGCAATCAATGCAGTTTACAGCAGCTTGCAAAATGATCTAATCTCATGGAGGACATAAATCGGTGCTGAGCTGTCTTTAGCCTGCAGGGTGGAAATGGCACCTTTGTATCCCCATCTTGCGCTGCACTAAGAGCTTTTCAGCCCCCAGCTCAAGGTCTGGCCCTCACAATTCTACATGGGTATTCCAGGGTTACTCTGTGGATCATCACCTTGTCATGGTGAGTGGGCTTGTATGTTCCAATGAACCCAAGAGTGATGCCATAAGGAGTCTCATACTCCTAGTAGGGACACCCATGACAGCAAGACCAAGGGGGAGGATCCAGATGAAGAATGATCTTAAAAGTCCTCAATGGCAGAACAGGCAGAGGATAGCAAGGGTAATGCGAAAATGGCTATGAAGGTGAATGAAGGCTGCAGCGGACATGGGACTCCCAGTCATCGTGGCTTCCATGCTGTTAGCCGGTGGCGGGGTAATGTGCGGTGAGGTACCAACTATGCCCTTGTTATCATCCAAGTTTAAAACTACAAGAGCAGAGAGCTCGTCGCTGCAAGCAGCCAAGACAGGCTGACGGATTCCCCTGGGTCCGAAGCAACCCAGTTTTTTTACTGTTAGAGCAGGCAGCTCCTAGCACTCTCACCTACGGCCAGGCTGTTGTAACCAAATGGTTAAAGTTCTTTTGTTGTGCCGGCTGTGTTGCAGTGACAAAAGGGTTAACAAAATAGTTAGGCTTGGATCTTAACTAGTTACAAGTTTATTAAGCTACAGTTATAAGCGTGCGGTTACAAAAGGCTATTGTTTACTTCTTATATGCTAGCAAAGTACAGGTGTTAACAAGTTACGTTACAATCCAATACAAAGATATCTGTTACCATCTAACACAATGATATCTTAGCACAATGACATCTAGTTACAGAGCTCTAATTCTTTAGCCGTGCACAAAAAAGTCAGAGATCTAGCATGGGTGTATCTTACCCTCTCTGCGTCTCTCGATACCGGCGTAGCCAAGCCGGATCGGTCACTCAGTTCCGCGGAAAGACGAATACGAGGTTGGGCGTCCCCAGTAGTGGACCTCGGGAGGCAATCACCTGACCCGACCAGCAGGTAGTTGGTGGAAATGCACTCAAAGTTAGAGTTCTGCTGGACCCATCTTTTATACCCCTTTTTGGGTTACGTATTCTCTTTCTTATCTATGGTGCCAGATCATACTGGTCTGTCTTTGTGACTCCAGTTTGTTACAAGGGCATTTCTACTTAGTTTGCACTTGTAAGACAAGAGATAAACAATTTAGGAGTACAGGACATTCTTTTGTGCGGGCGGGGCACGTCCCCTTCTGGGTGATTGTGTGTGTGCATCATATTGATCAATGCCAGCTGGGGTGATTTCTGAGGGTCCCCCCCCACTCATGTTGACAGTCTGGCCTGTTAGCCTTCTAGCTGTACTTTCTGCTTCTCAGGGTCACGATAAGCCAGCATATCTGGGCCTCAATGAGGGCATCAAAGACTGTGTTGTCAGCAGCCGTTTCCGTGCCCTGTGTGCTCCTCAGTGGGGCGGGCAATGAGCAAGCTGGCTTGTAAGGGGGAGACTTTGTCTGGCTACACATGCCATTGGATCTAAGCCTTCAATCCATCATAAGCCATGTGGTGGCTGCAGTGCAACAGCCCCTGCCCCCCGCCCCGAAGTTAAAAGAAGTCATGCACAAACATCTCCCCCTGCATACTGCTCTACTAAACTTAGGCCCTATAACAACTGGTGAATAGCAATGGCAGTAGGATTGTGAAATCTGGAAGCTTTTAGTCATGAACCAGGATGTAGCTAGATGTGTATGGATCAGTCATTCTGATTTGAGGACTGAGGGGGTAGAACAGACTGGTTGCTACATCTATGAGTGAGCAGCCCTGTTTAGGATCCGCTCTGCTCACTCCACATGGGGAGGAGGCTATAAAAGGTGCCCTAAACATAGTCCACCTCAACCCCCTTGACTGGGTAACTGCGTCCAGTGGGTTCACCTTTATGTGGCCAAAATCAAACAGTAAACTTTGAAACATGGAATATTCAGGCTTTCAGGGCAGACAGTGAGCAACACAAAAGACCCACAGCAATTATCACCTGAGAGCTGCGATCATTCAACAGCGATATAGGTGCCCTGGCAGAAACACACAGACCAGAAGAAGGACTGCTAAGAGAAGAAGGCAAAGGATACCCATTTTTTCTGGGAAGGAACCACACAGGAAGAAAAACAAATTCATGGAGTAGGATTTGCTATAAAAGTGGACTGACAAAGTTCTTATCTGAAGTCCCCGTTGCCATCAATGAGCGTCTCATGACTTTCTGCCTGAAGCTTGCCAAAAACCAACAAGCAGCTGTCATCAGTGCTTATGCACCAACTCTAAATGCCAAAGATGATGTGGAGGAGAAGTTCTACATCCAACTGTGACAGTGTCCTGGAAGATATCCACAAAGAAGACAAGATTATTCTTGGGAGATTTCAATGCCAGGGTCAGAAGAGACACAGGTCTCTGGCAGACTGCCATTGGGAAAGAAGGAGTTGGCAACAGCAACTCCAATGAAGTGCTTCTCCTTACAAAATGTGCAGAACGCGAGCTAGTCATCACAAACACCCTGTTCCACCAGAAAAACAAATTTAAGACCTCTTGGCAATATCCTTGATCAAAGCACTGGCACCTCAAAGACTATGTCATCATCTGTGCTTGGGATTGGTTTGTTGTTCTTCTCACATATGCAATGATGACTGCTGGGCCAATCACCACCTTATTTGATCCACAGTGGTGATTAGGATTGTCACCAAATGGAGAAGTCAGAGGAAACAGATCCAATGGAAAATCAATGTGTAAGGCTTGAAGGACCCAGTCAGACTCAGTGACTTCCAGATAGCACTCCAAAGGAAGCTGCTGATAGCACACCTGAAGATGTGGAAGAACACTGGTGTCAGCTGAAAAGTGCCATCATTGGAGCTTGTGGAGAAACCGTTGGCAACCAGTCCAGGAAGTATAAGGACTGGTTTGATGAGGACAGTGTGGAAATTGAACTCCTGATTGAAGCAAAAAGGGGAAGCCTGTAGGGCTTGGCAAAGTGACATCAACTGCACAATGAAGAGAGAAGTGCATGGCAAGGCAGAAGTGCAACATAAAACAAGGACTCTGAAAAACCAATGGTGGGCTGAGAAGGCATGAGCAATCCAGCATCTCACAGACATCAACAACAACATCAACATCAACAACAACAACAAGGTTCTTCAACACTACCAAAACTGTTTGTGAACTGAGAAACCATGGAATCAATCCCCTGAGATCAAAGGATGGTACCCAACTCTTGAGAGACAATGAATCCATTGCTTCTTGCTGGAGGGAGTATTATAATGAGCTCTTGAACTGCCACTCCACCACGGGCCTAGAATCTGTTGACCAAATCTCTGAGCAGCCATCTAGGGAAGATCTTGCAATGCTTCCTACCCTACCCTGAGTGAGGTCCAAGCTGCCATCAAAGCAATGAAGTGCAACAAGGCAACTGGACTAGATGGAATCCCTGCTGAAGTTCTCAAAGAAGGCAGGCCAGAGCTTCACAGACAACTCCATCCCCTGATTCTGAAGGTATGGGATATGGAGCAGATGCCATGAGATTTCAGAGCAATGCTGATTGTTAGTTTCCTCAAGAAGGGGAAAAAGTCAGACTGTGGAAACTATTGTGGCATCTCCCTCCTGGCAACAGCAAGGAAAATCGTAGCTCGTATCCTTGCAGACTGACTCCTGCCACTGTCAGAAGAAATTCTCCCAGAATCCTAGAGTGGATTCCAAACATTCTGAGGAGCAATGGACATGATCTTCACCACTTGGCAACTGCAAGAAAAATGTTGTGAACAAAACCAAGTCTTATATATGAGTTTCATCAACCTGACCAAAGCTTTCAAGTCAGTCAAACATTGTGCTTTGTGGATTGGCTACCCCCAAAAAATTCATTTGCATCTTGAGACTGCCTCACAACAATGTGCCTGCCACAGTACTGAGCAACAACAGGTCCCAAAGGACTCCTTTGAAGTCAAAACAGGAGTTGAACAAGGCTGAATCATTGCCCCATCACTTTTCTGCATCTTCATCACCATGACCCCCTTCATCTCATTGATGGCAACCATCCAGATGATCTCAAGATTGTCTATAGAATGAATAGGAAGCTTTTCAATCTCAGGAGATTGAAGGCTAAAAGCAGGACCTGCACAATGTCTATCATGGAGCTCCAGTACTTGGATGACAATGTGGTTGCTGCTTTTTCTTTTGCAGCCCTTCAGACCATCTTAAGTGTCTTTGCTTAAGCATGCAAGAATCTCGGTCTCACACTGAACATCGAAAAGACCAAGGTGCTCCACCAACCCTTGCTGACAAGACAATCAAAGGTACCTTCTATTGAAGTCAATGGAGAACTGCTGGAAAATATAGAGCACTTCCCATGCCTTGGAAGTCATCTTTCTGCTAAAGTTGACATTCATGTGGAAATCCAGTATTGTCTGAGCTGTGCAAGCTCTGCTTTCACCCACCTGAGACAAAGGGTCTTTTAGAACCAGGACATCTGTCCCAAGACAAAGCTTCTTATATACCATGCAGTGGTTTTTCTGATGCTACTGTATGCATGTGAAATCTGGACAACATACAAGCATCATTTGAAGGCACTTGAATAATATTATCAAAGTTGCCTCTGGAGAATCTTAACTAGCGCATGAACACTAGTGTCCTGGGAGACTTGAACATGGCCAGCATTGAAGCCATTATCATTCATCAACAGCTTTGTTGGACTGGTCGCATGGTTTGGATGTTTGATCAGCACCTCCCAAAACAGATTCTGTTTTCTGAGTTGGAGGAAGGACAGAGGAGTGTTGGGGGGCAGAGGAAGTGATATAAGGACATGCTGAAGGCACACATGAACAAGTACAGCATATTTATTGACACTGGGAAGAACCTTCCCTAGGACGATCCCAGGTGGAGTATGATAATCCATGAGGGGGTGCTGCTATTTCAGAGGTCTGGCTGCAGTGCAGAAGAGGAGAGGCAGAGAAGAAAAGAGTATCAGAAACTGCCCCGCGCCCCTCCAACATTACCAACACCTGCCCCTTCTGTGGTAAGACCTGTGGATCCAGAATCAGGCTGATCAGCTGTCAGTGGACTCAGAAACAGGAGAGTAACATAAAGATGTCTTACTCATTATTGAGTAACCACCAAGAAGAATAGAAGTTGCTGATGAACTGAATCAGTGCTTGTTCCAAGAGGAATGTTCATAGTTGTTATAGAATAAATCAGTATTGCACTCGGGGGGAAAAACACCTTGTATATCTTTTCTGAGTAATTCCAAGCTTCATAGAAGTCATCTCCTGAAGTATATCTCTGAATATACCATTCTGCAGACTCTGCTCAGAAGCATAGATTATATCTGTATTACATTATGTGCCTTGCTTGAAACTCACCTTATAAACTGTAGGTTTAATTCTGCCAAATGCTGAGCACTCTGCACTCAATCCAGTAAAGCCCTTATCCATGTGCTTAACTTCAAGCAAACTTGATGGTGCAGTCATGTTTGTGTTTGTGTGCACTGCTGGTTTAGAGCCAAAGTATTCAGTGTGTTGCAGGCAGAGGTGCTGATGGGGAGGAGCAAAGGGGGCAGTTCCCCCCCCCCCGCCCCGGGACCCACTACTGCTACCATAGCAGCAGCCCCAAACAGAGCCACAGATTCTTTAAATTGCTGCTGGGGGCCTGTGTGGCGTGATCTGGGAAGAGCAGTGTGGTCCAGGTAGTGCTATGGGCTGGCTGCCCCTCACCTCTCTCCTTCTGCCTTGGTCCCTGCCCCTTACAAGGTGCCAAGAGCTGTGCTCTCCCCCTGTTCCCTACTTCACGGAACCCAGTAAAGTCTGTCACTAGCCTTGGTTGTAGTTCAGAGTCTGTGATCTTTACATTGCTGCAATTCCTTTGTTACTTAAGTGAACAATTTAGTACACACAGTGCCATATTTAGAGGAGATCTGGTAAAGGGCACCAGAGACCTGCATTAAACCATTGACTTTAGTACAATAATTCAAATTCTGCAACTGATCCAATTAAGCAACATCTTGTATTTCTTTATGGAAGAAAGAAGAAATGGAATTGTTTACAGACTGTTTTTTAAAGTAATTATATACCTCCGTCTTCAAGGGAAGAAAAAATTCTCTTTATTTGGTATAAGAATTTGTTTGTGCATAGGAGTTGCAGTGCACATTTCTTATTGGCCATCATAACATTGCTATAGAGGGAAAAGAAACAACCTGCAAAAAATTGTTCCTCTTTCTCCTGGTAATAATAATTTTATTATTTAGCATTTGTTCTTTAGTGCCCTTTTCTTCTTCAGAAGCTTAGGAAATTTGATGTATTTGTTTCAAAGGCTAAAGAATAAGTATTGTGTAAGCATTCAGCTAGAAAACAGAACTGTCATTGGGAAAGTGGTTTTAGCTTGTAGAGATTCATATGCAGTAGCTGCACATTGCCAGCTATATCGTAAAATAAGACATATGATGCATGCCCTCTGTTTCTTGGGGCATGGGCCACCACATTTGAGGTCAAGCATCTTATATCTTGATGTAACAGAACAAGGTACAATCTCAGCTTGTAATACAGCAGGTAAATAGTGAAATTGAAAACAGAAGATACCTTTTAAATAGAGTTGGTATGGAATTTTCTGCTGAAACCAGTTTTTGTTGGAAATACAAATTCATCAGAGCAAAACTGTTGTTGGAAAAGCTTCAGACTTCAGCAACCCCCGCTGGAAAGCTGCCACCTTTCCTGGCAGGCTCCTGGGGTCTACCCCGAAAACTGGGGACCCTGGGGGTTCCACAGCTTCCAGACTTCCTGCTGTGGAACTGAGAGCCTGGGAATACTGGTGTTGTTGCATCTTCCAGGCTCCCTGCTGTGGAGGCAGGAGTCTCAGAGCTGCTGCTCCCAAGTTCTAAAGCTCCCAGCTTGGCAGCAACGTACAGGTCTTCTAGGCTCCTGGCTCCCCATCAGTCACTTAGGGCTGATGGGGGATCAGCAGCCTCAGAGCTTGAGCTCCCAGGCTCAATTTCATTGCAGAATTTTCTGAATGAAAGACTTTCATTTTTCCAAAACAAATGTGGTTTGGATTTTTTTCTTCCAGGGTCAATTTAAAAATTTATACTCTTCTTAGAAGGAATGATTCCCACCTCCACCTCAGAATTTTCTGCAGAACAGAAATTTTTACAGTCAACCACTTCTAATGTTGTGTAGCTGAACTCAACTACCAGCTTACTCAGAATGCATCCTCCACTATTTTCTGAGCTCTTCTTTTAACTCTCACAAGCATTGCCACCCCTCACCTTCTCTTAGGATGCTTATGGCACACTTCAAACCATTTCGCTGTTTTCCGCATAGTCATCCTAAATTTATGTATTTACCTATTATTTCTTTCATCTTATTAATGTTACCCTTTGCAGCTCCCTAAACAATTATGCTCCCTTTTTAATGTCCATGCATGTCAACTACTTGCCTCTGTTAATATATCCTCTTAGTTGTTTAGCCAGACTATACAGTTTTACTTCTTTTTAGTTTTTCTTTGTAAGCATTCTCCCCTAACACTTGGTCATATTGGTTGCTTTTCTCTGTATTCCCTGTAGTTTGTCCACTCCTTGATCATATTATTTTGCTTAGAGGTGAACACAATGTTCTGGCATCCAAAAACCGATCAGATCAGCTTTGTGCGCAGAGGTATCATCACCTCCGTTGTTCTGTGATGTGATATGACTCTGCAATTTAGCCTCAGATCGATGGTTTATTTTTTTTTAATTTTATGCCATATAACACTTTGCTGTTTCCTGTCATCCCAAGCCTCTCTTTTTGTCATTGCAGCTTCAAAATTTTGATACTCGTAAAATATGTGGTGTTCTTTTCCATCTTAACTTGCCTTTGTCAATGTGAATCACAGTTTTGTTGAGTTCTGCTGGTTTCGCTAATGTCTTTACAACAACCCCACACACCAGCTATTATCACCCAATACAAGAAGCTCTTATTTCAAGGGCAGGTATCAGCCTGATAATTTCAGTGACACCCTGCGTAGTAGCTATTGGCTCAGGAGGTGTTATTAATGGCAAGTACTGAATCTCCACCAGTCAGCTGATCACATTGTTGGTCATCTAGATAACACTTGTTGGTCTGTGCTCCTTCCTTATATCCAAGAGTAACAGAAGAGATGAGAAGTGTAGATGAAATGAAGAGAAGAAGTATATGGTAAATGTGTAAATATTTTTCAGTTTTCTTGGATCAATTATAGTGTGATTCTGAATAGAGTAGTTTGTATCATCACATATGAGGGATTCAGACATTGAAACAATTTGTGAATTTCTGTAGATGTGTTTATTGGGGCTTAAAGTGTGGTTTGCCCTTTCACGATAGAGGGTTAATTTATTATACAATACAATTAGTATCTCTTTGCAGAAGAGTCTTTTACTTCCTGCTGTTCTTCATTTGCATCAGAAACAAGTAATTAGCAGCGTCCTTTTGGACACTCGGGACCATGAGGCAACTCAGAGGGCAGTGACCCTGGGAGAAATAAAACTAGGAATGTTGAAAAGAGCTAAAGAATAGCAATTTTATTTTTTGGATAATGAGCTACTTCATCAGATTTAGATTCCAGGGTTTAAATAGCAGGAAGTGGGGAGGAGAGGAAGGAGGAGAAGAAGATTAAAAGAAAAATAAAAGGTGGGGAGTCACCTGTCATTAATAAGACCAGTGGAAGAAGTAAATTGTGGGCTGTCTGTCATTCCTTTGAGTATCAAAGGTGTGGCAATTGCCCTTATAATGTGAAGGTAATTGAGATCTCTGTTAAGCCCCAGGTTAAATTTGTCAGACTTGCAAATGAATTCCAATTTAGATGTTTCCATCTGTAATCTTGTGGTAAAATCCTTTTCTAGAAGAATGGCTACTTTCAAGTCCTTTCTTGAATGTCCAGGAAGGTTTAAACAAATTAAACAGTCCTGTGGCATCTTAATGGTTAACAATTTTATTTAGTAACAGAGAGATTTTATTTATTAGGTAATGAGCATTCATGGGAAAGACCCACTTCTTCATATTCTGGAGCAGAATCTGGAGGTTAAAGTTGTTCTCGCATAGGTTTATGTGTATCCCAGTTCCTGATGTCTGATTTATATCCGTTCATCCCTTGATGCAGAGATGTTCAGTTTGTCCAATGTACATGGCAGAGGGGCACTGCTGGCGCATGATAGCATATATTACATTAGTGGATGTGCATGTATATGAGCCCCTAATGGTGTGGCTGTTATGGTTAGATCCAGTGATGGTCTCTCTCATATAGATACGTGGCAGAGCTGGCAAGGGGTTTATTGCAGGGTGAGGTTCCTATGTTAGTACTGCTCAAGCCTTCGGAATACTACCCCTTCCTACTTCTGCATGTGGGAACTAATGATACGGCCAAGGATGACCTTGAGTGGGTTACTGCGGATTATGAGGCGCTGGGAAGAAGGGTCAAAGAATTTGGAGCACAAGTGGAGTTCTCGTCCATCCTTCCTGTCGAAAGAGAAGGGGCTAGGTAGGGACCGTCGAATTGAGGAAGTAAATGCATGGTTACACAGGTGGTATCAGAGAGAGGGCTTTGGATTCTTTGATCGTGGGATGCTGTTCCGGGCACAAGGATTATTGGGAAGAGATGGGGTCCACCTAACCAAGAGAGGAAGGAGCATTTTCACAAGTAGGCTTGCAAACTTAGTGAGGAGAGCTTTAAACTAGGTTCGCTGGGGGAAGGTGATCGAAACCCTGTGGGTAGAAAGGAACTTGGAGGCCAGGAAGTAATGCAAAGAGGAATGTACAACAAAAGTGGACCCTTGGTTCGGGTAGTGAGGGCAGGGAGATCGACTCCTTATCGAAGGTGTTTGTACACCAATGCCAGAAGCCTGGGTAGCAAGCAGGAGGAATTAGAAGCCCTGGCTCAGTCCAAGAACAATGACTTGACTGAAATAACAGAGACTTGGTGGGATGACTCGCATGACTGGAGCGCTGCCATGAAAGGGTATAAACTGTTCAGGAAGAACAGGCAAGGGAGAAGAGGAGGAGGGGTTGCACTGTACGTAAGAGAGCACTATGATTGCTTTGAACTCCAGTACATAGAGGGAGAACAGCCTGTTGAGAATCTATGGGTCAAGCTTAGTGGTGTAGGCAGCACTGGAAATGTGGTGGTTGGTGTCTGCTACAGGCCGCCAAATCAGGATGATGAGGTAGATGAGGCTTTTTTAGACAATTGAGAGAAGTTTCCGGATCGTGGGTTCTTGTTATCGTGGGAGACTTCAATTACCCTGACATCTGTTGGGAGACCAATACCGCGGTACACAAGCAGTCCAGGAAATTTCTGGAGAATGTTGGGGATCACTTCTTGGTACAAGTGCTGAAGGACCTGACCAGAGGTCATGCGCAGCTCGACCTGCTGCTTACAAACAGGGAGGAACTAATAGGGATAGTAGAGGTGGGGGACAACCTGGGAAGCAGTGATCATGAGATGGTAGACTTCAGGATCCTGACCAAAGGAAGGAAAGAGAACAGCAAATTACACACCTTGGACTTCAGAAAAGCAGACTTTGACTCCTTCAGGCACCTGGTGGGCAGAATCCCCTGGGATGCTACCATGAAGGGAAAAGGAGTCCACGAAAACTGGCAATATTTTAAGGAAGCCCTATTGACAGCACAGAAAGAAACTGTCCCGATGTGCAGCAAGAGAAGTAAATATGGGAGGAGACCAGACTGGCTTAATGGGGACATCCTTGGAAAACTTAGGCACAACAAAGGAGCTTACAAAAAGAGGAAACTGGGACAGATGTCTAGGGAGGGGTATAAAGTTATAGCTTGAGAATGTAGGGCAGTTATCAGGAAGTCAAAAGCACAACTGGAACTGCGACTCGCGAGGAATGTGAAGGATAACAAGAAAAGTTTCTACAGGCATGTTAGCGAGAAGAAGGTCATCAGAGAGGGCGTGGGGCCCCTACTGGACGTGGGAGGTGACCCAGTGACAGATGATGTAAGGAAAGCTGAAGTACTTAAAACTGTCTTTGCCTCTGTCTTCACGGACAAAGACAGCTCCCGGACTAATGCGATAAGTGGTGCATCGTGGGATGAAGGTGAACAGCCTTTGGTGGGGAAAGAACAGGTTAGGAGCTATCTAAAAAAGCTAAATGTCCATAAATTCATGGACCTGGACCCAATTCATCCCAGGGTTCTGAGGGAGTTGGCATATGTTGTTGACGAGGCCTTGGCCGTTATCTTTGAAAAGTCGTGGAGATTGGGAGAGATCCCAGATGATTGGAAAAAGGCAAATGTAGTGCCCATCTTTAAAAAAGGGGAAAAGGATGATCCAGGGAACTATAGGCTGGTCAGTCTTACATCAGTCCTTGGAAAAATCATGGAGGGGCTCCTCAAGGAAGTCATTTTGAGGCACTTGGAGGAAGGGAGAGTGATCAGGAATAGTCAGCATGGATTCATGAAGGGCAAGTCATGCCTGACCAATCTGATTAGTTTCTACGATGAGATAACTGGCTCTGTGGATAGGGGAAAATCAATGGATGTGATTTATCTTGACTTTAGCAAAGCTTTTGATACGGTCTCCCACAATATTCTTGTCGGCAAGTTAAAGGAACGTGGATTGGATAAATGGACGGTAAGATGGATAGAAAGCTGGCTAGAAGGTCAGGCCCAGAGGGTAGTGATCAACGGCTCAAAGTTAGGATGGCGGTTGGTTTCAAGTGGAGTGCCCCAAGGTTTGGTTCTGGGTCCTATTCTGTTCAACATATTTATCGATGACCTGGATGAGGGGTTGGATTGCACCCTCAGCAAGTTTGTGGGTGACACTAAGCTAGGGGGAGAGGTAGATATGCTGGAGGGTAGGGACAGGGTCCAGACTGACTTAGACAAATTGGAAGACTGGGCCGCAAGAAATCTGATGAGGTTCAATAAGGACAAGTGCAGAGTCCTGCACCTGGGCCGGAAGAATCCCGAGCATTGTTACAGGTTGGGGTCCGACTGGCTCGGTAGTAGTTTTGCAGAAAAGGACCTGGGAGTTGTAGTGGACGAGAAGACGGACATGAGTCAACAGTGTGCCATTGCAGCCAAGAAAGCTAATGGCATATTAGATTGCATGAAGAGAAGCGTTGCCAGTAGATCCAGAGAAGTGATCATTCCTCTTTATTTGGCTTTGGTGAGGCCGCATCTGGAGTACTGTGTCCAGTTCTGGGCCCCCATTTATAGAAAGGATACGGATACACTGGAGAGGGTCCAGCAGAGGGAGACCAAAATAATTAGGGGGCTGGAGCATATGACTTATGAAGAAAGGTTGAGGGAATTGGGACTGTTTAGTCTGCAGAAGAGAAGACTGAGGGGGACTTGATAACAGCCTTGAACTTACTGAAGGGAGGCTGCAAAGAGGCTGGAGAGAGGCTGTTCACGGTGGTCATGAATGGAAGAACACAGAACAATGGTCTCAAGTTGTGGTTGGAAAGGTCCAGGTTGAGCATTAGGAAAACTTTTTCACTAGGAGGGTGGTGAATCATTGGAATGTTCTACCCAGGGAAGTAGTGGAGTCTCCATCCCCGGAGGTGTTTAAGTCTCGCCTCGACAAAGCCCTAGCTGGGCTGATCTGATGGGTTTGGTCCTGCCTTGGGCAGGGGGCTGGACTTGATGGCTTTTTTAGGTCTCTTCCAGCTCTATTGTTCTATGATTCTATGGTATGGTGTGTGGCTACTAGTGAGCATTTTCTTGAGGTCAGGTGGCTGTCTGTAGGAGAGAACAGGCCTGGCATCTAAGGTCTGTGAGAGTGATGGACCATGTTCCAGTATAGGTTGCAGATTGTCAGTGATGTGCTGGAGGGGTTTAAGCTCAGGTCCATAGGTGATGACAAGAGGTGTTCTGTTGTTTTTCTTCTTGGGCCCATCGTGAAGTAGCTGACTCCTGTGCACTCTCCTGGCCCTGTCAATCTGTTTCATTACTTCCCAGGGTGGGTAATTAAGTTTTGCAAATGTATGGGAAAGATCTTGTAGTTTTTTGTCTCTGTCAGCAGGATTGGCGCAAATGTGGTTGTATTTTAGGGCACAGTCCTGGAGATCTGATCCAGTCCAATCCCTCTGACAGACAAAAAACTACAAGATCTTTACCAGCAACGAAGGGTCCTGTGGCACCTTATATACTAACAGAAAAGTTTTGAGCATGAGCTTTCTTGGGCACAGACTGTTGCTGTTACAGATCCAGACTAACACGTCTACCCCTCCGATACAAGATCTTTACCAAGCATCCGTAAAATTTACTTACTCACTGGGGATAAGGAGAGACTGGGGATCATCCCTGAATATTGGTTTTCTGTTCAGTTCTTTCATATAGCCTGAAATGGACTCTGGTAGGAAATAATCCAGAGAGGCAAGTGCATAGCACTCCCAGGTGTAAGAAATAGCTGCACACCATTGGGCTTCAGTAATAGCCTATTGGAGAGGGTGTGCCCAGACAACCCTCCCAACCTGTAAATAGGGAACAGTGATAGAAGCCTGTACATCAGCAGGGAACCTAGCTGGGGAAGATTCCAAATGCACAAGAGTCCATGAGATGAAGTGTGAGCCCTAAAGCCCTGGCAGTCCTGAAAAGACTTACACATTATTGGTATTTCTTCTGCTTACCCCAAAAGGGGAGGACTGAAGGGCTGAGCAACAGAAGGACCAGATCATCACAAAATGGTGAGGGCAGCTATCTACAGGAACACTAGGAAATCTTGGGCTTCCAGGATCTTTTTCATTGCAGTTGTCTGAATGAAACTTTTTGATGATTCCAAACAAACATTGTTTGGATTTTCTCTTCTATGGACAATTTAGAAACTTGTACACTGCCTTCTGTAAAAGAAGGATTTCCCACCACCACCACCCCAAATTTCCAGTGGAACAGAAATTCTGGTGTTGAGCAGGTCGGCTTCTGAGTCTCCTCACTCACTACCTGCTTGGTCAGCATGCATTCCCCACTCCTTTCTCAGCTCTGGTATTAAATCTTACAAGCAGTGTCTACCCACATCTACCACTTCTCTAGGGACTGCTGTTCCACAGTTCTGTCAATTTCACTCTTTTTTTAATAGTCGTCCTACTTTTATTTATTTTAGCTGTCCTTGATTTCATTTTATTACTATTACACTTTGCACCTCCCTAAACAATTGTTCTTCCCTTTTTAATGTGTGTACATGTGAAATACTTGCTGCTTTTAACAGACCCTTTTGTAGTTGTTTACCTAGGCTTTACCAAATTCAGCGCATTTTATCATTGTATGTAACTATGAGCTCAGTAATGTGTGTTTTGTGGTGTTGATATTTAGTCAGTTAAGTACAGAGAAATTACGTACTTGCTCTGGTCCTCTTTGGACTTGGACTAGAATATGATTGAGATGTTGAGTTTCCCAAATATTGAGATAAGAAGAAATGTCTTCACATTCAAATCAATAGCACTTGTTATTTAAGAATGAATGTAAGGAGATTATTAAAGCTTAATGAACAGTTGACTCTAAAATACAGTGGATGTTCTTACTCCGAAAACAGCTACTCCTTAATAGCCCTTGCTGATGTAACTAGCACAAATAAAGTGAAACTCTTGCTTGGTGGTATTTTCCAATGTGCTAATGTGGTACTATGAGTACAACTTTAATTATCTTGCAAATAAATGTTTTGATCTTTTCAGTTCTTTTATTTCTGGCAAAGCATATGATTTGTTTTTCTCACCATGTTTTCCACCAAGTATTCATTCTATTATCCCTCTGATATAGAGACACCAAACTGATTTGGAATGACTCTGGATGGCAGTGCTAATCTGATATCCCAGTTCAGCAGTTGAAGGGCACACAGATGTGTCACTTAGAAAACGTAAGGTCAACAACTACGCCTTACAGCCTGATAACACAGTCAAAGAAATGTTTTTTGTAAATCCTACCTGCTGATTTGTTTGAAAATCAAAATCAAGTTAAATTTGCAGTCATTATTCCTGTGTTCTATTTTAAAATATTATGATGTTTCACTTATTTTGGCACAAAAAGTAAGGTGTGCATTATCACTGGAGAATCTTAATTTTTCCAAAAAATTGGTAAAGGGATGTAGATCCAGTTTTAAATATTTTCTTCTTTGTGCCTGTCCTCTCTTTGGGACAAGACTGTTATTTGAAAGGCTGTCTATGGATAGCAAGAAGCTGGACCACTTAAATTAGCTTTTAGAGAAAATTCTTTCATAATTTCTTTGTAATTATCTTGACTTGCTGATTATGAATCAGAACATTTAATTGCTAGCTTTTCTGACTAGTGGGGGGTGGACTGTGCAACAGAACATGACCTTTCTATTCAGCAATTAGTGATCACTTAGGAAGCAGTTTACAAAATGCAGGGCTTTCTAGAACAATAAAATAAAAATAGAAAAAAAGTTTCCTAGATTAAATTTTGAATGCTTCATTTCTAAAGGACATTTTGTTTATTTTTTTAATATGTTCTCAGTTTTACTATTTAAAGCTTGAAAAGGAAACCAAAAATAACCTACAGGTGTTTGTCTTTTTTCTCTTTGGCAAATACAAGTTCCCTCCTGCTTTAAATGGATCCAAAACTAACCTGGCTGTTTGTCTTGTACACTAAAAAATCTTGTTATCCCGAATTTGGATAACCGACATTCTGTATTAACTGGTGTCTGCTCCAGTGGCTGGAATGGGCCAGCTGCCCAGCTGGGAGCAGCAGCAGGGCCAGCGATGGGGGGGGGGAACAGGGGGCAGCTGCCTGGCTGGGGCTGGCTGTCCAGGTGGTGGTGATAGTGAGGCAGACTGGCTGTCCGGGTTGTGGCAGCAGCATTTGGGAGAGGGGCCGGCTGCCTGTCTGGGTCCAGAGATAGCAGGGCAACTGGCAAATAAAGGTACTAATATATCTCCTATTTCTGAGGCCCATGATCCGTTGTTATAGTATTTTCTAGCAGTGGTTGGAATTCCCAAAGAGGGATTTCTAGGGAAAAAGGGCATTACTTTTTGGTCCTCTTTAAATACATGGGTCCTCTCTAGTCTGGCACTCACAGGTCTAGCGACATTCGTGGTCCAGCATGATTTTAGTTAGCCAGATGTCCCCTTATCATGGATGTGGCCACGTTTCTTCCAGTCCTATAAAGTTTGTTTACAGCCACCAGTCCTGGCTCTCAGTTTTCCGTTATTTATCTTTAATTTATCTCTAAATGCTCTAACAACCCAATAAGCAGTGAAGGTGTTGGTAATGCTGTTAGACAACATTGACCTCCTGTGGTTTGGCAAATTCTCTGGTTCAACAGCTGTCAGATCCCAAGGGTGTTGGACTACAGAGGTTCAACCTGTAGTAACTTCTGAAAATTTTCTTAGCAGTGGAATCATGCATTTGTAAATACATAACTAAGTCCAAATTTTCATAAGCCCAGGGTGTAAGTGAACACTGCAATGTGCTCTCATGCACATATAAAACCAAACAGATGTCTACACATTTAAATTATATATTTGCAGTTGCAGACAGTTTACCATTTCCCATAATATATATCATTTATCAGATTTGTGCACTCAGCTGTTCTACATACAAATGAGAAGACTTATGAGTTCGCTGTGTAAGGTTTACTGTAGTTCAGGCCTTAAATATTTGGTCTTTTAATTGAGAATTGATTCTGGACCAGAAGGTGTAGCAGAGGGAAAATGGCTGGGGGAAAAAAGGTGAGACAATAGAAGGAACAATGAGCAGAGACTTGAAAAGAAAGCTAAAGTAGAGAGCAAAGACAGTTGGGGAAAAAATAACCTGTTATGACTAGAAGGGCAGGGCTCATTTAACAAAAATGGTTTCTGAATGGTAACACAGAAGTGTGTGCCTGAATGGTGAAGTGGGACATGGAGTAAACAAACAGGAGGTAGTGGCTTGCCCTTGTCAAGAGGCAGCATATCAGAGTTGCAAACCAAGCTTGGTCCTCCACTCCTCCAGACAGGAGCTGGGAATATCACAGTGAAAATATAATGGAGACTTTGAGAAAAGAGCATGCTTCAGAGATCCTAAGTTTAACTTATGTTGGGGTAGCAGGTTGAGTTGCTACAATTCCAAAATGGAAAATATTAATGTGTGAGCAGTTTGACAGTTGGTTACCAGGATGCCACTGAATTGTTTAATCACAATTTGCGAATGAATGTAAATTAAAGCAAAGCAGGCTATTTTCTGATGCAGCTGTATTAGGCTTTGTTAGAAAAATGAGCAAAAATAATTACGCTATATGGCTATGTGACAGTGGCTTAATAAAACAAATATGTTGATTCCATGCATACATGTTATATACGGCATTGGTGAAATGTTCAGGCACTTGTCATTTCTTCCTCTGAGTCTAGAGAGTTGCTCTTTTGTTATGATTAGGCTTTTTAAAGGAATAGGGAAAACCAGATAATTATCATATTCTAAATTCAGACACCAGTCATTGTTAATGCATTATGAGTGCATTTGTATCAGCCTTTTCACATCAGAGATTGCAAGTTAACATGTTATGAAAAATCCTGTAGAGAAAAATGTCTGAAAAGCTGAATTGTTTTCAATTAAATCTGTGTTAAACACTTGACAGTTGAAAGTGTGACTAAATCCATTAGTGTGGGGGACAAAATTAACTTTTTCTGTAACTGCATTGATGTCAATGGAGTTGACGCAATGTGGGTGTCTTTTTCATATTTCCTTCCCTGACCTTTAAAAGCGCTGCTGTTTGGTTATAGGAATAAGGAAATTTCGAAGTGTCCAGGGTCCTTTAGAAGAGGACCCTGTGTAGACAAGCCGTGTGCGATTGAAAGCAGCACTTTCAAAGTGCCACAGCTGCCATTATACTAATGAGGTGCTGCATATTCATTACAGCGCCTCATTAGTACCCCCCTTTCAAAAAGGGGGGCTAATGTAGACATAGCCAAAATTTTGAGGAGCAAAGGGACTTTGAAGTAGTGGGGGCACTTTGAAGTACCCACAGCTGACCTGCGGCTACACGCAAGCCAGCACGTTGAAGTTTCATACCTCAAGGTTGCCGCAGGTGAGATTAGCCCGATAAATTGCTGCATATGCACCGCAGCACTTCATTAGTAATCTTCCGATACCCTAATTACCATCCCCCCCTTCGAAGATGGGTGCTAGTCTAGACGCAGCCCATATGTAATTAAAGTACATGTTGAGATTCACAAAGTTAAAGCTTTGTAACCATTGAAACACAGATTGGCAGCCTTAGATGTCCAAATTTCCAAGTAAATAGCCTTTGATCAACCTCTGTTAAAGTCTCATATACCATACATCTTACTTTGTCTATATATAAGTTTAGTTTATTATTGATCAAAAGAGGTTTCTTCTTGGGGGGAGGTGCAATGAAATGGATTATTTGTCATTCAGTTACTGATAAAAATTGAATCCTTCCAAGTTGTTCCAGCCTACAGTTGCGAATACAATTTATTTTATGGGATTATGATAGTAATTACTATTGGGTCAAATCTTCTTCATTTTTTGTTCCAAGAGATTTTTGTCTTGCGATTAGTCGATATTAGCAGCAGTTTGGCACTCAGATTGAAAATACGTTTTGTCACAATGTAGGTCTCCCATGGCTGGTGACTTGTTTAAATTGGGTGGAGGAAAGGCAGGGAAGAAAAAAGTCAGATATCTGTTTATGTATCAAAACTGCTTCAAAAATACTTTAGTTCCTCTTACAATGTTTATGTAATGGAAATTCAGATAATCATTGCCACTTCAAAACAAATGAGGCACTTTGGAGAATAAAGGTCAGATTTTCAAAGGTACTGAAGCACCTAAAGATGCAAATGGGCATCTAGTGGGATTCCACAGAGGTCTGCTAATGCAGAATAATTTGCAGGACCAAGCTCTTAGTCCTGAGTTGTTTTCCAGAGTCGTAGTCTGAGCCACCTTGTCTTGGTCCTGGAGATCGTTTTCTTCAATTCCTATTATCTTCTGCTAATTTATCTCCTTCATTTTTCCATGCTGCTTTCCCCCTGCCCCCCCCATTTACAACTCAAGATTTAGTCTATATCTTCACACACACAAAAAAGCAGTCCTGTAGCACCTTAAAGACTAACTCAAAACTGACAAATTAATTGTAACAGATAAATAAAACAAAAACTGTCAAACTATTAGCTAGTTCCACCATTTATATCAGTGTGAACCTGCAAAGTTGCATTGCTGCCTCTCTGTGCTGTGAGACGGCATAAATCACGAGTATTATATGGTTAGAGATGGTGTTACTCAGCAAATACTGTTGGATTATCTTGGATACAAAGAAAACCCAGAATAATCAAATGCAAAGACACAAACATCAGACCACTCCCCTGCGGTAAGGGTACCATGGTATCTCTATGTGCTGTACAGTGTACCTGCAGTTGATTGATCTATTTTTCCTCTTCAGGGTTCCTGTGAGATTTCAATACAGGGTTTTATAAAAAATAAAAATTAAAAATATTTCCTTTTTAACTCCTCCTCATTCTCACTGACGAATGTCTCCACCACGAAGCTGTTAGATTAGTATACAGCATGTGTAATGCAAGAGTGAGCAAAATACCACTCGCATGCCCATCTAACATGTCTGTGCCACTGGCGCAGAGGGGCATTCAGCCAGACTGCTTCCATGGTGCTCCTGGAAGTGGCCAGCTGCTGCTGCCACGTCTCTGCACACCCCTCAGGGGAGAGGCACAGCAGGTCTCTGGGCACTGCTCCTATCCACCAGTACCATCCTCACTGCTACCCTTTGCATTCTTTGAAGGAGCTGAGAAAGGGGGTTAAGGTCTCCCATGCTGGGTACAACCAGGAATTAACCCCTATCTCTTACAGTCTCTTGGCCTAGGCCTCATAAGAGATAGGTGGAGGCAGGGTCCCACTAGCAGACTGGATGCCCTGTTGAATGGCTCAGGGAGAGGGCTGACAGCAGGGGAAAGCCACAGCCCAATTCAAACCACTTCTATGCTTCCCATCCTCCTCCTAGCATAGCTGTACAGTGACCTTGATTTTCGACTTCCTTGTAACTTGTATAAATATTTGCAATTGTCTGGTAACACTGTGTTTACACGTAGTTTGCGTAGGTGTAAAGATCACCCAGGCTGCAAGGCAGAATCAGACCATGTGTATTTACATTTAAGAGATGAGCATTCTCTGCTATCTGATTAATACAGTGGGGGGTGGGATTTATTATCATTATTTTTATTTATTTTCTCCTATTAGCTGAGGTTGGTCTCAGATTCCTGTTGTTTGAATTACTGAATATTTGTTTGGATGCTTGCACTTTGCCTCATTATTTCTACTTAATAAAGCAAAAATTAAAAAAAACGGTCTCCTATTAAATAGGGTTTAGGTAAATTAGGTATGAGCAAATGCTGAGGAAACAATCATATCAAAATTTTCTTTCTCATGGTTGTATGAATGTGTGGAAGAAATATATTTTTAAAGTGTAAACCTTAATCTCTAATTAAATTCTATTAGCCTTCCTAGGAATAAATTTTAAAATATTGCACAGTGGCTGTTTTGCCAATGGTGTGCAAGGGCCCTGAGAATCCCCTAGGGTAGAAGTATATCATCTCAGGTAAAACTAAACAATAACAAAAATAGTTTCAACTATTGTAAGTCAAAAACAAAGTGAATAAAGTCCGCAGAAACAGAGACTTTAGCTGAAATAATATGAATACTTATTAATTTATTTAAAACCCATGTAGTTAAACTTTTAAACAGGTCTTCATAAATATTATTTTAATAACTTTTCTCTTTTGCCATAAATTCAAGAGACATATATATTGGAATGTTCTACTCCAAAAAGACTGCATTTCCAATCAGTTTCCTCTCTCTGATCATACTCATAAAGCTAAATTTGACATTATACTTATTTCCTTTCTCCTCCATCAATCTGGTTATATTTATAATAGTTAATATACAGAAGTTGAAATGACTAGTGTCTGCTAGTTTAAAAAAAAGGAGATTGGTTATGTTAAAATGTGCATCAGCCTCATCTTCTGTTCTATATAGTAAATCCATTTTACATGTCTGTAATGATAGTACCTGCTATCCAGTAATTAGAATATGAATGAGCATGGATCAGGGGTCGGCAACCTTTGGCTCCAGAGTCACATGCAGCTCTTTAGGGAGATGCTTGCGGCTGTGAACACTGCCATCACTTGCTCCTCTTGCATCTCCCTGCACTGCCCCGCTGAAATAATGGAACTAAATTGAATTGGTTCAGTGGCCAATATTAAACCAGTTCAATCTAGTTGCTTTATTTCAGCTGGGGCAGTGCAGGGAGCGCACCTCCCATGCAGCAGGGAGGGGCGGTCAAGTCTGCCCCCCAGAGCTGCACCACCTCACTGAGGAGGGAAGAGGTGGCGAGGCCTCCTCAGTTGCAGCTTCCCTCTCTGTGGGGCCAGCACCTCCTGCTGGACAGCTCCTCCTCACTCCACAGAAGGCCTGGAGCTTTGTCTGGCAGTGCAAGGTCAGCTCCCCTGACACCCAGTGAGTCCAGCGCCAGCACCACTGGGTGGGGAGCAGCTGGGAATGTTGCAGGCACTTTATGGTCTGAGAAGTGTTGTGGGGTGGGGACCCAGAGCGTGTGCAGGTGGCTGAGATGAGTTAAACCTTGGGGTGAAGAGCGTGATTTGGTGCTGATAGGAGTTAATCTGGGGATGGGGTGGGCGTGAGGTGGGGGGCTAATCCTTGGAATGGGAGGGCAGGTTTGTGGCTGAGAGGGATTAAACCTGTGGATGCGGGGGAGGGTTTGCAGGATGAGGGTAAAGCTTGGGGATAGGGGCGGATTTGGGGGCTGAGGTGGGTAAAGCCTGGAGATGGGGGTAACTTAACTTTCTAACTGATACAAATCATTGTGTGTGCGCTGTTCATAAATTAGGGGTTAAAAAAGTACAGTTTGACGTTATTTATTAAGAACTGTCTTGTATTCACGTGCATTTCTGCTCTTGAAATATTGGTTTTGTAACTGAATTTGAAAAAATGGCTGTTCTAGCTATTTTGGTTGTGGAACCCCTGCTGCAAGTATGCTGAAAAACCGAGGTCTTAGTTGAGCGCCCAAAATCAGGGGAATATTTTAACCTTAATCTCTGTGCTTCAGGTTCCCATTTATCAAGAGGGGATAATACCCATTCATCTCACAATCTGTTTTAAAGGTAGATTGATTAATTTTTATGAAGCAACCAGACACTTGAGTGATGAGTGCCATTGAAGAGTCCATTGGGAAACAAACAATTCTGTCTTCAGAGAGTACTGTGCAGTAAAGATGGCCTGGGGCCACACACTGGCCAATGAGAAGAAACCAAAATACCAAAAAGCTGATCATTAAGTGAGCCCCATCTTTCCTATGCCCTGATTAAAGCAATTGTCCTATGTACGCTAATAGCATGTGATCCTGGATCGTAATGCACACACAAAAGAGGATTGAAGCATAATTGCACAGGCAACTTCAATTCCAACATTTCCTAACTTTTGAGTGATTGACTTTGTGGTGTGTAATTTTATTTATAATTTATGGTGTATTATACAAGCAGTCAAAATGCAAATGTAACTATAAGCTGCTGTAGAAAATAGTGTGGGGTGGTGTTTCACATATTGTAGAATTATTTTTGTAATAGTGTGTTGCTATTGGAAGTAGTGTAGGTTGATGCATTATATATTGTAGAATTATTTTTGTATGATTTTTAATTTTTGTATACATTGTCACTGTTTTCTAATTTTAACTAAGCCAGACCTTTCCTTAGAAGAGGACAATGTGCTGTAACAATCACATGGCCAGCAACTGTAATTAAGGAAAGTCAGCTCTGTGGCATAGGTTGTTATTTGTCTAGTGTGTTCATTCGAATAGATTGCACAGTGAGTGGGAGTAATTGGCTCTCCTTAGTGTCTAACAGCTTTGTACATTACCAGTCCTAATAAGCTATGCAGATATGTTCCTTGTTCATTTGTAGTTAGCAAGTTACATCAATATCATTCAGCAACTTGACCACTGTATAGTAGCACAATACATAGTATTTTCTTCTATGGATTTGAAGGGAACAAACAATCTTATGCTTAGGTGGGTTGAGGAAGACTGTTTTTGTAACAGCTTTTAGAACAACACATTATTCTCTATGTTCAGGAGAGTATTAGAAATACTGTCTGATACAGTGACTGGCTGTTAAATCCATTATAGACCCCATGGAAATGCATTTTAGGATTAATAGATGCAGTGAAATTGTCATAGAGGACGGCGAGGAAAATAAAATTGGGAGCTATTAATATATACTGTTGGGATAATGAGTTAGACGACAGAATACAACTTTACTGTAGGTAGTTTAGTAAAAATACAGCTTCTGTTAAATAGGTATCAATATTAAATAGGGCTGTACCAATCCAATTCTTAAATATATTTAGCTTTCTTATGTCATTTATCATGGTTACAGTTACATTACGATTTATTTATTTGGTTTATACCATCATTTCTTTTAAGTAGATTTGCATCTCGCTAATCCCCCCATCTCTAGATCATCAGAATAGAAATATCAATGCCTTTTTAATTTATAATTCATCCGAAGCTGCTAGTGCCTATACTTTTTTTAAGAATGCAGACATTCCGTGTCATGTTCTTATGTACTGTTTAATAGCAGCTTCACTACTTTTACCAGTGGTTGCTACCACATCTTTCAAAATGAGGAAGGCACGAACAAAAAAGAAAACTCAGCTGTACATATTTAAAATACCTTGAATACAAAATTCTATGGAGACTTTAGCACTACCAAATCTTAAACAAGATATATTGTGGATTCTCGGAAACAAATTCTTCAACTTGGGTTCCACTAAAGTAACTTGCTGCAATTTGTTGGGTGTGAGATGGCTGTTTTGTTACCAAATTGATACACTTTTAATTCACATAAAGATGTTCAGATATTGGGGAGATTAGTATTTTAATAAAAAATGCATTATAACAATAAATAACTGGGCCCATTAATACAAATTCTCTAAGACAAAAAATACCTTAAAAAGCAACTGAGCTACAAATAATAACAATAACTTGCCAGAACGGACTCAGCATTCTTAAAGTACAGCATGGCTAGATGGAGCCTTGGCTACAGGCTGGATTGCTACCAAAATGCTTCACTTTCACTAAGGTGCTGTGGCAATATCCAGCATGTGGACGGTATTCTGAGTAACAGAAGATCAAATAGGTCACCAGGACTGAATCATGCATGCAGTTTTAGAAACACATGAAAAAGAATATCATTTGAATAGACTATGCTGCGGCAAATAAACACCCTTAACTAAGCGCCTGATCCAAAGCCCATTGAAGACAATAGGAAGACTTCTATTGACTTGTGCAGGCTGTGAATCAGCCCCTAAATATACAAATATAAAGACTCAAAAGAAAAAGCCATCAGTTTCTAGGCAGCAACATAGATAGGACCAACATTCCCCCTAATCTTTCCCATCCATGTGTGATTTTTTTTTCTATGTGTGGAGTAATTTTTATGGGCACTGAGGCATGTGTAAATGTGCACCACCATTAGAAATAAAGGCAACCTACCTGTGAGTGAATCTGCCCTGAACAGCCACACAAGCCAACAGTTTACAGGGAACACTTCCCTAGGACGTATCCTCAGGAAGGACTCTCCAAAGATTTACTCAGCCTTGATGAAGATGAAAACTAGGTCTAAATAATCTTGTAGGAAACAATGTTCACATCAGTCCCTTAAGACTTTGCTTCTTGTCTTCTTAGCAAACATTACTAAATCATCAAGCTATGGGTCCGGTTTATAATTTTTATGAACCGCAGCTTCAGCAAAGTCAACAGCTTCAGTATTTTATTTCAAAGTATAGTTTAAGCATTGAATATCAGTTTTTGTTGTTGTTTTCTTTTCATTCTGTTACGGTTTCAGAAAATGCAGAGGTAACAAAATGGAATAGAACTGCGGAAGGAAGGTTTCTGGGATGGTCTCCTTATCTATGAATTGGTTTGCCCAACTAGACTTGTAGCATCAATATGTTTAATTAGCAGCAGCAGCAGCAACAACCATGGACTCAGTGCCCATTGGTATCTGATGCCTCCCTCACTGTTTCTTTCCATCTTTCCTTGTCTAGTGTGGAGTGGCTTAGTTTCTGTAGACTAGCTCTGCACCAATCTACTATATCATCTACCCATTCTCTGTGGGGTCTGCCTCTCCTATTCAAACCATCCATTATCCTTAATTGTTTAATTAGCTCAAAATCAAACTGAGCTCTATTTTTCCCTCAGTATTCTAAGTGTAACTTCCATTCACATATAACTCAAAGAATATTCTGGAGATGCTATTTTAGTTTGATAGCTGTTAAGTGGAATGTGTAAGAGTAGCCAGGAATTTTGGTATTTTCATCAGAGTCCAAGTTCCCTTTAGCTTTATATCATTTTCCAGCTGCAGTAAAAGCATCATATTATGAACTAAAAATACTGCTGAATTAGGCACTTCATTGTGCTATTTGATGAAGAAAATGGTTTGTTTTTGTTTTCTCAGCTGTGAAGCTATAAAGTTGTAACGTCCTTTTAACAGACCCATCTAACTAATTGACTAATAGGTTTCAGTTGTCAGTTTGAAAGCCCCAGACACAAAAATATAATCATATTCCCCTGTTATTAATCTCAGTTAAAGCAATCTGCCTGCAAAACAAACAACAGACTTTAAAATTTTCGTCAAGGCTTTGTTCAGTTTGACTCTTGATTTTATTATGGATCTGACCTGCCTGCCTTTTTTGCTCACAAACCTCATTTTCTTTGTTTCCAAAGTTAGAGTGTGAATCACTGGCATTATGTCCTGTATTATATTCCCTTTTTTCTAATGCATTTCCTTCTGATGTTTAGGAGGTGAATTTTGTTCTTGGTTTTAAAATAACAGTCTAAACCAAACTGAATGTTTTTTTCCCAGTGGTACTTCATTAAGTAATTTGTAATATTTTATTGATTGACAGCTTGATTAGTGCGATTCTATTGAGCATGCTATTTTGTATTAGGTAAGGCCATTATGTAGGACTGAGGAATCACAGAGAAAATTCATGAAGATTATCATTAGCATTTTCGTTATCACAGTAGATTAGATTACTGTTAATGAGGAATGAAGAGGGAGCACCATTAGGCAGTCCACCTCTTTTATAGGTCATTTATATGCAACATATATGTTATAGCTCATTGATACAAAACAAGTGATTTTTTTTCCCATTATGTCCACTGGGCTTTGTGGAAGAGCAGAATGCAAGAGTAAATTAACCAATTTAATTCGGAAGGTGAGGTAAGAAAAGAGATGGAAAACCAGACTTACAGCGAGATCCCAGTATCAATTATTCTGAGTATACCTCCATAGGAATTGGTTATCCCTTTGGTTCTTAAGCGTAATCCAACTATAGTACAATTTGAGCACGGTTTTTGTGCAAAGCCGTTTTCTGATTAGCCACAGCTGTGCCCCAAGTTGGAGCACATACCCAGTTGGGACAGCATCACTGGAAAAACAAACAGGAATCATTATTCTTGTGTTTGAATTCCAGCAGGAATTTTTATCTGGGGAGACCATCTGTCCCCTATTTGGTGGGACGGTGCTGTATTTGGGACCTCACCTTGCTGACCTTTTCTGCCAGCAGCTGCACAGGCGCATTGCTGAGGGACAGCACATACGTCACTTCTCTGAGCCTCCTGGAAGCAGGGGGAGCATGGTTGGCTGCTGAAATGATAGCACCTATTATATTCAAAGATGACCTTTTCTCTTAAAAGTTCTAATTTATCCCTTTGCCACAAATCTCATTGAAGGTATAAGTAGGGGTGACCAACCTGTAGCTCTGGAGCCACATGTGGCTCTTTGGAAGTTAACAATGTGGCTACTTGCATAGGTGTCAACTCAAGCTGGAGCTGGAGGTACCACCTTTCCAATGTGCTAGGTATGCTTACTGCTCAACCCCCAGGCCTTGCTCCCACTCTACCCCTTATGGTCTGGGGCCCTGGTGTCCAACACACTAACCTCTAGCCACATGTGGCTCTTTAGCTGGGTGAGTGTAGCTAGTTGGCTTGAACGCTAAATATACATTTAGAATAATGTGGCTAGTTCTCTATAGCGACAGCCACTATAGTGGCTACTGCATCAGAACTGGTTGGACACCAGAGGTCTTGGTGCTTGGTCTTGTAACGAGTGCAGAGGATGGGACTTGATGACATCTCAAGGTTTCTTCCAATTCTATGGTTCTGTAATACTCCAAGACCCACCCCACCCCGCACCCACCTCTGAGCCTGTCACATCCTCTCTTTTCCCTCCTTCTCTAGAACCTCCTGCATGCTGTGAAACAGCTGGTTGCAGTGGGGGGAGGCACTGGGCGGGAGAGGGAATTGCTGATTGGTAGGACATGGGAGCAGGTGGTGGCTGCAGACATATTACTGTGGCTCTTTGGCAATGTACACTGGTAAATTCTGGCTGCTTCTCATGCTCAGGTGGCCACCGTGCTATAAGTATCATTTTCCAATCAAAAGTCTTTCTTGGTTTTTTATAATGTAAGGGTAAAAACAATGCCACCTACAGGAGTATTCTAACAAGATAACATTCTTCTAAATGTTAACATATGAATTTACTTTATAGATTGCATAGAAAGAGATCACAAAAATAAACTGTACTGAAATCTTTATAGCTGGCATTTTCAATTATGGCTGTTACCAGCAGAGCAGTGAGGTTAATTTGCAAACTGTGGGAACTAGCTGACCTTCTTTAAGGAAATGCTAGAAGTTACAGATGTAAAACACATACATTCTATGTATACCATTGAGGCAAGCCAAAAATCTTGTCCATACTAGACTCCTGGGGTGTATGGGGTGTTCAGGGAGGGGTAGCACCTCTGGTGTGGGGTCTCGTTGTGTCTCTTCGGGGCAGTTCATGCACCTTTGGTTCCCACCTGGCACGCAGCTCTGACCTGTGGCTCCAAGAAGGTGTAGCAGGCAGCGGGCACACCCCGATAAACCACTTCAACAGGCGGGCTAAACCAAGTGAGGGTTGCTGGCAGGTCTGAAACCTGCGGTGAGGTAGGGAATTGCCTATCCCAGCATGCAAAGTCAGCCCCGGTGGAGTGGGTGGATGAGATCAGCAGCAAGATCCAACCACCAGAAAGGCAGTTCTGCAACACTCTGTGGAGGGCGAAGGGCATGACAAGGCACCAAAGACGGCATGGCCATCCACTGCAGCCTAGGAAGTCCCAGCTGTGATGATTTTTCTTATCACTGGAACCAGGCTTCTGAGGTCGAGAGTGGAACTGCCCCTGTGCAACGGCTTTTCCACTTTAAACATTCTCCCGCACAGGTTCTTTGCACAATCTTGACGTCATTGTTGGACACAACAGACTATCTACTTCTAGAATCCAAGCAGATAAGCTAAAACATTGTAATGGACATCTTTTTTTTCTAACGTAGTTCATCTCACAGTTTTAGTAGCATATGTGTAATTATGCATATAGAAAGCATTTGGGGATTCCTTATTGGATCTGATTTGCAGTATTTGCATATTCAGTTCTTTCTGCAAATCAACTCTTCAATATATCACAAGTTGAGGATCTTGAAATTGAGTCCCCTGAAATCCCCATTATTTCTAAAAATCTTCATCGCTAACTGTATACAATCTACTCCTGTAAATTGTTGTTTCATATATTTTTAGACCTCTTGAGAAAAAAATCCACATACATAGTAAGAATTAAAGTGGCAAATTTAACCTATGCAAGAGCAGACTAATAATCCCAAATTTACATGTCAAATAGTGAAATATCTGATTCTGCTGTCCACTGACCTCTGTCCTATTGAGCAGTGTTTGACCTCACATGCTTGGCTCACATATCTCAGACAAATCCACATTTTCTTTTGATCGAATTCAAGCAGTCATTTGCTGCTTAATTTTGCATATAAAACTACTTCTCTTCAGTGTTAAATGTTGTTTATGCCCAAAGAGGAGTGTTCAGAATTTCCACTCTTATTTGTTGTTCTGGAGTGGTACAAGATACATTAAGAATGTCCTCAAAACATCTCTGTGCAAAGTGTTGAAGTATGCTGACTTGGTGAGCTTCTCTGGCAAGCTCATCAGTGTAGCAGCTTATTTTGCTTAGTTCAAAGCCCACACAGCTCTTTTGCATTTAATGTGACTGATTAGAGAAACAGACTGAGCAAATCAAGAGAATCATGCTGGCAGAGGCCAAAACGATTGCAGGTGTCCTAGGCTCATATAGCCAGAATCCCAAACTATTCTATGATCTAACATTTTCTCTCTCCCTGACACATCTACCCCTTGTATACAATTCAGAACTTAGCTGTTTAAACATAGTTGAAAATATTTCTAACAGCCAAGGCAATGTAAAAGGTATAAGAAAGGCCTCCCTTCCTAGATAACGTGATAACTTGATTGATCATAAAACCCTTTGGGCGTGTGGGATAGCCCTGTATTGTCCCTAAATTTCCAATTCAGTATTATAATAACTATGATTTATCTTTTTTTTTAAACTTTTCAAATCCCTCCTAAAGCAAAGAGTTGAGCAGCACACCATTGCTAAGGTGAACAGAATGAAGTACAAGATCATTATCAAGGTACAATTTACTATAAGGTAATCAGCTATTTGCAGGAAGGATGCTCTCAATGTTATCCTAAATTGTGTAACGCTTCTCACAAACCTAAATATAAAGGAGGGCCAGATTTTCAGCTCGTGTGAATGGGTAAGGTTCCAGTTTCTTTTGTTTTCTCCTTATGCTGCTTTTTGTTGGCTGAGAAAAATTGAAGAGAGGTGTTTCCTTTGCAAAATTAATGCTCAATTAAATAAATACATCCTGGTACATTATAAATTATTTTAGCTTGTCCAACTCTGACAACTTCCAATGAAACATTTAAATACAGAAAGCTCTGAGCATGAGCAAACTCACACTGAATGTCACTGCCAAGATTTCCATTCTGTTCAGTGGAAACAGAATCAATCCCTTAAATGCAAGTGCCACAATTGTAGATGGGATCAACTGAGGCACAAGTCTATTAATCTTCACAGAAATTGTACTTTGCATCACAGTAAAGAGACTAAACTAGCCTGTTTCTGAGTAAATATGCCTCCTAAAGTGCTGTCTGCTGTGAAGGAAATAAGTTAGAATTGTGCTTTGAGAAGTTAGTCACATGAACTGGTAATTTGTTAGCACTTAAGAATTGTTTAAAAATCCTTAGAGTCTATTTTTATATTTAAAAGTCAGATGTCCATTCCATTTTAGAGCAGTCTTGTGATAAAGAAATGTAATGCTTATGGTTAACATGTGACATTACTCTTGTGACTGAAGATTATGCACAAAGTTAGGATTTGTGGTTACATTTAATCAAATTTAAAGTTAAATTAATCAAATCAAAACATCAATTTTTACAATGAATTTTTGGTGCATTTTCATGAACATCAGTAAAATTCCTACTCCAATATGCTTCTCTTTCTACAAAAGTACAACTGGGGCAAGCAGTTTTGGGATAGGATTACCACTTTGCCTAACTCTGCACAAGATTACATACCTTGCTTTAAATAAGCCAGACAAGGAACTGATCTTTCTCTTCTCAGTTAGAACTCTGCATACACACAATTATTTTTGTTAATGCGTGGAGAGCATGTTTGATTTAAAACTAGTCTGCACCCACTAAGTAAGCTTTAGAGGAGTCTAATATTTTAGAGAATTTTCTAGTGAAACCTATATGGCCCACAAAGGAAAAGAGTAACAGTTTTGAAAATTGGCTCATCCTGACTATCTTTGCCTTTCACTTCAGAAATTGAACCTTTCTCTCACTAATTGTGGCCTCTCTTCATCAATGGACTGAAGAGTGCTGCCTGATTTTAAGCAGGTGATTACTTTAATTACAAAGCACGTGAAAATAGTGGGACTACTCATGTACTTCACCTCAGGCATGTGCTTAAGTACATGGCTTTATATTATTTGTGGATTTATGACAGTTCTCCTCCTCCAGTCAAGGGGAGCAGGAACAGTAAAATGTGCCTTACTCAACTTACATCTCACCTGCATACTGCTGTCAAATGTAAAATATTTAATGCTTATATCAAACTGTTCCAACTCAGTCCATGGAATTTAAAAAATCCCCCCAAATGCATATTTGATTAACCAATATATTCAGGGAAGCTGTGATCTGCTGACAAAGGTTCTAAGAGCAGAACAGGAGGCTAAATTTAAATAAAAGGAAATATTTACAGTGATTTATTTAGTCAGTTATAAAATTTTCGTTTAAAAAAAAAACTGGTTTCTTCCATAGTTAAGTTTGGCATCTCTGGCACAATTAGGTCTTTATTTCTAATTTGATATTGAATGCTTTTTGCTGCCTTTTCGACCCTGTTGTAATGATGTGGAAAAACAGAAAAGTACTCATCTATAAAATTCTGAATGGCCAAGAAACCCTCTCTTTAAAGCTATGAGGTATGGCTGAATTCAAAACAATAAAAAGAAGTGGTTCTGTCTGTTCTCCCAAGCATGTGTCACTGCAGACAACATACATATTCATTATTAGCTTGAATAACTAAAATCAAGAGCATAAAATAGCAGATCCAAGTGGAATGTAAAAATTCCCATGGGTACTATTGCAGACAATAAAGTATGGTGCAGATTACCATCTACAATAAGTCCTTTAAACTGCAGTTCCAAAGTATGTGGTGTACATATTAGCCATATGTTTTAAGATAATGGATCTTAATATGTTTACATTTTAAATACACCACATTTTTCATCAAACTTGTGGTAAATTTAACCTCTGTGCTATCATTAACATTCCCGATTTTGGAATAGACTACATCTGAGGGAATTTAATTTAAAAAAAAAATGAAGAATTGGAAACACTGTTGCGGTTGCCACTAAAGATAATTAACATCAGTGTTTCGCACTGCAATTAATTGTAAAACATGCAGGTGACAGGCTATGTTTGCACTATATGAGGAGTAAGTGTTCCCAACCTATTGTGGTAGTTAGCTAGGCAATTACATTAGAAACTCTTTATTTCTCTTGTTTCATATTTTCACCCCTCTCCGTTGAGCAGTAGTAACACAACCAAATTTTGTGCTAAGGCTGCAGGACCAATCTATTGATTGTACCAGTATTTTAACCTATTTTAGCTAATCTGAATCGGCAAAAGAGAGCCAGCAGGGGGTTTCATATTGTGTGTGTGTGATCTCCTTCAGATCAGCTTCTTGTTGAGCACCAGCTATTTGTCTTTCTATTGTAAAACACCACATTTGTCATAAATAGGCTTGCTTCGCAGCTCCTCTATACTCCCTGCAAATGTGGCTGGCTAGCCAGCTAGCCAGGTTGTACACGGGACACAGGAAAGGCACGACTGAGAATTAGCTCATAAAGTTTTTGGTTTTTGGTGGAGTTGGGTTACCTTTAGTCAAATAATAAACTAATTGATTTTGATTATCATAGAAAGGGAGATCTGAAAGCTACTTGGAGCAGTCATCTAGTCCAGCCACCAAAACTGAATGAGATTATAGTCTTGCTTGACTTTAACAGCCATGCTGACAATAGCTTTCTTGAGACTGTCTGGTTCTAATCCCATGGTTACCACCACTAACCTATCCCAGGTACCTTCAGGCTTCAAAACAGATGTGAACAAGCGTGGTATTGTCATTGGGCAGAATTTGATGATGGAGAGGGTAACAATTAGACTACTCTTCTTATGGTGTGTCTTCTCCTCCTCTTCTGCTTTTCCAGTTCTGTCTGTGCCTGGTTGTTAACCATAATATTGGACAGAGCCCAACCAAGAGATGCTGGCCAAACCCAGGGGCCTCTTCTGTTGCTAACACAAGTACTGTTTCATGAATGTGGTGATCTTCCAGTAGCTACTGACCTCTGGACAGCACATTTAACAAGGGGATTGTTTCTCTGAGCAATCTGATTTCCATTGTGCTTGACCTTGGAATCTCAGGTGGCTCACCAAGGCAACTGCTGACATTTTCCTTCATCTACAGTCTGAACTGTGGCCCTGGATTGTGAATCAGACCCATTGTAATAGGCTTGCCATTTGAAGTGGATTCAGTCCAGTGAATTTCTCATTCATTGTGGTCTGTGTACTTTTAGGGAGGTAGAACTTTTAATAAAATTAGAATTGAAATAAACTGTCCATCTCAGGTACCTCAAATCTAGAGGGTCTTTGTGGCTCAGTTGTTTTAGCAAAAGTAATCACATGAAAACCAACATCATTTGTGTGTATGCTTTGCACCACCACCGCCACTCCTCTGGGAAATGGATACAATGAACATTTTGAGGAAAAGGTGAAAACTTCATGGAACTCTTGTTCATTTCTGATAGCTGACACTGAAACTACAATATTTTTATTTGGGAGACAAGATAGGTGAGTAATATGTTGTTTAAAATACAGAAAATTGTTCTTTAATTGTGCTGAAAATTGTAAATACTTCTACAATATTCAAATAAATAACATATTCTGCTGTTCTCCAAATTAGCTGTTATATCTTATGTGCTATGTCCACCTTAGGGAGTTTACAAGTGCTGAGTTCCATTTGGCACATTGTAAAACCTTAAAGGCCACACAAAAATCTAATCTGCTGACAGTGTTCTCTCTCTTACCACTTCTATTCCCCAGATGCAGTCTGTACTCATGGAATTGGTCTATGCCTAGCACTTGCAGTTACAGTAATTTAGAATTGTGGAAACAAGTGTGTGATAATACGAAAAAGAGACAGACTGTGATGTACACAGATCATTAAAAGAGAATCTAATGTGTCTTCATGCCTAAACATTATATGCCAGGATTTGAATAAATCATACAATAATTTGATGAGAGGGCTGAAAATTAGCAGCTAACTGCTAGCGCTTGCTGTTAATTGGCAACATACATTAAACAGGCAGAGCATCATATTAAAGAGGAAATGTCAGTAAACTAACAATTTTAAATTTAAACTGACAACCCTCCACTGTCCTACTACTGCCGAGATGTTAATTGCCAACTTTAATTTAGTGATTTCCTACAGCATGTCTGAATGCCCTTAACAATTTGTATTTGGCTTGAACATGCTGGTTAACCCTCTCAAGACTTGAGGAGGACTCTGAAGCAAAACAGCATGTCCTTTTCACCAACGAAAGTGGATCCAATAAAAGATATTTTTCTTGCAAGAAGGAGCTTGGGGACATGACATCACTCTTCATTTTATTTTCACATAGTGTTGGCTTAAATAGGTTTTTAAACTTTGCAATGTAAATTTTCTTTTTAAGAAACTCAGTTATATGCGCAACATACCTTAAACAGCCCTTTCAGTAGGAGGCTTTGGGTGAATGGGATTAGAAATTGTGAAAGAAAGGCAGACTGGGACACTGCTTTCTGCAGCTCCTGTTGGTCACAAGCTCACGCTGACCTGAGCAATGCAGGATCAGGCCATAACTGCAAAGTTAGCAGAAATGCATGAGTGTTATTACATTTATATGAGTTTGACATATTCCTTTTTAAAGATGAACGCTTTCTGAGATGTCAAGAAAACTGAGGTGGTGGGACTGAATAACGTTGCGGAAAGACACTTTGGTAAAATTGTAGCTGATGTTTGATAAGGTTTAAGGTGTCATCACAGAACTAAAGGGCTGCAATAATTTATTTCTGAATATGAATTGTGTTAGGCAGCAGAAATCATGAAAGCAACAGACTGGGGTAATTCTCCTCACCTAAAAAAAGACATCCTGGCACTGGAAAAGGTTCAGAAAAGGGCAACTAAAATGAGTAGGAGCTTGGAACAGGTCCCATATCAGGAGAGGCTAAAAAGATTGGGACTTTTCAGTTTAGAAAAGAGGAGAGTGAGGGCGGATATGATAGAGGTATATAAAATTATGACAGGTGTGGAGAGGGTGAATAAGGAGAAATTATTTACTTGTGCCCATCATACAAGAACTAGAGGACACCAAATGAAATTAACGTGTAACAGGTTTAAAACTAATAAAAGAAAGTTCTTCATGCAGTGCATAGTTAACCTGTGGAACTCCTTGCCAGAGGAGACAATGAAGGCTAGGACTAACAGAATTTAAGAAAGAGCTGGATAAATTCATGGAGGTTAGGTCCATAAAAGCTATTAGCCAAGGGTAGGAATGGTGTTCCTGGCCTCTGATTGTCAGAGGCTGGAGATGGATGGCAGGAGACAAATCACTTAATCATTGTCTTCGGTCCACCCCCTTTGGGGCACCTGGCACTGGCCACTGTCAGCAGACAGGCTACTGGGATGGATGGACCTTGGTCTGACCCAGTATAGGTGCATTTACACTTGCATTCCTCTTTCAAAAGAGGCACGCAAATGAGGTAAGTCGGAAAAGCAAATGAGGCATAAATTTGCCTATTCAGCACCTTGTTTGCATATTCTAATTTTGAAAGAGCTTCTTTCGAAAGAAGAAAGCCAGTGTAGATGCTGCTCTTTTGAAAGTAAACCCATTAAATAAAGGGAAGAAGGATTTTCTTTCAAAGATGGGGTTTACTTTCGAAAGAGCAGCATCTACACTGGCTTTCTTCTTTCAAAAGCTCTTTTGAAATTAAAATATGCAAATGTGGTGCCAAATATGCAAATTTGTGCCTCATTTGCATTTCTGTTTGCCTCATTTGTATGCCTCTTTCGAAAGAGGAATGCAAGTGTAGACGCACCCCGTGGGTGTTCTTATGTTCTCATCTGTTACTTTAATTCTTTTGGTTAAATTGTTTCCCTTAACAAGGGATTTCAGGAGGAAAGCTACATAGGGACCAGATATGATTTGGTTTCCAGCACTGAGAACAACAAAGTGAGATGGAAGCTTGCTTTGGAATGTAATGCTTCCAGATTCTTTCTGTATTCCAGGATAACAACTGATAACAATTGCATTAGTATTACATGAGTGTCTTAGAATATCCCCACACCCATCATCTGTAAGTAGTCCCACCAACAGGGAGGGAGCGGAAAAGAGGCAATTGCCCCTGTGCCCGGAGCTCTTGGCTACCACTGCTGCTACTGCAATAGTGGCTGGAGCCCCAGACCCCTTTGAATTGCCAATGAAGTGCTGCTCTGCAGGTGGGGGGGCACGACATGGTCTGGGCAGTGCTAAGGGCTGACTTCCCAAGGTCCCAGCCCTTTCTCCTAAGTCCAGACCCCCTTCACCAGGGGTTCCCAGACTTTTTGGCATCACATCCCCGCTTTCGATTTCTGAGAAACCCTCACCCCCCATGCCTTCTTTACCAGTATCCAACCCACCTTTTAACAAAAAATTCAATTTGTAATTTAAAATAAACACAAAAACTTGATATAAAAATTCAAAAATGACTGAAAAAAATACAAGTAAAAATCCCACGTAGGAGATCCACATGATGACATACATAGCATCCAAACCAAGCAAAAGCCAAGGTGCAGGAGGTGGAGGGGGCTGAGACTTGGGACCACAAACAAGGGAACAGTCCTGATAGCTTCATGGTCCTGTAACTTCATCTACAGATTCATTGCAGCCCTTGGTAGCATTGTTCATAGGACTCATTCCAGGAAGAGAAATGGCTCATAAAGGATTGATTTAAAATTAAAAATAAGTACAAATAGTTTTTCTTAGTCCCTTGAAAGTGCCTGGTGCAGCCCCAGTTGGCCAGCTACCCGAGCCCCATCCCAGCCACCTGCCCGCCTGCTGGTTGACTGAGCCCTGCACTGCTGGGACCAGCTGCATGCCTACCACTTGTCCAGGCCAGCTGCCCGAACCACCCACCCAAGCTCCACGCTGCCAAGGCCAGCTGCCCATGTGCCATCCTGAGCTGCCAAAGCCCCACATTGCTGGGGACAGCCATCTGCCTGCCAGCCCAAGCCACCCGAGCCCCACGCTGCTGGGATCAGCTTCCCCCACCAGCCTTAGCCACCTGAACTCTGCGATGCTGGGGCCAGCTGCCCAAGCTCCATGAGTTCCACAAGCAGCCAGCCGGCCGAGCCTTGCAAACCATCTGGGCCCCTCCCATCCCACAAAACCAGGCACCACCAGCCCCCCCGTTCTTACCCATCCCCCTCACCCAAGCCAGGCACCCCAAATTCCCCACATCTAACCCATTCTCCTCCTCCCTCCCACATCCCACACTCACTCATCTTTGCAGGAGGCAGCTAGCTCCAGGTGGGTCTCTGCCTGCTTTTTATAGTGGCTGCGCCAGGTCACCCACGTAAAGTGGCAGGAGCTGAGAGCCGGAAGTAAAGGCCGGCTCTTTCTTCAGGTGGGGGGAATAATGAGGGGGGCTGGGTCATCTTGCACCCTCCCTGGAATTTCTTCATGCCGCCCTGGGGGGGAGGCACGTCCCCAGTTTGGGAAACCATGCCCCACACCTTGCTGCAGGGGCTGTTGCCCCTCTGTCTAGAAATATTGCATTACCTTGTGCACTGTGCAGCCTTTTTTTTTTTCATTTGTTTGTTTATTCTTTTGTTCTTTTTACACAATAAGAGCCATAATCAAAAGGCTGAATAGAGTCACTTCTTCCTTTGGATGGACTGTCAGCTCCAACTGAAATTATATGAAAATGAACAGTGGCATCCTGAAATTTTTAACAGAAATACCTATGTTTAACATAAAATGCGTAAGTCACAATGAACATAAAATTGTGGATAGGTAGATCATGCTCCTAAGCCACATACATAACTCCCATTAAGTATAGTAGGATTATTATATGCTTTTCATCAAGACATCATTCCTGTAATTATTTTACTTATTTATTCGGTGAAAGGAGATACAGTAAAACAATACAAAAACATAATCCGTGTTGCATTACTTGCCTTTAGATTCTATTTATACTTAATATTTTTGCATGTTGGTTTTACTCCATTATTATTTTTTTGGAAACAAGCTATTTGTACATTTGTTTAAATAGAATAAGAACACATTTTAATTATTTAATTTGATACTGCTGTGTAGTGATTCACTTGTGTGCATCAAATATTTTATTCCTGTGGAGGACTAAACAGGGCAACGTTACTTTGTGTCTGTGAATCAGGGAGTGGATGTTTAGTTAACAACAGAACTAAGTTTCTGCTTTTACACAAATGACCAATGGGGGCAGAGGAATATTTTTGTTGTTAGTTTATTGACTTAGTAAATGTAGCACTCTACCTTAGTGCAACGATGGGTGGAGAGGGCTAATGCTCCTGTAAGAAAAGTAGGGACAAACCTAAATGATGAGAATAAATTCTACAATCTCAAGATCACATGGTTTGACATTTGGCTTTCCAATTTATGTTTATAAATAAACAGAAGTTTGAGTTACTTGGAAACGAACTGATTGATGGCTGGACAGAGTTGCAGTCAACTCTTTTCTTTCACATCTCTAGAGGAAGGCAGGGAATCAGGATTTAAGAATAAAGCTGAGACCATAAATATTTCATGGAGAAGTTTCTTCTTAGTGTATCTAACACTGAATGCAAATACATTCCAGTTGAACATCTAAATTCTTGCAAGGTCCTTTTAGCATGCATGTTGAGATGTGTGTAAGAGCCCTAGGGCCCTGTTATGGTCCTTTAAGGTTATCTTTCTCTGTAATGGAGCTTCTCAATAGCAGAGATCATTTTTCTACTCTTTCGTAAAATATGTGTGCTTATATAGATTTTGGATTACATAAACAGGGTCAATAAACACAATAACTATCTTCCTGTTTGCATCACATTTACAAATATAGTATCTGTTGAGAACATTTCCCGGAGACCCATTGGATCATAGAACATCAGTGTTGGAAGAGACCCCCTGCACAAAGCAGGACCAGCAAATGACACGCATGGCTCGCAGGAAGCTAATCTGGTATGGTTGTTTTGATCTCATTATCTGACCAGGTGGGACATGGGAGAACCTAGCGCCTCAGGAAGCCAGGCTGATATTTCTGTATAAAGTTGGAAGACTGTCCCGCAGGGGCGTCCTTCAAGCTTCAAGTAAATTCAAATAAACATACAAGTATCCTTGAACTGACACAGAATATAGAGGCTGGGAAAGCAGTCTGTGACAGATCCACTGCAGCCAGAACAGGTGATTGTGATAGAAGCTCAGATTTCGATTTTGCTCAGTTGGGCAGATCCCAGGCTTCTCTAAGCAAATTTGAATCATAAATGTTATTTTTTATTTTGCACAGTCAAAAACATTGTGAAAATTGATGTTACAAAAGAGTCCAATTGCTTCCCCTCCTCCACGGAATCTTGACAGCACTATTTTAAACAGTATTTTATTTTCTTAAAGAAAAAGACCCTGAGTAAGCAGGGTAGCGAAGTGCTAGGGAAGTGGAATTAACAGAAAATGGTTTCTGACTCATGCCTCCTTTTCACAAAAATATTATGGCAATAACTAAAGCTTGCCCCATTACCATTACTGCATGGAAAGAAAATGTAATATAAAGAATATAGTTAGTTATAATTATTGTAAGACAGACATCTTGCAGATAAAATTTTGTTTAAATGGTACATCCTCTCTGTCCATTGAGTTCCAGTAATCCATGTCTCCAGCTCCATAGTGCATATGTGTGTACATACTAAATATATGTACCATACAACATTCTGGGGCACATTTTAATCAGTAATGATCTGGCTGAGCCATTGAGTCTGGTGGGGGAGGGGAGCAGGAAAGGAAGGAAGAAGGTTGGCAGGGTTTCTAGGGCTGTTGGGATAGCAGTAAAGCCATCAGATGAATCGTTACAAGGTTAGCATCACCGACAGCCCTATTCCTTGATTTTTGTACATTTTAGGAATTTCCTTCTGAACCCCAGACCTAGCTGAAGCACGGTGAAGGGAGTAAGTGGCCATGGAGACTTGCTAATCCTGCACAGAATTACATTGAGAAAGTCAGAACTGGTGACTTCCATAAACATGAGGAGCTTTTCATGGTCTCTTCTTTTCTTAGTCATATCTTTACTTGTAGTAATTAGGATTTCTTTGGGCTTTTCATGGATCTGAAAGTTTACCTGTAGCACTATAAGAAAAGGTTTACTATAACTGAATATTGGACGCTAGTCATAAGAATTCAGGTGGTGAGAAGACAAACTTCAGGAAGGGGACCACTTCATTCACACAAAAATCAAAAGGCCTTTCATAGAATGAATGATGTTTTTCTCCCTATAACCAGCACATGGAGATTATATTAAATTAAATTAGTGTCACCTGACTTGATTGGAGCTTCTCAGAGAAAGGGATGGAGATGAGGTCTGAGGGTGTACAGAGCACCACATTTGTGGGATTTGTCATCATTTTGCAGAGACCAGCCCCTGCTAAATGAGATTTCAAAGAGAGTGGACTGCGTGCTGTTGTAAAGTTTCATTGCCCCTTCTCCTCCAACAAGCATGCTCCCTGTTGCCTTGCCAAAACCTCTTGGTTCCTTTCCAGTAATACAGTTGCCATCTTCTGGGACAATCCCAGATCTTGCTACTGAGCAAGTCAGCATCACTGTGTGCCCTGTTCAGCGGGCAAGGGTAACACTAAACACATGTGTAGAGAAGATGGTGCTGAGTGAAGACCCAGCATTGATGCCTCCTGTTCTGTAGCTGATCTCAACAGAAACAGCATTGAAACGGGCACCCACACCTCTGTCAGGACCTCCGTTGCTGAGAGCAAAGTGAGCGTTTGCCACCCCGAAATGGATTTTCAGGGCTCTCCAAATTCTTCTTAGTCCAAATGCAAAGTTATCCAGTGTGAAGCAGTATAAGTGCAGCAGACTGGCAAGTCTTCACCCTTTACATAAACTATTAATCACACAAAATACCGACACAGGAGTCAAATTTTGCTTCTTTAAACTTTTAAAATCAAAGATTTTTGAGGTGTGTGACTCTCCTGTAGAGTCCAAGAAGACTTTTGAAATAGGGACCTACAACCCCCGCCCGAGACTTTCCCTCCGCCCCCACAGTGGGTTGTGGGGGGTGTAGGTTTCTGTGCTCAGGCTGGAGCTCAGAGATCCTCCCAACCAGCTGTGTCTGAGATCCCATATTCCAGCCAGACCCTGAACATCTATATGGCTATTTTTAGCTTTACAGCTGATGCCCCATGAGTCCTAGGTAGCTGCCCCCAAGCACTGGAAGTGGTTTTTCATTGCATACAGGGGAGCAGACGGCTTTTGCAGGCTCCTGGGCAAGCTGGGGCAGCTCCATACTCCCAGAAGTGGGGTGACAGCAGCTAGGGCCAGGAGCATCCAGCCGTCAGCGCTGTGCAGACCATGGTGGTACGCCTCCCACACAGAGCCATATGAATCATGGGCAGCGGTGCTCTAGCCACTATTTAAAGGATGCTGGGCTCTGGTCACTGCTGCAGCAGCAGTGTGGTGGCTAGTAGCCCAAGCCCCTCTGAATCTCTATGCCCCTAGGATCACTGCCTCCTTCCCCACATTGTCTCTCTTCAGCAACCCTGATTGCAGAATACCCTGAGACAGCTCACTCTACCATCCTTTGTAAAGTTCTACGATGAAAAACACATTGGCCTGTGCTGAATCCCCACAACTCCTGTTGCAGACCAGGGATCTGAGATTATAGACACCTCCTGAAAATCAGTTCCAAATAAGTGGTAATATTATGAGCTATTCATATTGACTGCTTAGTATTGCTAAGGAAAAGTTTTATGAGGTGTAGAGATAAGTGAATTGCTCCCTTCCCAGTCATCCTCCATTTTCTATATTTGTCTTATGTTTCCCATTGTCTTAACTTACTATAATATGGTGAATTTGTATTAGGTAGCATCCATCATACCTTACCTACTTAGACTAAGTAATATAGAGTTAATGCATTTTTTATCCTTGAGAAGAGTAGCTTAGCTTTCTCTCAATTCATAATTGTAACGTTTTTATTTTTTCTGCTTGTAGTGAAGAGGTATCTCTATTTGTTTCTTATTGCAAAATAAATAAATGTCAATAATGGAACAATATACCATGCAAATGTTTTAAAATAGAAGGACTTACTGCACAGGAATATTATCCAGAGTTTAAAATACATTTAGTTTATAAAATGAAGTAATATTTACTATGTTGCTCCTCAATTTTCCGATTTAGGAATACAGAGCAAAAGAAGCAACACCGCTGCTGTGATTTTAATAACACAATATCATCTTTGTGGATTTCATAAAAAGTCATGTTTTGCTGTTCATGCAAATAACTTTCAGCTAAACTGTTATCCCCATTTTGTTATGGGGTACACAAAAACAGTGCCAAATACTCTGAGACATTTACTCATTTATCTTTCTGTAGCAAAATGACTAACTTCACTCCTGAACAACCTGCTTTATTTTTGATTTTATAGGGTAATCCCAGTAGCAAAATTGTTGATGCAAATACTACTATCATGTTGTGGTCTATTTTCAATTGGTTTGTTTGTAAAATCATGCAGAGAACCTAGGCTATGTAGCATTGGAAAACACAAGTTGTCCTGTTAGATTAGACCCATCTAGTCTCTCACAGTGATGAGTACCTGATGCTTTAACTGAAGAAGGGGGCAGGATAGCTTAGTGGTTTGAGTATTGGCCTGCTAAACCTAGTGTTGCATGTTCGGACCTTGAGGGGCTCATTTAGGGATCTGGGCCAAAAAAAAAAAAGGAGGGATGGTACTTGGCCCTACCAAGAAGGCAGGGAGTGTCCCTTTAAGTTCTATGAGATGTGTATCTCCAAATATTTTATTTATTTAGAAAACCTTTTAGTAGACAGATTAGAAATAATTTGCCCACTGAAAATTTTTTCTCATTCTCAGTGATGAGTGATAATCATCTGTCCTGAATGAAGAGGGCTGATATCCCTTCTATCCTGTCCAATATAGCTATGGGTGTTATCTGAATCTTCATAGATACTGAAGCCTTTTTTGACTCCTGTGAAGCTATTGGCCTAACTGGTATCATGTGGCAATGAATTCCACAGATTAATTGTGAGTTAATGCCTTATTAGTACCACAGATAAAAAATACCATATGTTGGCTTTGCTCTTGACTCAGGGGCATTTGAGTTCACAAATATCTTTATCTTCATTTTTACCAAACAAAAAAGTCCAATTAATTCTGTTATTAAGTCTCTTGTCTTGCTGCAAATGAGTAGAGGCAGCAATAGCACTGATCTATGGACCCCAATTTCTTAAAGACTGCACTGTGTTTGCTGAGCTTCAAAAGGTGTCAAGTCACATGTTCCTTTTCACAGAGGCACTTAATCACGATTTTGTTGGCTTCAAATAAATTATATTACAAATGTGAGAAATTTTTCATTGAAACTGTGACTCAGTTAAAAGTTTTCTCTAATAGAAGATGTACAGTATGCTGTTTGTCAGGAGGTGAAAAATGATGCCAATAGAGAACAGAATTACTGTCTGGCAGAAAATGTTAAGGAAAATGAAATAGTAAACAAGTACCATAGGCCCCTCTTGCACTAAAGTTTTTTTTTTTAAATTCTAGCCATTTTATAACACTGTTGAGTTATCCAGAGGTACAAAATACATTTAGTGCTTTCATTAAGTGGTTCCCAAACTGTGATCTTTGTGATCCACAAAGCACTTGATTGGGATTCTTGAAGAGTTAACTGTTCCCAGGGTGCTAAGACTCCTCCAGCTGTAATGTACAAGTATTTATATCTGGCTACTGTTATAAAAATCTGAATCAATACATAATAGCCATAATGTTTGCTAGACTTCAAAAGGACATTAACCACACAAATGGATCACTGATGTATCTTTTGGCTTTCTGGCCTTTGAAATTAAATGCTTTCTGGTAATTTTAAAATGGGTTTATCTTGGAACAAATATTTTTGTTCTTTTTTTATGAACTTTTTATAAGATTTTCATTACACAATCATTCACTTTAAATGCTGACACTAGAAAGGTGAAAGGTGATCAAAAGGCATTAGATGTTTATAGACACAATTTTGTCTATCTAGGACAAAGGTGTTTCATGGAATGTAAGTGTGAGCATAATTTAACTCACAATGGCTACGTCCACACTGGCCCCAAACTTCGAAATGGCCACGTAAATGTCCATTTCGAAGTTTACTAATGAAGCGCTGAAATGTATATTCAGCGCTTCATTAGCATGCGGGCGGCCGCGGCACTTCGAAATTGACGCGCCTCGCCGCCACATGGCTCCTTTTCGAAAGGACCCCACCGACTTCGAAGTCCCCTTATTCCCATCAGCTCATGGGAATAAGGGGACTTCGAAGTGGGCGGGGTCCTTTTGAAAAGGAGCCGTGTGGCGGCGAGGCGCGTCAATTTCAAAGTGCCGCGACCGCCCACATGCTAATGAAGCGCTGAATATACATTTCAGCGCTTCATTAGTAAACTTAGAAATGGACATTTACGTGGCCATTTCAAAGTTTGGGGCTAGTGTGGACACGGCCAATATTTTTAAAATTTTAGGACCGAGTCCTGAATCCTTACCTTACTTATATAAAAATCTAAAATTGTGTATTGGAAATTTGTTCTAGAAAAGAAAACCAAGACTAGGTCCATCCTTTGCATTTTCCATAGAACTACAATTACAGGCTGAAAACATCAAGCTAAAGTAGGTAAATATACATAGCACCTTTTGTTGATTTCAGTATCTTATAATACATGACTTGATAAAGACTAAAACATTGCATTCCTTACAATTTTTCCATCCTTTCTCTCTCCTCTTTATGAACTCATTGCACAGATTTTATATTCACCACAGTATTAACATTATTTTGCAAAATATTAATTAATTTAGAAAATTGACATGTCTGTCTGTTGGGGTGAACAATCCCAACTAGTTTAACAACCAGTCAACAAAAGATGGAGATTTTTCTGAGGTCTAGAATAATTTTCTTATTAACCATGTTATTACAAAATGTTCTTGATGTAAACTTAAATAATGGCCTTGGTTATGATTGTGTGATCCCGAAACCTACATAAATGAGGAAGTCACTTTCTGCCCTGAGCTAAGTGCATGCAACTCCCATTGAAATCAGTGGAAGTTCTGAACACAGAGCTCTGGATTCCAGATTTCTCCTTGATCTGTAAACTATTTTTAATTTAATCGGGGGGGAGGGACAGTCAGCCAGCATTCCGAATCCTAAGGTTCTTACTTGGGTTGTACACTCTGGTTATGCAGGCAAAACTTGCATGCAATTCCACGGTTATTTGCTTGAGAGAGGATACAGTAGAACAGTTGCTGCTAGATCGTCATGGTGCTTACTGCTGGGATGACACACACAAATAATGAATTGGGGTATGTTTAAAAGCGATTTGAAAGCCTACGCACTCACTTTTAAAATGTGATTTAGGCACACAGGAAGGATTTAGGCAGCCAAGTCATTTTAAAAAAAGATGAGGCCTAGACTCCTTAATCAGTTAGGGGTTTTTTGTAAATTCTGCCCTGCATCTGGAAATATGTACCGTAAACCCTGGGGATACGTGGGGTTGTGTTTCCCCACTTCTGTCAGGGACGGCAGTCACATTAACCCAAGACGTGCAACTCAGTTGCACATATCTCGGGGGTTTACTGTACATGTATTTTTTCTATTATTTGTATGGCAGTAATGCCATTTTGTTAGATGCTACAGCCAAATAGCATATTATTGCACATCTAACAGTGGATGACAAGGTAACCATTTAGGATATTAAACATTTTAGAATATTTGCTGTTATTTTTCTTTGCTTCTTGCCAAAATAATGCTGGGGTGAGTTGGGAGGGACTTATCGCTGGAGAGCCGGGACTGGGAGCTGCAGCTATCTGACCTGGGTCAGAGGCAGCCGTGGCTGAGTATGGATTGGGGTGGATGCTGATTTGATGCTCCTGTACCTTTCCTGCCTGCAGTAAGGAAATTTTGTTACTTGGTCAGTAGATCTGACCAGACACTGCTAAATCTCTCTTTCTGACTGATCAAAAAACTGTTGCCTGACAGAGGATCTTGCACTGACTTTTTGAAAACTTTAAAAAAAAAAAAAAATCTCATAGGCCTCATTTCCGCAGTGCATATCACATGGGCACAGGGTCTACTTGTAAAGCAATCATTGCAAGATTAGAAAGAGAACAAATAAGTATCTACAACGAATTGCAGATGCAAATTTGCATGTCGCTGTTTTTTGTGTCTGCAAAATTATGAGTGGGAATGGGGTGGCCTGAGAGTACTGAACTGAAAAGGCACTAATAATAATTTCAGTCAGTCAATTACAGTAATTATTTTAACAATCACTACTAGAATTGCAGGTGTTGATTGAGCATTTTTACCATAAAAGTTCTGGGAATAATGACAGAATGTAAATTATCTTCTCTCTTAAGGCAAGAAGATACTTGGGTCATGTATTCTGTATGCCATGGTCACTGGAAAGGGTGTAATCTTGGGCTCAGGGAAGTCAGTGGGACTTTTGCTATTGAATTGGATGGGGCCAGGATTGCACTCCAATTTCTTAAAAAACCCATAAAGTTTATGCTAGTCAGCACTCATGCAGTAAGCTTAGATTGTCTGTCTATAAAAAGAGCTGTGTTGCCTTTTTCTCCACTGAACAACAAATCACAGTGCAATTTTGGTATCTTCAGTTAATTTCACATCCTGTATGAAGCGTGGTTGTTCTTTTTATTAAAGCAGTGCCCAGAAGCTTTAGCTGAGATCAGATTCAGAGCCTCATTGCACAGACACACAAAAACTAAGGGTCCCAGCCACTAAGAGCTTACACTCTAGAAAAATGGAAGCACTTGACTATATTGCTTTTCCTGTACTTAACAGTGAAGTCGCTCAGTAAAAGAGAAGCTGGAAAGCTTGTTTAATGGTAAACACACAGAAGACAGAGCCAAGAGATCTGGATTCTGTTTCCGGCTGTACTTCCTCCATTCTGTGAGAATTGAGCACCTAGAGTAACCTCTTTTTGCCTCAATTTCCCCATTTTCAAAAAGAGTCCTACTTGGGAGGCTTAACTTACTAATGTTTATCAAAGCGTGTTGACAGTATGAGATTCCTCACCAAATACATTAAAAGGGGCACACATCCAAGAACTATATGAACTAGCTTCAAAAAACAGGAAAAACCAATAATGAACAAAAGAAACAACAGAGGCAAAGTGCAAATATCTCATCAAGAGCCACGTAAACATTAGTTAATTGTATTTTGTTCATGTTTCACCAAAAACTAAGAGAAACTTTTCAAATCAGCAATAACCAATAAGGACTATAATATATATTTCTGTTGTATACCTTTTTTCTATGCAATCAGAGAACAGGCTGTAAAAGAATGGGAGATGAGTGATCTTCAGAAGCATATGAAAGTAGTTGCAATTTTGACAAGGCAGGAATCAAAGGCAAGCCACTCAACCAGTACCTGTGACATTAGTGCTGTCATGTGCATCTTTACAAGTGCACTAAATCTTCACTCCTGTAATTGTAGTAGCTACATCTACACGAGCATTCCTCTTTGCAGGAGGCATGCAAATGAGGTGCAAATTTACATACCCGGCACCTCATTTGCATATTCTCCTTTCAAAAGAAGAAAAGTAGTGTAGACACGTCTCTTTCAAAAATAAACCCTGTTTTCAAAAAAAAAAAAAAAAAAACCCTTATTGCTAAAAAAAAAAAAAAAAAAGAAATGTGTTCCTTCCTTCAAAAATGGGGTTTATTTTCAAAAGAGCCACATCTACAGTGCTTTTCTTCTTTCGAGAGAAGCTCTTTCAAAAGGACAATATGCAAATGAGGCACCAGATGTGTAAAGCTGCTTCTCATTTGCATTTCCAATTTCCCGAATTTGCATGTCTCTTTCAAAAGAGAAATACTAGCATAGACATAGCCGATATGTGTTCTCCCCACACACTCACACCCCTTGCCCTGCTCGGTTGGAGATTTTTACTCATACTCAGGTTTGCTTTCAAATTATATTTTTAAAAATTTTCCTTAAGATATAAAACAGCCTTTATACAATGTAAAGAAGACAACAGCTGTAAAAACAAGAAGAAATCCTGTGGCACCTGATGAACTAAGATTTATCGGCACATAAGCTTTCATAGACAAAGACCTACTTTGTCACCTGTAACATCCATTTGCTCAGAAGGTAAAGTAGAGTTCAAACCGTGAACTTAAAATCAAATCTAGAATAATTTATTTTATATTTTGAAAAATAAAGGTTTTCTGCTCTGTGCTCTGGCTCTCTCAGTTTCACAGTACCAGAGCTGTTGCCAGGAGACCATTCCACTAACCCTGAAGATAATGGAAAGATTCACACTGACTGAAGTGGGTATTGGCTTAGGCCTGAAACCAACCACATATCCCAATCTAAGAGAACTTCTGTCCTTAAATAAAAACTTACACTGCTGTGCTTCAATCAGTACACTACATAAAGCTCTTATTTGAGAAAACTACATATAATTTGTATGGCTCTACTGAACAAACACATGTTAAACATTGGCAAAAAGCTAATTCCTTCCATCCCTTTCAGTATCCATAGTAGGCAAAGTCAGAGAAGGTATGTGAGTAGTCTTGAATGACTTGTAAGGGAGTTGAACTCAAGCTGGACTGCATTTTCTGATTTTAGAAATACAGCTTGCCAGGGGAACTGAGTGGTGGTGGTGGGATTTCAGTAGTTAGTGTATTTTTAAGCAAGGGAGGTAAGTGTCATGCCAAGTGTCTTGCCTCTGGGCTAAGTTCACTGTCAGAAATCCATTCTCTGATGATTAATAACAAAGGGCAGTGGTGCTATGCCATTTATGACTCCTGTGTGGCTGATTTTGAAATATAATGTAGTGAGTTCAATAGGTAGTGGTTTTTAGGACTGAATTATTCTGGTACATGTTGCTGACAAACACAAAGCTTAACTGCTACCACTGGAATAAATAAGTAGGAAATAAATGCATCCTTATATAACCCTGCTTTTTACAATTCTTTTTAATATTCTTTTCTGCATGACTGCAGGCCTTTTGTGGTTTTTAGTCCTAGCTAACACATCTACCCTGTGAAATCCTATTACCATCAGCAGTAGCAAGCCACACAAGAGAGAGTATCTTATAATTATGTCAGCCTTCCATGTCTTATGGAACAAAAAAAAAAAAAGATTTAATGTTCAGCTCCAGACTTTAGAATGGCTGTAAAATAGCTTTTTGAAGTTGTGTATGTTATTGATCAATCATATCACACTTGTTCAGTTTATGTGTAAAAGGTGTTTATTTCTAACAGCTAGCCTTATACATCTGACCTGGAATCTGAAAGTCAAAGCTGGAACTTTTCTTTCACCAGAACTCATCACTTCTCTAACATCTTCGAACACTTGACTTATGAGGTCAATGGGAGTTCATGGGAGTAAGGGAGGACAGAATTTGGCCTGGCAATTTGGAACTCAGATAAACATACAGTAGAGTCTCAGCATTTGCGAGGGCTCTGTGTTGAGAACCCTCGTGAATGTTG